>NC_091147.1:14950983-15594317 GCF_041381155.1 Argopecten irradians | reverse complement strand
TTCAATAAAATATTTTGATTGATACATTTGTGTATTTAAATATTATGTATTACTTAATTTTTGTCAACATCCTCAGGAATTGAACATTTCAAAATCATTTTTCTTAATCGTTTTCTTTCATAATAACAAGTAACCCTATCCAGTATGCTAACCTCAGTGTTGTACCTTACTGTATTTCTATTATTTTTTTATGGGACAATGAAGTAATTCCAACCGTGTGGACAACACAAAATTGTCAAATTTACGAGGCGATCTGCCCCTTTATCAAGACAAACAAAACGAACACGATTACATAATAGGATACCAACAGTAATGCGGGACAAAGTAGAAAATTTTTATCAATACTGAGATAATTTCGAAAGGAAGACGTGGGCGTCATACGATCTAAGCGTAGTGTAATCATCTGTAAGTTTTACATATTTTCCTGAGCTTGTCACACATTTTAGTCAGTTACATATGACTTCAATTAACACTAAGAGTCAGACTTTGCGACATTGATTTTAGAATCATTTGAAACAGATGAAAACAACCGAACATTGGCTAAATCAACTAACTAACTATTATATATGTATATCATATTTAATGCTACGTGGTTTATTGATCACAATACAATATAACAGTTCACTGTTTACGCTGTAAACTTATGTAAATTAGCGACCATTTCGTTATGATTTTTGTGAGTAAATATATTTTGTGCTTTTTCCTCAGAAGTTCTTTACATATATACATTGTAATATTTTATGAGATATCATTATATCTTTACACTGACATCTTTAATTTCAATTATGTATAATTGTGCCAAAATTCTGTTAAACAATTGATTTTACTGTGAAACAACTGATTTTATTGTAAAACAATTTCGTGAGATTAATTTTCGCGGGCAAAAGATAAAATTGCCACGAAAACAAAGTTTGATTGTAGTATACATTTAAGATGGATTTATTTATGTGTAATTTCTGATTCAGTAGTCAGTTTTTGTTGAAAGCATTCTCAAACATATTGTGCTCAGACTTAAACCATTTAAAATAATTAGTCTTGGAAGAAGATAAAGAAAATTTAAATCATAAATGGTGATTTCAACTGAATATGTTTTTAAAACGTTATGAAATTCGTTCAACCGATATTTTTAAGGATATAAATGATTTTCCAGATAAATTGTTTTCTGGGAAGATATCAAGAGAATGGTGACATGAAAATGTACCAAGGTCAACTTTGATAATAATGACAGTTATGTACTTTATCAAACTAGATAAAATAGGTATAAAGTATACCGTTACAAAAGGGGGTTTCCAGTCAATAACCATATACTAAAATTATGGAAATATTTGTACTTCGTAAAGGAAAAAATATTTTATGGAAAAATAAATCATAAGACAAAAAGTCGTAACCTAAACCATTGCATTCATGGTGTATAATAATTGACTGGAAACGGCCTAATGGAACAGTAAAGAATGACTAGAAAACAAGAGATAACTGTTCCAATTTTAATGCATGTTCGAGTTGCATTTCATTGATAACATAACAAATAAATATAATACTGGATTGAGATGTAAAATTTCTCAAATTATTGCCTGTTTGACCAATCGGATGTTTTGCTAGATTTTCAGTTCGTTTCTTTGATGTTGATTGTGTTCGTCTTTCATAATGCTGATGGCGTTTAGGCCTCTTCCTCGCCTTCTTCCTCTTCGAACTCTCCCTCCTCCTCGGCGGTGGCATCCTGGTACTGTTGGTACTCAGACACCAAGTCGTTCATGTTGGATTCGGCCTCTGTGAACTCCATCTCGTCCATACCCTCACCAGTGTACCAATGCAAGAAAGCCTTACGACGGAACATAGCGGTGAACTGCTCGGAGATACGCTTGAAGAGCTCCTGGATGGCGGTGCTGTTACCAACGAAGGTAGCAGACATCTTAAGACCACGTGGTGGGATATCACAGACGGCGGTCTTGACGTTGTTGGGGATCCATTCAACGAAGTAGCTGCTGTTCTTGTTCTGGACGTTCAACATCTGTTCATCGACCTCCTTCATGGACATACGTCCACGGAACATGGCGGCGACGGTCAGATAACGTCCGTGACGAGGATCACAGGCAGCCATCATGTTCTTGGCATCGAACATCTGTTGGGTCAGCTCTGGGACGGTAAGAGCCCTGTACTGCTGGCTACCACGAGATGTAAGAGGAGCGAAACCTGGCATGAAGAAGTGGAGACGGGGGAAGGGGACCATGTTGACAGCCAATTTACGGAGATCAGCGTTCAGTTGACCGGGGAATCGGAGACAGGTGGTGACTCCGGACATGGTGGCGGAGACGAGATGGTTCAAATCGCCGTATGTGGGTGTGGTGAGTTTAAGAGTACGGAAACAGATGTCGTAGAGAGCCTCGTTGTCGATACAGTAGGTCTCGTCTGTGTTCTCAACAAGTTGGTGGACGGAGAGGGTGGCGTTGTATGGTTCAACAACTGTGTCTGATACCTGTAACATAAAATAAGGTATTAATTAATATTTTGTTGCAGGCTTAAAAGTAAGAATGTACTCAAGTAAGGCTTTGTTCGTGTAGAAATATCATATTTAACAAATTTTCTTTCTGGGTTTTGGTTTAATAATGGCGAAGTATGACTACAAATGACATCTTTAACTTACTTTTGGTGATGGTACAACGGAGAATGTGTTCATGATTCTGTCTGGGTATTCTTCACGGATTTTGGAGATGAGGAGTGTTCCCATGCCAGAGCCGGTACCACCACCAAGAGAATGTGTAAGCTGGAATCCCTGAAGGCAATCACAACTTTCTGATTCTTTTCGCACAACATCAAGAACAGAGTCTACGAGCTCAGCTCCTTCTGTGTAATGTCCCTTGGCCCAGTTGTTTCCGGCACCACTCTGTCCGAACACAAAGTTGTCTGGTCTGAAGATTTGTCCAAAAGGACCAGATCTGACGGAGTCCATGGTTCCGGGCTCCAGATCCACCAAGACAGCTCGGGGAACGTATTTGCCTCCTGTAATAGACAATGGTTACATATTAGATATTAATCTTGTTGAAATGAAAATAAACAAAGTATATAATCACGACTATATCCGCTTTATTTTGATAATTTAATGAAGTATTCTTTCGTTTCATTTAGTTTCCTATTAAATAAAATGCCATAATTACCTGTGGCTTCATTGTAGTACACGTTGATTCTCTCCAACTGAAGGTCGGAATCTCCGTGGTATGTACCGGTGGGGTCAATTCCGTGTTCATCGGAAATAACTTCCCAGAACTGAAAATAATCAATAAGAAAGCTTTAAAATCGCTGTTGGCAGAAGTACAACCTGATAAAACATTAAGCAAAAGAAATATGAGCTGCATTAAAGCAGGTTTAATCTAACGGGAGAAATTTTCTGGGCCGATACGGATCAACTGTTTGATTGCTAGGGGCACCTGTAAACAAGCGACAGGGATTTAACGCTGTGACCCAGGATCGGATGACGCGACAAAGGTAGGTATTGTTCACAAACTAAAATTTCTCCGCGGACATTTAAATCCATTGTGTGTGCGTGCCTAGTGATCAGTGGTGTGATGTATAGTTTTACTAACCGTTGGGGAAACTTGAAATCGAAAGAAACTTATTTGAAGTCTGCATGCACATAGCTATCAGAGTGAAAAGATTGTATGCTTAAGTAAGCTAAAATATCTTTATGCAATAATAAAGTATTAATCGATTAATTAAATTTATTTCTAATTATTTATTTTTCTTAGAGCATGTGATATCAGTTTCGTTTGATGAACATGATTTAATAACTTGGTTTTAAGAAAATTAACTAACAAAACTATTTTTATTCAAACTGAAAACGGTTAAGCTAACAAGACAAAATCTAACGGCCAGGAGGGGTTTCAACGGCTACCTAAATTCAAGTTCAACGTGACCTTAATTTGAAAATAATTTAGGTTCAAATTTTACATGATTTGTTTGTTCAATAATTCATTAGAAAATCAGGAATACGTAATATTTACTTTTATGATACAAATTATGTTACATTGATATATACATGTGTTATTCATTAAAAAAATGAAAATATATTTGAAGTCAACATGTACATGTATATCAGAACGTGCTTATTATATCAAAATTTGTAAACATTGAGGTACGATCGCATAATAAAAAACTATATATATGTAGTGTAAAAATAGAAAATGAAAAAAAAATATGTACAATTTATAATCAGAAATCTAAATTAGCACATGGAATGACTACATGTATCTGCTATCAACTTAGAACTTACATTCGGTAGCTTTTACCGAGGTACTTGTAAAACCATGTACATGTGTGCAATTTGCAGACAGCTAAGCATCAAAATGGTAATCATGAGTCATTGACACAAGTGAATGGGGGGGGGGGGGGGGGGTCGTCACATGTGTACACCATGACAGTTCACTCATTCACTGAATATACAAGATAAGAATGGGGTACATGTATGATCGGTTACAAGTAATCGCCAAAATTGACAGACGACATGCTTACTGATATCTTATCACTTCGTGTGAAAATAGATTATACTCACTTTAGCTCCAATCTGGTTGCCGCACTGGCCAGCCTGCATATGTACGATTTCCCTCATTTTGATTTAGTGTGTGTGCGTTCTCTCCAACACCCGTGAGAAAAGTAGACGTCTGTCTGATAAATTGAGAGCATGTGGTATTTAAACTCGTTTAGCGAGAGCACAATTTATCCATCCGCCGTGACGAAGCGCTCTCATTGGTTGATTGACACACGAGGGATTATTTTTCTACTTAACCTTTACTAAAATTAATTAATCAAAGGTTGATTTTTATAAATAAACATAAACTTTAATTTAAAATTACAAATTGAATTTTTTACTTTCATTTTTGAAAAAAATAATTTCTAATAAATATATCTATTTATAGTGAAGGTGTAGGAAAAGTAGTCATCCGCTGTTGCTATGTTGTGTTGTCAACAAACACTTCCACAATAACTTTCAGATCTGTAGTTACCAACGGTCAATTATGTAACAATAACGATAATTCTTGGTGAAATATACCTAGTAAACAAACATTGTTTACATGATACACTGCCATCCTAGTCTAGCCTTGATGATTTGAACTGCTGACATTGTAATTTTAAGTGGAATTCATTTAATTGAAAAAAAAACCGCACGTGTTCAGTATTATAGAAATTAGATAAAAAAATGTATATGTGCATTGTTTACTACAAGTTTGTTATATACCCGTCTATATACATGTCACACAAATCCAATAAATTCATATAGGTAAAATGAAAACATTTGTAATTCTCGGATAACATTTCTCTAATGTTTTCCGAATGAAAATACATGAGTAATTCATATAATTTTAATCAAGATGGTTCCCTGTCCAGCTTTATTAATGATATACCTTATAGATTACATCCCCCCTTATAATTCCGATAATGTTGTTAGCAAGACATCTTACTGTGATCAATTATTTATACCACAGTAAGAATATTGATAGAATGGTTCACCGTAGATTTATATCAGGAATACAAATTAACAATGCTGACGAAACTCTTTCTTGGAATGTCTTGTTTATTATGCATGGAGCCCATCCCAAAGTCTCTTGTTTATTCTCTAATTATGATATCTTACTCCTACCTCTCTTATTTCGACATACAGCTATAATGTATGGCCCTTTACACTACACGAGAACCTCTCGTGTACATATAATGCTATATATATATATATATATATATATATATATAATTGTGATCATGTATTTCAGAGTCCCTAATTGTCTACCCTGTAATTATCATATACCATATTTTCTGATTAATCAGTTTTCTCAACAAAATTGGGACATATCAGGTCATTACTATGCAAACATTTCGAAGAAAACTTTGTTTCGTATTTGACCCCCGGTCCCCTCCCTCACCCCCTACACACGAACGCCGTCTCTAAACTACTTAAATTGTCTGGGGTTATCAATACCATTATATGTAAGCATTGGTTATTTGACGTTTCCGTACAATTGCCCATAGTCCCTAGTGTGTCTCCCCATAACATTACAACAACATAACCCAACCTATATCATTTATCATTTATAGAACATCGTAATAAACCCAAGATTTCTTCATTTAGTTTTGGATGTCACTCATATCTTTTTATTAGCTACAATCAGAATTGAAACTAAAAACTGACGTATTATCTTTATAGATCACAAAGGAATTTAAATGGGCTGTATGACTAGTCACATTTTAATGTGCCGCACCGCTCCTAGGGTAAAAACTACAATGGTTCTACTATATAAATATTTTAAATCGAACTTTTACGTTTCATGTTTGTTCCTGCATATAAGAATAACCGAACACCGGCGAATTGTATACCGTATACATACTTTATAAGGAACAACAAAGCCCTTTCAGTATAGGACAAAACGACCTCCATGATTTAATTTACCACTTTTGTATAGTGTTCAATGTGGTCGACAGACAAGAGAATTGATTTTCAATTTGTGCACACGCACTCTGAACTGTACACGTGTACATTCTGTATATTACCCAATGACAAATTGAGAAAAAAGCCTTATTAAGGATTAAACATCCCCCCTCAAAAAAAATAATAATAAAAAAAATACTATACATTTAGTTACATAGATAGTCGAAAATTGCTACCTGTAAGTTATTTTTTGTTGAGAGATCAAGTTTGTGTTTCATTTATAATATATACAGCATATAGACATGTACAGGACGAAGGGGACGGAGTCTACATTTCCTTACGATGTTTTCTGATTCCATTATTGTAAAAGTTGAGGTGAACATTATGAATATTCATCATTTCAAAGCAAATTATGAGAGTGAGAGAGGGGATGGGTTGATGGTTTGTTCCTGAAGCTCCTCTCCCAAATGTCTGGATTCGCCACTGATGCGAATACAAAATGTATTTGATATCAAAACACTGTAAAATTTAATCAACTAAAACAGACACTCCAATGTTTAGTCTCAATCATGACACATCGACATAATTTTATGATAATATTTAGTCCTTGTAGCTAAATTCTGAAATTCATGTCTAAACCTGACGAACGTGTGAGATTTCATAAATTATAAAATAAATTATTCTTTTAAGTTATTCATCCCGAGGAAGAAATGTCATATTTCCTTAATTATTATCAATTTATCAATTAATTACAGGTATTGGGCGAATTAACCCGAAGTAATATTAGAATTAGCCCGTATTGTCATGGTAGTGCCCGGACCCGGTCGGGCGAATATCCGGAGGTCGTATTTAATTACTGCCCACTGTCCACCAGAATAGCCAATTATCACTTGTGTTAATCATTTGATCGATCCTCATATACAAGACTAAGCATGTACACGTGCGTTAAAAGCATGTGGCCTTACTCACTTATTCCAGCCACGTTTATTACCAACGAGCTATTTTGAAAACTCCATAATTAGTTTGTTGCTAATACACGATTAAAAATCTACGTAATCCGGCTTTAAGGGGATTTAAATGACGACTCGGCTAGAAAATTCGATCTTGGCAGAATGTGCCTGAGGCAAACTCCTTAACAAAATCTACTTATGTTTTCAATATTGGCCCAGGTGTATGTGTATATACACGTATATATTATATAAGAGATCGATATTTCTCGCTTGTAATACTACACGTTGGCTAATTATATGTATGGCAGGTATAAGTAGTCTATTGATTGGCTCTATGAATCAGATATTGATTTTATCACCTAAGACAAGCTGGTTCACCTCAGGGATTTTTATTACAACCTCCAATGGATTTGTTAATTGAGTGTGACAATTCCATATTTCACAATATATTATTTTGTTTGTCACGTTTCATATTTGTTTATTCTGTAATAATTCAATGTTGCTTGTTACGAGCATTTTTATTGGCTTAAAAATTTACTTTATCAATAAGGAAAAAAAATCATTCACAATCAGGATGCCATAGCTATACATGAAAGACTATATTTTACTAGAGTTACTTCCTTTGTTGTCTGAAGTTCTGTGTGATTTAAAAATGCGCCATCGCCGACAGAACATACGACGATACTCATCATGAACAATAATTGACGTATAATCGTGTATATATATATGACTAAGTAACACAGAACATAATATAATTTATTTTGTTTTGGTGCATGCGCAATCAGTACTTTATTTCATATACGACATAGTGCCATGATTCTTTTTTCGGAATGCAATAATTTATTATATTGAAGTTAAATTTGAAGCTCAAATTTCTCAATGGTGGTTAAAGTGTAAAGTAAGTAGCTTTTGTAATTGAAGAAAAATACTTATTCATCTGTTCCTGATTTTGATAGAGAAAGTACATTTGTCAGCGGTGGAGCATCTTTAATTAAAATAATTTCGAAAGAAAATATAAAGCGACGTAACGTCTTTGTAAACATGTAATACTAGCTTGGTTGTGACAGGTTGATCGAGAGAGCGATGGTTACAATTAGAATGTCAATTTTCCAACCTATTAAAATGAAATTGAACAGACTCTATGTTATTACAAGAGTGAATTGAAAGTTATAAATACATTTTAAGAACTTAGTACATGTAGAAGTACAATTTGGAAATTTTTATTGGTTTTTTTTAACCAGCAGGATAAACATGAGTTTTGAAGTCCGAAGCAAACACATATGAAATATATGTACATGTATCAATTATTAAAATTGACATTAATAAAACTTACATACAGTAAACTTATATGAGACATCGCTTATTTTCCTTCTTTTCCTTGTTAATACATGTACATTGATACACGTTCTTTTATCTACACTGATACAAATTAATAATTCAAATTAATTTACTTACAAACTTTATGCCTATAATAGGAAAATGGCACATGCCGTCAGTTTAGCTTCGACTATTTTGAGGCAATTTTATTACATGATAAGTAACTAGGAACTAAAGACCGGTTCAAAATGATTTGTTTTGGATTGAAATAAAATAATATACCGAGGAAAGATTTCAGTTAAAATGTATACACAATCTAAAAATGATTGATTGATTTATTGATTTCATTGAATTTTGAATGACCGATCTGATTGAATGATTGATCTAATTGAATGATTTGTCTGATTGAATGATTCAAATTCAAATTCATTTTATTTCTCTTTTTCGTAATAAATGTACAGAGAAAACATATTTACAATATTATATACAATCATTAGTATTCGATAAAGGTATACAGCAGTAATCATTTATATTAATAACATGAGCTTAGGAGAACAAATAATATTGTTAATCATCCAAATGTTTTTATGTTAGTAGAGTTCATTATTTCATTGGCCTTTATAAGATTGGCCGTAGCCAAAAATATTGATCAGTATACATAGTTCTTTGGGCGGATAAGGTACTACATTCTAATATATAATGGAATTCATCGCCAATTTGCTGATCGACTATTACAATGTTGACATTTTTTTCAGAGTATAAAATCTGTTGTCATCGGCCTGTTTCAACGATAAATTTATGGTTAGTTGTACGAATTATACACAATGTTATTCAGTCTCTATCATCTAAAATATCTAAATATTTTTCCAAACTAAGTGCATTTTTAAAAATTCTATAACATATAGATTTAGAGGAGTTATTCACATCACTCTCCCAGTTCTGTAAGTACTGGTCATGTAATCGTAATTTGATGACATGTTTTAACCATAAAGGATTATTATCAAAAGTAAATTGATTATTCCACAAGTTGAGTATAGATTTTACAAAACAAACATACAAAAAAATATGTATGTAGCAGGCTACATGTTCGATGAATGTAAGAAAGAAGTCTGTATAAAATGACATTAAATTTACTACTTTTAGAATGGGTCAACTGTGACAAATATGAGATTAATCTTGTGTTAACTGATTGATTTATCTGATTGAATGATTGATTAGATAGTCTGATTGATGGATTGGTTAACGGATCTGATGGTTTGGTAAATTGACCTGATTGATTGATTGGTAAATTGATCTGATTGATTGGTAAATGGATCTGATGGTTTGGTAATTTGATCTGATGGATTGGTAAATTGATCTGATGATATGGTAAATTGACCTGATTGATTGATTGGTAAATTGATCTGATTGATTGGTTAATTGATCTGATTGATTGGTAAATTATAATTGATCAGATTGATGGATTGGTTAATGGATCTCATGGTTTGTTAATTTGATCTGATTGATTGGTAAATTGATCTGATTGATTGGTTAATTGATCTGATTGATGGATTGGTAAATGAATCTGATGGTTTGGTAAATTGAGCTGATTGATTGATTGGTAAATTGATCTGATTGATTGGTTAATTGATCTGATTGATGGATTGGTAAATAGATCTGATTGATTGGTAAATTGATCTGATTGATTGGTAAATTGATCTGATTGATTGGTTAATTGATCTGATTGATGGATTGGTAAATGAATCTGATGGTTTGGTAAATTGAGCTGATTGATTGATTGGTAAATTGATCTGATTGATTGGTAAATTGATTTGATTGATGGATTGGTTAATGGATCTGATGATTTGGTAAATTGACCTGATTGATTGATTGGTAAATTGATCTGATTGATTGGTTCATTGATCTGGTTGATTGGTAAATTATAATTGATCTGATTGATGGATTGGTTAATGGATCTGATGGTTTGGTAATTTGATCTGATTGATTGGTAAATTGATCTGATTGATTGGTTAATTGATCTGATTGATGGATTGGTAAATGAATCTGATGGTTTGGTAAATTGAGCTGATTGATTGATTGGTAAATTGATCTGATTGATTGGTTAATTGATCTGATTGATGGATTGGTAAATAGATCTGATTGATTGGTAAATTGATCTGATTGATTGGTAAATTGATCTGATTGATTGGTTAATTGATCTGATTGATGGATTGGTTAATGGATCTGATGGTTTGGTAATTTGATCTGATTGATTGGTAAATTGATCTGATTGATTGGTAAATTGATCTGATTGATTGGTTAATTGATCTGATTGATTGGTTAATTGATCTGATTGATTGGTAAATTGATCTGATTGATTGGTTAATTGATCTGATTGATGGATTGGTAAATGAATCTGATGGTTTGGTAAATTGAGCTGATTGATTGATTGGTAAATTGATCTGATTGATTGGTTAATTGATCTGATTGATTGGTAAATTATAATTGATCTGATTGATGGATTGGTTAATGGATCTGATGGTTTGTTAATTTGATCTGATTGATTGGTAAATTGATCTGATTGATTGGTAAATTGATCTGATTGATTGGTAAATTGATCTGATTGATTGGTAAATTGATCTGATTGATTGGTAAATTGATCTGATTGATTGGTTTATTGATCTGATTGATGGATTGGTAAATGAATCTGATGGTTTGGTAAATTGATCTGATTGATGGATTGGTTAATGGATCTGATGGTTTGGTAATTTGATCTGATTGATTGGTAAATTGATCTGATTGATTGGTAAATTGATCTGATTGATTGGTTAATTGATCTGATTGATTGGTTAATTGATCTGATTGATTGGTAAATTGATCTGATTGATTGGTTAATTGATCTGATTGATGGATTGGTAAATGAATCTGATGGTTTGGTAAATTGAGCTGATTGATTGATTGGTAAATTGATCTGATTGATTGGTTAATTGATCTGATTGATTGGTAAATTATAATTGATCTGATTGATGGATTGGTTAATGGATCTGATGGTTTGTTAATTTGATCTGATTGATTGGTAAATTGATCTGATTGATTGGTAAATTGATCTGATTGATTGGTAAATTGATCTGATTGATTGGTAAATTGATCTGATTGATTGGTTAATTGATCTGATTGATGGATTGGTAAATGAATCTGATGGTTTGGTAAATTGATCTGATTGATGGATTGGTTAATGGATCTGATGGTTTGGTAATTTGATCTGATTGATTGGTAAATTGACCTGATTGATTGGTAAATTGATCTGATTGATTGGTTAATTGATCTGATTGATTGGTAAATTGATCTGATTGATTGGTTAATTGATCTGATTGATGGATTGGTAAATGAATCTGATGGTTTGGTAAATTGAGCTGATTGATTGATTGGTAAATTGATCTGATTGATTGGTTAATTGATCTGATTGATGGATTGGTAAATTGATCTGATTGATGGATTGGTAAATTGATCTGAATGAATAATTGATCTGATAGAAAGATACTTTCAAATAATCAATCCCATTAAACAGACGATCTAATCAATATCATTATAGTACGTTTTAGGAAATCTTCGCTTCTGGTCATGACACTATGTGAATCCGATTTATCTAATTATAAAGTGAATAACAACAGAACTATGAATTTATAACACGTAACTTGATATATTCAATAGCTACCGGGCTAGTCACTCTCAATTACTAAAAGTAAAACAAAATAGTGTGCGGACCAAAAAATTAATTGAGTATTGGTGCATGTACCTTAAAAGGTCAGGTTAGAAGAACTTCACAATAATACATCATGTGATATCTTAAAAGACTTTATTGTATTAATGAGTTCTCCGGTGTGACATGATCACTACAAATTCATGTTAGATCCATGGTACTGTGTTAAGGCGAATTTATCAGCACACCCGACGCAAAATACTTTTGAGTTTAAAGGCACCACTCATTTGTTTCGTGATCAATACCAAATATCATCCTCACCCTTGAGAAGTAAAGGAGATCGACATTCCCAATATGTCGCCACCATTAAACATTTAAAACCTTCTTTTAACAATAATGTCTAAGTCAAGATTTTGGTTTTATTATTTTAACGTCCTATTAACAGCCAGGGTTATGTAAGGGGTTATGTAAGAACGTGCCAGGTTTGTTGGTGGAGGAAAGCCGGAGTAACCGGAGAAAAAACCACCGACAAGCAGTCAGTACCTGGCAACTGCCCCACATGGGATTCGAACCAGCACCCCAGGGGTTTATGAGAGGGCTTGTGAATTACCACTGGCCACCGCGGCCCCTCTATGTCAAGATAAGAATTATCTACATAATAATCATTGTATGTAATTGAATTAAACATCATGATTGGATGTTCATGGGGTTATAAGATATTGCCCTCGCAGGAATTCAGAAAAAAACACCAATTCAATATTTGACCTTCGACCTAGTAGCAATGCAGTGGTCATGATCTTCAGGTGATGGACTTATACATTTTCCCCATTTCGATTGTCTTTGAATGAAGTAGTATTAGTCAGAACGATACAAAACTTTAAGTAAACAAACTCTTACTTTTCTGTAGACATCAGACATGCTTCTGAAACAATACGTGAAATGACGCTGACTGGAACACAAATAGTACTATTTTCTTAACATCACCAAGACGTTTTATTTGCCTTGAACATGTTTCTGTACATCATAAGGTGGCCTGAAGGTATATAACCGGCAAAATTACTATTAGATTTTTTTTTATATATAAAAATACTCACGATATCCTTCTAAGTGATAACAAAGTTTTATGAGACTCTATGATTCTGGTACAAATATTCATTATGCATGTCAAATTTTCAAGTCAATTTCAATTATATTTTATTCCGTATGTGCAAGTTAATTAGAGAATAAATGATGGAAAACATGTATCATACTAATGATAAGCTTAAACACTACAAACGACTTTCTATGACGAAAAAATAACTTAAATTACATTTCTTGTGTGTCACCTGTTTCTGAATATAACGGCAAAGACATCTAGTCGTTCAGGTTTTATTATTTTACTTCGATTATTTCACGTTTTATCGTGAATATAAATCAAGTGAGTGCTATGTATACAGAGAAAACATTACAATTATTGGTGAAAAACACATTTACGATAACAAACTTATTTTGTGAAAATTGCGATTGGATTTCAATATCATGCAAAGAAACGAGAAATAATCCGATCGAGATTGACAATTTGTAATCAGAGTTATCGTTCCTTCGCTCACTTCCGGAAGGTGTGTCTTCAGCATTCGCAGCATCTCAAGGATTTTAGCCAATTTTAAGCCAGTGCAATAAAAGAGGATAGTTTGGCTTTGTAATACTTCATATACATTGTATATCCAAATACTGAGAGTCTAATTTCATATCCACGTGTATTAACTGAATAGTGTTTTGAAATTGGTTTCAAAGATACATATTACTTATATTACATGTAAAAAGCCAGACTCCATGGTCAGTACTGTACTCCCATGCATCCACATCATTTTCATGTTTATTTTAGAATTGATTCTGATAACGTTTGGGTAGAATCAGAATGTACGACCTCAGTCATAATTGAAATTATTCAGTGGTATAAAACAAACAAAAAACGGCCTCAATAAAGGCACATTTTGTTTGCGACATTAATAATATAATATAACCATTTAAAAGTTGTGTTTATTTTCTCATTGCTATACATACATAGTGTGCTAACCATGGTACGTAAAATTTATATCCAGAATTCAATGGAATTTACCAAAAAATGTTGATGACTTTATTTGGAATAATCTAATATTTTCAAAGCAAAAGGAAGTAATTTCGATCTTAGCATAAAAATAAATCTCTACAGAGAGGATTCATATTGGTGATTTGTTTTGGGAGGTGCTTTTGGTGATGTGTGGATACATTTGAGAGGAGCAGCATGTATAAGGCAGGAAAAAAACCTATGTCATTGCACCCAAATCGTTTTAACCCTGGCTACGCCCCTAAACGCTTTTTTGTTATAGAAGTGTCGTTCTGATAAAGTAATGTCTTAATATCCAAGTCGTTTGCTAACACACTGTTAGCCAAGATATTCATGACATAACACTGTTAGCCAAGATAGTCATGACATAACAGAGAGTAGCTTACAAAACGGCCCAGATCAATATTTGATTTTAAGCTGGTAATATTTTGAAGTGTCCCAATTATCTCCACCTGACTCGGTTTCATCAACTTAAGTTATCTTTTCTTGACTTGAATCGTTTGATAGGTGAACTCCATAAGAAAACATTGCAGAAGTTAAAGAAAACAATCTTAAGTTAAGCATTTTTTGTTATCCTGTGTAATGCTTTTTCATGAAAACAGTTAAACTATGGAATTCCCTAAAATAAAGGTGTGTTGACATGAGTGCCAGTGACATGGTCCGGGTTTGTCATCAGATGCCAATGAAGAACTCTGAGAACTCTTTTTTTCTATTTGTAATGATATGAACTAGGAGACATTTTGTATATGATGTTTATCAATATCTAGCTTGATGTAGTAAAGCAATTCAGATTATTTATGTATATATCAATATTAATTTGTATCTACTGTTAATATGTAAGGAGAGGGCGTGTATAGGCATGTTGTCTGTTGCCCAATTCCGATTGTCTGTAACATCTCGCAAGAAAATATTCTGAAATGAAAAACTCTGAGAACACTTACTCTCCCGAACTTCCTGGTTCTATAGTTTTAACGTTTCACGTATACACTATGTATTGACGGTACTTCAAGTTGAGTCTTGATTATGCTCTCATTGTCGCATCTACATTCTTTATTTTATGTAGATGCATCATTTCATCATAACTTACAATGCTTATGCAGTCAAATATTACAGTCATTGTTGTTAATTTTATCGGTACAACATTGGTTTGGTTGATGTCGAATTTGAATAGACAGGTTTTTTTTTTACTTTAAACAGAAAGACTCTAATTTTCATATTCGAAATATATGGCAGAAATGTTTTATAGAGCTTTCGGTATCATTCTCTTTGATCGAACAAGAATAGTGTTATCCAAGGTGTTCTATAGCTAAGCATTGTTGAATGTTTCTCTTCCCACGACTTTAGCTCAGCGCATTGGAGTCAATAACCGCCCTTCGTCGCTTTTGAGGCATCAAGTTATCTTACCAGTTCTATTGAAAATCGATTTGTGGCTTACTGTGCAATGTTTTTTGAAAGCTTTAATGCGCTTATACGGGTGAGTGTAACGGCAGCCTAAGGACAAGGATAGATGGGGTCATGACCCGGAACCAGTTGTTCAGTTTGAAATGAGTGATTAATTGAATAAATTTTATTCATACTTTTTAATCATTGATTGAATTACGCATTGTTGAATTTCTATTTTGATTGACCTATATGGTCTTCATCATAAGCAGCCGCTGTGAACAACTGGTTCATATAGTGTTCTAGTGAACAAGAGTATTTTTAAGTACAGTCAAACCTGTCTAAACTGATCACACAATAGACAAATATGGTCTTTATAGGTAAGTGATATATATAGATAGAATATAGAACACATTATTGTCAGAGTAAATTACCATGTCAAAGTAAAATTGTTGAGTGAATTTGCGAACCGAATGTCGGTCCTGTTCTTACTGCAAATTGTGCTGGATATTTTTTCATGCATAATGAAAAGATATTCAACAAATTCGCATTTTGCAACCAATTAACCTTGACAGGATAAATTACTTTGAAAACATAATGTAAGATTGGATAGATTGCTAGAATTGGCCATTTGTTTCACCAAAAACGTGCATGGACGTATTAAGCAGGTGGTTGAGGTAGTCACTCAGGCAGGTTTAACTGTACAAGCAAACGTGACGTGTTTGAGAGTAGTTTAAAGCTAAACTACTTGAAAGATTTTAGTGTGCAAGTGAAAAGAAAAACAGAGAAAAGAATATGTTTTTATACATGTTCATCGAGCATTTTTATTAGCTTCAGAAGCAAACAAAATTTAACTTCGTAGAACACAGCATGGTAACTAATAACAAGTTTAACAAAAACAATAAATATCGTTTATGTTTGCACTTTTTTAATCATGGCTTGACAATAATATCACCATCATTTCAAAATTGTTCCTTATATCAAACGATATTCGTACTAAATATTGCAATTCAGGCAAATAAACTAGATGTTTCGATCAAGCACTGAAACCAGATGGACTAGATTTCTTGTTTAAAAGTTCTAAAAGATTCTGGAATTAAAGAGGATTTAAGCCTCTTCCTCTCCCTCTTCCTCCTCGAACTCTCCTTCCTCCTCGGCGGTGGCATCCTGGTACTGTTGGTACTCAGACACCAAGTCGTTCATGTTGGATTCAGCCTCGGTGAACTCCATCTCGTCCATACCCTCACCAGTGTACCAATGCAAGAAAGCCTTACGACGGAACATAGCGGTGAACTGCTCGGAGATACGCTTGAAGAGCTCCTGGATGGCGGTGCTGTTACCAACGAAGGTAGCAGACATCTTAAGACCACGTGGCGGGATATCACAGACGGCGGTCTTGACGTTGTTGGGGATCCATTCAACGAAGTAGCTGCTGTTCTTGTTCTGGACGTTGAGGAGCTGCTCATCGACCTCCTTCATGGACATACGTCCACGGAACATGGTGGCGACGGTCAGATAACGTCCGTGACGAGGATCACAGGCAGCCATCATGTTCTTGGCATCGAACATCTGTTGGGTCAGCTCTGGGACGGTAAGAGCCCTGTATTGCTGGCTACCACGAGATGTAAGAGGAGCGAAACCTGGCATGAAGAAGTGGAGACGGGGGAAGGGGACCATGTTGACAGCCAATTTACGGAGATCGGCGTTCAACTGACCGGGGAATCGGAGACAGGTGGTGACTCCGGACATGGTGGCGGAGACGAGATGGTTCAAGTCACCGTATGTGGGTGTGGTCAGTTTAAGTGTACGGAAGCAGATGTCGTAGAGAGCCTCGTTGTCGATACAGTAGGTCTCATCTGTGTTCTCAACAAGTTGGTGGACGGAGAGGGTGGCGTTGTATGGTTCAACAACTGTGTCTGATACCTGTAACACAAGATAAAGAATAAGTTAACACTTGAAATAGGCACAAAAGTGAGAATGTACGCAAATAGTGATATGTTCACATAGCAATATGTATTAGATATATGAAAGATTTTAACAGCTGAGACCAAGAACCTGCGAGGGATTTTGACAAAGATATCAGAATAATCGCCTGGGAGACATCGACCTGTAGAAAATACCATATAGCATTCTCATGAAGGCATTTTATTTATCATTCAGATAAAAGAAATTAAAACCATGATTCCATTTGTTCTGTATATCACTTCTTCAAACTCTTACCTTGGGGGATGGTACAACGGAGAATGTGTTCATGATCCTGTCTGGGTATTCTTCACGGATTTTGGAGATGAGGAGAGTTCCCATTCCAGATCCGGTACCACCACCAAGAGAATGTGTAAGCTGGAATCCCTGAAGACAGTCACAGCTTTCTGATTCTTTGCGGACAACATCAAGAACAGAGTCTACGAGCTCAGCACCTTCTGTGTAATGTCCCTTAGCCCAGTTGTTTCCAGCACCACTCTGTCCGAACACAAAGTTGTCTGGTCTGAAGATTTGTCCAAAAGGACCAGATCTGACGGAGTCCATGGTTCCGGGCTCCAGATCCACCAAGACAGCTCGGGGAACATATTTGCCTCCTAAAATGTAATGTATTGTTTTATTATCTAATCTTTCAGTTAGGCGTTATGGCATTTCAAATAAAAAAATCGTCTTATTGATATACGAAATTGCCGTTGTCATGTTAGAATATTAAAATCATCTGTAAACCTAACAAGTAACAACAAAGTGAAGGGAAACTTATCTGAAATGTGTATAACAAAAATGAGAACTATTTTTTGAGTAGTATTTCCGCAAACATGCAAAGCGGTATTTGAGCGTATGTATATCAAAACGTATTACATTTTTCAGAAATGGTTTTGAGACAGAAGTCATTGTATCAGAAATAGTTTTGAGATAAAAGTCACTGTTTCAGAAATGGTTTAGAGACAGAAGTCACTGTACCAGCCAATCACAATGAATCTATTGTCATTAGATGTATGCAATAAACGGGATGTGTTCAAATAACTGCCGAGATAAAATAATACGACCTGTCAAATAGTGGTAAATTATGCAGTAATGCTATTCTATTGCATTCTTGCTTTTCGTTTTGTGTAATTTGTTATTTGTGTTTTATTGTTTGTAATTCATATCTTTGTTTATCCGATATTTATGTTGTATATTCACAATTCGTATTGTGTATTTGCTATTTTTATTGTACCTTCTTCATTCACATTGCACCTTTTGTATTCATATGGTAACGTCGATATTTTATGAATGTCGTTAATATGCGAATCTTTCGTAGTGCTATATGGTTTCAACCAGTCTAAAAATCAATACTCCCATGTGTCATCTTTTTAGACAATATCGCAAGAATAACGAAAGAAACAATATGAACCACCAAGAATAACGAAAGCAACAATATGAACCACAATGATGCAGTGTGAAAGAAAATACCAAGTGAATAAGAGATACTGAGACCAGGTACAACAAAGATACAATAAAAATAGTAAAATATACAACATAAATATCAAAGATACAATATAAATCTCGAAACATAGAATGGTTAATTTTACAACACAAATATCAAACTATACATAGATAACTAGTATATAATTGAAATATCACTGTATAGTTTAGCAATGTGTTAAAAAATCAACAGACTGCATAGTTTTTTTTTAAAGTTCATTTAGGTACAAACAACTGTGTCGTTGTCAAGTAACTCTGTTTAAAGCCTGAGTAAACATAATCGTATCCGTGTTTCAATTAAAATTCACCGATTATTTACCTGTGGCCTCATTGTAGTATACGTTGATTCTCTCCAACTGAAGGTCGGAATCTCCGTGGTATGTACCGGTGGGGTCAATTCCGTGTTCATCGGAAATTACTTCCCAGAACTAAAATAAAATGAAACATAGAGTTTAGAATCATAATTATATACTTTTGTGTTGTTTTCAGTTAATGAAATTATGACAGATTTGAGAGTTTGAAGATAATGGTAGAAATTTCTTTCAAAATTAAAATCGAGTACACATTATCAAAAATGTGAGACTTTGAAGAAAATATAAGAAATTATTTCTCAGAACTTAAAGAAAATGAATTATAAATAGCTAAAATTCATTTTCATAAAATAAAATTCGCAAAGATTTGCGATTTTGTAGAAAATGTTAAGAGTCACCCCCCTTAGTTACAATGACTCACTAGTTATTTGTAGTGTGATAATCTTATCACGGGAAGGCTTAGGCGGTAAACATAACCGGTAGTTACACATGGGAAGGAATGTTTCAAAAAGTGCCGAATAAATGTTCTCTAAATAAGAAATCCATTTTTTCATAGCGACACAAAGGTATATTAAACAATGGTAACAAACGGTAACAATGAAAAAATTAGAACAGAATAAAATCCGCACATGCTAATGTAGTAAAATAAAAAAAAATTGAAATACATGGTTATTTCATAATAAATAAATGATATAGATGTAAATTCTTACTTTAGCACCGATCTGGTTGCCACACTGGCCGGCTTGCATATGTACGATTTCCCTCATTTTTGTAGTTGGGGCTGTCTGTAGTGCTAAACAATGTTAACGTGTCTGCGTTCAGTTCCGTACTGGCGTGTTTGTGGTTGTCCTCGGGCTTTTATACTGGCAACTATGGTTCCGAGTCTTAAAGGCCGCGCGTCACTAAATTTATAATATCCTCAAACCTTCAACTGAATTGTTCTATACTTAAGATAAACCCAGATTGCATTTTCTAAAGATTTGCATTGCTAAGTGTTAATCCAGAAAACAACGTTGATTAGTTGTGATAAATAGATTTAGAACTCTTGGTCACTAATGCGTTGGTGCGCGCTAGTAACATAACAAAAGAATTTTGATCAATAGCTTATGTAATGTTAAAATGGAACTGTTTGAACCTTCGGCGAAATCATTTTGGATCAATTAATCGTCATATTTGGAAGGAAAATTGAGCGCATTTGGGTAAAAAGAGGATTGAAAGTGTATGAACTTTTAAAGTAATGCCTTATTGCCAAATCGTAATATTAACATGTTTTTGAAATGTTAGAACTAGTTTTCAAAAGGTAGATTTTATTCGTCAAAATTACGATTGATAAATTGATTTTAATGCACTATATATCAAAATTCATTGCACTTTTGTTTCAAGTCACTGAGTAAATTGAATATTGATTATATTTTTCTCTCTTTGTTATAATGTTGAAATTTCATTTGAAATTCAGAAAATGGTAACATAAAATATTAATGTATCAAATATCTTCCTTTGATTTTTTTTATTAAGATATTTACACTCATTAACGAGCAATTGTCTGTACGGAGATAATGGAATATTTCAAATATCATTGATTTTTTCCACCAAATTTTAAATTTAAATTTGATAAGATAGAAGACAATGTCTAATTAACGGTTGATGGTCTTATCATATACGTAGGCTTGAGTGATGGAAGCAGACTAGATATTTCGAGTTCATTAAACTAACCGTATTGAAAAGTATATAATTTGTGTAAGTTAAGCTGATGTCCATGTATACGGATGTCCATGTATTATTACATTGGGGCGGTGTATTTGAGAATTGGTACAGTGAATCCATTGATCGTTTTAATGAGTAAAAAAAGTTGAGTATATTATCGACTCGGTACTATAACAGTCTACTGCAGGGTCAATATAACGTTCTAAGGTAGATAAATAAACCGAACCTGAAATGTTGACATACATCTCGTACAACAGAGTGCGACACACACACCCATTGTTTGCTGAGTGTAAATAACAAATATCGTTATCGGAAAATTTACATGAAAATTTCGTGTGTGTTTATATCTGAAACTTAGGAACTACAAAATGGGGAAACAAAACAACGAGATATTGTCTTTGTAAAGAAAAGTATGTATCCTTTTTCACGATTGAAATAGAACGGACCTCTGCGCAATCTATAGTTACAATGTTCTGCACATCGATATATATTTCGATTGGTGTATATTGCAAATTAAATCCATTTATCTTTTGAAATAACCGAACGAACCTGACTTTATTGAAAACATCGCGATTATATGTGGCCTTGGTGTGGATCACAGTGATTTTGGAATTGATATACATATGTACTGCACCTCGACTTTAGGTTATGTTATGATCGCATGATACAACCCGTCTAAGAAGCCTGTAGAAATCATTGAAAGGACAACAAAAAGAAATAATTAGCTATCTTTCGACATTGAAAGTCTGTACATGAACATTTATTCAGATCGTCGAATCTTGGGACTTAATTCATGGATTAGATGAGGACACCACTTTTATCGAAATACTTTCGAGTATTTCTGAAATTATAAATTGATTTTCTTTACTCCATTTAATATATAAAATAAACAAGGCTTTATAATAAGTAAAGATGATTGATTGTATTTCCCACATCATTAATTTCAAGAATATTGAGTTTTTGTTGTGTTTTCTCATTATACAAACTGAACACATCTATGGTCTTTGATGAAACAGAGCTTAATACTATTGTTTTTTCACAGTTAAACTTGAGGATTTCAATTAGCTTCCAGCAAGTCGACTTCAGTTTGTGCAAATAATAACAGAAATATGTCTTTTTTCCCTATGAAACCGGAAACTGTATTTGTGACCGAGACAATCCTTCCTTTTTCAGATAAAATCTTACAGATTTAATTTGATGTGGTGTAAAATATTGAATGTACAAAACAACATTGGTGTGAATCTCGACACTCGCAGTATATAGTGAGTGAAAACTAGTTTTGACCAGAAACAAAAGAATAATTCTGTAGGCTATATAAGTTTCTTATAACGGAAGCGATTCCCAAAGGCGTTCATATTTTGGTCACTTTGTGATCTTGGCTGCAGGCAAAAAGACAATGGCTAATCAGGGTTGTTTCCCCTGGCAATTGATTAACTTGATAATTACGTGTAATTACCTTTATACGGAAAATGCCACCGATGACAATAGATTTATTTAATGTGATACTGAATATGAATAAATGAATAAAAGTTAGGAAAAAGTAATTAGGAAGAAAATGTCTGTGTAGGGTTACATTGGCAAAAAAAAAAACAACAAAAAAAAAAACACAAAAAAAAAACAAAAACGGGTCGATAGGTCGGGATTTTTTGTGTATCTTTCACTAGATAAAGTAATTGCCGAAACCAGAGTCTGAGATCGAAATCCCGACTTTTGGAATGTGTGGAGTCAAAGTGTAAAATTGTACTGGATGTAAACTGTAGTCATATAACATGTACCTTTGTTTTATAAAGCTACATATCGCCAAATTGGTTTGTTAAAGTTTAGGTATTACACAACGTTAGCAGTGCAGATATTTATTTACAATAATGTAATTAACGTTAAAATGAAATCGATAATACCAGCTTGTAAATGATACTCGATTAGCAGACCAAAAGTCTAGGCAGTTCCTAATTAAATGACATCGGCTTTTGGTTAACAACAAGAACATCATTAACCAAGTAAAGGAATGATCCATGACTTATCTTTGTAGTAACATTGTATCTAAAATGTATTATTCATTTACTTTTACTTTTCAATTTATTCATATTTGATGTTTAATTCAATGGCGGTTTATGAAAGAAGCTGAGAAACGGAACGGACTGTCCTGTAATTAGCTTTTCGTGAATTTTATATAAAGATACCCCTCCTATAAAAGATCACAGTTGATAAAATTACAGTTAGTCTTCCAAGTAAACGCATAACCCTATGGTTGTTTGAATTAATGAATTCTTTTGAACATTTTTATTCTTATTTCAGCCTTTAAAAAAATGTGATATAATAAAAATGATAACTTTTACTTGCACTACTATTTTTTCCTTTACCTTATTTCACTCTGTTCGGTGTAAGGGCTTAAGTTTCTTGTGTAAACACGTTTATTTGCAAAGTATGTACAACAAACATAAAAAAATCGATTGAAAATCAGAAGTGTATTTAACACCTTTATATAAACCGTCATACCCTTCAGTTCCACCATATTGATTAGTTTACACATCACGTGACCAACATTCTTATATTTGTTCCATTTCAATGGTCTCCATGCAGATCGCTGTATTTTGTTTGCATTATGCTACGTGTTATCGATTTTGATTCAGGCTAGCAGTTGCGTTATTTGCATTTAATTCTCAGTTTCTTTAAATGATCTTGGTCTCTAAGTTTTGACTCCACAAAACAGATCGGTTGTATTATTTTATGTTATGTTAACTGGTATCTAATTATCCCCCCTTGTCGTTATGCATGAACATGCCGCTAGCATTTCATAACTGAGTAGAGTTACTCATTTATTATTTATTAGTTTTTTTTATTAGTGTATCTATGAATTGTCAATGGTTATGTTTTGTAATAAAAAAATCGCTTTATATTGCTCAATTGTTAATATGCCTGCCATTCTAACACCAGTAGTCAATCTCTCGGTTGTCCGTCTGAGGTGGAATAGGACCTATTTGTTGACGTTTTCTCTTAGAACTCCTATCCCTTTTCTTCAGCAACCGAGTCCTCTGATGACGTCAGTAGTAAAGCACTGCAATTGATAATCGGGAACCTTCGATACTTTCCGTAAACGAGAAACGAGCAAGAGCAACATCTCGAGAAATTTCCGCCATTCTTCGGAAATTATTGATATATTTCCGGAATAGCCGGAAATTTCACTTAGATGTTGTGATTGAAGCAAGGAGCATTCAGAATACCATTCTGGTCCAGCATTATATATACGTATAATGTATTTTCCGAAGATACATATGTATGACGGAAAGGTCTGAGTGGTGTTCCGATGTGAGACACGAGTAAACGGAAAGTACCGATTAATTGATGCATACTTTAAGGACTTATCAATGATGCTGACGATCAAAACAAAATAAAACTGCATGTAATGCCAACACCGTACCATCTCATCATAGAAGTAAAATCTAAATTATTTGTTGTGTAATAAGCTTGCTTCTATCTCCATGGTAAAAAGTCTTATATCATTACATAACCCACTCTACATTACCAGTCATAGTCATTTGAAGACAAGTAAGATTTTGAAAGAGGAAGACAGACAGAGTTCTCGGAGACAAGTCAACAACCTACGGTCTCTACCTGTCGACAGCCTCATTTCGGGGTCTCATAATGGTAAGGCTACCGGCACAATGTCTGACACATTAACCGTTAAGCCATCGTGCCCTAACGTTCTCACAACATCCTCGATATTTCAGGGGTTACTATCACTGTCATTATATTCTCCCCTGGTATATATCATAGCAAATCTGATAGTTTGGTCCTTTGTTATCCGTCAAAATAATCGAAATACGATTCACCATGGTTAACAATAAGGCTTTGATATGAAGCTTTTCTCTCTACATAATCTTGTAAGCCTGTGATTGCTCAGTTTTTTCATGTTACTATGGCATATTCCAGGGGTGGATATAACGACAATGATAGTAACCGCTGTAGTTTCCAGGGAGTACTAACATCAGTGAAGCGACAACTAACGAAAGCTTCTACCGATACAGTGATAGTAACCCCTGTGACACTGGGAACCATTCCTTCAACTCCTGAATTAATCTTTTTAAATTAAGAATGACATTGGTCTCTGACCAGTTCAAAGGTCAGCCGCTCCTCGTTAACTCGAAGTGATATAACACAAAATCTCTGTTTGATTTACAGTATTGTGTAGGTCCAACATAAACGTTTTATTGCTGTTTATATACACTAAACTATAATATGACACCCCTGTTTTAAGATATGTTTGACTATCACATACAGCTAATAAGGAAGATTTGAATTTGATTGTGAGTTTATAGTTTATAGCTTCGAGTTTCTTAACTTTAACTAAAATATAACTATTTGAGCTATTTCAGAAGAAGAAACTAGGCCCTAGTAGCATTTAAGGTTATACATATCTAGAAACCAGATCCGAGTTCTAACTTGAAACCATAGTTTTCATTCAAGCTGATACAGAACTAGAAACTAGGCCCTAGTTCCATTTAAGCTTATACATAACTAGAAACCAGACCCAAGTTCTAACTTGAAACCATAGTTTTCATTCAAGCTGATACAGAACTAGAAACTAGGCCCTAGTTCCATTTAAGCTTATACATAACTAGAAACCAGATCCGAGTTCTAACTTGAAACCATAGTTTTCATTCAAGCTGATACAGAACTAGAAACTAGGCCCTAGTTCCATTTAAGCTGATACATAACTAGAAACCAGATCCGAGTTCTAACTTGAAACCAGACCATAGTTTTCATTCAAGCTAATACAGAACTAAAAACTAGGTCCTAGTTCCATTTAAGCTTATACAAAACTTAAAACCAGACCCGAGTTCTGTTTAAGCTCACGCGTGAATACAGGTATCACATCCTGTCTTTAGTTACGTTCCCGTTAACAAAATCCGGAACTATGAACTCACAATCATTTCCATAACTCAGCTGTATTAGCACAGCCTTATTTTGGAGCAAATTTTATTTCGTGACTCGAAACGCGCTAAAGTATGATTTTGAAAATACTTGTGGTGTATGTCTACACAAAATCACAGAAGACAACATCTCTTTACGTCATAGTTTTAATTTTGTTTCTGAATTTGTTGTACGTCATTTTGGTGTTATCCACATGATGTTTGCTCTTCAATGGGAATCCCATCCATTATACACGTTTTTCTTGTGTTATAAAATCATATTGCAATTCTGTTAAAAGTCCAAAAAATGAATTAATTAATAACGCTGGTTAATTTTATTATTGGCACAATGGCTTGTTTTTCATCAACTGTTTTAAGTCCAAAGAAATAACAATAGTATGACTATGCGAAAGTTTTATTTTGTTTGCGTCCTTTGGTTCAAGTAGAAGTTGCCTCACATAATTTAAGCTTCCTCTCCCTCTTCCTCCTCGAACTCGCCCTCCTCCTCGGCGGTGGCATCCTGGTACTGTTGGTACTCAGACACCAAGTCGTTCATGTTGGATTCGGCCTCAGTGAATTCCATCTCGTCCATACCCTCACCAGTGTACCAATGCAAGAAAGCCTTACGACGGAACATAGCGGTGAACTGCTCGGAGATACGCTTGAAGAGCTCCTGGATGGCGGTGCTGTTACCAACGAAGGTAGCAGACATCTTAAGACCACGTGGTGGGATATCACAGACGGCGGTCTTGACGTTGTTGGGGATCCATTCAACGAAGTAGCTGCTGTTCTTGTTCTGGACGTTCAACATCTGTTCATCGACCTCCTTCATGGACATACGTCCACGGAACATGGCGGCGACGGTCAGATAACGTCCGTGACGAGGATCACAGGCAGCCATCATGTTTTTAGCATCGAACATTTGTTGGGTCAGCTCTGGGACGGTAAGAGCCCTGTACTGCTGGCTACCACGAGATGTAAGAGGAGCGAAACCAGGCATGAAGAAGTGGAGACGGGGGAAGGGGACCATGTTGACAGCCAATTTACGGAGATCAGCGTTCAGTTGACCGGGGAATCGGAGACAGGTGGTGACTCCGGACATGGTGGCGGAGACGAGATGGTTCAAGTCACCGTATGTGGGTGTGGTCAGTTTGAGGGTACGGAAGCAGATGTCGTAGAGAGCCTCGTTGTCGATACAGTAGGTCTCGTCGGTGTTCTCAACAAGTTGGTGGACGGAGAGGGTGGCGTTGTATGGTTCGACAACTGTGTCAGATACCTAGAAAAGTTATTCAATGATTTACGTTTTTTTTTATATATCTAGCTTGTATTTTTCGCAGATCATCGAGAAAACTGACCCAAAATAACTTTTTTTTTAAAAATTATCTTTGCTTAGCAATGTAAAATAGCAAACACATATGATACTTATATATACTGGTCAATCACGATGCTTCTTTAAAACACTTTATAAGTTATGCTTATTTTACAGTAAACAGAATCAATTATACAAATTTACCTTGGGAGATGGTACAACGGAGAATGTGTTCATGATCCTATCTGGGTATTCTTCACGGATTTTGGAGATGAGGAGAGTTCCCATTCCAGATCCGGTACCACCACCAAGAGAATGTGTAAGCTGGAATCCCTGCAGACAATCACAGCTTTCTGATTCTTTGCGGACAACATCAAGAACAGAGTCTACGAGCTCAGCACCTTCTGTGTAATGTCCCTTAGCCCAGTTGTTTCCGGCACCACTCTGTCCGAACACAAAGTTGTCTGGTCTGAAGATTTGTCCAAAAGGACCAGATCTGACGGAGTCCATGGTTCCGGGCTCCAGATCCACCAAGACAGCTCGGGGAACATATTTGCCTCCTAAAATTGACCATATATCAAATAAAAATATGTGAATCAGAAAGCTGATGTATTAAATGATATATTTGCGATTTGTTACTCTGTGTTTGTACGTTTAAGAGTTATCTGTCCCTGCGGTTAAGTAATGATGGTAACGTCATGTGTTTGTGAGCATAACGTCAGATTTTTCAGAAAAAACGATGTGAATTTCACTCACAAAATAATGACGTCACAATCAGTTCCTTCCCACAACCACAAGGGAATTAAATCTGTAATATTTCAAAGACGGAATATAAACCATAGCGATGACAAAATATAAGATCGAGGTTGACTTATGTCAACTTCTACCGGTGTTATACAGAAAACACATCCGGTGTACTGGGAAATAAACACCTAGCATATTTTCTGTAATTACAGAACGTTTTATGTGGTTTGGAACATTCAAATACATGTATGTATCATATATCATGAATGAAAATGTTTACTAGATAAAGATGGTTTATCTAGTTCATATTGATGCCACTAGTTATATAGGTCATCCCTTGACATTGTAAAAACTCTTGTTTTTCATGCTTTATGCATGGGAAGTTTAAAACATAAATGCAGAATACACTTTACAATCACAAAAACTCTCTGAAATATGGGATGAAATTTTAAACACAATTTTGGTTTCATTGTCTGACCATATGTAATCCGAACACTGCGTGATAGATTTAGATATAATGAAATTTGGCAGTACTGCCAATGCAAAGGTTTTAATATTACAAGGACAAATAAGAGCTGAAAATGATGTTTGGCAATACTGCAAAAAACATTATATTACATCTACGTCTAGACCATGAATCCAAGTGGTATCTTACAATTTTACAGTGTAAGCTATTAGATCTACACGTACAAAAGGCATAAATGCAAGAATTTTGCAGAGCATAAATTCTGGGTTGGAACTAATGTTTATAATGCATTATACACGTTTTTTGTGTCCATTCAAATGCTTGTCAAAGCTTAATGATTAGTGAAGAAAAATTAGTATGTCAAAATTTTAGTTTTCATATCATAATTACCTGTGGCCTCATTGTAGTACACGTTGATTCTCTCCAACTGAAGGTCAGAATCTCCGTGGTATGTACCTGTGGGGTCAATTCCGTGTTCATCGGAAATAACTTCCCAGAACTGAAAATATATATTAAAACCCTTGTCACGTTTCATTAACAGATATGCCAAGATTAATTGAATTTAACAAAGGCGTAACAAGCGATTGTAATGATTTAGTTTTCTGTGTAACCATTATTTCATGTAAGATATGTTATCCACTTTGTAAGTATAAAGATGTCTGCCATCTAGTTTAAAATCAGCGAAGGAACAAATTCACAAATGTCACGTGGATGTCTCGTTAACAGATTGGGTTTAAAAACCCATACAATCCAAATAAGTCTGACATTGCTCCTTAAAAAGTTCTTACTCATGTTAAAATGTTACCTTTTTGCATCCTCATCCGTAAATATCGAACAAACAACCAATGTTTTATACTAAAATGCTCTCTGAAATACTGTCGTTCGATAAGTAGCGAATAATATTAAAAGACATTTTAAATGGTCAAATGTGATAAATGAAAGTACAATAAGAAATGTTTTCATTAAGTTTGAAATTATTTCTATTAAGAAAACTATTAAGTAAAATTAGCAGGTAAAAACTACAGTAGAAACTGTAATCTCTAATTGAGGTCTGGTATTAAAACGCTCCCCTTGATAGAGGTCACGAAGAAAGGTACTTTTACAAAAATCACATCTTTGTATTATCAATGGTGTATTTTTTATTTGCCTGATTTACCCTTGTAGTAAATACAGCATAGTTACCTTAGCACCGATCTGGTTGCCACACTGGCCGGCTTGCATATGAACGATCTCCCTCATATTGGTAGTTTGGGGCTGTCTGTGTCTCCGAAGGCGGACTTCTTCAGTTATGGTTTGTTGTTTAGTGTCTCCTAGACTTATAAACCAACAACTATGAACTGCCACTAACGTTCCGGCCCATTGACCCGCTATTATTTGAACAGGTTCGAGCGAATAATAGGAATTAGAGATAAGGCTTGGATATCTATTCTATCATACCATGGCTGTCTTGTTTAAGTCACCATTATCAGATCCTGTATATAAACCTTATTTAAACATAGAGAGGTATCGAATATCAATATGGACAGCTTTTGTATACGGGTTAGGCTCCTACTTTTTAATTATCGAACTGTTCATACTGAAAGGCTATGTTGTAATGTATAGAGGCATAATTCCCTTACTGCCATGGAGAATTTCTATTTTGCCAAACAAACATTTGTTTAAATTACATACGACCGCGTTGAGTATAATTTTCTAGTAAAGGTTTTTTTTCTATTGAAAGGAATACAATGAAAACGAATTTAAGGTAAAAAACGCTGAAAAGAATCTATTGAATGCTATAATCGAAAGAAATGTTGAAAACATTTAAAAGAGAACGTAAAAGAAATTTTCTTCAACCGATGATATAACCATTTTGGTTTATCGATTTTCCTGATCACTCATTTTGAATATGCATTACATGATGTTTGTTATAAATAACAATGCCGCTATGTACCTTTTCAATGTCATAACAATAAGTTGTATGTCAGGTTTACTGAAAAACTATTACCGTATAATGTTAAAGTTAACAGGAACTATTCACTCTTTACAGCTAACGGTATATGACATGTGTCCTTCATATCCGTGCCCGGAATAGAAAAGTACGAACTATTCGTCAGACATAAGGAACTTGAAAAGTAGTATGATTTGAGATTAAAAATAGCTGGTAATTGATCATACAAGTATACAATGTTGTGATTATGTATGTAAATAAAAGGAGAGCAAATATGTTGAGAATCCAATGCGATGATACTTCATCTGACAACAGGAATATATTACTTGCTATGGTTTGAGATTTAGATTACCAAGGCCAAATTTCATCAGCATTCCTTAACATTCAGTAATTCCTTAATTTGATATTTTTCCATAGAAATCATTACAGAAAACAAGGAAAAAATTGAAGTTAAGGCGTTTTAGTTTACATCAGTAATGCTTGTGGATAATTTTCAGGGTAAGGAATTTCTAAAAATTAAGGAATGTGGATGAAACTGGGCCATCGAACTTTATTAATCTTAAGAGTTTACTATGGTGTTAATATGCAAGTAAATGAAAAGATAGCAAGTATGTTTAGCGACCTTTCAACGTATTCAACTACTTATCACTATTAACTAACACTATCATCATTTCTAAGGAGGGTTCATTATATAACTTTTAATGTATTTAATTAATCAATACCAGTGTTTTTTTTAAAAGTATCGTGGAATACATTTACTTATTGAATATGTACTCTATAACATGAAATATTCTGAGGTACTTTCTTTTTTAAGGGTTTTCATCAACATATAACGGTTGACACTATCATCGCAATGGTAACTACTCCCTTTGTGATACTGGGTCTCACTTGCTCTGCACACCATGGCCTAGTTTTATCATCTGTTCTTAACTTTAAGGAAGACGTTTACCTCTGTTATGCTTTCACACGGAGAATTTTACGTAAAGGAATTCCTTAAAGATAAAATTTGTTGATGAGACTTGAGCCTTGTTGTGACTTGTGATATCGTTATCGTCATCCAATTATTCTCAATAAGATTGTAACTCTTAACATGACCTCGAAACTGAGGACATTTACTCTTGCATGCACCGAGTTCAATACCACTTTTACATTTTTAGCAGTCTCCGTATAGATACTTTGTTAATGCACGTGCTAACGTTGAACCGATTAATTAACACATGTGTCTAAAAGTATCTTTGTAGTAGATAACGAGGTTGTTTACATGTTTTTGTATGCATATAATTAAATTTTAAATTATGGTCATGATTTATTGTATATTTAAAGAAATTTCTGTTGTTTTAATTTTGCCTTTGTGCCTTTGTTTATATCTATCACTTTTTGTATTTCAACGACCTTAAGTAGCATGATCAGCGGTTTCATTTCACATTTCCGTTTGAATTTTACTGATGACGACAATTCGTGGGCGTATTTTCCACTGGGCTAAAGGTAAAACATTTCTTGTGTATATTTCTGTTTAAAATTTTGTAAATCAGTTTCATTTGATCACTCAATGACTCCACCGGCTAGTTTTTTTCAGGAGATGTTTGTAATAACTTCTAGAACTTTACAGTAAAGACGACAGCGGGGCAAAGCATCAATGCCAGAATACTTGAGTACTTATAAGTATATACAAAGTAAGTAGAGATTTTTTCGACCAATTCAAATTTGAAATTAACTCTCCTTGCTGTTTTAGCGCAGTCAAATTTAACGAATAATTGTAAATTATGATTTATTAGCGCGGATATGAATTAGCATAATTCGGCGTTTCATTAAAGACTTCTGTTTGTTTATAGGATGTACAACAAAGTAGATGCCATAATACATCCATTTTTGCGACTTATTACATAATCTCTAATCCTTGAGAAATACAATCAAATTATTGAATAATTTGGTACCTGTTTAATGATAGATGTTTTCGAATAAGGATTGCTAAACTTCAACTACTAGAGCCAAAGTTTCTGAAATATTATTGGTCATAGTCATTGTTGTTCATTACTGAAGGCGTTGTAGTGGAAAATGCTGGTCTATAAATACATTATGTTGTCATGAACCGTGTAACTAACGAGTAAATGGACTCGGTCACCTCTTAACCAATTACATGCCAGATAACATCGGGTATTTGTCAGTCATTTTGATCAGTCACGGCTATATATAGATGTATACTGTAGCAAGTCAACTATACAAATAAAATTTATAACTCATTCAACTTTGAGTAGATTTTAATGCCTTTTTTATTATTCAAATTTCAACAACTTTATAGTTTTATTATATAATTACAAAATTATAATTTCATTTCATTTCCTTAATAATCCCTGAAATATACAGGACCAAATATGATAAAAATACTCTAATATGGCAGTGATATAGTGCGTAAAAACTACTTCAAAGAGTTAGGCTTTCCATGATCCTTCCTCCTCGAACTCTCCCTTCTCCTCGCTTAGCTGTGGCATCCCTGTACTGTTGGTAGTCGTTCACGTTGGATTCAGACTCAGTGAATTCAATACAATAAATGGACTAATAGCGTAGGATAATTTCATGATTGATATAATGGCTTAAATTTTTCCTCAAATAATTCAGTCCAAAGATACAAAAATAACAAAATGCTGGAATAATTTATAACGATAGTATGAATATGTAAAAGTTTTGTTTGTATCTGTATGTTCTTTAGGTCTTCATATTTAAGCCTCCTCGTCGAACTCATGTTCCGAAAGGTTAATACAAATTGGTTAATTTAAGCCTCCTCTCCCTCTTCCTCCTCGAACTCTCCCTCTTCTTCAGCTGTGGCATCCTGGTACTGTTGGTACTCAGACACCAAGTCGTTCATGTTGGATTCGGCCTCAGTAAACTCCATCTCGTCCATACCCTCACCAGTGTACCAATGCAAGAAAGCTTTACGACGGAACATAGCGGTGAACTGCTCGGAGATACGCTTGAAGAGCTCCTGGATGGCGGTGCTGTTACCAATGAATGTTGCAGACATCTTAAGACCACGTGGTGGGATATCACAGACGGCGGTCTTGACGTTGTTGGGGATCCATTCAACGAAGTAGCTGCTGTTCTTGTTCTGGACGTTGAGGAGCTGCTCATCGACCTCCTTCATGGACATACGTCCACGGAAGATGGTGGCAACGGTCAGATAACGTCCGTGACGAGGATCACAGGCAGCCATCATATTCTTGGCATCGAACATCTGTTGGGTCAGCTCTGGGACGGTAAGAGCCCTGTACTGCTGGCTACCACGAGATGTAAGAGGAGCGAATCCAGGCATGAAGAAGTGGAGACGGGGGAAAGGGACCATGTTGACAGCCAATTTACGGAGATCAGCGTTCAGTTGACCGGGGAACCGGAGACAGGTGGTGACTCCGGACATGGTGGCGGAGACGAGATGGTTCAAGTCACCGTATGTGGGTGTGGTTAGTTTGAGGGTACGGAAACAGATGTCATAGAGAGCCTCGTTGTCGATACAATAGGTTTCGTCTGTGTTTTCTACAAGTTGGTGGACGGAGAGGGTGGCATTGTATGGTTCTACCACGGTGTCGGATACCTGGAAATTGATAGAAAATAGAATTGATAATTAAAACGGCATTGAATATCATCAACATAAATATGAAAATTGAATACTGCAAAAATAATCAAATTGATGCAGTTGTCACCTTTTGATGGTTTTATATACTAAATTAACGAATATTCATCCCTGTGTCGAACTGTCCAAAATCATTTTTTTGATTTCACCTACTGTTGATGTCTTCATTGTACATAAACTTTAATATGAGTAGCATCATTTATTTAATCATTTATTGATTTTATTTGATAAATAATTTAAATGCTGTTTTTATGTAATTGCTTAATAAATATTATTAAACTAACCTTGGGTGATGGCACAACGGAGAATGTGTTCATGATCCTGTCTGGGTATTCTTCACGGATTTTGGAGATGAGGAGAGTTCCCATTCCAGATCCGGTACCACCACCAAGAGAATGTGTAAGTTGGAATCCCTGTAGGCAATCACAACTTTCTGATTCCTTTCGTACAACATCAAGAACAGAGTCTACGAGTTCAGCACCTTCTGTGTAATGTCCCTTAGCCCAGTTGTTTCCAGCACCACTCTGTCCGAACACAAAGTTGTCTGGTCTGAAGATTTGTCCAAAAGGACCAGATCTGACAGAGTCCATGGTTCCGGGCTCCAGATCCACCAAGACAGCTCGGGGAACATATTTGCCACCTGAAAATTAGCAATTTAGTTCAATTATCATATTTTTGAAATATATATAAAAGGATATTTTATTTATTGTTGTTTATTTAATTTTATTTTAGATGAATACGTATTGATATAAGTATGTTCAAACTAAATTTTGGCGGCTTTACCTGTGGCCTCGTTGTAGTACACGTTGATCCTCTCCAACTGAAGGTCGGAATCTCCGTGGTATGTACCGGTGGGGTCAATTCCATGTTCATCGGAAATTACTTCCCAGAACTGAAGCAATAATTAGGAATCGATCAAAATCTAAGCACTAAAAAGTCGATTTAATAGATAAAAGAGAAATCAAATCATTCTTAGAAAAGAAAAAAAAGATGTCGAATATACCTGTAAATTATCTCGACAATGCAAATTAAATCTATAATTTAATACAACTTTAATATAGAAACATTTCGACAACATTGTTTTTATTTAGTTTTATATGCAAGTACTTAGTATTCGGTCATCATTTTATCTAAAACAGTGTCCGAAGTTTAAGTAACATCTCGACAGTATTATTTGGCATTGGCCCTGTTTTTAATTAAATCTATAATTAACACAAATAAAATGAATTACAACTACATTGTATTTACAAAATGTAGTTAGTTTGATAGCCATGTTCTCAAAATTCAGTGAACGTTATGTCTGACAATCTATTTTTGTTAATTTTCATATAAACTATTATCAAGCGATTAATGCATAATTGCATTATAGTTATTTTGATACAAAACTATTATCAAATTTTCCATTGGTTATTTTATTTCAGAATATAAATGATATAATATATTTTGTATCTACCTTGGCACCGATCTGGTTGCCACATTGGCCAGCCTGCATATGTACTATTTCCCTCATGTTGCTGTGTGTCTGTGCTGTTACTCTGTGCCGTACTGGTTTGTATCGTGGCCCCCAACTGCTTTTATACAGGAGTCATGGTGCTGGTGAAATGACCGTTATTTAAATGGGATATTGTTCTTACCCAGTCGAGTGGATAATCTAACAGTGGGCTGATAATCAACAGATAGTGATATTTGGTATTGGCAAACTTCTCACGTATCTAAGAGGCCGGGCCAAGATCTATTAAAGGGCTTAGTATTTCGATAATGGTATTCGAAAACTAATTATATATGCATATAATTCTGCCAAATAATCTATTATTATGCATTAGTGTTATTGGAAAGTAATAAGTTACAGGAATATATGCAGTGATAATAATTACAAACTACAATAAATACAGGAGAAATATTTGTTACATAGACCATGTGATAAAGGTACATCGGTATATTGTGCTCAGAATCAATACTCTATCATCTCTATATGCTAATTAAAACGACATTAATTTAATTAATAACTATTTAAAGTACCTTCGATGTACAGAGAATGTAAGTACTGTGTTAGGACAAGCTTTTTCCCGTTATTTACATACAGTTTGTATCTATAGTTTTAGTACTAATGGTACGGCTAGTTTTTATACTATATCTATTTACCTGGTAAGGCTATGACGTCATTAACCTTGTCCTATGCTAATCGGGTAATGTCTGTCTTATGGAAAATTTATATTTATCAGTTACATGCTATGAATGATCTAACGACCGGTTAAATGATTTAAAATCATTTGACCATAGACAACACAGAGATTTAGAATGAAACAATTTTAAATTAATTTTTCAAAAGCAATTCTGATATATCTATCGTAGTACTGCAGAAACTATTTTAATATCATATATGTTATAAGGTCTTCTGTTTAACCAGACCAGTTTTCTTAAAAGAGGATCCACCACATGTTGATTTAAAAACTCATCTCAGTGACAATAGGAGTAAAGGCCGCCTCAGGATCACGAAACGGTCTTAGACTTAAGTTTTTGCTTAGCCAATCAAAATGACTATACTTTTTGTAACATCATCTGTGATTGGCTAAGTCTAAGTCTAGACTGTTTTAGACTTAAGATTGTTTCATGATCTTGGGGCCAGGACACAATAGGTTTCATTTTTAAAACTAATAAAAACAAAACAGAATAATGTATTTTGGCCCAAAATTTAATTTTCAGTATTGTAACATGATGTTTTTTTTTAAATTTTGGCATCAGTCAATTATATATTAATTGTGATTATATTATTCACCTGATTGATAGAAATGCAGACTGATGAAAAAGATGTAAAAGTGCATTTGCCCACTTGCATGTAATGGACAGTATATTTGTATAGTCGTCAAAATGTAGGCACTTTTCTACTTATTTTGAATCCTTGTATTATTGTCATTGACATTAAATGCTAACACATTTTTTTAATTTCGAAAGACTGTTCTGGGAATTCTGTAAAAGCGCAAGAACTTTAAGCTTCATCAGCCTCGCCTTCATCTTCCTCGTCGAACTCGCCCTCTTCCTCAGCTGTGGCATCCTGGTACTGTTGGTACTCAGACACCAAGTCGTTCATGTTGGATTCGGCCTCAGTGAACTCCATCTCATCCATACCCTCACCAGTGTACCAATGCAAGAAAGCCTTACGACGGAACATAGCGGTGAACTGCTCGGAGATACGCTTGAAAAGCTCCTGTATGGCGGTGCTGTTACCAATGAATGTTGCAGACATCTTAAGACCACGTGGTGGGATATCACAGACGGCGGTCTTGACGTTGTTGGGGATCCATTCAACGAAGTAACTGCTATTCTTGTTTTGAACATTGAGGAGCTGCTCATCGACCTCCTTCATGGACATACGTCCACGGTACATTGCAGCGACGGTCAAATAACGTCCGTGACGAGGATCGCAGGCAGCCATCATGTTCTTGGCATCGAACATTTGTTGGGTCAGCTCTGGGACGGTAAGAGCCCTGTACTGCTGGCTACCACGAGATGTAAGAGGAGCGAAACCAGGCATGAAGAAGTGGAGACGGGGGAAGGGAACCATGTTGACAGCCAATTTACGGAGATCGGCGTTCAACTGACCGGGGAATCGGAGACAGGTGGTGACTCCGGACATGGTGGCGGAGACGAGATGGTTCAAGTCACCATATGTGGGTGTAGTCAGTTTGAGTGTACGGAAGCAGATGTCGTAGAGAGCCTCGTTATCAATACAGAATGTCTCGTCTGTGTTCTCAACAAGTTGGTGTACAGATAGGGTGGCGTTGTATGGTTCAACAACTGTATCAGATACCTGGAAATAAAAGAAGCTTTTGTTGTAGTCACGTAAAAATCATAGAAGACCTTCCATCATCATCTTGATAAAACGGAACCGGATTTCGATGGTTTCCAATGTAAAGAAAATTGAACGCTCTGGCTATATTTTTATTGATATTATTACGTGATGAATTGAAACTTAAACTCATGGCCATGTAATATAAACTATATTAAGGTCGTGCAATATGTATGACATCAATTGGCCGAAAGGCTCTTTCAAATACACGGATGTAATTGAACTCGTTAAATAAATCCCATTTAACATTATTCTCGTGCATTTATTTGCTTTGCAGCAATGTGGTTAAAGATAAAGAGAGTTTACAATTACAACAAAGAATTGCAAAATCGTAGCCGATAGCCCTCAGAATCCTCAGAATCCGCAGAAGAACATGTGTATTTTCCACAATAGTTTTCTTAAGGCTATAATACATTAATTGTTTGGTTATTCGGTAGATTAAAACAAGGGGCAGATAACACAGACACAGCAATTGTATACCTTAGGTGATGGTACAACGGAGAATGTGTTCATGATCCTGTCTGGGTATTCTTCACGGATTTTGGAGATGAGGAGAGTTCCCATTCCAGATCCGGTACCGCCACCAAGAGAATGTGTCAGCTGGAATCCCTGCAGACAGTCACAGCTTTCTGATTCTTTTCGCACAACATCAAGAACGGAGTCTACAAGTTCAGCTCCTTCTGTGTAATGCCCCTTAGCCCAGTTGTTTCCAGCACCACTTTGTCCGAACACAAAGTTGTCTGGTCTGAAGATTTGTCCGAAAGGACCGGATCTGACGGAGTCCATGGTTCCGGGCTCCAGATCGACCAAGACAGCTCGGGGGACATATTTACCTCCTGAAGCAGAAATGAAAAATAAGTAAAATAATATATAAGGTTACAAAAACACAACTGTAATAGTAAATACTGCTCTTGTAATAACATTAATTGTTATAATTGGTTGCTCTAATAAGTACAATGCAATAAAATTATCGTTTGATATTTGTTACATAAGGTTCCAGCGTAGATCGAAAATATCGCAATTTAATCAATATACAAAATCAAAGTCTGAAAAACGAAAAGATTCAGTAGTAAGAACTTTATTTACATAGTTCTACTTTAAATGTAAATTTCTGAAAAGGAAATTAAAAATAAGTGTTCCGGAAGAGCAAGAATGTCCTACTGTCACAATGAAAATCTAGCTACTGTGATATACTTTAATGTAAAATGACTTTTAAGACCAAAACTATCATCAACGTAATACCTGTGGCTTCATTGTAGTACACGTTGATTCTCTCCAACTGAAGGTCAGAATCTCCGTGGTATGTACCGGTGGGGTCAATTCCGTGTTCATCGGAAATAACTTCCCAAAACTGAAACATAAAGTAAAAAGTTATCTATATTGATATTGTAACGGTCCTGTTGTGCATATTACACATACCATTCTTATTGTTTTGCATAAACACGTACAACATTTCCCTAAATTATTTCTAGTATTCCTTTTCATACCAAAGTTCTTAAAAGCATTACTTATTACTCTTATGATCTTGTTCATACCAATTTCAAACTCAAGTACCAGGCCTAGAACCTATCAAAACTCTCAACATCTCAACAACTTTAATCTATTCCGTCACATTACGAATTTATTCACCCGTGCTGGTGGATATTGATTGTGGCGTCACATATAAGTATAAGACGCCTGGAATCTACACGACAAGCCTAAAACCCTAACCACTGAAGATAAAGGGAAATCCCTCAGTCAGCACTTTGAGCAATAAAATGAAATTTCCGCAGTATTTGTAATGTATTGTATTTGAAACGTATGCAATTACATGAGCATTACGTGTTATTTACAGTTTATTTACCATTGGTTTATAACAATTATGTGATCAATGTAAGTGTTATACGGGCAATACGTTTTATTTCAGGAATTTTGTTTACAAGAAGTGATGTTAGGGCAATAATCATTTTAGTAATAATAAAATACGTATACGTATTGAATCTGTAATTATATTCACAATAAGTGTTATAGGGGCAATTCGGTGAGCAATAAATCTAAAGTGAGCAATGACTAGTTCGAAATCATTTATACGAGCAATCATTGAGCAATAAGTGTTATATGAACAATTATTGAGCAATAAGTGTTACGTGAGCAATTATTGAGCGATTAGTGTAAAATGAGCAATTATTGAACAAGCGTTACATGATCAATTACTGAGCAATAACTGTTACGTGGGCAATTATTTAGCAATAAATATTACATGAGCTGCCATTGAACATTAAGTGTTTCGTTAGCAAACATTGAGCAGTGAGTGTTACGTAAGCATTTAATGAACAATAATTGTTACGTGAGCAGTTATTGAGCAATATGTATAACATAAGCAATAATTGAACAAAGAGCACCATGTGAACAGTTTATGAACAATAAGCATAATACAAATGTATGAGCAATTATTGAACAATAAATGTCATATGAGCAGTCTTTGAACACTATATAAAGAGCACTTTATGACCAATGAGTTCTGTGATTTACATACATCAGTATTTTATGAAAGACAATTGTTGGTCGGCAGTTTGTGACTTAAGTGACCCTAAAACATCCTACATGTAGAATGGGTTATCATTTATTTAATTCCAGTGCTGTATTCGGTGTGATTTTGTTCAGTCGTTTTACCGAATTACATTGTGGACAATAAGGTTTGCATGAACATGCAGTGTTTAGCAATCAGTAAGGTTCACAATTAAACATCTCGATGAGTGAATCATCTATACAAAGTAAAACAATTACAATCCCTTTAACAACACAACAATGTCCCTCTGTGCAAGACGAAATGATAACATCCTCACAACAATTCGTCCGGTCACGATAATCATTTACACAGATAGTATAAGCCAACATGGAGAAACATTCCTTATTGATTTTTGCGTTAAATGACTCGGGGCTTTCCCATGCTTCCTGGTAACTGTTACTCATGACCTTGACTGATAAACGAATTCGTCTCTGTCACCAGGAAATAAATTGTATCGATTTCCTCCTTACAACGCATGTCCATTTTCATTTTTTTAAATATGTTTTTGCGGTGAATAAGAAAGCAAGAATTGAAAGAAAATTTCTTTAAAATCGCTTTTTTAGATTTACCGCTTTTTTAGATTTACCGATTAAAATGTTATAGATCTTCTCCGAATGATAGATGTCAAAAATAAGAAAATATTATTTTTACTAGAAATACCTCACAATTCACCGGATGTAAAAATGATAATTATGATGTTTGCGCATATTGCCACAGCAAGTCACGTAACCAGCTCATTATTATGTAATTTATGTTTGCGCAACAGATCAAAACCAAATAACTGCACATTTAAATCACAGATTTGCATAAGCCACCAAACTCCTATTACATCGCTTCCATTACAATCCAAAACATCCATTTTGGGTCTCTTAATATTTCAACTTCATCATGCTTCATATACCATAAAATCCGGACAGGTCGGCCATTTTCCAATCTTGCAGAAATGGCGTGATCACAACCAAATGCATGATTTGAACAATTTTAGCATAAACGAATGACATTTCTAATTGTTCGAGTAATGCACATGCATCATATGTTACCTTGGCTCCAATCTGATTGCCACATTGGCCAGCTTGCATGTGAACAATTTCCCTCATCTTGTATTTAGAATTCCTCCTGTCTGCAGGTCTCTGTTCCTGATGTACCACTGAATGCGCACCGAATCGGATGATTATATATCCAAGTTTGGATCAATACTTTCCCCCATCAGAGCCCCTTGACTCTGTCGCATCGTCATAGTAACCGTGGATATTTGTTAATGACTATATCATGTCCTGATTTCAGCTCTATATATATGTATCATTAATCAGTGTAAATGACGGACGGAAGATCTTAATTATGCATCAGTTCCCTTCGGCTTGTTAAAATCAACAATATAGTTCATAACGAAATTGAAAATACAGTCAATAACAGAAATAATTAGAGGAATTTTCAAATAAAATCATTAAATTATGCTGAGATATATAATCGCGGCATGGAATATTTCCCGTAATTCGCTTTACCTAAATCTTTACAAATATAGTATACATACGCGAATATACTAACAAGTGCAGACTTTCCTATATAAATCATTTCACTTCAGATTCCCAGCTCGAAAATTATCCTCTTGTAAAACGTTTTAAGACTACTGACGTAGCAAAATTATCCACACACGAAAATACCCACGTTCACAGCAACATAACCAGTCCAAGTTGTTCAAAAGCTCATTAAGCTTATTACCTTTAACGACATTTTTCAAGATGAAATCATTAAAATTTACAATTCGCGTTTCTTATATAAAATTCTGAAATTTGTTACCTACGTGCCCATTTTAGTAATGACAGGTTTTGCAGCAAACGAGAAAAGAAAATGTTACTAATCAGGTGATTAAGCTAATCATGTTTTGCACAACGGGATCCACAATGATAAAGAATTAAAAATGCCATCTACATAGTAAGCAGTTATCTATAAAACTAATGACCCATTTGGTTAGAGCTAGTTCTTCAATTTTGACCAAATTATAGATCTATAAAATCGGAATATGTGCAAGGGGAACGGATTGAAGAAGATCAAACATTATCTGCTTCAGTGAAGGTAATCAACATACAAATCTAGTTCGACTCTGAGATCGTGATTGAGAAGAGCTGAAGTTAGTAATGACTCTTGTGCTATCAAAGTTGATAATTTTTAACGGAAGTAAGTCATCTCGTGTTTTTGTAATCTTAAAATCCATTTACATCTGTTGATATTGATTATCTCTAGTGTTTGATGTGCGCACTTATGCCCTCTTCTTGTGATCATTTTACTTTCACTTTTGTATTGAACCTCTCTTGCCTTAGTTCGGTTTTCGCGATTATGATAATGCTCACTTACATTTACTTCTGTTTTTATACTTTCATAGTAATTTACGTTTCGCCATTAATGCATTATGTCCATTAAGATAATGTTCATATTGTGAGACAGTTAATGCCTAGAGGCTTGACACCATTTTGGCGTATACGTTATTCTGGTTATTACTGATTCTGACCAAACACAAGTAAACATATTGGTTTAGTAGCAGAACTATTCATTCCGTGAGACAAACGTTAAAGCTCCACGTCAATAACAGTAATCCAATTCACAAACGTTTTAGATCTTATATTGTTGAAAAGGTGTTAATGTCATCAATCATACTTATACGGATTTGCAAACCAGATACATATGACAATTATTCTAAAATTATTTGTTTCATTAAATAAATGAATAAATAAATGAGTTTATTGTATGCGCAGTCAAAAAATGTGACACAGGTTAACCAACAAAATACTAAGATGCTAAATTTGAATGCTTTATATTATATACATTCGTCTACTGAATATATCAATGTACTTCGTTCCAAGTGATCACAGTGTTCGAAATACTGACATTACATTCATAAACTACAGTTGCTTAAAATTCTACAGAATACCGAAGAAGTCAAAAATCCAACTCCACATACAAATTGGATTAGCTAGCATTGCCACTCCGGTTTAAAATACACGACATAGAATAAAAGGTCGTAATGTGAGCTCTTCAGATCAAAGATAGATTTGCGACTAAGGGACAAGCCACACTGGGGTGTCATAACTATCCGGTATCGTCCTTTAAGATTGGGTAGCCTGGTCGCCTAGCAACCAGGGCATAAATATTGATGTTCTAGCAGGCATATAGGGTAATAATACGGATGGCACCAGTAAAACAGTAATGTGACAGGTCTATATGTCTAGGTACTTACCTTTGATTTAAGGCAGATAAACCTTACTCGGGGGTATCTTTTGTGTGGAAAGTACTTTCTCTAACCTCTATTGTCTCAATATATTACCAACTGGAACTTTACACATATGACGGCATTCACTTGGCCAAAGCCCGAGTATGCATTGTATATTAAAAGCTAGTTAAGATAATTATTTTCGTATTCTTTTCATGGAAAAACCACTAATTATTACGAGAGAAGATCAATGCAATTACGCACTTAGATCCGTGAATCTTAAACTGAGCATGATTTGTAGTATATTGAAGATGGTAATTTGTAAATATAGACATTGATAAATATTTGTTAAGTAACCTTAGTAAGTTCGCATTTTGATGTATCCGGCATCAGGTTATCCTGCATTGGATTCACTTACAGACAAAATAAAATGCTTGGGAACCTAGACAATGACACCGAAATACTTTAAAGTATCAATTTCGTTAATTTAAAGTTAAATAATAATACATACTTATGCTTTGAGAAATTAAAATGAAACTCATTATTTTAAAGCGCCCGCATATTGAAGAAAATTTAATACGATACAAATCTACAACAATATAATATAAGTTAATGTCTTGTCATGTCTGACTTGGACTGTGCCACATTAATTGATTTTACGCTATCTGATTAATTAGTTTGATAATACAGTATGTGCCCCACTGTGTCAAACTAGTTGTTGTTTATCTGTAACCCGCATATTGTTTATCCAATAACACATATTAAAACGTATTGAGTATTCGATTGAAATGAGGATAGACCGGTCCTTAATGATTCGAAAGGTTGTCGACATAATCTTTGTTTTATTCAAGTCACAGGTAGGTTTCGGAGTCGCTTATTTTTCTTATACATAGTCATGTCTATATACCGTAATTAATATGGGGATTGCCAATTTTTTAATTATCGAAATGCCGCCGAAATATCACCACTTGTTTATACAAATCTCAGACAGGCTTCATAGTCTTTCAAACTCTTAAATATTTGCATTTTTTCCCTTATACATATTCATGTACAATAATGATGTTACTCTACGTGTTTAAGAAGCTTTCCATTTGATTAATATAGCAGTTTACACTGTGTTTTAAACTGGAGTATAAGGAATGTTGACTTTACTAACATAGTCAACACTGCTAGGGTCTATAAACCCATAAATGTCTGGCTCAGACTTTCGTATATAGAGACAGGCATGTATAAGTAATGCATAGTTTGCCAGGTGGGATATCTTAAGGTTAAAAATTCTATACCATACCCGCAGACCATTTCGTTCAAACTGTGAAAAACACGATAATTTATAATCGGGATTTGTATTCAGGAAATGACTGAGATACCTAGTACTTTATCGTTTGTGATTATCATGTTATATATGGATCTCTAATATGACTTTCACTGCTGTGGTCCACTCATATAAAACTTCTTGCGGACTGATTTTTTTTATCTGCCATGATATTCCCCGTATACATTTACAATTAATAATGATATGCTGTGTTATTGTTTTATGCTTTGTTGGTCAAATTCTTTTTCATACATGTGGTTTTCACTTTGTGTTTTTTTAAATAAAATTTCTCTCTATTTATCTTTACTTATTTCCAATTGTTATTTCATTTTGCTTTACATTTTTGTTACAACCAAGGTGTATATTAATTTCTATCCAATGTCATTGTATCCATATTATAAGCACAGAAACTATCACGTAACCAACGACGATTTGTAGGATATTCTACTTTACCCATGTAACCTGATCCCCAACAGAACATTTAATCTACCAATCAATCAGCATTGGTCGACCAACCTCAATTACAATATTTAAATTAATTGGCATGAATCAACCAGCTGTCCAATAAATGCTCTGGTGCCTTTTTGTGTTTTAAAATAAAGAAATTCCAACCATCTGGCTGACTGTGCCTGCTGTGTTATAGTCTGTTGTTTTATATTTCAACTCCAAGACTAGCGTCAGTATTTAACACATGAATGTGAATTCAAAACATCGGTTTCACAGCAACAGAGCAATCAAATAATTGTTTATAACACTTTGACTATGTTTGTTCATGTTTTTGTTCTTATTAAAAGTATATACCTACCGTCTTTTGTTACCGTAGTTCAAGGAATCAGTTTCTCGAAAAAACCTAAATTTATGACATCTATAAAAACTGCCAAGCGTAGCCATCTAGTCTATTAGAGGATGGAGACAATACTATCTAGTAGTGGTAGTTTCATGGAAACTTAGCCTTTCGGTTACGGGGTTTCCGCATTTAGGCCAATAAACCAATTGATTTAGACGACATAAATTATATTTTTTTCTGAAATGTGATACCCACGTGATGGCAAGGCATTAAGTAATTGTCTGTTGTGAACAATGTCCATCAACTGGATCCACAAATACATATTAGTATCACGTGGTATTTTTTATGACAATTACGAAGGATTTATTTGCTATGTCGAGCTGTATGTGTGTTACGTAATTAGTTTGCATACATCATGATGTAGTTTGCGTACAATTCAATGTCATCGGTCACATTAAGTAATGACGTAGTACTCAATGAATGTGAATAAGGGCATATAACTCTGCATTACGATATGACGCAGGATATCCTCAATTTATATTTCTAGAAAGCCTTAATTTCAGTGTTACGAATAAGAGGTTCTTGTGGGGAAGTTATCAAAAAAGCAGTCTTAAGTCGACTTTGGAAAGTTATATGTCGTAAAGGGTAGGTATTAATTGTAACGTCTTACCGTAACGTCTTATTTTTGAGAGAAAACTAAGTAAGTAAATGATGTCGCAATCGATGCGTACATTAATGGGAGATAATACTCAAATACTAATTATGGTAGCTTCGAGTTGTTGTGGCATGCAAAAGAATAAATTAAGAATAACACATCTAATGCTGACTTTTTATTAGGAATGACCAAAAGAAAAAGCTGACTAGACATTTAATTAGAGGTAAAGATGTTACAATCGAAAAATTTCCAAGTTTTTAATTGTATGTCTGAAAAAGTTTTTGTAAATCTTATGATGTTCAGAAATGTTTATAGAAGTTGGCTCACATAATTTAAGCTTCCTCTCCCTCTTCCTCCTCGAACTCTCCCTCCTCCTCGGCGGTGGCATCCTGGTACTGTTGGTACTCAGACACCAAGTCGTTCATGTTGGATTCGGCCTCAGTGAACTCCATCTCGTCCATACCCTCTCCAGTGTACCAATGCAAGAAAGCCTTACGACGGAACATAGCGGTGAACTGCTCGGAGATACGCTTGAAGAGCTCCTGGATGGCGGTGCTGTTGCCAATGAATGTTGCAGACATCTTGAGACCACGTGGTGGGATATCACAGACGGCGGTCTTGACGTTGTTGGGGATCCATTCAACGAAGTAGCTGCTGTTCTTGTTCTGGACGTTAAGGAGCTGCTCATCGACCTCCTTCATGGACATACGTCCACGGAACATGGCGGCAACGGTCAGATAACGTCCGTGACGAGGATCACAGGCAGCCATCATGTTCTTGGCGTCGAACATCTGTTGAGTCAGCTCTGGGACTGTCAGAGCCCTGTACTGCTGGCTACCACGAGATGTAAGAGGAGCGAAACCAGGCATGAAGAAGTGGAGACGGGGGAAGGGGACCATGTTGACAGCCAATTTACGGAGATCAGCGTTCAGTTGACCGGGGAATCGGAGACAGGTGGTGACTCCGGACATGGTAGCGGATACAAGGTGGTTCAGGTCACCGTATGTGGGTGTTGTCAGTTTAAGGGTACGGAAGCAGATATCGTAGAGTGCCTCGTTGTCGATACAATAAGTCTCGTCTGTGTTCTCAACCAACTGGTGGACGGAGAGAGTGGCGTTGTATGGTTCAACAACGGTGTCGGATACCTGGAACATAGAATAAAACCGCCAATTTCAAGCACTGCATTTCCAATATATACTATATTGACATTTATTTGTATACATGCATACTCTTAGATATTATATTTACTAGTTTAGAAAATTAGTATGTAATTTGATCCGTAGATAAAGCACGTGCATTTTCGTTTTTAGTTATTGCATTAGTTATTGCAATTGCATACCTTGGGTGATGGAACAACGGAGAATGTGTTCATGATCCTGTCTGGGTATTCTTCACGGATTTTGGAGATGAGGAGAGTTCCCATTCCAGATCCAGTACCACCACCAAGAGAATGTGTTAGCTGGAATCCCTGAAGGCAATCGCAACTTTCTGCTTCTTTCCTTACAACATCAAGAACAGAGTCTACGAGCTCAGCTCCTTCTGTGTAATGTCCCTTAGCCCAGTTGTTTCCAGCACCACTCTGTCCGAACACAAAGTTGTCTGGTCTGAAGATTTGTCCAAAAGGACCAGATCTGACGGAGTCCATGGTTCCGGGCTCCAGATCCACCAAGACAGCTCGGGGAACGTATTTGCCTCCTAAAATTCCAGCATAAAACGTAATAATAGATGAAAATTGTATATAGACTAATGAATGTTTTTTCATAAAGTTGAGTTAAGAATATTTCGTTGTGCAGACGATACAAATAGGTAAGCTATTTGATGCAACATTTCAGTTTTATTTGATGAAGAATTACCAAACAATACGTTATATAACTTACTAAAAATTGAATACAACCAAACCCATGTAAAAATATGTCTTATTGTTTGGTATATTAGTTTTGAATTATGATTGCTGGAAATATTACAGGCAGATCATAATTACCTGTGGCCTCATTGTAGTACACGTTGATTCTCTCCAACTGAAGGTCGGAATCTCCGTGGTATGTACCGGTGGGGTCAATTCCGTGTTCATCGGAAATTACTTCCCAGAACTGAAAATAAGAATGTTCTATTAGAAAATAAGAAGACACAGATTTTTGGGGAAAACGCTTGAATATGTTTTTGTATTTTTCCCTTTTTTATATTCTGTATGAGTGGTAGCTGCAATAGTGCAGCTCTAAAATCTTCTAGACAGATGATGATGTCGGCCAAAAAGTATTGTAGACTGGGTACATCTATTTGTTCTATCAACGACACTCATCATGTGAACAATACTTGGTGTTTTCTCATATAAATGTATGTATAATCAACACAAAGAAAATGGTTTGTTTTTCGTGGATGTGCAATCAGTACTTCACTCCATATAGGGCATAGTGTCATGGACTTTTTAAAAAAGCGCAAAATGTTTAATGGTGGTAATGGTGTAAAGTAAGTAACTTTGTAACTGAAGAAAAATACTAATTAATCTGCTCCTGGTTTTTTATGGGAAAAAAAATACCATTCGTCAGCGTTGTGGCATCTTTAAGTTACTATTTCGTTTTGTTGGGCAAAGAAGTAATCCTAACCGTGTAGACAAAATATATTGTCGAATTTTCAAGGCAGTCCGTCCCTTTATCAAGACTCACATAAAACAAACACAGTCAAATGATGTGGAATTAACAAAAGAAAATTAAGAAGACAAAGGAAACAAATATTGTAATAAAGAAAAATGCAATAAAGCCGAAAGGTAGAATCTAGCGATGTTTTGTAATGATCTTGAAAGTTCGCTACAAATGATTTTTTGTGTGTTTTGTTATCATACATCAACATTAAAAATACAATCTGTAGTTTCTACCTTGAGTATAAGGTTATGTAAGGTGGCTTGGTCTGAAAATCCACTTCCCTAACAAAGCCTATCGCCCGATAACTTTCACTCTAAGAGACTTTTGATAAGAGGATTTAAATTTATCTGTTCGACAACGGGTTTTATCTTTAAATACATTCAGCAATGTAAATGTTTCTATGTAGGTATTGAGAACGTAAGAACTGTGAATAAATTGATTGCATTGAAACCAAGATCGGATACATAACTTTTAAATGCTGAATTACTGCTATCGCAGTTTCGTCAACACTAAAATGAAATAAATCTTATCCGGTAAACATTGCTTCTCACGGCCTGGTTAAATCGAGTTCACATAATCTTTTAACAATTGCAGTTTTACTGAAAACTTCAGTTTTTTAACTTGTTGTATTGAAATGCCCAATAAGAAGTCAAATTGATATGTTTATTTCACTAGAGAGATTAGGCGGCTGGGATAAAGGAGACCATTTGAGAGACACATGTAAACAGCATATTTGTGTAGTCAACTTTATATTACAGATATGTTTCACAAAATGAAGGCAACTTGTGTAGAAATTTAAAATTACCTTAAAGAAAATTTAACTAAGACGTGAAATCAAATTTCTAATACATTCTATCAATAAAAAGCGTTATGGCCGAAACTAACTACTATCTTATATATTAAACAGTGTTTACTGACAATTTAGTTTAAATGCATTCCCGTCTAATTATAGACACTGCTAATTCATATAAAATAATAAGCTTTATATAAATGTTATCTGATAGAAATGTTATGCTTAACCTATTTATCTTTTGTGATGATAGGTTGATCCTTGTCACACGAAACTATTGAATGTTCCCGCCTAAACAAGTTTAATCATGCAAATCTCGATCTGAATTTTACTGCTCAATGCCGAAAGTAAATCGCGGAAAGAAATCAATAACATTGCTTCATACAAACTATTTATCAGTTACACATTTTCGAAAGACCCAACAACCACTTTTGCAAATCACACACCAGTCGATATAGCCACGGCACAATGCATATGCATCGATCTAGAAATACCAGTCTACTACATAATATAACTTATGTTCTGTGCCGACAGTGGATTTTATTTTTTCACGTAAAGATGCAACTTAGCTGCAGCATGTGAATTCAGCTAGAGATAACTTTAAATTGTCGAAACATTAAACGAAATGTCAAAAACTTCTTATCATAATATAATCCATTGATTTGCGTTTTATTTCCTTAGTAACGAAACTTACCTTGGCACCAATCTGGTTACCACACTGACCAGCCTGGATGTGGACGATTTCCCTCATGGTGGTGGATATCTGTTGTAGTCGGGAGACTGAGGGTCGGAGGAGTCGGGTTTGTGAGTGGCTTGGTACCCGGGATACCGGGCCTTATATACGCTGAGTATCTACACAAAGATAAGGCACATCAACTATATCGGCTCCCTAACCGGGGCACCTTGTACCATGGAATTCTCCTCCATTCATTCCTACATTTATCAATTAGTATTGATTATATATATTTAAAGAGTTTGATTAGAATGTAGAAGAGAGTTTCGTGTACCCCCACCTGGATGTCGAGTTTAACCTTGTCGGAGTTGGCACAAATTCATACCTCCAAGTCCGTATGCCTACCGCCAAATTTACTTTTAGGTGGCATTAATTAATTCCAGTGTTACTTGACGTCTGCTACTTTTTTTTTAAATTTTTTTTTATCTAAAATTTTATGGTTTCTTCTAAATGCACTGCTGCACTGCGTAAGTCGGAACATATGGTCTTCTTTATGTCGGGACAATATAATATTTGAAATTTGCTATCCTTTATGAAACATTTGTGTAAAGTTCATTATAAAGATTGTTGTTGGAACACAACATTAGAAATGATAAAAACATTGTAAAAATCAAAATGAAAATCTGATATGGAGAGGAATTCCGCGTTTACAATACGACACAACATGAACATACCGCAGTCTTCCAAACCATATCATCACTTACCCTATGTAACGCAATTCAAATAGAGGAGATACTAATCTTAGCTGCTAATGGCAAAATCAATAAATCAGCTATATATATAGCTACAACAATCTCGAAATACAGATTTATTATTTACTTCTTTTACTTGTTGCATTGTTGATATAAATTGTGCTTTATTGAAATGTAGTACATTGCTACACTAGGACTTGAAATCCACGTACAAATCATTTCTGAGAATAGTCGGTTTTCGGTAGATGTTATAGTGTATGTAAATAAGAACCATGTGCACTAAATAGTCGTAAGAATATATTTATTGAGCTTCAGCTGCATTGTTTACAACGCAACACTTGATAAAAAGTGATTATCGTACAAATCAAGACAATAAACGTAACACAATACACAAACATGCAAACATGATGACCTTTCACCTTTAACCTCTAATTATTTACCTCCAGCCTCGTTTTTATCTTTACAGATTACCTTTCAATCACCTGTATCATCGATTACGTAGAAACACCTAAGAGATCGATAATCGATTGGATATATAGTGACCTAATAGTATAAGAACAGGTTTGGTAACCCTGTATCTTTAATCTCACACTTTACAAGTAGACCTATATTTAGCGTGTGCACTGTTGTTGGATTACACTGAGCCTATTTTATAGTTATAGACTCCATGTAAGGTTGACGCAATTGTATTATATACTAAGTGCAATTAACTGAAGTGCGTTATTCAGTAACTCTTCGAACTCAAAATGCAAAATTAAAAATCGTAATAAGGCTCACTTTCAACATCCAAAGTATTTTTATGTAATTGGTAAAAAAAACAAGAGCATAAAATTCTATAATCAGAAAAATATTTAAATTTAACAGGAACCCCACAATGTATGGAACTCCGCAATGGTCTACGTGTGCATTGCTACTGGAATTGATCGCTTAGAACTACGTATGAAATGATAGAGGATTCTGTGATGTTTTAATGTCACAATAAACAATAAAATAAAACAAAGGGATTGTGTTCTGGTGGCATATGTATACTGTTCGCTATGGCTCAGTGTAATTCGCCTTTATGAGAAAACAATAATAATAACTTAATGGTGATTAAAACGCATCAGCTTCAGCACGGGCATTTGTAGACTAAAAAATATCTGACAGCAGGACAATAGAGAAAGACATCTAAAATATCTTTTTGTTAAAACAAAAATACGTGCGCCTGTGGTTTCAGCAGTTCCCACAGCTTATGTTATCAAAGTACCGAATAAAAAGAAAAGAGCATTAACTTGTTAAAAAATAACATATTTTTTGGATTTCCATGATCTCATTGGCAAATACAAGGTCAAGTGGAGGTTAATATAAAGCATATGGATTCGATGTTTCCCTTTTCAGAAGCGGCAAGTTGATCTTGTGCTGTTGAAAAATGTAGAGTTCTCCAGGGTGGGATCTTAAGCCCTTAGTTCTTCTTGAAAATTATTTTTTATCACACTCTTTGATCTAAACTCTATATCAAATATACAATTTAACGACATTTAATATTGTTAATATGGCGTTATATCATCCTGGTATAAACCGCAAAGGAAAAGGGTCCATAAATGTTTGGTACTATGTAAGGTTGTTATCAGAAACAATTGAATGGAATTCGCATTCATTCCAGTAAACAAAGGAAACTTGTTAAACTGCATACACATATTTTGTGTTGAATACTAGCACTCAATATATAGTCATCGTGTTGTAATTTATATTAACAAATGTGTTATAGCACCTCTAGTCCGCTAAACCTGGCTACATTCTTAGTTTGTTTGTTGTTGGTGGTGGTTTTTATTTTTATATATTCGGCAAAAATAAACTAATAATATAAGCAGGTTTAGCGGACTTCAGTACCTCATGCTATAGATTTCAAAGTATCTGAGACACTCAGCTAACTTGTTGACAATTCTGAAGCAACGTCGCCAGAATTAATTGCAGTGACCAGTGGTATGGTGATTACTATAAAGGTTTAATGAATATTTTATCATTGTTCCATTTAGACAAACCATTGCCATATATACTAAGTATTTCCACTCGAAATCTCATTATGGTGGTTTCCCCTGTGTACGTTTAGAATTACAGATATACTTAATGGAGACATAAGTAATGACATTTTCACATGTAAACACGCCATGTCAATACCTAGGTATTAATTGTTCAATTCAAAATGTGATGTCATTCCACGTTCTGTCACTCACTATACATGTTGACTCGCTGTGTTTCGATACACCATGTCCGCTTCCATGTTTAATTCACCTTATCAACTGTATTTACTTTGTACAGTTAACTTTACGTATACATGTAGGTAATACGATTATGGGAAAATCGACATGATCAGACCCGTGAGTCTAAAACGTGGTAAGATCTGGCAGAAAGTGGCCTGTAGAATAGGATTTGATATAATTTTGTAATTCATCCAGAGTTTAATGCATAAGGTTACATCATAAACACACAGATATTACAACATGATGACGAAAACTTATCTATTTCATGTAAGGGATATGTATATTCATGCTACTTTAAGAATAAAAATAGGTTATTAGCTGCCAGTTATTATCATTCACAACGGTATTATGCTGAAGTTGTATTGATTCTAATACGAACTCTAATCCAAGCATAACTATCACTAATTACATTGTATATGTATGATTTACACAATATTTTCTCAATTACGGATTTTGCTTTAATTTTTCGTCCATAATTGTTTATTTATATCATGTACATTTAAGTTTGTAAAACTTGACAGTTCTCAAACCCAATTATCCATAATTCTAATAAAAGTGTGCTTAAATTCATAGAAGGACAATTTATTCGAAATGCTCTTATCTTGAAATTTCATATCACAAATACGTAAATGGTATGTCGATTATATTTACTATAATGTTATATTACATTTTCATTTAAACTTTAAATTTTACATAGTGTAGATTCGAAGCACGGTTCCCACTATATATTAAATACACCATTAAATTCTGTTGTGATTTAAGACTAACGTGGGAGGGGTACCTACTGTAGTTTTGTATGTTGTACAGGTAAGTAATAGATACATGTAGGTAGATATATATACCTGTAAATTCCAGACAACTGACGTGTTTACTGGTAGAAAGTGTAAAACAATATCACCTGTGTGTTAAGATCGGTATCAAAAGTGACCCCTGTCTGATACCTTAGACAGAAAAGTAAACCTAGACATCGACAGAACCGAGATTTCTTTTAAAACCCTACACTGTATATGCTTACTCTTTGAAAATAAAAATAAAATCTAAAAAAATCTAAAGTGCATGTATAAATCTAACAACGACACCGACATGGGCGTTCATGCTTTCTGACTTGGTTAAAAAATATTTAGTCAAAGGTCAAGATATTTATTTTCAAACACATAAAGGTATTCTACAGGGTGGAACCATTGGTTCCTTAATTTCATCTCTAAAAGGGGAGGCAACTTTAATTTGGTTTGACGAGATATTGAGTGTCCTAAACTTTAGCTAATTTTAGTATTATTTAGTGAGAAACGAAAGCAAATGCTAATTTTACATCGTTAGGTTTTACAGAGTTTCTGTGGTCTTGACGCTTGACTTCAACATTCTGCGGGTGTGAATCCGAGTCTACAGGAAACTCGGGCAAAGTAAATTTGATCTATTTAGTATACATTATATGGGACGTTTCTCTTCGCGCTTAAACAGCTACATGTAAAAACACCAGATGCTTATCGATTTTGTTTACATTTAAAATTTAAATGCAGAAACTAACAGATGCATATACAACAATGCGCCTGTACTTTTGAAACAAATCGTCTTATATGGATAGGGATTTGATAATTAGTTACAGTTTATATATACTTGAAACCAACCAGAGTGTACATGGACCCAGACAAAAATCGGTAAAATCATACTCCATGGTGTATATACAAATATGAGTTTACCTATTTTTGTATTTAACCCCAAAAACCTCTAAAGAATGGTCTATGAACACGGATTGGTCACAATATATATATACTGTAGCTACATATGAAATTATCAGACCCCTGTGGTCTCAAGTGGACAGACATGACAGGTTTGATCCAGTTTTTTTAACACATCTGTCTAAAATTCCACCTGGATACGGTCTGTTTAGGGTATTCACCTGTTCAAATCTAATTAAGGTATAGACTGATTATCTGATCATTCGGTGTCTACAAACATAGGGATTATCCACCCATGTAAATGTTTCATCAGATATCATGTGTGTATTAACAGTTGTTTGTTTTTTATGCTGTATATCGACGTTACTGATCACTCAATATACTCTACATAGACTCGGCATACATTCCGAACTTGCACGTCATATTTGATACCAACAAATGTATATGCATGCACATATTCTGTGTAAACTCTTCCGAGTTTCAAGTCCGTGTGTTTGAACTCGAATTTAGTTGTTTACAGTTTCAGAAGATTGTTGACTAAAGTTTAACTGACACGATTTCAGTAAAATTTATCCCTAACGTCTTCTTTGCCTGGTACCATAAGATTGCCAGAACGAGTACAAACGTTTATCTGCCAAAGAGTCTAAGTATGGTGTGGGCTCAAATGAAACTCGGTTTGGCTAATATTGAATAATACACGATGTATTTATTGAATCGAAAGATGAATGAATACTGAAGTTATAATTACATTTCATTCCTTGGTCAAAAATATGTGCCTATACAAATCAATATATCTAACAGACATATACATGTATGTATGGTCAGAGTACTACATCGGTATCAAGTGGAATTTACGTCGTAGAAATCCACATCTCAACTACGGTACGGGAAGTCATTAGAGCGGTTAAAGGATAGTTAAGTCATGTAAGATCTTAAAGATATTGCTTGACATTGATTTTAAATGTGATTACTTTAGTAAAGGTTTGTCCGGTTACAGTACAAGATTAGGAAGGCTACACATATATTTTAATTTGTATAAGAGCTTTAGACAAGTATCTACCCATACCTTTTGTATTCCCGCCAGGCGAGGTATACACATTAGGTGATCAGAGCGTGAATAAATTAAAATCTTATGGAAATGTAACTACGAACTGCTCTATGATTAAAACCTATTTAACGTTTTTTCTTCGAGATTTTAATATAGATTTCCTAAGGTGTCCTCTACTATTCAAAGATTTCCTTCAATCTACGTACCTACCTATTTATCTATTGAGAGTCATGCACAATGTTTTATAATCTACCGAACAAACTTCGAGAACTTCAGTGAAATAAGAATGCACATATCGTTAATGACATATGCAATCGCTATGGTTTTGTGACGTCATACATTAAAGATATGCTAAAGAACCGGTATATATAATTACATTTTTATGCATGTATTGACCATAATTAGAGACGAATAATGTTTGATAATTATTTTCTGTACATTGCGTCGAGGTATTAATTTCTTCGATACAAAACCAAACTTAAAAGGTTGGTGAGCGAGTCACCAAACAGTTTTACAGAAAAGGAATCAATTTTCGCTGACCATACGAAATCGAATCCATTGCTTTGAGTGTTTGCCAAGTTTACCAGCCAGGTTTGGGTCTAAAAGCAAATGATTTAAATTCTCTAACGCCTATTCAAGTATAGGGTATTATAACAATGATCAATGATCAAGGTGGTGTCAAATAATATTAAGTATTGTGTTATGTAGGTGTATGATTTGGCACAACCATTTATAGTGCATTACTAAGCTCTTGTATATAGATAAAACTGTACCGATTTTACTTCAATAGTCAACATAGATACGCAAAAACAACACATAATAATATATACGTTCTTAGGTACACGTATGTAATTTACGATGGTCAACATTAGCCTGACAAAATAACAAGCTATTCACGTTATTGACCAAAGTAGGATTTTTATGCCAATGGCTAACAAATCATGTCCAAGTTTCTCTTTTGGCACCATATATATATATATATTTATTATCATTATCGGTACTCAAGGGGTTACATTCTATTGAGGATAACATATTGTAAGAGATAGATTTTAGGTTCAATAAACGAGTAACAATAATGTAAAAAAACAAATATAATAATCATTACTGAAATATTATTTACTTAGGTCAAAAGTATTTAGAGCTTTGTTCTGAACATTAAATTCCTTCGTCAATGACATTAATGGCCAAAACCAGTTCTTTATTGCGAAACTCGCATTAACCCACTCTGACACTCTCTACAATCTAGCTGTCTGTCTCGGGGGTGTTTCTAAGTATAAATATAATCTGTTACTTATCTTTCTTGAAAGAATTTGATATACATGTACCTTTGTATTTGAATATTTATCGCCATTGATTAGGGCACGTCTATATTTAGTATCGTCCCCGTGACATACATGTACACGTATAAGGTACTTGTATACTTTGTATCGGGATACCCCCTCCTCCTCCTCATTCCCACAGGGACCTGAGAAATAATTATAGTCCACATAAAACCGATATCAGACATGTTATGGGCGTCTGTACGGCAGTAAACTTAAAAATCGGTAAAAGGTATATCTGTATGGTTTACAATTATATAGCACACCATTCTCGATACTTCAGCGGTTACTATCACTCTCTTTATACCAGTGGATATCGAAAGACAATCGCGGATATATCGATATTGATACTAACCCCTGTAATATCGAGGATAATAGCACAAAGAAGAATGGTTTTCACCGATTTTAACCTATTCCCTTTATTGTCTAAGACTAGATAAATAAATATCGACTGTTAGTAATTGCTAGGTCCTGGTGTCCCTATTGACTCCGTATCTTCAGCTGTTCTGTAGTAATGTGGCGTCATCGCCTGTTGGCAGTCACAATAGTACAGCACCACAAAGTCAATAATTAATGCCGTATTCTCGGACACAGACAATCAATAGCCCACGTTTTGCATCAGGCATTGTTTGTAGTGCATCACACAGAACAGGCGCATATCATATGACAAAGTGGGGTCATCGATAGTCCAAAACATGCAGATGCAGTTTTACTCTTTTGCACGATTCCATTCGTTTATCACTAATACACCGTGGAATTTCAAGAGTCTGAGACTTTATTGATAGATGCTCTCACTATTTTCATGTGTCTGTCTGTGCAGGGTCTATCAAATGGTTAAAATCACACCTATCTATCAATCAATATCTCTGGGTACGCGGGCTGTGGTATAGTCATGTACAAGACGTACGTCGGTGGTATTTCGCAGGGAACTTTGTCCATATGGTACCATATAGTTGCGGACAGAGCACACAACCTGTCATTCTCGACATTCCATGGGTTTCTGTTATCCACCGACAGTGAAAGTAACCCCTGGAGTATCCAGGATGACCACTTGTTTGAAAACATAATAATTAGATCCACAGTCATATTGACCATTTTAGTTTTGTTATGATTCAAAAAAAGATCTGACGACTATAGAAAGGAGACAGGCGACGATTCCTATGCCTGGAACAGCCTGTTGCTTCAGAAATATCCGATATTTGTGATGTTTAAACAAGTATGCGTTATTGTTAAATTAAGTAGGGAATATAACTTTAAACAATGTAGGGCGGCTATCATTAGTCCTAATTGTATTTGCACGTCACCCCGAAGTCGTCTAACTACAAACATATAGCGATGAGTGTCCATTGATAAGATTAGATGATAACAGCAATGACAAAGGTGATGACACCAACGACGTCGTCAGACGATTCTTGTACTGTCTCAGACGATCGCCTTCCCGGCCATTCTTTTAGATAGAGTGCCAAACCTGGTCATGGACGTCGTCTTTTAAGTAAATGAGAAGAACTACACAGTTTTGTTACACATGAACAGTGTATGTATACATAACCAAGTAGAAGTGTTATCTTTTCAAATCCAAAGTTTCATTATTAGCCTTTACTTGGACTGGTCAACATGAATACTTTACTAGTTAACACCCTCGCCCACACAACACCCTCCCTCCCCATACAGTCTACATGCTATATTGTAATGACCAAAGTTATGAGGATAGATTCATTGTACATTTTTATCTTTTAAATTATAACATTTTAAGGAGACATGTTGTCATTTGATTTAGACTTGCTAGAACAGACATATATGAGGTGAAATTGAAAGACATTAGGCAGGGCCTATATTAGTCACAGGGATCTGAGAATAAGTTACAGTTTACATCAAGATGGACCAACCATAATGTCTATAGACCATTTTAAGACGTTTTAGGGGTCAATAAGTGTATTTACTAGCTAGAATACAAATTTTACAGATTTTCTATCTAAACCCCTAAAACGTCTAGGAATGGTCTATGGGTACTCTGGTGGTTCCATATTGTTACTAACTGTAAATAATTCTCTGTTACCTGTGATCTTCGTCCTCTATGATAATTATATTTCACTGAAAGTGTCACGTGAGCTTTGTGAAAAAATAAGTTTTTCCTGGTATTCACGTGCAAATAAAAAAAAATAAAATGAACAGAATTTTAATTACGGGGTCTAAGTTCACCTACATGTACTTATCCTTAAATTGCACATGTACAGTATACCATGTGTATACAATGTGGATATACAATAGGGTATTGTAGTCGCTTGTGTATCTGCCATAAATATTATGTCGACATCTACGTACATGTATATATGTAGTTCAGTAAGCTTAACGTTACGTATTGATAAGATATTCTGACTAAAATTTGAGGGATTAAGCCTTCAAGTAAGGATAATTTGTGTACATTAATAATAGATTAAAGATAAAACCATATTAGTATGTTGTTTTCCATGTTTAACCCGTTCAGAAATAGAAAGGATTTATTTGCTCGTATTATGCTACAAGTTGACAAATCTTTGTTAGGGTCATTACTAAATTCTAATGGTCACTCTTATTATAGCGCTCAGAGCGTCCTTGGCAACCGACATCACAGTGTGTCACAAGCAGTCCTTCACCTAGCTGCCGGAACTATTTTCATTATCATGTCGTAGTGGCTAATATTAATACACCGTTGTGTGACTCCTTGCCTACCTGTATATGCCACACCTGGGCTGTTTGTGTTATGTCCAGGTTACAGGTAAATACAATTATTGTGACGTGACATATTGGAGTGTCAGCTTTAAAAGGACAGTGAAATGAAACTCGAACTTGTTTTAACGACCAAAGAATTAGTCCTAGGGTTTATAAGGATTTGAAAAAAATGACAGCCCGTGTTTAAAGTCAAATTAACACAAGCGCTGATCCGCAGGGGGTTTGATAAGAAATTGAATATGGTTCGGTGGTTAAAACAAATATTGGCATACTTGGATAATTTATATTTAGAATGCTTGTATGTATTCTCTATATGAAATACACCATTTGTAATTTGTTTTATAAGATTCAAGTTTGATCATGAAGCATATATAAACTCTATTTCTGTCCATGTACTACACCTACATTAACATATACATGTAACATACATACATGGACAGTGCATACGTACGTTAAGCCATGTATATGTAAAATACAGATACCATTGTGTACTGTTGTGTTACTAAAATGACAAAAACGTTTTCGCCGTTCAACTTTTCAGAACTGGTTATCGGAAATCTGAAACCATGTTGTGGATTTAAAAAAAACCACGCTAAAACGCCTACCAGTTTTGTTAAATTGTGAAGTAAAATCTATTTTAGATAGCTATATTTACAGCAGGCAGATATTAGAGATTGTAGCAGTGATTTATTACTATTTATGTCGATGATTGTAGGTATATAAATATAATTAATATTGTACGCGATAACGTAATATTTGAAAACTATATAATATGCCTCAATATAAGAAAAAAACCATTTTGTTTGTGGTAATATATTTCATTTTTATTTGGGACAATCAGAACACTGAGAATGGATATTTTTGACACGACTGACACTTTGTTCGTTAATTTATTTATTACGAGATCACTATTAACCTTAAATAGAGGTGACCCGCCCCGTACCTGATTTGACACGTGTTGGAGCATGCTCCACTTTCCTACACATTCCATTCACAGCTTTAATAGTAGAAGAGATTGTTTTATTGTGGGACAATTACGTGAAGTATGTAATAAATTAGGATATTTGTAAACCATGACATACAGTGTAAATATTTAATTGTTTTATTACTTTTCCTTCATTTATACAGCTATACAGATAGTACCGTTTGGTGACCAAAACTACAACTTTGAAAATATGATTAATAAGCCACGATAGTTTACTGCACAATGCGACCTACATGTATCTTTGTCTGTATAGTAAAATGTGTATGTTAAAATCTACCTCGGAAACCACAGTGTCACATACATTAACTCCAGTACGTTCTGTATATGAATTAAAACTCGATAAAATAAACCTTCTCTTTATTTTTTATAACATCTTTATAGATAAATAAAAAGTCTGTAGGGTAAAGGCGCAGACACACGTATACAGCATACCTTTTCTCAATTAATGGAAATGTTCTTCATTTATGTAAAATCATGGGCGGGGAAATGGACGAGGGTATGGTTTAAGTCCATATCGTCCACTATTTAACGGATAACACGACCTGTTATTTTAATGATTATTTTATGGATTAAACTTTTACATGTATATACATGTACCGCGTATACATGTTGCACAGTATGTATACTGTAACGGAGTGCAATGTACGATATGTATACAGGAAATGTTAAAATTGAATGAAGAACTTAAAAACAACTTTGATCATAACGATGATACAATGTAATAAACATATGGATTTAAATATCGTTACCACACCTAAGATCGAAAATCCTTCCTGTCTCGCATCAATTCCAATCATACGGTATTTTATAATTTTTTCATGTTTTTCTTTAGTTTTCTTCCTTTTCTTCTTCTTATTGAACGAGTTGTCTCATATTATATTCATTATCGATGGCTTGATTCGTATATAAATTGATGAATGATTCATGTACAATATTCCAAATATATTTGGTTGTCAGTAAATAAGGCCAAGATTAACATTGTTGCCCTGTCGAAGGAGAGTAATATTTTGTTGGTCGAACTAGATTTAGATTTATTTGTACAAAGGTTTAGTTTTTCTCATATAACAGGCATTTTTCTCAGATTTCAGTCATACGCACTACCAAATCCTTTTATCAGTTGGTAAATATTGTTTTTGATACAAGAAACTACTTCGGGCTATATACAGAGATTGGGACCGTGGTATGGATGAATCTTTGGTGATAAGACCATACGAGTTATCTCCCATGATAGCAGAGGGGGAAATCTGGATCAAACTTCCAAAAATGCTTCTGTTAAATAAAAGATATTAGATTTAAAACAATCTTGTTTTATATGGACGGTGATTTTTCTTATTTTAACCAATTAATAATCAATGGAGATACTAATTCGTTTTAGATAAACGTAAAGTTACGTTTAATTAACTCTTGATAGCTCATGCACCTTTCCCTAGTTCGTTCTAAACTGTTGTAAGTGGAGATAACTCTCCGTCCGTATTTGATTGCAGTTTGAGCCAGCGGTAATCCTACATGTTACACTGACTTCAACTTTAAATCACCTTTCCCTAGTTCGTTCTAAACTGTTGTAAGTGGAGATAACTCTCCGTCCGTATTTGATTGCAGTTTGAGCCAGCGGTAATCCTACATGTTACACTGACTTCAACTTTAAATCAGTAACATGACGTTTATCTTCAATACTGGAAATAAGTAGCGCTTCTGTTTTCCTTATATTGAATTTTACCATCCATTATCTGTCCATGTTTTGTCATTGAATATTTTGGTTTCATTATATGAAAAAGAGGGTTCAGAACATAGTACTGATAAAGTATCATCCGCAAATAGTTTTTAAAGACTTTCAAGATGTTATCAGATATGTCATTTATATATAGAATAAATAGTAAAGGACATATAACTGGCCTTTGCTGAATGCAAACTTTTGTACTTTTATTTGAAGATCTACTCTTTCCTAAAAAAATTGTCGGCGATTACGGACACATTTTTAACCGAGTTTGAAGGTTTAACATGAAGTTCCTTGTGACATACACTATCGAACGCTTTAGGAAATCTTTTAAGATCGATTACATTTTAGTTTTATTATATTCTAAAGATTTTGAATGGGGAGATTGTAACTTAAATCTCGACTATCAACAACCAACAAACAATAGAGAAAAACTAGTTGAAGTAATACAAAATATACATGTAGTAAATAAGCCAATCTGATTAAAATCATATCTTCGATTACGCTCTGATACTCTACGCTCCAGTACTGGAGCGTAGAGTATCAGAGCGTAATCGAAGATATGATTTTAAATCAGATGTATATAATGAATACATCATATTAATAAGAATACTGATGACCACAGTTCCATTGGTGATATGCAGAAAACATACAAAATGATAATATTCAAAAATGACTTTAGGTTCACCATATTTAAAATCAGAATATGAAAGTCGGACTATCATTTACCAAGACTTTTTTATGTAACAGAAAATGTTTCAAAAGCTACATAATGAGTATAAATTTATAACCTGCTGACAACGTCTTCCTATTAGGACAACATCTGTAGTCCTGAGAATCGTGACTTTTACACAGGGATCTGAGAATTAATTAGTTTATATCTATATATTATGGACCTACCCATTACGTATTAGGTATCTAGATAAAAAAATCACAAATCAAAAAAGTACAAATTGTCCTCTACATAAATGTATAAAATATAACTAATCCTCAGATCCTTTTGATTTGTTATTCACATCAATGAGGCACCATGCGAGCATTTCTGTCCATAAAAATGGCATCTTGTTGATGGGTTTTGGTTGCATGTACGTTCCACAGCGATCAGATCTATGGATAATGCATATCATATCATGTCACTTTTTTTATATATTCATTGGAAATATATATTTTTTTTATCTATGGTGTGAATATTTGATGACTTATAGTTTAAAACAGCAGAAAATATTAGGAAAAAAAAAAAGTACTCTCCCCGGCGGGGAATTGAACCCCGGTCTCCCGCGTGACAGGCGGGGATACTTACCACTATACTACCGAGGAGTACATCTATATGGTCGAAAAATAATAACCTTATACATAAAAATCATTATAAACGAAGACAATTATTAATGACATTGTTATATTTTCACTAAAGTTTACATCAGATATTATTTTCAAAACCAAACACTATTTTGAAATGTTATATTATATGAGATAAATGTATTTGTAAAATGTATCCCTAACCATACAAGTCACATGACTTGAACAAAATGGCGGACGGTCCAACGTAAACTGAAAGTTGATAGGTGACGTTTTGATATGAAAATCGTGAGTGTGCTAGTATCACCGGAATAAATCGCCTCAAATTTGACTCAAAATAATAAGATATATGTGTTATCTTGTCTTACTTGGTTGACAAATTAAACATTTTAATGGACATATTTGCTCATCTCATTCTCGAATCAGATTTTAATCTTGTGATTTAGGATAAACGTTATGCTTTCCCTGTTTGTTGCGATGAAGGAAAATATAATAAATCAAATCTATGTTGATAATATGCCAATACGTCTTCATGTTTATATTCTCTGTCGTTGAAAATATTTCCTTATTAAGTTTTTATCGCGGGTAATCGATATAAATTTGTAAAGATGATTGGACTAAGCAAGAGATAACGAATTAATCACTTTCCAGTTTCAACTTCCTTATCACAGACATTATATGTACAGGTTTTGTTCTTATATACATGTACAGAACGTATGAAGATTATTGTACACAGGCTTAGCTATAATAGTCAGTTTTCTCGGAAGACTTAACAATGTTGTTCAGTCGACTGCTCATACTTTAAGCTTGCCAGGAATAATGTAATTTCCGGCTCATACTAAGCTGTATACTGTTTCCTTCAATAAATCTCTTATAGACATTGATATGCTTTATACAGAAAACAAGCATGATGCTGCTTAAATGAGTTAATCAATCTGTGAAACTTATGGATGATAAGACACAACGGACACGATTTTATAGTGTAAGTATATACAACTGTTCTCTTATTCATTTTGTTTTAAATAATAAAAAAGAAAGTTTCTTGCATCTTGGTATATAGTCATACCCATTAATATGCATGTAATGCTTTCTTTTGCATTAAAGGGACAATTCAGTGAGGCTAATTCGTTACATAACCACGAAGCAAAATATGACATAAATGTATTGTTCTACAATCCTTATGAAACAAATGACAAGAATTAGTCACAAATTCCACAACATTGTTAAGTATTGTGATTAATACCATTGAAATTCCAAATCAATACGATTACGCAGGTACAACATGTACACTGTGCCTTTACCCAAGTCAAAGTCACGTACGTTGAATAAATGCAATACAAAACCACGGAGGAGTTGATGAAATTATTTTTAGACAGGAACATGCATCTAATAATGTTAACACAACTGTGAGAGCATTTGAGTAGTTCTAGACAAAAACTTTTTTACTACACAGGCAGGGTCAGGGTTCGGCATACAAGGCTATGTGTAATGGTGATTGAACCTTTCACATATATTTGACTACAGATGGCTTTTCTGACAAATCACAGTAAAACCAACTAATCTAATTTCAATTAGAACTGGTTTGTTTGCGAAATGTGTGCAAGTTTTAATGTACTCTTAGACTGAATTGTCCCTTTAATGTTTTCAGTCAACATTTTGATATTTCTTACTTCTTAGTCATGTGGTCTCTTGAGTTTATAATTACATGAAAGTCATGACCGCGAATAAAGTATATATACTGCATTAAGTGCATGTATTTACAAATTTAATGCATATGAAATTTTATTATGTTAAAGGCCAACTACTTTTCCGAAACAACTTTTAGTTTTTAAAATGGGAATGTAAAACGAGATCGATAATTTTATAGATTTGTTAACCATTTGCTGACCATGCATACCCATAGTTAGACTGAAGAAGACAGCCAGGCGCTGGTGGTTGTCAAAAGTTACTCTTTAGTTGATTTATTGATGAGAGACTTTTCCTCTATTATAATGATTATGTACTCTTCTTACTCTACAGAAAATTCTTAGTGCCAACATGAACCCAGGTAAGGGTACCGGTAATGGCCAATTGTCTAATGAGGTCACTCCCTACGTCATCTCCCTCGACATAGGCACAACGACATTGAGGAGTCACGTCTATGTAAAAGACGGCAGCATCAAAGGCTCTAGCAGCAAAAGGGTGAGGTCATGTTGATGATGTCATGGGGTCATGAACCCAGGTTATTGGGTTCACAACCATTAGGTCATGTCGATTATGTCATGAGGTCATTGTCCAAGGTCATAGTTCACAACTAGTGAGGTCATATTGGTAATGTTTTGGGTTCATGACCTTTAAGAAATGTGAGAAATTTAGCAAGTCATTGACCAATACATACAAATTACCAGGTACGGACAGCCTTAATCTGTTATGATATTGTAACTCCACTGACAATGAATGAGGTTGTGTTTATAGGCGTCAGTGGGAATATACATATATGTAGTATATTAGATAGGAGTTCGGATGAATATCTATTTCTATACAGCTGTACATATTTTGACTCAGAGACCTTGTTTAATTGATTGTTACACAGATTTTGTTATGATGGTTGCAGATACAGATTATATATCCTAAGCCTCGCTGGTCCGAGATTGACCCTGACGTTCTGGTACAACAAGCTGTGGACTGCATCAAGGAGTCTATCAGAGGTAGTAACTGTAGAAGTTTTACGATTACCTGTATGAATATTTCACAGGTTTTTATACCCAAATGTATATAATACTGGCCAATATATGTTGGTAGTTTTTCTCTTGTAAACCTGATATTGTGTATGACCTTTGATATCTCTTAGTACAAGGACATACAACACTAACATCCTTAATGGGGAATGGATGTTAAAACACCTGTATAGTAATTAACTCACACTACTGAACACATTAACTCACTGAACAAAACATACAAAATGTACATATAAATGATGAGTAAAGGGTGAACAAATTCATTATTACAAGTAAATAGTTACTACAGTCTATTCAGTTCACATAAATACATTTGTATTATCAACTCAACAGTATATCATGGTAATTACTTTAATTAATAACCAATCATTATCATTTCAAGAAAAAAAATTGCCATGAGTGTTCTTAGATGATATTGTCAGTAATTATTCCTATCCTTGGTTGGTATCATTTCATTTCTAGCTGCTAACATCACTGCTAGCCAGGTTACATGTTTGGGGATAACCACACAGAGATCCACATTCCTCACCTGGGACAGGTAATTAAGATAATAGAATCTTTCACTTCCTTGGTTGTGAGACAGGTTAATCTCACAGGGGGCCAACTCAATGAAAATGGATGTTGTCATACATTTTTTGTATTTGGAGGATGGACTGATGAGTATATATGACAGTCATGTGATTTTTTTTTTAAATGCAAGATTTCAAAAATTATTAAAAAATCGGGATATTTACTATAAAACTATAGTACTTAAATATCCTGATTTTTTTTAATAATTTTTGAAATCTTGTATTTTAAAAAAAAATCACATGACTGTCATATATACTCATCAGTCCATCCTCCAAATGCAAAAAATGTATGACAACATCCATTTTCATTGAGTTGGCCCCCTGTGGTTAATCTCAACTTGATGAGTAAGACCTCTTAAGCTGTCTAATACAAAGATTGCTGAGTTAGCTAGAGCATTGCATTCTACCCTTCACAAAGTATTTGTATTTTTTAACTCTAGTCACTATAATTGGTTATACTTCAAATTAAAAATTGAAATGCTGAAAATCACTCGTGAAATAACCCAGTGCTTTTGACTGACAATAGTGTAATAAAGCCCCTCTCTACATTTTATTTAGCTATACAGTTTACCAGTTTTTAGGATAATCCATTCACTTCCATTTATGTGTACTTTTCACCTACATGCTCCCATAGATCACCACACCCTTTTCTTAAAAAAGCATGAGAGAGGTTATGTCACTTGATAAGGGGAGATAATCAAGAATTAGTTCTAAAGTACTTTATATCACTTCGTGATTGATAAGGGGAGGTAATCAAGAAATAGTGCTAATTTACCTCATACATTTACATACATGTTGTTTGTCAGTTGGTTTTGTTCAGTCAATTTCAATAATGATTCTCAATCTGCTGACAGAGAGACGGGGAAGCCGTTCCATAACTTTATAACGTGGCAGGATCTGAGAGCGAGTGATAATGTCAAGTCGTGGAACAACTCCTACAAACTTAGGGTACAGAATTCTCTGTTATAGTTTTATTTTTTATGTGTAACATATGAATACTGATAGTGTATAGAATTGACTTAGATTTCCATTGAAGACAGAAAATTCCAGTTCAGATGTTTCTGTCGCCTACATCTGTCCAATATTTCATAGGTCTATACATCCAATTATTAAAGGCCCATAACCTTTCCGGAGCAAAATATAAAGGTTTCTTAAAGAACATTAATAACATCAGAAAATGCATACCGATGACCTAAAATAAGGTTACGACACCAAACATATGCAAGATTTCCTGCGTAATATATGAAATCAGTGGAGAGTCCATTCGCTGTTTTGCCGTCTGGCGCAGTGATAGTCAACTACCGCACGGTATTTAGGACGACGGTTGGAAACATAATACGACCCGCGTTATGAAAATAAACATTTTATTTATTTTAATCAAATCGTTCAGAAGGTGATGATAAATGTAGTATTAATGGTAAGTTAATAATTTTTATGACTCTACAAAATTATCGATCTTGTTTTACATTCCCATTTTAAAAATTAAAAGCCATTTCGGAAAGGTAGTTGGCCTTTAAGAGTCAATGGTAACTTTATGTGTTGTGAAGAAAATGTCCTAATAAAAAAAAACCATCATAATTTTACACTCATACTACATAGTAACGTTACAATCAGTATATCTATCCCTAAGAGCAAATAGCTCTGTCTTGTCATCATGAACTACTTTGGATGTTACAAATATGTAAGAGACATCAGTCCAAAAGAAAAAATTAAGGAAATGGGAGGCTTGGTCAATGCAAATTTTGAATATTTATTTGCTCTAGAAAATAATAAAGAATTCAAAATCACCTGGTTATTCATGACTTTGCCTCAGAAATATATCTTAAAGGAAATATTAGCTATATACTTTAACAAATTTTCGTAGCCTCAGCAGTTTTAATTGGATAATAATCAATGTTTTTTTGTTTGTTTGTTGTAGGCATTAAACAAAGGATCCTCAATTCTACACTTATTTACACGACAGCCCAGATTCCTGGCAGCCAGTGTACTCAAATTTATGTCCAATCAGGTACAGACTTTGAATTATAACCTACAATGTAAGCTGTTGATTGGGTGTAAGACTAATTTTAAAAAAATCACTATACAACAAATGTGAAGTTTCAACCTGATATTTAATCAGGCACAACATATTACTTGTTATTTCTACAACAAAATGAAGGGAGGGGTGCATGATGTGGCATACCTTTATTTTTAGTAAGGTAATATAAGTCAAATATTTCTTATGGCTATTTTGAAAATAAAAATCACAATTAGCTATACTATCTTAACTTATTTCATGTGTTTGAGCCTTAATTTCGCTGCCACATAATTTCGTGTTTTTGGGCCAAAAAGCTTTTTCACAGCAGATTGTTATTGTGATAAAAATCTTGTTTGGTTCTCCTTCACATAATATAGTATGTAAAAATATATCTCTTGGCAATGAATTTCACGATTCTAGATCACGCAGAAAAATGAGTGTGGTTGATCAAAACATATATTCCCATAGCCGGAATCCACTGCAACAGCTTACCCTAAAATTTTGATAACTAGCCTGAAACGAAAATAGGCTGGTCTTGAAAGTAAACCTTCGATTTCTTACAGTTAAATGTATCTTGAAATTATGCTGGCTTTGAAGATAGGCCACACTAGAAAGCAAGACTTGGATTCTCGCAAGGAAATTATCTAAAAAATAGGCAGACTTTATCTGAAGTTATTCTTAAGTTTGAGAATATCATCAGTTAAAAATAAGTCTTGGATTCTTGCTGGGAAATTATCTTAAAAATAGGCAGCCTTTATTTGAAGGTATGTTAAATTTGAGTATAATCAATATAATCCGGAAATGTAATGTACAATTGTTTCTGTGCAGGTTAGTCTACGACTGATTTGGGCGTTAGAAAACATAGAGGAGGTAAGCAAACTTCAACAACGTCATTTTGATATCCCAAAACCAAAACATTACTAGACACCCTCATCAATAAAGTTGCGAAACACACTGTCATCATGTGAAATGTCATTGGTGATTTCTACTTGTCTAGTCTTACAGGTACACCATATCTCATGATAAAATCGCCATGATTTTGAACATTAATAGAACTGTGTAATGTTATCTGTTCGTAGTTGCGGAAGAGAGTATCAGAAGATCAGGTAATGTTTGGTTGTATTGATACATGGTTGTTATGGAAACTGACCGGTGAGAGAGTTCACGCTACAGACTATTCCAATGCCAGTGGGACGGGGCTGTTTGATCCATTCCAGGTGGGTATATAGACCTATTTTTTGATTTAGGGAAGGAGTATTGAAAAACAACTTATTTATGTGTTCAGTTAAGTTTCACAAATTTTAGAAATCAGGAAAATATATCGCGTCAAAATGCTTTAAAATAGGTTAAACAGAAAAAAAGAGGTCTTAATTGTAAAATTAAATTGTCGTGAAAAAGTTGTTTTGTTTGTAAACATGAAATAAAGTTGTCGTGAAATACAATTGATTTACTTTACCAGTGCTCATAAAATGCTGTATTTAAAGGGACAATTTAATTAGGCTCATTCTATTACATAACCATGAAGCAAAATATGACATAAATGTATTGTTCTACATTCCTTATGAAACATAAAAAGAAATTTTGACAAATTTCATGACATTGTTAAGTATTTTGATTAATACCGTTGAAATTCCAAATCGTTGATCAATACGACTAAGCAAGTATATTTAACATGTATGCTGCACCCATAACAGAGCCATAATAATATACATTAATTAAATGCAATACTTAACCACTGAGGAGTTGGTGAAATTATATTTAGACTAGAAGATGCAACTAATAAACTAAACACACTACGTTATACTCTTAGAGCAATTGGAGTAGTTCTAGACAATGTGTAATGGCGGACAGTAAGCGAGTTTGAATATTTCAAATACATTTCACTGCAGTGGTCTTTTCTTTGCATATCACAGTAAAGCAACTAATCTAATTTCCATTAGAATTGGTTTGTTTCCGATGTATATGCAAATTTTGATGTACTCTTAGACTGAATTGTCGCTTTAAGGAATTTTCTCCCTTGGAAACTACTTGAACATAAATATATTTCATCCCCTGGATGAAAAGTGTTCCGTTGGTTAAATATCTGAACACTTGCATCCCAGGTCAAACTATTCTGTACATGTTATTTCTGACTGCTGGATTTTGTTTTTTTCATCAATTATAAAATCTGTTCCCCGATTCTTCTATCTGGATTGTAAATTTTCAGGATTATTGCTTTTCAGTTAGTCACTGGTCCACTGTAGTTACTATATGTATGACAGTTTTAACATGTTAATTAAAGGTGTGTTTACTTACAGGTAGAATGGAGTACTATTGTTTCTGGTATCCTTAACATTCCTATGAGTATATTTCCGGAGATCAAAGACACGAGGTACGTTTGACTTTATTTGCTTAACATAAATATAGGTTGTTGAGTTAGATCTAGCTAGAGACATTTTAATGGTGGCCATCTGAACAATTGTCTTTGTGTTAATTAGGCACATATATACACAACTAAACACCAATTCAAATTCAAATGATGAATATTGGATACTGGGAGCCAAAAATTAATGATTCACCAAAATGGCGAAGAAAAGGACAATCTATGGTTAGTTTTTACCTGTGGATTTGTATTGGTTAAGAAGTGGGATGTCTGACACCCTAACACTAACCATACAAATCAGAATGAAGTTCATTGTAGTTTGAACAGATGTTATATGCTGGTTGTACATATGTAGATTGTTGATTTTTCTGTCGAAGATTCAGATTTCTTTTAGTTTCAAAATTTGGCTACACACTACTGCTACAAGGACACACACAAACACATACAATGACACATAAAACTATTGTCTTTCAGCAAATTTATCTAAGCTTCTTTACACAAGACCTGTTGACTCTTGTCTTTTTTTTCAGTGGTCTTTTCGGCAAAACAGATTCTTCTATATTTGGTGCTCCTATTCCTATCACAGCTATGGTGAGGAATTTTTTAACTTCTGTTAATTTTTTTTTTTTTTTTTTTGGTTCTTTATTTTGCTTTCAGTTGAAAACAGAAACACTCCCCCCCCTCAAAAAAAACCCCACTTTCAAACAATTTAGCAATGATATAGGGGATAGTATTTCATTGTTTTCACTAATTCACTTTGTTTGATCAAATCAGATTATAACAGGGACTTCTTCTTTGTGTGATCTGAAGAAGGGAATACTCAGTTCTGTAATGTCAGATAAATTTCAGTTTGGATTCATTCCCATGAAACAGACCTATATTACATTGATACTTTTTAATGAGTAGAGCTACGTAATTACGAGGAAAAAAATTGCAAGCCGACAGAATCGGACAAAAGGGTGGGGGGCTTGTTGCCGGATTTCACCCTTGCTTCTGAAAGAATTGATAAAAAGGGGAGGGGGCTTATTGCTGAGAGGGGCATATTGTTAGTGAATTACGGCAGATTATTATGATTCTCTACCCAGATATCTGATCAGATGTCGGCCATGTTTGGAGAATGTTGCTATGACGTCGGAGATATGAAGTGCACCATGGGAACAGGAACATTTGTTGATGTGAATACTGGCAGCTACGCTCATGCTTCAGTAGCAGGTAGGATAGCTGAGTAAAGTTTTAGATTTTCAAGTAGTGTAACTTGAAAAAAACCATTTAATCCTTTAAAAATTTTGAAGAAAATTGCTGTCAAACACATGTATGTCTGAGAAAGTATATGCCAGCAGAATTCATCTTCTATTTTCACTTTTATTATACCCCTGCAATGAAGTTAAGGGTTAAGGGTGGGGTGTGTGGTTATACTGGAATTGAGTTGTCCGTCTGTCTGTCTGTCAACACTCTCAAAAAATTTTGATAAAATTTGGTACACAGAACCCTGACATAGGAGGGAGTTGAGTAAATTATATTGTGTTCTTCTATCCCCTAGTGCGGGATATCAGTCAGCCACTCTGTTCTATATATAGTTTATTTAATAATCTTGCTTATTTGTTCTTAACTGAAGATTAATATAAGTTTTTTTGCAACATTTTAAGTGTCATTTGGAGGCCGTATAATTATATTTTTTCACATTTCATCTCCAATATTATTATTCAAATTTCATAATTCTGTTCCTGAATTTTTAAAGACAATAGTTTGATCCTATAGCTACTGTAAATGACCTTAGCTGTCAATGGACCATAAAGTATAAACAAACAAACAAACAAACAAACAATGATGATTTATATATAGCTGTGCTGCGTTCTGTGTTGTAGGTCTTTATCCTCAAATTGGCTGGAAGATAAAGGATGAGCTGGTTTATGTAGCAGAGGGCGCCATTACAGATACAGGCACCGTTATAGAATGGGCCAAGTCTATAGGTATATTTCCAATATGGAACTCACGTTTCTATCTTTAGCATCAGTGAGTCAATATTGAGATTATGATGTCACATAAGGTTAGAGTCTAACTCCATTTGCCCTCTTTTGCATCTGGAATTATAACTTTTGACCACTCTAGGTAATCCCTGAACTTAAACATTGCTTTACTTGTCCATTTTGTACAGGGTTTTTTGATGATGTTTCTGACACAGCAAGGATAGCAGCTTCTGTACCAGGTAAATATAATATATACCGCTACTTCCATCTCCAAGATTAATTAAATCTTACAGGGTGTGTCAAGTGGACAACTGGTGCTAATTTTCGTGAAGGTTTTAGTTAGCTAAATTCAAGAACACATCCAATTTGGCAAAGTTTAATACTTCGCAAATTTTATCAATATCATGATTTTACATATTAATACAACCTGTTAGATTAATTACACTTTTAAAGGCTACGAAGATAATTTGTGAAAATAGTCACCCTTGAATAAGTTTCAAATAGTAAATTGCGAAACTTTACACTATACAGTAACTACTGAATATCTTTTATAAGCAGTTTATTTACAGCCCACTTCCTCTCCAGTTGATTAGACTGATTACCACAGGGACCTGGCAAGAAAATTTTTAACCAACAGTATACATATGTATATCATAGTATCCTGTTGGTTAAAAATTTTCGTGCCAGGTCCCTGTGCTGATTACAAGCTCGTAATTTAAGTCCAATAATATTTAATTATTGTATTTCAGATTCAGACGGGGTCTGTATAGTAACAGCGTTCAGTGGACTACAGGTAATTACATCTGTATATACTGCATATCTCAAAATCAGTTCTCTAGAGATATAGAATCAAGTAAAAACCTTTGACCTAACCAATGGAAGTTTATTTATAAAATATGTAAAATGGATGTTCATCTATTCCTGAGACATGGTTATGTAATGTGTAAACGTTGTATAGTACCTGACTGTTTTCTAAAGGTGATATTAATATACAGTCAGAACATGATTGCTGAAGTCTGTGAGACCATTGTACATGTAAAAATTCTAATTTATTTGAGTCATGTTATTTGAATATAATCTAAATATTTGGTCAGCAGGGTCAACAAAATTCTTTGAACAAAGGAGTAGATATGATAGGACCAGTATTTGGCCTTAATTTTTCAGGCCGAAAAATATTAACTCTGATCCACATAAATTTCACATCAACAAATACTCTAATACTTGCCATTCATCAAAACATAACTTTTTATAACCATGTACACGATGTGCTCCACCTATGACGTCATCAAATTGACGATTTTCCTCTTCTCGCCAAATTTTGCTAGAAATTCATCATCTTTACGTTAGAAAAGGCTTGAAATGGATTTGGCCGCCACCTTGGAGCAACTTTATATTTTGCATGGATATGTGTAAATACACGATACACAACGTGTGGAAATCTCTTTCTGCTCCAAGAAGGCGGCCACATTCATTTTTAGAGAAAACCACTCAAAAAGTATGATTTTTCAAGGATTTTAGTGAAAATGGCGGGAAACTGCATGTTGATGACGTCATAGTGAACATAATTGGCACATGCGGGATATTTTCGGGATGTAATGTGTTAGCAAATGTATTCAACTGTTATATGGCAAAATATGTTGTTCTTTACTGGACAATTAATTTTGAGGCCATATTCGAGTCTTAACGTACCTTCTCCTTTAACATGGTCTTTGAGTTACTTTATAAATTTTCTGTTGAATACAGTCATGTAATGAAATGATTATAGAGGACCTAGAGATATTTGTTTTGCTTAGGTTTAATTTCTGTCTAAAGGAAGTCACTTAGTATTAATTTGAATATATACTTGTATCTGTATAAATGAAATCCATTTAAATGATGATTGGTTTTGATGTTAGACTGTTTATTTAAGGCTCCAATCAACGACGACAAGGCAGCGTCCTCCATCATAGGACTGAAACCCACCACCACAAAGGCTCATCTAGTGCGGGCATTACTGGAATCTATCGCCTTCAGATTCAAAATACTGTACGAAGCAATTCTGAAAGAATCCAAAGTGGAGCTCTCCTATATGATAAGGTAAAAAGTCCATTATAACTAGAGTTCAAGTTTTTCTCACTTTTATGACATTCCACATTGTTAAAGCATAATTTGTGCTTTCTTTCATGGCTTCCATCTCTTGTCAAGCTTCTGTTTTATACTGACAATGTTAACCAAAGGGAAGTTGCTGGGGTTAATGAAACAAAGTATAGATTCAAAATTAGTTTTAGATTTTTGCTGTCATTTACTCATTTAAGACTTATTGTATTAATTTTTTTTTATTAATCATTAATGTATTGTTTTCTATTCTGTAACAACAAGTTATCTTTTCATTTATCATTTTACTGGTAATAATTTTTGGTGATGTTTCGATTGTCTTACATGAAATATTAGTTTTATTACTGTATAATAATTTTGTATAAATTCAGTACCATATTTACTTTATCATAGTTTTAACCATTTTGTTACCTGTATAATCCTGTTTTTGTAGAGCTGATGGTGGGGTATGCAATAACAACTTCCTTATGCAGCTAATCTCAGATCTCACCGGTCAGGAGATTGACCGGGCCAAACAACGAGCTGATATAACTAGTTTGGGGGCCGCCTTCTTAGCAGGTCTCCATGCAGGTGTGTACAATACTGTTTTAGTAAATAAATTATTTTGACATAATTCTCTTGCGTGTGTTACTAGGTCTCTGTGTGTGAATTTATAACATTTTGGATTACATAACAGTGAAAATGAGCAATAAATATCTCTATACATTGGTAAACAATTGGCTGGGTTAATTCTTCTAAAAGAGATTAAGTCTTCTCTGAAGATCTTCAAGCTTGTAGATTGAAGAGCTTCCAGAAGTAGAAGAGCTATGAATTGAGTGTCTAGAAGTTACATTCTAGATGTAGAAGAGGACAAATTGAGTAGAGCTCCTATGTATGTACCATCTAAAAATATGTTACATTCAGTTAGAGTTATCTCCCTTAGGACTAAAGTTGGAATTTAAGACTAAACATTTTGAAATAATCTTACATTATCTTTCAGGAGTTTGGAAAGATAAAGAAGAGCTACGAAGTATACGAAAATCCGAGTTCTTATTTAAACCTGACCAAAAAAGATGGCAGGAGTACAAAAATGTGTTCACAGACTGGGAAAGAGCAGTGACTCGCTCCAAGGAGTGGTATGCATTGGGTGAATGATTGATTTACTCAGAAGAAGGACATTCCAATGTGCCATAACTCGCTCAATTGATTAAAATAAAAGGTAAGGTCCTGAAACAGTAACTCACCCATAGGAGTTGTATTCCCTTTGGTGGATAATTTCAGATTTGCTATTTAAATCCCAATAATGAAGGACCATGACTCTTTACTCCACATGAATATATTAATGAAAGGGAAAGGGGATTTTAGTGATTCATTCAAAAAAGCAAAATTTCATGTATGAAGGAAATTAAAAGTGACTTGCTCAAAGAGTTGTTTTTCAAGTATGAAGGAAAAGTGACTCGTTCACATAGTTGTATTTTAAGCATGAAGGAAAATTGAGTGTTGTAGTTAAAATGAATGAGTCAAGTTTGGTATTCCAAAGATGAAAGAGTTTAATTATTCCTCAATATTCAAAGGAAGGACTTTTCAAGGAAGAGAGATGTACTATTCTAATGGACTATACAGTAAAACATGTTTATGATGAAAACGTTTACAACAAGTTTGTGGTAGTAACAAAGTAATTTTTATTTTTTATCAAGGTTCCTGTAAACTATTTGTTTGTGATAAAGTAATTTCGTTTGTCCCCAGAGGTTCGTTAAAACGGTGCTTTATTGTAGCGAGTACATAATTGTGGTATTCAAACGGTATTCCTATACATAAAAGAAATTTGTGAAATAACCGAAGACACAAATTTGTATTTATATTTTTACTTCAATGAGCTCAATCAATACATTTTATTTCCCAATGACGTAAAAGAGGTCTCCTGATGTATATATTAAATGTATACCTATATGCATGATGTTATAATTATGATGATGGAGATCACATGTTTCCATTATGAATGAGTGGTTATTTTTTTCTGGGTATCTTTAGACATAAAAGTGTATTGATAAATCATTAATTTATATTTTTTATATATGCAATATACAACGTATTAAAAAAAAAAAAAAAAAACCAACCCAAAAAACAATGTACAGTAATTATTGATTGTCACATTTTTTCAGCTGTGTACATCAATATTGCTGTGGAACTGGGAAGAACTGTCTCTAGTGACCTGAATTGCTCGCTACAGAGCTCTGACACAAAATCATATAATCACTCTGTCTCGTACCATTTTCATTCATGAACCATTATGCTTTATTGGAGTTATTTCCCTTCAAAAGAAAGGAAGTAACTTTTATAGATCAGAATGACTAATGATCCATTTCTTGTCATGATGATTATGTTTTTGGTTTACTTTGTAAAAACATAAATCTACGACCACCAATACCAGATTTTAACACTATAAATCTGATTAAACTACAAATCTTATATTCTGTCTTTGCATACCACAGAGTTACCTCCCTTGCGGGTAGGTATTCGTTGTGATGGTAACTGTTGTATAACATAGAACAGAGTGAAGATTTGTATTTTAAGTAATCAGATTGAACAAAAACTATTATTATGTTACAATAGTAAAACTGTCTAAGGCCAAAAAAAAAAAAATGTTTTTTTTTAGGGTTACATTGGCAAAATTAATTCGGTCGGTCGGGAGGATTTTTTTTGTAGTGTTTTTCACTCTCAAATGATGGTGGGAACCGGAGTCTGCGGTCAAAATCCCGCCTTTGCAATATTTTTTTGTAGAAAAGTGGAAAAAAAATAAGGGTCGGGGGTAAAAACTTAGGGTCGGTTGGGTAACGCTAAACAGACATATTTATTTTTTGGTCTAATGCACTGTTTTATACTTCTGTGAGATTGCACTCTGTATAAAAAGGGCAAGAATTCCACTGCTTCAAGGAGTCACAACACCAATAAACTGCAGCCTCCCAAAACATACAGACTAGTTTGGTTTGGTTTGGACAATTATATTTACATCCTATTAACAGCCGAAGTCATGTAAGGATCTTCTTGTATAGTAGAACTCTTTCTCTTTTTATAGTGCTATATCACTGACGCATGCAGCCAAAGAAACATACAGACATCCACAGTACACCACAACACATTACATATTTGTGAGGTCGTCCTTGGGTGACCTTGGTTGTTAGGTTGTTAAACCTAATAAACCAAACCAAAATAAACTCCAGTTAGTATCAAACTCACCAATGGGATAGCTAGTAAAACCTTATGATAAAGTTTTGTATTCATTAGGTCAGTATACAAGGGAACTTTAATACGTTGTAATCGTCTTTAGTTTTATTGCTGCTAATATGAGCTTTCTGTGATATTGACAATGAAGTCATTTTTTTGAAGCAATTTCAATGTGAGGAAAGCTAATTTTCCATTCCTATTACTAAAAATAGAACTATTATAATTCCAATGGTATACTCTTTTGATTTAAAGATTTAGTTAACAATAGAACTTCGATATGTCTCAAGATCATTTATAGTTTTATATAGAATCAAATCTGTCTATAAATACTTCCCAAAGAAAAAATGGTCATTACAGCCAAGTGAACTTTATACACAGGTCAGACTGTGTTGACTATGTAGGATCCTACAAAACTGATTAAGAAGGTGGTCTGAATACAGAGATGGTCAATAAGGCAGGTTTCACTGTATAATTTTAGATGAATGACTGTACTGTCTGGACATAAGCTTTTTTTAAAGGGTTACGATTTATTTTGGTGTAAAGATGCTCCACTCCTGACAAATGGTATCTTTTCACTATCAAAAACAGGAGGAGACGATTTAGTCTTTTTCTTCATTTACAAAAGTTACTTACTTTACACCATTACCACCATTGAAAAGTTTTAACATAAAAAATAATTAATTGCATCCCCAAAAAAATCTGTGTCACTATATCCTAAATGGAATGAAGTACTGATTGCACATCCACCAAAGGCAAAATAGATAATTTTATTTTTTGTGCTAATTAGACATATATATACACAATTAAACACCAATTAATATTCGAATGATGAATATCATTTATGCTCTGTCGGCGGTGGAGCATCTTTAAGTCTTTATGGATGGTACTCAGGTAGAGTAATCATAAAGGAGTATTTCACATTAGGATAGACTGTAATCTCCAGACATCTAAAATCTCTACAGTGTATTTAACTCTAATATAAGCTCTGAGCTTGACATTTGTAAACAGCGATAATAAACAGAACTGAGGTAATTGGTATTTTATCGAAGAATTGTACATTTGACATTTTTCTTTGTTTGTGTTCTTGAATTATGGTGCAATCATGTAGAAGTATGGTATATTTATGTACATAATTATGTTATACATGTATTTGTAAAATTGCAGATTAAGTTTCATTACTCAACTACATGTATTGCAATTTTTAGATATAATCTTTGGTTGACTGAACAACTTCTACCTCATAAACATTTATTTCTGCAAATTAAAAAATTGCTAAAAATGAGAAAAAAAAATCTGATTCACAGGGATTTGGCACTAATTGCAAACCAACGGTACATGTATTTTTATGATACAGTAATACTTGTACAGATACTGTTGGTTGAAAATTGTGCCAGGTCCCTGTGATATGATTCAGTGAATTTTGAAAGGTTCCTCACTCTAATTGAAATAAATATTATCAGGTTTACTTATGAGACTTACCTGAGAATCGTTTATAAGATTTTTCAGTGTCAATTCTGAGACTGAGGATATTTTCAACCTTAATGGGCTGTGTGTATTTCTTAATTTCAAATGGAATTACTATTATATAGCGATACTGTATACAATGTATGTTTATGTATAAAATCCTTCTGTTATAATGATTCTTCCAGCCATAGGGAATTGAAAATTGTTTACATTTTCTCTAATATAAAGTACTTATTTCAGTGCAAATGTGAACAAATTAAATTTTAATTGGTGTTGATGTAAAATAGTGCAATAAATTCGGTGGTTCAATACCGAAAAACTTGTTTATAAAAAGTAAAATAAAAATAAGTACATTGTATGTTTACAGTTACTGTATTGCCTTGGATAATGTAACACGTTTTCAGTTCCTTGTATTGTTGACCACCAACTTTTAATATCAAAACCATGGTTTGTCATATTAACGATTATCAAATGTTGTATGTTATGGTATGTACCATGTTTTCCAGAATATAGGTCGCGACTTTTTTCCATGAAAATCGTTACTGCGACTTATACACCAGTGCGTTTTATACGTGGATGAACTCATTACCATAATCAGTTATCTTGATCCACTTGTATAAAATATCTCAAATATAAAGCTTTGTCTATATGAGAGATACATGTATATACACGCGCATGCATATACATGTAAAGGGATTGAGAGAATTTCAGCCCTCAAAAAGCTTTATTCTAGCTATGGGACTCATGTGTAACTGAGACTGGATTGTGATATATACCGTTTCAAACAATTACTTATTTTTATGTTTCATTATTTTTAAATCATTAAAATGTTATATTTTTTATACGTGTTTAAAATCCAAATGTACAGCATACTGTTCATGATCAAATGTCTATGGTGACTTTCTCTATGGTGCTACGAGTTGCTGGAATTCCAGGAATTTCTCTTTATTTTCTATATATTCCATAATGGTTCAAACCAATAGGGCCAACATTCTGCTATTAGAAATACAAAGTTTCTGGATGAGAATCATTCATGTTCTTATAAACGCCCCTTCCCATTTTCGAGACCTATAGTTCACTAACCAATATGATTTATTTTTCTCCTTTAATGAAACTAGAACTTTAAGCCAATGGCTAACTAACACCCTCTCACTGCCCATTCTCTGATGAGACCACAACAGCCAAATGTTCCTCTATAATTACGTTTCCATTGTAATTGCTATTGATGCATGTGATGTGTTGAATTATTTATAGGTATTCATATATGTCAACAATTTACCAAATTTTAATATAACTGATTCATTATGTACTTAGTTGTTAATTACTTTACAAAACCTGTGTATAAATACATTGTTACCATGGCAATCTAAACGGCAAAATATAACCTGTCTGCAAATTTACTCATGGTGACCCCGTTACCATGGCAACCAAAATTTCGGCAAAATAGAACTTGCATGCAAATCTACACATAGTGACCTGGTTACCATGGCAACCAAAATTTCAGCAAAGTATAACCTGCCGGCAAATCTACAAATGATTCCTAACATTGCTGTGGTTTGAAATTGAAACACTAAAACCACACATGCACACATGTCTATATATGGTCTAAAGCTCGTAAACGTAAGTGACAACTTTTAGTAAAATGCAAATGTCGTCATTTAAGTCTATGTTTACGACATGTAGTACAACTCGCTCCTATTTACGTGTACTTTGGATTAATATGTTGCACTAAGTTTGATAGTTTTATTAAAGGAAATCAACCTTGTACTGATAAAATTGCCTTGGTGTAATAAATACTCAGATACATTACACTATCATATGTTGTTGTTTTTATTGTTATTTTGACTATACAATGTTTTTCTAAGCTATCATTTGAATGATGTAAACGTGTTTAGAAATTGCCTCATATCCCTTCATTGCCTATCATGCTCGATACTCCATAATATATACTATCACTGTCGTTATATTCACATTTAAATTAAATGTCATAGTCAAACTGAAGGTATTTCAGATGGGAAAAAAAAATAACAAATATATTAAGATTTTCTGAAAGTGACGGCCAAATTGTTTCTGAATAATCCATTGTTTGGTTTTTGTTAACGGAGAGACATAAATTCTGTTAGGTATATTCCTAGTCATAGATGCAATTAGATAACATAATTGACAACATGAGTTTAACACACGTGGTGAAATGGATGATAAGTCCAAAGTTTCATGTTTTCGGAGTTAAGGCACTCGAAGCAGGTCATATGAATTCTGATATATAGAACCAATGACGTAAGCAATCCAGGAAGTAATGCCGTCAGTTGATGATAAATATTGCAACCGATATGAGACAGTCACAAATCTGTTCTAGTTTTCAATCTGAAATTTTGCCATTTTTTGTTATATTTTTTGTCTGTTTCTTTGATATGGTGTTGTCAAAAGATAATGATAAAATTGGTGTCTTTTGGCATTAATGTGTCTAAATGGGGAAAACCTACGGTCATTTGTAGCTGTATATGAGACGAAGACGAGAATTATGCATTCAGGAACATACTTGGCTGAATGTAAATTTGAAGAATATAAGCGTGTCTTGTTGAAAAAATGTAAATGAAATTAAACCAGGTTTATCCTGCAACTGCCCCACATACTGACGTATAGTTACTGTCGGATAAAATTGTGCTTTATCCGTCAATACAAAATGCCGTCAATACGATCACGTGAATGTGTTCCATATCTGATGGAACTCTTTCTAACTTGACCCCGAACTTTGACCTTCCGATGAATGAAACGTCATTTAATACTGCTAAAAAGTGACGTCACATTCAACGGAATGACGTCTTTTTTACGATATCGAAAATCTTGTATGGCGGTGCCGTCTTTTTCTTGGCTTATAACAAAGGTATGTATTATAAAGTATTTCTTTGATATTTTTTGAGTATTTTATGTTGTTTCAGTGATATTACACACTGAATAGAATTACTGGTACTGTTTGCGAATGCGCTTATACATTTCCCACGGAAGTGATAAGGATTACACTCTTATTCGGTTTAGTGAATGAATCTTTTCCTCCGCATTAAAGGAGCGCCTCGCTTCGAGCGAAACTAAGTAAGTAACTGACAATTTGCTTTGGTTATGAATTTCATAATAAACCTTGTATTTAAGGATTAACTTGAATAGACTTTTTATGTTATAGAGATATAACACAAAAGTATGATTGTACTCTAAATAAACCGCGAAGACACTCAGGTTTTTGTGTTATATCTCCATAACATAAAAAAATTATTCAAATTAATCCTTATAATTCAATTTACTAAAGATAATCTCTTCAATACTCAAAATTCATTTTGGGACTCTTTTGTCTATGAAATTCTTACGCCGTCATCTCAGCCAATCACAAGCAACGTCACAAAAGGCGACGCCATTTTTAGGTCATCTGACCCGAAGGGTCAGGATGACCTATTGTCATCATGCACCGTCCGTCGTCGTGCGCCGTCCGCCGTCCGTAAACTTTTCATTCAAACGACTTCTTCTCAATAACCGCAAGGCCCAGGTTACTCATATTTGGCCTGTAGGTTGCTGGGATGGAGTGCTGGGATGTTCAAATGAATGACCTTGACCTCCATTCAAGGTCACAGGGGTCAAAAAGGCTAAAATCTTTAAACAGCTTCTTCTCAAGAACCAGAAGGCCCAGGGTACTGATATTTGACCTGTAGGATACTGGGATAAAGGGCTACCAAGTTTGTTCAAATAAATGACCTTGACCTTCATTCAAGGTCACAGGGGGCAAATAGGCTAAAATCCTTTAAACAACTTCTTGTGAATAACTAAGAAGTCTAGAGACCTGATATTAGGATTGTGTCATGCTGGGATAAAGGGCTACCAAGTTTGTTAAAATAAATGACCTTGACCTTCATTCAAGGTCACGGGGTCATAGAGGCTAAAATCTTTAAACGACCTCTTCTCAAGAACCAGAAGGCCCAGGGTACTGATATTGGGCCTGTGACATGCTGGGATGAAGGGCTACCAAGTTTGATCTTCATTCAAGGTCATGGGGGTCAAATAGGCTAAAATCTTTAAATGACTTCTTCTCAAGACCAAGAAGGCCCAGGGAACGGATATTGGGCCTGTAGCATGCTGGGATGAAGGGTTACCAAGTTTGTTCAAATGGATGACCTTGACCTTCATTCAAGGTCACGGGGTCAAATAGGCAAAAATCTTTAAATGACTTCTTCTCAAGAACCAGAAGGCCAAGGGTACTGATATTGGGCATGTAACATGCTTGGATGAAGGGCTATCAAGTTTGTTCAAATGAATGACATTGATCTTCATTTAAGGTTACGGGTGGCAAATAGGCTAAAATCTTTAAATGACTTCTTCTCAAGAACTACATGGCCCAGGGTACTGATATTTGACCTGTAGGATACTGGGATGAAGGGCTACCAAGTTTGTTCAAATGAAGGACCTTGACCTTCATTTAAGGTCACGGGGGTCAAATAGGCTAAAATCTTTAAATGACTTCTTCTCAAGAACCAGAAGGCCAAGGGTACTGATATTGGGCATGTAGCATGCTGGGATGAAGGGCTACCAAGTTTGTTCAAATGAAGGACCTTGACCTTCAATCAAGGTTACAGGGGCCAAATAGGCTAAAATCTTTAAACGACTATGTTGTATTGTACTAATAGTCAGATGACCGTTAAGGCCAATGGGCCTCTTGTTTTCTATATGGGATGATGAAGTAAATTTTTATGTCAATGAAAATGCTCGTAACAAGCAAAATTGAATTATTGTAAGATACAAACCATGTATTCTCTACTGGCAGGCGACCAGTTCTCGCCGAGTAACAATTCTCGCCATCGCATGTGTATTTGTATTAACGCACACACATTTTCAGACAATTTTTTTTTTAAATCAGCACGGAATTTCTCTTCTGCAAAACATCAACGGGATGCGGTCATTGGCATATAGGAATTGGGTAGAGAAAAAGCATTGACTATATATGTACATTTATTTCTACGACTGATTGTAAAGTCTTACTTTGCGTTTTGCTATTACATTATGACATAGAGGTATGGAATCAACAGAAGACATTTTTTTATGATAAAATAAAACAATACTAAAAGCAAACATAAATAAATAAAAGGCAATCTAGAATTCGTGTCAATTCTCTCTCCTTCATAGAAATATTGACTGCTGCCACAATTTTGTTTAAATGTCACTCTCTTCACTAATCTTATCAGCACAGCATTTAAAAGTTACATTGTCCAGCACAAAATATAATTTTTATGCCAGAATTGAATATGGTTTAAATGAAATCCTTGTCTGCCAAGACATTTCACATTTCATTTCACGTGTTCGAAGTACGTTTATTAAAAAAAAAATCAGAAATTAATTCAGAACAAAGTAATTTGATACATTTTGTTTTCTGAAAGGTTAAAGTAGAGGCATCCATGTAATAACTACCGGTATAAGATCATTCATTGTTTGTATTTTGACCGAATTTTGAGCAGATTCGATCTTTGATCGAGACACAAAAAGAACAAACAAAATTGCATAAATTTGGTAGCCATGAGATATCAAAATTGTATATAATAAAAACTATAAACAAACTAAGTACACCGAGAAATACAAATGAAATATGACGACAATCTTTCTATCGCTTTCGTCCTTACTCGACTCTGCATGAAATAACTACACACATTGTCATATATATAAACTCCGGACAATGATCCATTCATGATAAATACAAATGCCTTGTAACGTTAATTATACCACCAGGCTTCAAAGCGACAGGTCGTAACCTTGTCATGTATGTTTTGTATAAATTGACCTCTTGTGGCACACAAAGGTGTGCCCAGAGTGTATTAATAAAATCTGAATCTGAATCTATTAATGAAAACCATATCACTATGACAGCTTAAATCTTCATCAGATGTAACCCTGGTAGATACAGTGTGATGTCTTAACATAAATAATAAGCCATTCAATGTCTGAATAAACTTTAATTTCATTAAAACGTTGGCGATCACATTGACTTTGTTCCAGCTTATTTTATTAGGCCTCAGTCTCGGACTAAAAACACAGACCGTGGCCTACATGTAATAATAGTGTGTGTGGTCGACGGTGGGTTATTTTTACTGACCAAATGAAATAATAGCGAAATTTCGTACACTTGTATGAACAAATCCAATACACTCGACTGGCAAGTTATTGGTATTTACATCCAATATGTTATATATGTTACGGTAAAGATTTATTTCATGTAAACACCACATCTAAAAACAGGGAGACGCTCAAGAAAATGGGTGAGCAATACGGCTGAAGACTGTAATACAAATATTTTCTTCTCTGTTGCAACACTTAAAGTTGGCCATTTCTCTCATACCCAGGGGTGTAATACTTGTTTTCTCCATGCATTATATGGCTCCCCATGCAATACAACGTGTGAAGGCACTGCTTATAAATAAAATTACTACTTTGTCTGTAAAATATTATTAACATTGTTTTAGACTAGTTTATCTGTAAAGAACACCAACAAAGGGGTTTGTGTTAGAGATATGACGCAATTTGCAGTTACGATTTTCTTCAAACTTTAAAAAGCAATTGCGGGGTATCATAATGGTAAAATTGTAATAAAAACATCGAGGTATGTGACAAGCCTCTGGCTTTAAATTATATTGTAATCCCGACTGTAAAATATCCCTATCCTTCAAAACAAAATATGTAAGAGTCTTATATCATTCTATGATTGTCTTCATACGACTTTTTCATGTTCAATCAAATCGGAAAACATGAACCTGCAGACTTGACAATATGTCATTGTCAATTAAGTTGTCTAGTTAATAAACGCGGTATCTACAACCAGGGATACGGATTACCAAATCTAATATCATAAATAGGTTTTGGTGGAGTCTTTAGTGTTTCTGGCTTCAAGCTCTACGTGGGCTAATAATGGGCACGGCCAAATGAGTCTTATAAACATTGCAAAAATCTACACTGCTATGATAGATTAGTCTTTCATATATATGTATATCCTATATCATTTTTTTTTTAAATTCTTCAATACCATTTTGTTGAAATCGAAGAAAGAGGAATAGAAAGGAAAAGAAGAGACTTAATAAATAATGGTTCCAAAGATCGTTCTTGAAACATACTTATTTAAAATTTCGTTTTGGTCTATGAAATCATTACCCCGCTGATGAGAAATGACGTTGCAAACTGCGACGCCATTTTCCCTTTATGGGCTGATTGAGTAAATTGTTCAGTCAATAAAAATTCTCTTTGCAAGAAAAAATTGAATTGATATGCTTTATTGTTATCGCATCGTGAAACAGAGGTGTATGGAATAATAAAAAAGACATTTTTTTCACAGTACAAATATTTTATTCCCCCTGCTGTATATGATATGTATATACATTTGTGGCATTGCAACAAATAAATATATATACCCATCAGTGTTTTGGTAAAATAAAAAAGACTTAATATCAAATTCTGGTCGATCGATCTATTAAAGAAAATTTAGAATTTAGAATAAAGTTTAGAATTTGTGTCAGGTCCTTCCATCTTGTTAGGAACACTGACCTCTGTTGAACCCCTGTGTGAACGACACTCCCTTCTCTTTAGTGGCTGTATGCATTTTGTATACAGATACATAATCAAAAAGTTGCACGTGCTCGTAGGTTATCCCCCGGCTAAGTTATATAATAGCGTATTCTATTGACATGCAGTTATTTATTACTTCTAATATGTTTTTGAGAAAAAGACACTTTTATTCTCAATGCGAGTTTTTACCAAACACCTACGTATAACGTAAGCTGCAGTTTCCTGTTTTCTCACTAATGAACTCGCACCATCTGAAACCATATGAAATCGGACAAAAAAGAGAAAAAAAAACATACAAAAACCGATATAGAATAAAATGACTTATCTAGACGATAAAAAAGGAATAGAAAGCGTTGGAAAATATTAGTGATACAAAAGGCTCCATATATCCCTTAGTTCATCGCAGTTTTTATGTATGAGGGACGGCAATGAACCCTAGAAGATATTGCGAAAGGCTAAATATTGCAATGTGATTGTACACGCTATTGGAGTCCTCGGCCTTATACATGTACTTGCTAAAATTTCCTTGAGCGCGTCCCTGCCTCATTAATGTGGAGTTGACATGAAATGATGATGAAATACAATTCGGTATCGCTTTTGATATGTGTTACAGCACTAGGAGGGTCCCACATGCACCCCCCCCCCAAACCTCCGAACCAATATTTTTCTGAACCCTTATGACCCACTGATCACAAATCCAAATGTTAACATTGCATAAGTTGGGATGAACTTCCGGTTATGACGTCATCAAGATGGCCGCCATCTCGAATTTCACTAAAAATTGAAAAATAGTCATAACATTAACATTTTTCAACCGAAGTAGACAAATGAGGTATCAAAATGACCACAATAGAACAACAAATACATATCAGGACCAAAAAATCCAATATATGTAGTGATTTCTACGCAGGAAATGAAAAAAAAAGGATTTAAAGCTTAAAAATGGTGCATTTTCAGCAAATTTTTCATATTTTGTTTGACGCAGCAAAAATGTTTCCCAACAGCAATCTATTATTTCTAATAAGTTTTTTGACCACTTGTCAATCAGTTTAAGCAACAAAAACAACCAAAACCAATGTTAACATCGTATAAGTTCCGGTTATGACGTCATCAAGATGGCCACCATCTCGAATTTCACTGAAAAATGAAAAATAGTCATAACATTGGCATTTTTCAACTGAAGTAGACAAATGAGGTATCAAAATGACCACAATAGATACAAATACATGTCGTGACCAAATAAGCCAATATATGTAGTGATTTGAACGCAGGAAATGAAAAAAAAAATATTTTAAGCTCAAAAATGGTAATTTTTCAGCATTTTTTCATATTTGGCTTGACGCAGCAAAATTGTTTCCCAACAACAAATTATTATTCACAATCAGTTATTTGACCTCTTATCAATCTGTTAAAACAACAACAACAAAAATATATAGAAATGCAAAAGAGAATTGTTATACCATCATTTGGTTTACAAAACATCACCGGATGCGGCATATGATTGTTATTTTTTCCAAACCGCTAACACTACAGTTTCCTGGTGTCTTGGAATTTCCTGAATATAACATTGGCTATTGACGATTTATATCTTAACAAATTTGAATTTAAAGTTGGCTGAATATCTAAGTGGGACTTCAAAATAATCCATTTTCATGTTCGAAATTTTGTAGACTAGTAGCCTCTCAAACTGAATTATTACAGCAAAACGCTAACTAATAGCTATAGGGTATCAAATTAAAGTTCCGTAAATACCATGACACTTTTCGAAACATATTGTGTCTTTTAGAATGAGCACATCCATTGTTTATTTCCTGTGTATAACGCAAGATATAAGATGGTTACTACAGTGTCACATATTTCTTTCACTAGTTCTTAATGCTATTCATTTTCGTTGTGCGTGCTTTCTCGCCAGAGTGTCGTCTTCGACCTCGGTGACCTGATGTGACATTACATTACCGGGTTACCATCGTGGTTCTAACTTGTCAACTGTCCATGGTCAGAGTTAAGATCAGAAACATCGGCTTCAGGGATGTGGGAGTTTTTCCTGTTTCCAACCTAGTTTCACCTAGATTCACATATCGTATATGATGTTCCAGACTTCCCCGACATGATGGAAAAGACACCAGATCAACATTCTGCGGAGGGTTGAGTTGGTTCTCCTTAATTCGTATGGAGCACAATTCCTAATTCTTGTGAACTTCAGTGACCATAGGTGGCACAGGTGGATTCTTTGAGGTCATAATTGAGGTCTGCAGTGAAGTTTCACTCTTTGCCAAGTCTGGAAAGCACTTTAGAGAACTTTTTACTGGAGAGTCTTCAATGGTCTCTTTGCGCATACACCAGATGTGACACAACCAGCACCTTCAAGGGAGTGGGAAAAGTCATACCAATGAAAAACATTTAACATTTATGCCCTCATTAATGACCTCGATGATATCACCTGTGCCATTTATGGTTGCACGAGGTTTAAGATTGATGAATAGTACTTCATACGAATTATGGAGTTATGTGCTTAAGAGAACCGATTCCACCATTGGAAGAATGTGCATCTGGTGTAATTTCCATTATGCCGGAGAAGTCTGAAACAGCATATACGTACGATATGTTAGAATCTGAAAGAGATCCCACATCCCTGAACCTGTTGTTCCTGATATGAACTCTGGTCATGGATGGGTCATAAAAGGCTAGAACAACACTGGTAATGCAGTGTCACATGAGCTCATCGACATCGAAGACGTCGATCTGGCTTTTGACGAATTGGATACTGATATCTCGAGTGCTCTGATTCGGACTGCATGTACCAGCTACCAGATATGCCGAGTCTCTTCAGTGGATAGGTCAGTGAGGCGAGAAAGCACGCACAATGATAATGGTTATCATTGAGAACCAGTGAAAGACATATTAGTGACATTGTAGTAACATTATGACATTTTGCTTATGCTATGCATAGGAAATAAACAATGAATGTGCTCATTTTCAAAGACACAAACGCTTTGGGAACTGTTAATGATATTAACGGAAACACAGGCTTAGCTTAGGTTACATTTGTTACGCTATCAGTAGGTGTTGTGTTATTTTTGAGACGCTGCTAATCTACAAAATTGAGGGTATAACAATAATTCTTTTTTTGCATTTCTATATATTTTTGTTGTTGTTGTTTTAACAGATTGATAAGAGGTCAAATAACTGATTGTGAATAACAATTTGTTGTTGGGAAACAATTTTGCTGCGTCAAGCCAAATATGAAAATATGCTGAAAAATTACCATTTTTGAGCTTAAAATATTTTTTTTTTTCATTTCCTGCGTTCAAATCACTACATATATTGGCTTATTTGGTCACGACATGTATTTGTATCTATTGTGGTCATTTTGATACCTCATTTGTCTACTTCGGTTGAAAAATGTTAATGTTATGACTATTTTTCAATTTTTAGTGAAATTCGAGATGGCGGCCATCTTGATGACGTCATAACCGGAAGTTCATCCCAACTTATGCAATGTTAACATTTGGATTTGTGATCAGTGGGTCATAAGGGTTCAGAAAAATATTGGTTCGGAGGTTTGGGGGGGGGGGGTGCATGTGGGACCCTCCTAGCCCATGGCCTAATTGATATGTGTTACAGCACTAGGCTATATGGGCATTGGTGTTAGAATGTATTGGTAACTGAAACGCTAACATTACCTTCAGTCCTCTTATACTGTAAACCTCTTTTTGCGTAAATACCCTATTTCGTATCATCAATATTTCAATATTTTAATGAATACATTAATTTGAGTATGTTCCATTTAGTTTTTTTCTTCAGTAATCTATTGAAAATCATCAGGTATAATGAATAAAGCTGTGAAAATCATTCAGATGATAGGACAAACATGTTTGATGCTTTAGAAACATTAGTTTCTACACGGAATTTATTCACTGCAAAATTCTTGGTTTTTAAACATTATGCTGTGTTTCGATGGAAACATATCTACAGAAATAACTTAATGCTAACAAATAATTCTTTAAAATGTGAAATGGAATTGTAGACTACAACTAAGCTTCATGGTCTGACCGTATGTTTTCATTTCAATGCATTGTATATGTAAATATAACGATTGTTTTTGCAGTACTGTGAAAATCCTTTTCAGCTCTTATTTGTGCTTGTAAAATTAAAACTTATGCATGGTAAGTTTTGTAATTTTCAAAATGTTGGTTATTTTTAGTGGTGAATAAGATCTTTCAATATCTTCTTGATTTGTGACCATTACAATTACGACACATATTAATTTTAACAATATTTTGTCTTCAAAATTCATATAAATCGTAGAAAAAATTAACAAATAACCGTATGTTAGGAGTAAAAAAAAATAAAAAAAACGTGAGATAAGAACTCGTGTCACGTCCTAATTGTCCCTGTGTTCGGGGCATATTCTTTCCTTTTACTGTGTTGATTGCATTGGTACAGAACTTTAAAGACTACATAGCACGAACTTTTCACATTCGATTACACGTGTTGGTACGGTTATTTTCACTAATAAATCAAATAATGGCGAAATGCATTCGACATTAAGTAATGTGATACATTTTATTGACAAGTCTTTACTGCATGCTTCTGTTATACTAAAGGAGAGGTCTAGAAATACATAGCCTTGGCTCCAGATGTAAGAAGACCGCGTAATTCACCAAGGGAGTCGTGCTTTAGAAGAAGTCACTATTTTAATAAGTCTGCGGCGTTTTTTTAAAGGTGAATGTTCGAGCATCAGCTGCGTAGCGAGGTCATAAAGAAACGGATGACAAATATACGACCAGGAACAATATAGAAATACAGCATTGGGAACTGTAAGGAAATACGGAGATGAGGACACACAACATTTATTTTATTACCGTCTAAAACTTAACAGTTGCAGATGTATTCTGACATTAAAGTACTGGCTGTGGAGTTGACTTGACAATTATGTAAGCACTGATGTCACTATATTTTTCTAAAAAAAGTTATTTCATTACCCAATGAAGTTAAAAGATAGCGATATCAATGCTTACAATTTATTTTTCTACTACTTGAAAAAATAAAATACGTTTAAATAAACGATTCCATTGGTTTTCGAAATCAATACGACACGTCGACGTCTCTATTGGCGTCATGATAACGTCAGGTTTTCCGGCCATTCTTGGATTTACAAAACAAATAAAAAATATCTATATAGTAATAAAGCAATGTTATAAGATATTGATATTCTTTAATGTTAAAAAACGTATACGGGGTGGTAAACATCAAGCAATGAGGATCTCCAGCTTAGCTTAATATAGGAAATCACAATTTTATGTTTGATAATGACATCGGTAACTTCCTGTGAAAGACGAAGACTGTATTGCCCGTCTTAGTTTTTCTACTCTCCGCTAGGTTTCGCTCCGAAAATACAACATTAGTATTTATGAGCGAAGCCTAGCAGGGAGAATTAGTACTAAGGTAGGTAATTCAGTCTAATGAAAAACGTAGTAAGATTAATATTATTTCAACATGTATAAATGTTTTATCTTTCACTGTAAGCGACTTTAAAGCTAGTCTCCGTTGCGATACAATGTAAAATCATTGTCAAGTGCGTGTGTTTGTGTTTCGAGACATCACTAATGTTTCGAGCCTGTAGATTTACAATGAATTGAAATCCATGAAAATGATGCATTGAAAATTTACCTGATATTTGATTTTGGAACTCATCTAAAAGGAACGTAATTCAGGATCATGTGTCTTATGAGGTTTGAAAGAAATTACATAACACTTTCATTTGAAAAAAATGCAATATCAAGTAATTGTTGTGGAACCATATTAATTTCTTTGGCCTTATATATCATATATATATCTGTATCATGACATTGGAAGTTAGCTTCATACCGAAATTTTCATGAATAGGAAAATCATTCATGGTCAATAACATGTTTCCGTGATAGATAATTCTTAAATAATGTATTTAAGTTTCTAAAAGCATTTACTTTCCAATGAGTATGATTTCATGGGTTAAACTGATTCACTGGGTTTCGGTATGAATTCTAGGTTTTTGCTTTTATATAGTAGATTATGTAGACTTGTTTTTACTTGCAGGGGAATAAATTTCACTGTATTAGCGGTCAAAACGATTTCCGCAAAGTTTAAATATCTTTCCTCACAGTTCTTAGTATAGATTGCGAAAACTCACAACCAACGTAAGAAGGACTGAACAGTGACCTACTTAATAGTTCTAATAGCGTATCAAATTACAGCTAATGGAACAAGCTGACAAATGAATCCGGATGCGCATAGATTCCATGCATTAAAATTTACTTTTTCTATTTGACTGCCTCTTTGTCTTTGTATTTATCTTTCGATAATGCGATATGCGATAAATAATATATTGAAGGGCCTACAGCTCCATTCATTGAAGAAATGTCAATACTAATAGAGTTGCGCTATTATTTATCTGACATTTCTCTTTATTTTTTCTTTTGGTAGTTTTTCTATACAAGCCATTCCCTTTCAAGGTAAATCAATGAGTTTTTACTAACGTCATACATACAATTCATATTTCTAGAACATCCACCAGAATAAACACTTTATCGATCAGGTATGTACCCAGTAAAATGTGTCATGTGACAGCTATAGATGACGCTTACGTCTATATATTTGAAGGAGAGAGGACTTTGGCCAACACAAGGGGACACTTTCTAAGCTGACCGACTTTTCTCCCACAATTCACTGATTTGTCACCGGTTTTAACGGTGAACGATTTTTTTTGTCAACTCAACAATTATGTGACGTCATGACTTCATTCGGTGTAAACGTGCCGTGCATTGTCTATTGGCTTGCAATCGACGGAACATGCTATACCAGACTGAATACAACATATATTGTTGAATGTATCAGTGACTTACATCTACTTATTTGTTATATGCATTAAATCTAATTGCAAATGCTTACCTTTAATCAACCGAGATAATATGAGCTAACCCAATGTATGATTAATTTAAAGATACAATGTTTACTCACGTTTTCACATTTTACGTTTCATATGTTATCTGTAGGTAATCAAGATATCAAGAATCCTGCTAGCGAAAATATAGTATGGTTCTATTGTAGCGAAAACCAAAAAAATTTTCAACGTCAAACACTTAGATTTGCTAAAGATAATGGGTCAAATGTTTATTGTCAGCTGCATGATATATATTTCTGTTTTTAGGAAAGTAAACTTATTCTTTATAAAGTCTTCTCGACAGCAATATAGCTGTCACCAAACCGATTCTGCCAGGTTTGAGATTTCGCAGACATGGCTGTTATTGCTGCGGACGCTTTCTCTTCTGGAACACACGGGCTCGGTAGAAATGTTATCATAGCTTTACACTTCATTCGTGATTGCTTTGGTTTCCCATTTGCTGCACAACCTGTGATTATAACTTCACTAACATGGACTCAATAACCATGCTTTCTTGTATTATCATTATCAGTGTATAATATTAGCACAACACGCGCGGCGATTCTATTGTTACGTGAATAGTTGATGGCGTAGCAACGTGAGGTCATGACCCCACTTTTGGCGGGAACATATGAATGACTCGATTCCAATCGGCTGTTCAATCGAATTCGTTGACGATGACGGGAGAGAAAAAAATATGGGTATTTTAATAAAAAAAAATGCAACTGCCGCGAGAAAAAATTATTTTCATTTACTTGAAAAACTGTAAATATATGCCGGGGTTACATAATTTACACGTGCTACATTATCATTATACCCTCATAACCTCAACAAAAAACATATATTCCTTAATTAAATCACAATGTAGGTAAGAAATTGAGTATTATAAAAGAATATTAAAAAAATAATGTTCGATATCATTTAGTTTTGATGCGAACAACTGGGTCAAGGTGATTATCCCATGTTTAATTTTCTATTAATACTATGGAAAGTCAAACACATCAGTTTCAGCATAGAAACTACATATGTATCAGCAATTGTGAATAGATTGATTATACAATGGAAGTATGGGGACACAATTCATACAACATTGTTGATCAAATACTAGCACATTCCAAATCATCGAGCAAAATAAATCAAATTATTTATCAGAAAACTTCAATTTAAATAATTTAATTACAAATGATCTTAGCAAGCTCAATTTTACAACACTTGATGTTTTAGCAAGTGACATAAAACGATAAATTAAAGGCCGTGAAACGTATTTTTTTCACTACAACTACAGAATCTATCAGCAATTGATGTGGTAAATAGATGGAGTATATGTATATATATATATATATAGGTTAAAAATGCTACACCGCCGACGAATGATACGTTTTAACTATAAAAACAAGAGCAGATGAATTAGTATTGTCTTCATTGAGAAAGGTTACTTATCTTACAATATTACCATCATTGAAAAGTTTGGGCTTTTGATTTTACTTCAATATAAAATATTAAAATTATTAATCCGGAAATAATCCATGACACTATATAGAATTAATATAGATTAGTCAGGTTTTGTTTCTCTTGAAACTCAAAATGTTTCCATGCTTTATTTTACAAAAATCTTAGAGGACTCTGAATAAACTGTGATAAAGTTAATAATTTTATCTGTAATTCCAATTTTAATGATGGACTCTTTGTCTTATAAAGTATTATGCTGTCGTATCGACCAATCAAATGCGACGTTATATACGGCGAGTTAATGTTTTACTTTATGGGTTGAAAAAGTAATATGTAAGCTTATCAAAATATTGTTGCAAGCAAAATTACATTATTTATCGGTAGCTCTAAGAATGAACGTCAGATCACTAAATGTTGTTTCAATAAGCTCTACAGTCGTCCTCCCTATTTATCCCTCACCTCATTCTCACAAAGAGTTTAATCTACAAAAAGATTTAGATCAACACGAAACCAATCAAAGTGCTATTTCTTTATCTTTTAATTCATAATTTTAAGAAAGTAGAATGTGTTAAGCATTATTTTATTGACACCTCCCGCTATTTACTCGAAACCTCATTACATTGTATATCACCTCATTCTCACAAAGAGTTTAATCTACAAAAAGATTTAGATCAACACGAAATCAAAAACAGTACTCTTTCTTTATCTTTTAATTTATAATTTCAAGACAGCATTTCGTGTCAAGCATTATTACTGACACTCCCCGCTATTTACCCGAAACCTCATTATCTCACCTCATTCTCACAAAGAGTTTAATCTACAAAAAGATCTAGATCAACACGAAATCAATAAAAGTGCTCTTTCTTTATCTTTTAATTAATAATTTCAAGAAAGTAGAATGTGTTTAGCATTATTTTATAGACACTCTCCGCTATTTACTCGAAACCTCATCATCTCACCTCATTCTCACAAAGAGTTTAATCTACAAAAATATTTAGATCAACGCGAAATCAATAAAAGTGCCCTTTTTATCATTTAATTTACATTTTCAAGACAGCAGATCGTGTCAAGCATTATTACTGACACTCCCTGATGTTAAACTGATGCTCTTCACTTATATCATTGATGCTTACAAATAAAGGTATACCTTCACAACATTGCAACGATAAAATGAATATGACTTAAGTAAATCTTGGTAACAAAAATATAGACTGTATATCATAATGTGAAAAAATGAAATGATAATTAGGATAAGTATTAGGGTCTTAAAACCGATATTACTTTCCAACCTACATAGTTTAAATCGTTTATCGACCCAAAGTTCTAGACAATAGGATGTTTTATACATTTTATGACAACAATGTATACCGTAAAGAGGTCACGTTTCTATGACAACAGTCCCACTCACATCACCGTATGTTAAAATGTCACTTTAAAGATTTTACTGATAGAACATTGAACCTACTAGTGTCATTGGCGCCGAACATAAACACAGGTAACTGGTGGAGCAATTGAAATAAATGTAAAATTAAAATGCTATTAGTGCATACAAACCTTGTGTATTTGATTATTTTATGTTCATCAGACTACTCCTTTCTTCTTTTATTATCAATTACCACACCCAGTACGTACATCAGTGTAATTTAGACAAAGTCAATAACAGAACAATGATATTGCAATTAATGTAGAGACACTTTTAATATAACTTATTTTATTATTAGTTCTTGCCAGGCTTGGTATTTGTTGAACTAGTATATGGAAAAAGTGGAAATCATTTTCAAAACCAATCTAGACATAAAGGCTACATTCTAAGTGATTTCCACCTGGTGGATATAGGAAATGTACACAATAAAATAAATCTGATGATTACAGTACTGTAGGCAAAATCTGGAAAAGGAATTAAAAAAAATTCAGGCGAAGATATATAAAGATTAAAGCAATTAATCCACACTTTCAAAATCCATTGTCTAAGGTGACATACCTAGGCTTGTTAGTTAATTGATGAGACAACAAAAGCATATGTGGAGAAAATGCATTAAGGTTCATTGAAACTTGATTGATGTAAGTAGACAACGTAATTCACCAAGAGAGTCATACTTTACTAGAAGTCACTATCTTAATAAGTCTGCGGCGTTTTTTTAGGGTGAATGTTCGTGCATCAGCTACCTAGGTCATAAAGAAACGGATGACAAATCAGCCAATTGCTATTGTAATGTATAACTATACTTTATTCTAACTAATAAATGAATGAAAAAAACTAAATTTCATAATACAAATGAAGTCTGCCTATGGGTTTGGGGTATCTATGGTATAACCGTTTTGTGTTTCTTTATAAACTTGATACATTTTCCATTGAACAGCTATATTTTACCGAAACCTTACAACGAATCAACACGCAACGCATCTACTCGTCACATTATACTGACAAACCAGTCGTCCCACTCCCTTTAAGCAGTGCGCTTAGCCGGAGCATAATTTACCATGTTATAGACTATAATTTGTCTCGTTCACGGGACTTCTTCACATGGACAGACGCCTAGCTCATTACAATAAAAATAAATGTAAATATTTGTTTAACGTAATCATAATAACTGAAGGAAAAAATACCACAATGTTAAGAAAGAAAAAGGTTTAAAATGCAAAACTAACTGTAATGTGTAATATGTTATTTTATTCGGCTTTGACATTCTAATCTATCCGAAGGAGTTAAACCAAGGGAAGTGAATCAGAATGGCGTTTATAAATCTTAGGAAACCAAAGACCTGTAACTTGGTCTACAGTCATGATTTAATAATTTATTTATTTCTAATTATTCATCTTCATGACGCTACTGCCCCAGAAATTGCACGTGATTTTATTCTCGTTATCTTTTTTTGCTACAATTTATCTTCATCTAGCAAATGATGCATGTTACCTGACGACCTGTTTGTAAACACTGACGGTATTCAATGCTTTGAATCAAATAAAAGACTTCCAAATAAACTTATTACGAGAGGGCAACATTGGCGTATCTGGGCGGGCAACATTGTGATTCTTGAGAGGATGACAGTGTGTGGTCATTGTGATTAGGTGCGAAATACATATTGTAGATGATGCATTTTAGACGAATCACTTATAATCATTTGATATATGTACTTTATCGTTATCGACGATATCGTGGTGACACCCTCTTGGACAAGTACCAGTGTCTACTCCGAGGCTCCTTACTATTGTCGCGGTGACATTACTATGCACCAGAAAATTAAAACAAGTATTGTTCCTTCACTCTTAATCTCTGATTTACAATCAACAGACATTTATTACACATAATCTCTTTATTTCCATTTTTTCAAACATTTTAACGTATAAAGTGTTTAAACAATTAGATCCTTCTAAGAAATCTTTTCACTGACGACGCGCACTAATCTCATAATAACAACAGAGATGAAGACAATATACCAATATTTGAAAAAAAAGTAAACGAAATACAATAAATGTGTACGTAAGAAACTGGATAAGTTTTTGTAACATAATATCTTACTGTCTTTCTTTGAAGCATCTATTGATTTCAAGGGTCTAGCATCGCCATTGATTATATATAAATATCATAGCATTACATCCGTGATGTAGTCTCTTTGATGTAGCAACAGTTTTCATGATTTACTATATGTCGGAATATGTAAATCAGCGTCTGATTCTGATGTAGACTTTAATCAATCCATAGACTGATTCTGGTGCCGATAAATGTAAAATTGAAATACAACCGATGTACCATTAGAACAAGTACATGCTTCATATCCTTTATTTGTCTGCCTATCCAATTTTAACTTTTATTTGAGTTTTAGAAATTCGTCACCACTATCCCAATCCTTAATTTGTACTTTAAGCATGTGTCGATTTTAAAGAGTAAAATACAAAAAAGTCATGTTTTCTCTATATGGTAACATTTCTCTCCAAGAGAATAGATATGCGATCGTACTGATAATGTACGGGAACGTAACATTAATGTGATGTTGTTCAAGAGGTGCGTAAGTTAATAAATTGATTAACGGAGTTTCCATTTCTCTTGCTGCTGCAAAACATGTGATTGCATCTTCTCTGCAACAGGCAAGTAAGTAAAAAATTTAGTTATTATCAATAAGTGTTTACCTAGTTTTGTAGGATATTATTTTATCTTGATTTGAAAATATCGTTAAACCGTGATTAACTTATCACTTTTTGAATAACTGGGGTCGCCCACAAAATAATATTCTCGGAGATTAACTCATTAATAGATTTTTTATGCAAACAAGAGAGAGATCAGTGCGTCTGTAATAGATTAACATGCCTCCTCCCTTTTATATCTTTCGATCTCATTCTTCCCCATGTTTTATGATCAATGATCAATTTTAGGCTAGTATATTGGAGCATTTGTGACTGTGTCAATAAAATACCAACATAATTGCAGTATGCACATACGTGATGTGATGTTCTTGCACCAGTACATTTGCACTTGATTGTATTTTTGTGATAGCAATGTTAAGTCTAAAGGAATTCCCTTCATACCGAAAACAGCTTCAACCGTATGTCTCTCTTAGTGTTTCTATCTCTACATTCTTTTAACCCGACATTAGTTCATCCATCTACTAGCCTTGAACTAATTTGAAAGATTTTAGAAATGAATGACAATAATCAAGTATATAAATATAAATAATGTATCGTATATTGGCTTCGTAAAGCAACAGTAGTCTAAAAAGATGGCAATGCATGTTGGGTCAGGTACGTATAAGATTATCTTTCTGATATAAGAAACAACCAACTAAATGAAAAAAATAGACCTTTGAAACAGCCCCTGTGTTTGAGACCGGATATGTTTTGTGCAGGCAGATACCATGTAATTACCCCTAGATGACAGTGATGTGAAGTTGAAAATAAAGATTGAAATTTAGTTTCAAATGTATTAAATATGATAATTTTGAAGTGTTTCAAATCCTGGCTAATATTGATAAATGTGGAAAAGATAAATTATTCTGTATTAAGACAAACAACACAAGAGGTCACAGCAAAAAACTACCAAAACCACAATTCAGGCTGAATATAAGAAAAAAAAAACAGTTTCTCACAACGGGTCATCAACAACTGGAACTTACTACCTGGATAGGTGGTCCAATCAGAGACATTAAACCAATTTAAATACCGACTAAACATTGCCTGGAAAGGAAAGAAAGAAAAGTTTCCCCCAAGTTGCTACATCCCAACTCAGCTGCCAATACCCCAAAGGACAAACTAAGTGATGGGTCACAGAGGCCTCAGGCCTACAAGTTAGAACTCGACGACAGGTAACAAGTAACATGTAATAATTAAAAGGCCTTTTTGCAAAAGTCTATCTATTCATTTAGTTTGCTAAACCTACATGAATTATTATTTTTATTGTCTATATATATTTATAGAATATAGGCAGGTTTAGCAGACTGCTATTCAACTATTACAATGTCAATGACAGAGCAATATAATTGTGACTGCAACATATAGGCCTACTCTGTTGTTGAATCCTTTGCTGAAATGTAGTGAATGTATATTTAGGATATGAAATATGCGTTGTCGGCACGTATACATTGATCAGATCAGACACTTTTAATATGCACCTTTTTACCATTATTTCTACGATAACCTTGACATTTCTTTTGTTTATCCTGTCTGTTAATTCATCAGTCGTTTAAAGACAATACGAATGATATTCGTTTGGTGGATAATTGGTATAAATTCACAATAAAATGAGCCTGACGACAGCCACGGGTTGATTATATGTCTTATAGAGACTTAAGGTCAAGGCCATCATAACCATAGCAACACGTCTTCTTCCTTGTTAACCGAATTTTCTACCGAAGGTTATATCATGGTTAATACGTAGCCTAGCGTTACCTTATATAATATCTATTTCGTTTTATATAAGGGATCATCATTAGGTTTTCATTTGGAAAAAAAAAAAAAAAAAAAAAAACAAAAACAAAAAAACCTAGGGTTAATGTTCGGGCCATTTTCTGCGTTGAAACAGACCAAAACTTTGTGTTTGATTACACGACAATTCCTGAGCAGTAGATAAACGCAAATATTTGGAATCAGAAACCATTATTGTGAAAATGCAGTCTTTTGTTGGCGGCTACTTGATTGTTCTCTAACACAACGTGCACTGCATGTTTCTCTCTTGGAAACAAAAGCTACAGTGTTAGTCATCTGTACCAAATCAGTGTGTCTCTATCAGAGTCTTAAAAAAGCAAATTCGTAGACAGAATATTCTGGTTATATACATTTTTGTGATTTCCCGTTATTTTCCCAGGCGAGTTACGCATGAGACGATCGATATCACTGCGCCGACAGCCAATTAAACACGTATTTGTTGATTTGAAATTGTTGTAAACAACATGTAATTTTTAAACATGTTTTGTTAATTGGTCACCTCGTGGCACCTGTGAGTTTTATACTCTTAGAAAGCTCCGGAATCAATCTCAGTGGCGGAGAGATTTTATGGCCTGTGGTTATGTTAAAGATAGGTAGCGACGATTTATATGAATTCAAAGCCATATAAAATCATCATGTAATGAAAGTATTGTCTCAATACCTTACTTCTTTTCTTATCGTTTCACTTAAGAGTATTTGAAACAGCATAGGTACATGTAAATAATATAAGTATACGTTTCGATGCTTTGCTAATGCTATGTATCATGATATCTGTTCACATTTCTGATTGAAAAAATTATCCAACAATTTAGAAAATTCAATTGTGTGTTACATGTCGCATTTTAAGTATTTAGTGCATTTCTTCCCATCATCTTGCCGCTCTTCAGCTCTTCATACAATTGATTTAGACAATTGAACACCGTACATTACAGTATTAGAAGCTACACAATTAAGAGATGCCATTTAGTTAGCACGGATGCTTTTCAATGCATCTCGTCATGACAGGCCATTTATTGTTTTCAACTGAATATAGTATTAAACGATTCAAATGTCCAAAACCACAGACGAGACACTTATCTGGACGGTTGCTTTGTTTTTATCCTCTATTTTAACTTTTCTGTAATTTTTTTATTGTCGCTGTTTGGTGTCAATAGCGTCTACAAATAAGAAGGTTTGCTATCAATCTGAACTTACAAAACATCACGATCACTCACGACAATGGTCTTGTACCTATTGTAGATGCCTTCACAAAATGATTCATTCGTTTTGTGACTGTCCATGCTGACATTTGCGTACTTAAATGTGGAACGGTAAGGACCTTTGCCTTTTAATAGGGGAATAAACTTTATTTCATATTTTAACTGAATTGGTTGTTTTGACACAAAGCACTATGAAGATAATGCAGGAACATCAGTTCTATTGTTTAAGTGTATATTCACATTAAGATAACACACAGCGGCATTTACATCTTGATTCATATATCCATTGGCCGCCCCTATTGTCTGATGATAGGCAAACAGTGTGTCTGTTTATAGAAGGTTGGTGACGGATTATGATTGGTGATAGACCTTCCTTTGTCAGGTCCTTGACGGTGTTATGTTTTTTAACCGAGTTTAGATTTGTTGTGTTTCGCTATAGATTTTTTAATAGTTGTTCAGTGCAATCATTAACACCGCGCCTTTATTTGTTTGTAGCTGGAAACCGCAATGATAAATTTGCTAAGTTGCCACCAAGAATGTGGTAGATTTATGATTTTTTTTAAATATTGTTTTTAGTCGGTCTTTTCGATATTTGGTATTTTATACTTACTTAACTAATATAAAAAACTAATTCAATTAAATAATGATATGTCATACAAATTTATAAAAATTCACATCGTTTCAGGTATTCACCGATTTTGTGTCTTTATTTCATCTTATCCTCAAATTATACAGAATAATTTTCAATATGAAACATAATCTGAATATCCATGAGCAATAAGCCAAAATCAATGTTTTGACTATGATGAATTGCATAAATCGTTTGACATACATTGGTTTTCGGTATACCCCATGGTACCCAAAGTGCTGATTCTAGCAACACTCTGGACCGTCTTTAAAGTCGACAAGGCAATCCATAGCTAGATAAATGACTAATAACATGTTTTAATTAATTACTCTGTGTGTGATCTGCGGATTAAGATATCCCCTAAAAGTCGGCTATAGAAAAGGCTTAGCGCAATAAAATCCGCCTTTCAAGAAAATTAACTTTGAAATCCCTATGATGATGTTACCAGTAGCACAATCCATTTGCTGCTTTTCTAAAGTTCGCAATGGAAGCCTTCTTGGATAATGCAGCTATAACTTCAATCTGCACTAGATTTGTAAATCTCTTATATCTCCACTGAAAATCACAAACGTTGCGACTTGCGTTTTTTCTACGGACTCATCGGATATTTATAAGATAGTGCATCCTTTGACTAAAGTAATATGACGATGGGTGAAATAGAAATATAATTATTTATTATTATTCTACAATTAGAGCCGTTGATTTAAAACAATACAGTAATATACATGCTCATGTATGATATACACTATGCTGGGCATGGAACACTGGTGTATCACTGATGTTAAATACGTGATCATCATCTCCTACCAGCATACTTGGTCTGTTGAGCTTCCGGAACAGCTTTATTTGACACATGTTAACATGCCTTAATATGTTCAGGACCGACTTTGTATATTCTATATATTCAAGAAAGAAATATTTTCACCAAAAATGAAACATTACCACCTTAAAATTCCTTTCTTAGTTTCTCTAATGTTTTTCTATGGAGAATTTGAAATTAAAAGATGTGTTCGTGCGTATTTGCACGCGATTGCCATCCCCTGCAATGTTTCAGATTTTGTTTTACACTGTGATGTGCATTTATTACGTGTTAATTACTACAGAAACTTAGTAAGTAACTCAAGATTTAAGTTATAAGAAAACCTATTCCTTTGTCAGAAATGTTTCAAACCCATATAAGATAGAACGGGACCAACGAATAAGACTAATTTATAACGCAAGTTCCCTCACAAATTCGATAGAAATACAATTTGAATTTATGTATCCCATCTTTGCTGCTTCTGATTTATAATGCTGATTAAAAATGTAAAGCAAGTTTATTTGCATGACAACCAATGTTTTGATACGATAATTACCTTATTGATAAATGACCATTTAAACAACACCAATTTGATTATACTGTCTTTGATAGCAGTAAATTAAAAGCGGAAAACGTACTGCAGGTTCTGCTCAGGGTCAGGCTTACATAAATTTCATTTATATAACCCAGAAAATGATATTAAGAAAAGAACCATGATTGGGCAGAACATGAAATTGAGCGCATTGCAATCGAACAGATTTTTAGGGTTTGATTTTAGTTTTGGCGGCGTGAGAGGCCTAACGGCCGAGTATTCCAGTCAGTCCCCCAGGAGGTGATCAAGAGGGTGACCGGTGACGGCCGAGTGTCAGTCACAGCTAGGTGACTGACACCTCATCCTAGTCTACTGAGCTGGACGTCTCCCAGAGACGGACATTGGTTTAGACACTTCAGATGGATCGGCAGCTAGGGTGTCTTCTCGTATCACCAGCTAACTCCGTCTATGTAGGTTATTTACTTTAAGTACGTTGATGGAACAGGAACCAGGAATCGATATTATCCAGTTCATAATTCTACATATCTGATGACTCCGCTGATCTTTGTAGCAACTAGTATAATGCTTATTTGCTAACATTTTAACATGAATACAGTCGTACTATAAAAGGCATCAAATTGATCGCTGATTAGTTAAAACACATTTTATTGTCAAAGCAAAAGACAAAAGGATCGGGCAAAAGTCATTGCAATAAATTCCTTTTCTACCATACAATTAAAAACATATTAAGAGATTAAAGACCTTGACAATATTGATAGTCATTGATGCAATTTTCCCCATAAAATCAAAATATTTTACTGAACTTTATTTCAACGTTAATTATTCACTTATCATCACTCCAAAACAATGCAGAACAGATAAATTAAATTTCCATGACGCGGGTTGTCTTGTGTTTCTCGGTGTCATCCTTACCAGGCAGTAATTGAGTTGACAATCACTATGCAACACGACAAAACAGCGAAGTGAACCTTTTTGTGGTAACATAGATTTACACATAAAAAATTACATTTTTTGATGTTATAACTTCATGTTCGGCCATCGATAGAAATATTCAGATATTATACTTTATATGAAGTACATTTGATTTTGTTTTGTTCTGGAAATGTAGTGTTAGATAAAATAACTCTGGCATACTTATTACATTGGACGAATAAACATGATATGCAATCTAACAAATATATACACAGCTATAATTTGGACTAATCAATACGAACACTTGCGGTTTTACTTAAGTGTCTGAATACATACCGGGCACTGTAGTTGATTATTCAACATGTGAAAGTAAAATGGAATTTTGATAGATTATTTTCACAATTCTATTGTTGTTTTTTATTTTAAATTTTGCTTTTTGTCGTCTTTGTTGTCGCTGTCAGCCCTAGGTTTCAAGTCTATTTTTTTTAATGTGTATAGGAGCCGTGTCAAGAATTTGTATTCACTGGCAATACAATAGATCAGACATGATATTGACATGATGTCTATCGTTGATATTTATTCAATGAAATATGCCTGGTGACAGTCATTGTCGACATTTTTTGTACGTCTCTCGGAATGAATGGGAGTCAGGATATTGGCGTTACCAGAAGAACTACATGTAAAGAAACCTCTTGTCTCAACTAGTTTTATATCCGATGGACCTAAATATGCTGATGGACTTAAAATACCGTTTAACAAAAACCTGTGACGTTTAAAACATGTATTTGCATGTATTGATGTTTCACTTGTTGAAAGTCTTTTTTTTATTAAGCAACGATTTATTGACTTGAATAACCGAGTAGATATTGAAAATAAAGATGTTTGGGTGTTTTAAATGTCATGAGTTTACATGACAATTAGATACGATCATTTACGGACATCTATTACTTTACCATTTCTTGATAGGTTCATTCCAAAATCTTCCATTAAGGCTACTGAATGTTTGTCTTGTTTGGTATATATTTCATTGAATGCTTGTTGTGAGTATTATTTTCACAATGCAATGGTAATAAGCGCTACTGAGTACAGTATGGAAGCTGATATGTTATTTAACTGCCGACGTCGAGTTTTCGACTTTTGCTAAAATAAGTAAAATGTTTCATTATATTGCAAATTCTTGAAATCTAGTTTTATTTCTAGACTTTCGGTATAATAAAATAAATACTACCTGCATTAGAGGGTGACAGTGCCTAGTGTCACACCTCGGAATATCAATGTCAGCCGAGGCGAACAGTGATATCATTGGGGTGATACTAGGCACTGTCACCCTCTAAAGCAGGTAGTATTTATATAATATGTTTTGCTTTTGTTGTTTGCGCAATCAGTTTGTCATCCCGAACAGGGCATAGTGTGAAGGAATTTTTCCAAGGTTGTACTTAATATTTTAAATAGTTTTATATTGAGGTAAAATAAGAAACTCACACTTGTTAATGTTGGTTATCGTGTGAAGTATAAAACTTTTGTTACTGAAGGAAATTATCTGTTCCTGTTTTTATTAGATGTAAATTACCATATATTCAATTACCATATCTGTTAATGTGGCATTGACACTAATTATAGCATGGATAGGTCGGTGATTTCTTTTCAGTATACTCGTGTTCTATCTCTGGCATAGACCTTCTAAGGCAGCAAATACAATATATATATGTACTTCAACGCATATTACTTCAGTAGTACAGTTTAGCGGAACTAGGTTGATTAAAAGTAAGTATGTACCATAATGTATCCAATCTCTTACGGTTGACTAGTAATTTGTTAAATGAGCTGTCAGTGATTTTTTGGGAAGTTATATAAATAGAGAATCTTACATGAGTGACTATATGATATGGAATTTATCAAACGAGTTCAATAATTTGATATGCCACGAGCTTCTTTTCATATCACATAGTCACGAGTGTAAGATTCTATTTATCACATAACTTTTATTAAGAGAAGTATATTATTAAGCAAAACTTTAAATTTCGTCTCTTTATTAAACAGTAGAAATCCGACTCGGATGTGACGTTTCCGTCTACTGAAACAATCATTCGACGTCTCACGATATTTATGACATGGCCGTATATAAATGGCTGGACGGGCCAGTTATGTGATAAAATCTATGTTTAAAGAGACAGGTTAGGGTTATATTATCTTTGCCATCATACCAATACAATTCTGTTTATATAACAGGTACTTCCACCATTTGTTTGTGAGGCTTTGATTCTCGAAAGCTTACTTATCAAGTTTTTTTTCCACCTTGACATGCAAATGGCGTTTGCAAATCATATTATGCAAATATGGCATACCTAGAGGCGTTTTAATTGGTACAGATGTTCCTGTTCAAGGCAATAATGCCATCTGAGTAATTGCAGAGTATTTTTTCTATACACAATAGTACCTATATATATATATATATATATGTAATATTCCGTATTAACTATTAATAACCATAGTATGGTTATTTGTGCACTACATAAATATGTATTAAAAAGTCATATGCACTATAAAAAGTAAGTAATGTCTTTTTCTGTGCGACGTGATCTAACACCCATACCAACTACTTCCGTCAACACTGTACACACCTCACAAGTTGCCGGGCGTCTGAGAATATGCAAAAGAAATGACAATTAATCATGACATCACGTTGAGTAGAAACAAGTGTGAATTATTTTAATGTAGGGATTATTTAAAACAAGAGGTGAGTGAGTAAAAAGGGGTATCTTGGGTAAGGCACTATAATATTAATATATCATAGGATACATCTGACTTCTAAATAATCAATGTGAGACAATTTGATTGTCCTGACACGTGTATCAAGCACTGTCTGTACCATGTTAAATGACAGGAACCACGAACCACTTTAAAAATGAAATGTTAATGCTTTTAAGTAAAATGACAACACATTTAAATGAGTGGGAGTTAGCATAAGTGGTGAATATACACGATATTATTCAATGATCGTGACTTGTAGTCATCGCAGAGACAATGAATAGTGCATATATCTATCAAAATGACAACTTACAGCACGTTTGGCATAATACGTATTATAATAGATTACAAATAATTGTCTTAAAGTACGTAAAATAAATACAAATCCAATAAATACTTTTAACAGAAACGCGAATATCCCCTATTGCATATAATAGAGATTTACCGTCGCGATTCGCGATCAAAGTCAACTCGCAAAAGTCAGTCTTCGTAAATTTTGATAAAAATCCATTCACTTTTTAAATCCATATGATTAATTTTCATTTGTTTTCATACTTCATGTCTACCCTTTTTGCATGTTACAGAGTTATCTCCCCTTGCGGGTAGGTATTGATTGTGACATCATGTTTTTACCGATCGTAGCGTTATACGTTTAAAGGAAAACGACGTGAATTGCGCTCACAAGATAATGACGTAACAATAGATACCTCCCCGCAAGGGAGCAAACTCTGCAATATGCAAAGACGGAATATCCGACTTTCTGATTGGCTTATCCTATTTCTTTATATACTATAAAGAAAAAAATCCGAGAATGGCGCGAAAACCCGATGTTACCATGACGTCACAATAGAGACTACGACATTGCGTATTGATTTATAAAAAAATCAATTGAATCGTATGTTTAAACGTATTATATATAATCAAGTAGTTTGAAGAATATAATTATAAGCATTGATGTGAATATTTTTTAACTTCATAAGGTTATGAAATATTTTTTTTTTGCAAACTTTTGTGAGAATCCGAAAGTTTGCAAACAAAATATATTTCATAACCCGATGAAGTTAAAAACTAGTGCATAAAAGAATATCAATTTTCGCAAACTTGGTTTCAAATGGAAATCGTGGAATTAAGTAACCGCGAAAGTAAGTTGGTTTGCAGTAACGCATGACTTCTTGGTGCAAGGGAATACGAAACTTAAAAAGAAAACCTCAATGGCGTTGTTAAAGGACAGAAAGGTCATAACCAATCTAAGCAGTTTGACAGCGATTCAAAACACAAAATAGCAAACGCTCCTGGTGCAATGTGTGCTGTCGGTATCTTTTTCATACTCATTATCACGTTTAGCGACCACAACGTTGTTACTAACAATGTATATGTAGATAAGATGATGAACCACGAGGTCTGGTTTTATTATTTATAATGCCAGGTGAAGCTCCTGTGGAAATATTTGACATAGCACTGCCCATATTGACCCAGATCCATAAGAATTGCATAGTACTAAATCTGTCCTGTCCCTATTAGAGGGATGTATCAGGACATACAATGTGCCAGCTGGTAAAAGTTAACAGTATAATTAATCATCACTCTGAAAAAATACGTCAGAGTTAATGGTATTAATGCAAAAAACAATACATCACACACCTTTACGTGTAAATTTGAACTATTTTTAACTTGTAGTTATCTTGCTTATTCATTTTTTTTAAACTTCAAAAAAGTTTTCTATATAATTTTCCAATGGATATCAATTATTAAAGCATTCTACTCTATCATGGATATTAAATACTTACAAATTCCTCCATTAGCGTTGTATCAAAAACAACCTTCATTAGTTGTGAATGTCTGACTTCTTTCTTCTTTGGGATTTGTCCCATGGGCGATACATGCATACTGGTAAGCAGAAAAGTAGTGGTATGACAACTTTGTCTGTTGTCAGTATAATGTGACCGTTTGGTGTATACGGCATTAAAACCCAGGCAAAGGTTTCCACAAATCCTAGTTTTCTGTAAAGTTTCACATAGCAAACATGGGAGATAATTCTTGAAATACCTTAGTAATAAATAAATATATACATCATGTAGGCTATGAAGATAAGCCAAATATTGTACAATATGTGATAACGAATACTGAATCGAGGCCCATTAGGTTTACTTGTTCTGTGTGGTCGCGGAATTAACAAATTACTACTGATATACAGGTAAGAACGGCGTAACTGGGCGAACATTTTGGCATGTTAATTTTTCTTCTTCATTGATCTATCGAAAACCATAAGGTTTGATGAATTAAGCCGTGAAAATCATTCAAATAGGTTCAGATGCCTTATAAACGTTAGTTACAACACAGAAATAATGTACTGTAAAATTGTTGTTTTGTATGCCTTATGTATGTTAAGATTGAATATTTTCTGCAGAAATCACTTTACAATTACTAATAAGACTGTAAAAATGTGACCTGAAATTGTAGACCACAATTTGGCTTCATGATCTGACCGTAGGTACTCGTTTCACTTCACTATAGATGTACATTTAATGATTTTCTGCAGTACTGCTAAACACAATTTTCTGTTCTTATTTGTATTTGTACAATTAAAACCAATGCATAGAAAGTACTGTTATTTTCAAAATATCAGTAACTTTTGGTGATGAAAAACATATTAAAAGCTTATCTTTATTCGTGAAGTATGAAAAATACGTTACATACAAATTTAAAGTAAATAATTATATGTACATTTAATTTATTTACTCGGCCATCAAAAGTCGTTTTAGGACATTTCAGCAAAACACTTTGAAAGAGCAGGTTTAATTATCATTGTTACATTATGTGAATATATATTTTTTGTTGCCATACATTCAGTTAAGGTACGATTTATCATGTACAGTGTATAACAAACATCACATTATCCTACACTCTATATTGTGACGATATATGGTATGTTTTTCTTTGTGTCGTAAGGCCTTCGGGAAAATGAATTTAATACAAGGTTTAGTGCAGCCAACTTACAAGCGAACCTGGCACATTTTGTTACAATAGAGTGTCCTTCAAATGTCGTGCAAGTGCAAGTAGGCCGTTAGAATTGTACCTGCTGCCCTAATTGAATGATCGTAAAGACTTATGAATTTAGGATATATATTTTTTTTCTTTTTTTTTCACGTAATTGATTTCATTATGTCTCTCTTGATAGTGCCCACTTTTAGTCACTCTTTATATCGCTCTTGTGAGGGAGGCATGTTTTTTTCTAGAACAAATATACGTACCCGGCATACTTTACCTTTCGGCCTGGTACGAAATGGTGCCTATGTGTCCTAGTGGAGCACTGCCTCAGAAAATCACATGGGCAATCTTTTCTTGACTTTTTTTTTGTCGTGTTCCAATTATTCATAATTGTGCATGTATTTATATATTATTTTTTTTCCAAAACAAACATAACGACCATTCTTAATATCTACCGTAACGATCACAAGACGTCAAGTTCACAATTTGAGACTCGCCGTATAAATTCCCTTCGAAAAGACCTTTATTTAAACATTGATGTTACTATTTTTAAACTTCATAGGAGTATAAAAGAAATTTTGTTTGCAAGCTGTGTGAATCCGCGTAGCGCATTCTCACAAAAGTTTGCAAACAGATTTATTTCATAACTCTATGAAGTTAAAAAATAGTTACATCAATGCTTAAAATTAATTTGTCAGACTACTTGATAGCATAAAATAAGTTTAAACGCACGATTCAATTGATTTTTCAATGGAATAAGTTTTCTAAATCAATACGCAACGTTGACGTTTCTGTTGTGACGTCATGATTACGTCGGATTTTCGCGCGCAATTCTCGGATTTATTCTTCATAGTGTATGAAGAAAAGAATTTGCCAATCAGAGAGTTGGATTGAATATGAAAACAAATTAAAATTAGTTATATATATATATATATGTAAAGAAAATAATGTCTCACTGTGAATATGATATTATCTACGGTTCAGTTTTATTGTCTAGTAGGAAAGTGATATAAAAATATGTACGATAAAATACAAACAGACGTTTCAAAAATGTTTCCATGATCATCACTTTGCTCCATTAGAAGTAATATTCACCAATTGTAGCTCTAAAGACGTCACCATTTCTGTCTAATAGTCTTTCGAGCTACAATATTGCAGCTAGTTTTTTCCAATTTCAAAATATTTTATTTACAAAAGATGTTATGTGGCAATAGGATTAGACATCAGGCATAGCCTATCTTAGTCTTCTCCTGATAATGGCGGTATAAACAATCAATTATAAAAAACATATATACATGGTGAGGTTTATGAAAAAAGGGAAGGTAACTCCTTGGTGAGGAACGATATACTTTTTGACCTTATTAAGTGTAACTCAATAAATTAACAATGAATTTCAATTTCTTATATAATAACCTAAAATGATGACATGATTATTAATATAAATGTACTTGATAGTATGTATATTTTGTGATATTGGTCATATTCGCCACAACAGATACAGGCTATAAAGTCCACATGTGTATAACACAATCAGCCATCCACTGATGGGAATCAAGAACCAATCTCACAAAATAGACATATATTTGATTTGTGGAGTTACAACTATTTTTTTAATTACAAGTGTTTTTCCATAATTAGTCTCTTAGGAGATACCTCACTTAAATATTTAATGATTTTAAAATGACAAAAGAAGAGAAAAAAGATCCCTGTAAGAGACACACTTAAGTCTATTTAGGAAGAGGACTGCTGTAGGCATGTAGTCTGTTTCCAAATCTTTCACTAACATTTACACTATAAAATGTTTTGAAATCGTAACCCAAGTTTATCAAAAAAGGTTTCTGCTCCTTCCTAGCGCTCAATAGGGAGTGGGACGATTGATTAGTCCATTGTCATTATAATGTGGCCGGGTGGGGTGTGCTGTTCGATGTCTTTGGTAGTATGCCTAAGTAATATAGTAATATACAGATGGTAATAATTCCACTATAACTGGGAAAAAACATGAATATACTGTAGTATCTCAAAGAATACTTACGATATACACACACAACTCTTTTAATTAACAATCAATTAACCATTCAACTGACCTAAATAACTTAACGCAACAGCTTTAATGTAGGCGCATTCGTGTAAGTGATATATATCTTAAGTTAAAACAGCCTAATCATTTTTGTCTTTGTCAGCACATTTTGCATTGGTAATACAATAGGCCTTTGGGAAAAAAACAATTTTCTCCATCATACACAGATTTATGACTTTGTTCTCTTTATCATTGAAGAGTCTTAAAGTTGAAATATAATACTATTTTTACAGGATTTATAGGTTTAACGACCTTTGAAATACAATAAAAAAACAAAAATACAGAATTTCATGTTTTTATGCGAGTTCGCAAGGACGATTGTGATAATAAAAAACTATATGTTTTGTGATTTATCAGCATTGACACAGTCTTCGAGCAACAAGAAGGCGTTCAAATAATCATTATTTTGAAACAACACATCAAGTAATGTGAACATAATAATTTCCAAATGTCCTCCCTCTCACATCATCAAACAAAAAAGGTCTTTTTTATAATTTTGAATTATAGTGAGGTATATTGATGTATATGTACATCCGAAGCATAAAGGATGTGTTTAGTAACAATATTATGTAACACTGGAATTCCAAACTTCCTGATAGATCTTTTTATCTATCAAGTGATTTTGTTGTTGTTTAAGCCAATCCGTGGCAACGTTACCGGTGTTTTGTGACGTTATACAATGATAATGGTGTGAGCAATGGAAACTTCCGTTATAAACAAGATTGAATTATTCAAAAATAAGTAATATAGAAAAACCCACTCGGTCACATAATTCTGAAAACGTTCGACCATCCTTGTCACGTTAGGTCCTTTTTTATATCATTCCATGCAGGAAACAGGTACCGGTCGCTGTACATATAAGGGGATATCGTCGACCTGGCAAATCCTGCACACACGATTTGACCTCGGGAGGTGTTAATAGTTAAATGTCAGGTGTCGTAATCACTAAAAATTGTCATAAAACTTGACAATAAAAACAAATTTTCTTTGTTTGTTCGTTATAAAACTTTGTTACACTGTTCTGACGTTTTGGATTAGATCAGCAGTGAACTGATCCTGACTCGACACACATGTGTCTTTCTAAATTCAAATTTTTTGATTTGTTTTTATTAACAAAGGTTAGAATAGAATTTGTATATCAATCCGAAATATAAGACTTGCAAATATCTTAAAGAAACGTGACAAAAATACCAATTTTGCTGCTTGATTATTCAATCAGTTCGCGGGTTGTTCTGGGAGCACCTAGAATGTCAAATAAATAACAAATACTTTGCGTTTGAAAGTATAATTACGAAAAACCTGCTTGAAATCACCTTATTTGTTTTCTAAAGTGAACATTTCATTTTAATTATATATTATTCATGTAAATGATGCGCGTTAGAGTTCAACAAAAACCAAAACTTATTACAATAAATCACCTTCTATCACCATATACAAAAACTAAGGTGTAACGTACATGTATAATATCAATACTTAACAATAACCCAACCTATAAATAGATCTTAATGTGAATTTCATTCATTTTATTCACATTAAACTGCAGGTTCGTATCATAAACATGTAATATATATCAAAACATGTTGTTTTCGGTAAGTGAATTTTAATTGAACTTTCAAACAAAACAATAAATGACTGAGGAAATGAAAATGAAGGTGATTGTTTATTTAACCTTAAGACATTAAAATACATGTCTTGTTTACAAAATGATGTATTTATAAGTATGATGCCAAATTATGAATATTTTATGATAACATTATTGCTCGTTATTGCCCTTTCATTTTCTGGAAAGTGCTAATCTATGTAAACATCTAGAAATATTTCCGAAGAATGTTCGTTTTTTTATATTATAGACATCCAAGAAAACAAGGTCATTTAAGGACGGACTTTCTTGTACAAGAGGAGATGTGTGTTGTGAGAGTGAGTGGGATTTTGAGACTGCATGATATTGAGGGACGATCGTTTTGAAACATTCTAAAATATATTTAGCCTTGTTTTGTATTTATTCCACGGGGGCGAAAGGCCTGGTAATAGGAGAGATGATATTTCGATGATCTACAAAGCTAAATTTAAGACATCCCTCTGTAAATATATATAGTGTTAATGTAAATACCGTAAAACCGGTTATTTTTGCGAGGGTGATATTTTGCGAGACTTTGCTATTATCGCGAATATTGGATCCGCAAAATATAAAGAAATGGTTGAATAATTAATGTCTTTAAAGTCAGATCGCGAAAACATGAAACTGCTTAAATTAAAATTTTCTCGTTTTTTTCTACCTCACGAATATTTTGACCCGCGAATATAACTAGGTATATATACAATTAGTGGAAATTTTGAACTTATTTCTATGTTTAGGTGTAATGTGTTGGCATGATAGGGATTATGCATACATATGTATATCATCCTCGATACTCCAAGGATTACTATAACTGATGTTACATCCACCCCTGGACTATGTCATGGTAAAACTAGAGGTAGTTCAGGGAAAACAAACTGCCCAATCACTGGATTGCAAAGACTTCCTTTGACGATTACAAAGATAGAAGTCAAATTTCAAAACATGCAATAACTTTGATGTACATCAGAGGATCAAATTACCCATGTCTTCTGTTGCCTCCAGTTTTTTATGATGAGATAGTCCAGGGGTGGATATTACGTCAGTGATAGTAACCCCTAGATTATCGAGAATGTGTATGTACATAATATCAAAGTTCCTTGTCAATCATACACTTTACTTTTCACGCGAAAGCGAAAAAAAAATCAAATCTCTTGATGACATTGATATCAGAATAACCTATGGAATTCAATAAAATGTTAGGATGTTCTTTTCGTCTTGAAATTCGCTTGAGAGTAGTTAAGTTCGCAATAAGGCCCCAATTTAACTTGCTTTATCGATGGTATACCGTCTTCCTGACCTAACAAATGCAATAAAAATGTCATTAACTTTTTTCCGGAAGTCGTTACGCATTCTCGCAAGGATTATTATTACACAAATAATCCGCCATACGATACATAGAGACCATTGTATAATGACGTTACCTTGAAGTCTTGACTATGAACCAGACAACAAACTCAAGCCATGTGGTACTAAAAGGTCATAATATCAATGTAATTGTCCTGAAATCATAACATGAAAGATAAATAGTCTTGCACTAAACTAAACATATCACCACGAAACGAGAATAGCACACTGAAAAATACCGACAAAAATGGTAACATTACTTTGTACAGTTTACAAGTATTAGCCTATACAAAAAATTAAAGAACGCTATCAAACATTGTTATTTACTATCAAGCACTTATAAAAAAGGACCTACATGTATGTATGGTTTGGGCCCTTTTTGGTCCAAAATCCATGATTTTTTTTAAAAACTGTTAACTAGTAATTAATTTGCTGTATTTTAATCATTTAGTACATCTCTGATTCAACTATAATTACTGTTTTCTAATTTTGCAGCAGCAGTTGCAATGGTTACCATCCCAAATACACATAAATTATGAAAAATTGGAAATTTTGACAATTCTGTTAATGAAACCTATTGTTTTTTGCATAAATATGCGACTCTGCATTTTATTGCATTGTATTGGAAAGTTTGGTGTAACTTATTAATAAAACAATCATTGTGGTTTAGGTAAAAAGCGAATATAATGAGCTCGGTTAAAATGAATTCATATAACAAATCTTTGATCATAAGGAACTTGTTCTTGTGCTCGTTAACCCCATTTTTGTTATAATTAAACACGGATATACCGCATAGCGGATGAAGGATAATTTATATGACGCGATCAAGTCTTATTGTTTCTTGTGAAAGGAAATGTTGTTTGCTTATAAACAGAATATCATTTGAGAATAAAATTCTAAGATATTGATTATCTTTTATATTTCTAAAGTGATTTTGGAATTGAAATGAAGTATGACCAAATTAAAAAAAAAGTGATTATTCATTTCAGTCTGTATAACTTGTATATTACATTGAAATATCAGGTCCGTTGTAATTCGTTATAAACGTGTTTTACGCTAGTCATTTATAGAAATAAGAGTGCTCTCCTTGAAAAAGGAGTACTCTTTATCAAAGTGTGTACAAGGTGACGAGTGTTTTATCACGATTTAAAAAGGTACAACGTTTGTTTCTCAAACCGTACTGTTTATCTTCGTAATACATAGATTACGGATTTAGTCGTAATAATGATAACGCATTGTTGGCACTTTAAAGCGCGTTACAAGTATCATTCAAGACTTTTTTTTAACAATTTCGATGGTGGTGACTATCTTGAAAGCGGTATTTTTAGTCTTATTTCACACGCTCGACTGATGACTATCTTGAAAGCTGTATTTTGAGTCCTATTTGACACATGCGACTGGCAACTATTATCATTTGTATAAAAATTACACAAATAAACAAAAAGTGAATGATTCAACGAGATACGATCAGTTATTTCAGACGAAAAATACGTTATTGTCAAAACAATCTTCATAAAGATATAGGAACAAATGGATTCCGTCAGCAGGTCTCAGCACTGTGACTGAATAGGACGTCACTCTCTTCGTAGGGATGTAAGATGTCCGATCACACAGCTTCAGGATATTGATTTCAGCACTCTTTTATCGCCGCCGAGTAAATTGACGTTTTAGTACAGTCGACATGCGTTCTCTCATACTGATATCAACATTATCACTGAAATGTCACTATATGTGAATTCAGTGGTGAAAATTTAATGGACTCACACGAACTTTGGCTATATTTGGGTTTAAATATTCACACAATACCAGAATACTAATGTATAGTGTTATTAGACCACTCGAAGCGACACTCGTTGTGTCTACGGCATTCATGTGTTTTCGCTTCCGGAAATTATCTCAGAATTTTCATAGTATTACCCGATGCTTTTCGAAAAAATAGAATGGCATGATCTTTTGAAATGCAAATATGTATAAGTAGTTTTAGTTTGTATAAAATCATGACATATACAATATGATAATGCCCTTGGAAATGTCAAGAAATAGGGTCATATGGTGCCAATGTCCTTAAATAAAAACTCAAGCAGACTAAAACAAGAAATACATGCCATAAGGAACTTCAGTAGACATAATAGATTGAGTGTAATCCCGTAACCCGCTCCTAAGGTTGTCTGTCTGTTTGTCCATCTGAATACCGTATAGATGTGTGTAACCTGTATCGAAACAAGATATCCTTTGTTACAAAATGTTTAAACGGCTACTCCTCCCCTAAACTATTTTCAACCTTCAATAAATCTTTATACAGTGAAGATGTGTGAACTTTATATTGAAATGAGTTATACCCCCTACCCTCAGAATTTTGACCATCTACCATTAGAGTTACTCACCTTTGTTTCGAAATGATAGAACAATATCGTTGTTGTTGTGTTTAATAAAACATAACCTGGCATGTAATTGGCATGTTTGGTGAGGGTTGGGGTTGGAATGCAGGTATAAGTAGGCATCTGCAAGACAGTATTAGCTGGATGAGTTCTGGTGCTAAATGGCTCACCGACGTCTACGGTCATATTAGGTCTAACCAAGTATGAGGTGGACATCAAAATCAAGCTTTCCGATAAAATTTCCGTTGTTTGTGTTTATTATAGCCTTTTGATATTTACTTGTTCTGGGGAAATTGCTTTATTTCTGTGTAAAAACTTAATTTGGTTTATTTGTGTATGTGATATTACATCTAACTGTGTGGTAGTATAAGCTCAACTCCCGAGTCTTTTTGATGGATTTGTTTATAACAAATGTAATCGATAAAGTAGAAAATGCTGATCAGTAAACAGAATATTTCCTTTTCTGAAATCGTTTTAAATCTGCAGTTTGTTGATGTTGTAATATTGACAAAAACAACGTGAAATGCACTTGAACATTAACAAAGAATGATACATTTAATTTGGTATATGGCTCTTTAAACAAAATTTAAGATCTCCCCTTGAGAATGACTGACTGCATCAACATCGATTTCCATTAGCTTTAGAGACGATCATTCACCCCACAGCTTCCTCTTCTGTAATCGAAATACGCCTACGAGATATCTAGTTGGCATATTAGCTTGTATCAGAGGAAAAAATAAATCGTGATTTCAGTAAGTATTTACAAACAAATTAGTTATTAAAGCGATGAGAAATATTTCTTGCAATGTATCTGTCTGGCTTTGACATAGTAATATCAAAGATATCGTAGGAATAATATGAATCGAATGATACCGTAGGGATGGAAATTTTCGCATAGTTGATATTTTTAAGGTTTCACGGGTAATCGCCATACATTATTACATAGGCCTATATTTAAACAATAAAAACTGGTTGAGGTATTGTATATATAACTGTACTGTAAAACACTGTATTTTCTACTATATGATTTAAAGTGTCTTCTTTATTTTCAATACATTCGTACATAACTCACGTTTTCTTACCGACAATCGTGCAGTTATAGAGAGCGCAGCGAACTCTTGTGATAGAGGTGTCTCAGTAACGTTATTCTATCTATTCATCCAATATATGGGACAAGGAAGTAATTCCAACCGTATAGACTAAAAAAATGTCAAATTTTCGAGGCGATCTGCCTCTTTATCAAGACATACAAAACGAACAATATTGCATAATAGGATACATGTACGAACAGTAATGCGGGACAAAGTAGACAAATATTTAACTATACAGCACAATGGAGCACAATTTACTTTGTATCACATTACTGTTCGTATCCTATTATGTAATGGTATTTGTTTTGTATGTCTTGATAAAGGGACACATCGCCTCTTGATTTTTGTTTTGTCCATACGGTTGGAATTACTTCCTTGTCCCATGTTTACCATTTGTAGTAATTCGCATCCAAAACTCTTACGTTTGATTAGATCCCGTGTCATCTGGAAAATCCTGTTGATAGAGAGCGCAGCGAACTCTTGTGATAGAGGTGTCTCGGTAACGTTGTTCTATGTAAATCATCCAATATATGTAGAGTTGGAAAACTTTCTCGTTAACCGGAAACAGGAAGTTAAAACAAGATCCAGCGTTGCGATCCTGTTGTCCTGAATCTTAAATTAAAAGCCGGTTAAGGAATTATCCGTTAAGTATTATAGACGATAGTACAATTTCTCAGAAATTGCGAACCAATCATAGCATTAACAAGAAAATGGGACAGGCAAAATTTTAAATGGACTCCGGTCCAATGTTCAAAAAGCATTTGCAACGTTACGGAGATTTTCTTGTCGGAATTTTTCGTAGTGAATCAACAATGACTATTGACATGGTTAATTATGAAACAACCGAAATTAAAAAAACGACGAGAAGTTAGAAAAGCGACAGAATAGATACCAAGTAAACAAGAAAATAAGCAGGCTTTGAGAGTGTTATATAAATTAGTAGTTTCGAGCTTTGACAAAATGTATATTATGTATTTATTAATTGTTTTTGTGGGTGTGCGAGAAAAAATATTATAGTTAATACGAGATTAATGAAACCTGTGCAACGGCTCAACGAGAATGAATTTAGAGTGACCCACCAGAGATCTCCGACCTTCAACCAGTCCGATTCTAACGTTGAGAAATATATAAATGGTTTCTAGCAGTACAATTAGTCAGCACTCACAATAAGCAATAAGAATAAAAGACATGTCAACATCGATAAGGGTGATGGGTCAGGGGAGAATACTTTTGCCCCATTAGAAATCCTTTATTTACCTGGCATATTTCTATTTAGTAATAGTAAAGAAAAATCAACACATGAAATTATGGATATATTGCACTCTCAGATAGGCTTTGCCTAAAATATATTATATACATATATATATTTATATACATCTTACACAACTATTCGCGTAAATTAAAATTAGAACAAAAGGCAAAAATACACTGAATGGGTTTTATTTGATGTAGTATTCAAATTCGAATTCGAATCGCGCGTGAATAACGAGAATTGGTATCTCCCGAAAACTGAGAAGTTTATTACGTTTTTGCATATTACAGAGTTAGTTGCGCGTAAATCGATCGTTACGTCATTATTTTGTGAGCGCAATTCAAATCTGCGAAAAGTATGACGTTGCGCTCGCAAACACATGACGTCATAATCAATACCTACCCGTAAGGCCAGATAACTCTGTAACATGCAAATACAAAACATTACCCTGGAGGCCCGATTGCGAAATTCGTTTTCGCTAAAATGTATTTTTCTACTTTGTTGACCCGACAAAAGAATCGTTTTACAGCATTTTCCATCATCCTGTTATAAAAATACAAGACTTCAACACATTTTATCTGAGTAAACAATCCTTATTCCCTATAGCTATAAATATTTAAGGACACTAATAGCAAGCAACAGTTAAATCGTTTTACGGCGGCTTTCATTCCAGAACTGTCAACTCCACTTACGAGTTAAACGATCTTTTGAAATATTTCAATACTTTTGTAGCCAGACATATCAATCAAACTAGATATATAAAATATACACGCAAAGATATAATCGAGACCGCGTGGACATAAAACATGAGTGTGAAAACATATGTGATGCAACATTAGGGATAGCAATATAATGTCACCATGATAAAATCAACACTGAAACAGCACAAGCTGTTGTCAATCAGAAAAACAACTTGTATAGTGTAAGTATTCAAATTGCCCATAACTCAGAAAATATTTTTTTTATATTAGGGTATACATGAATGCATTTTGACTGCGTCATAGTTTCGTTTTCAGTAGACTGAAGAAGACTACGCGATTCCTTCGAACATATTGTGACTAATACACATATGTACTATTTACTGAGTTATAGAAAATTATAAATCATTGTAATTAGATTAATTTAAAACCGAAAAAAACCCAATAAAATAACAATTTAGGGGTTGTGGAAAAAATTCTAATACAGTTCCAGAGAACATCTTTAGTTGTATAGTAATAGTGGAGCGACTAAGGTCGATTTTTCGGCAAAATCGTTCAAATTTTGAAGAAAGCACGAAACTTTGCACATGGTTTCTTTAGGACATCAGGTGTCAGGAAAAAATGGACCTCAAAAATTCGCGGTCCCTGGCAGCCGCCATATTGGTTTTCAAAATGGCCACCAAAAACACCTTCTGCGACCCATTACCTTAATATCAGACATGCAAGAAGAAGTGCTAAATGCAAGGATATCATTTGGGTTTCGTCTTTCGAAGAAGGCTTTATGGATGAGATTGCCACACTTATATTTCATAACCATGTTCATGCCCGGCCGTCAACCGCGTCCCTGGAAAGTGTGGATTCTGGGGAAGACATTCCCTCTATTGTTAATATCAGATAACATGTCAGAGAAATTGTTTCGAAAAAATTCTGAACGACTCCAACAACTTCATAGCAAGGTTTTGCCGCCAAAGCATGGATATTTACCTCGTCTGACACGACCCCTTGTGGAACGTCTATCAAATTGCCAGTAGTGGCACTAGAATAAACCACAAGTAAATCCCTGAGATAGTCATAATGACCGCTATGTCAAAGCTTTACAAATATAAGCTGAGCCTCCGAAGTAGAACTCCCAATCTCATTACTCACTTAGGAGATAAGCTGGTATAGAGAACAATAAGCCTTCAAAGAGAAAGTATTTATGGTCATTAAAACTAAGTGCAAATTGTGTAGATGATTGACAAGACTTGAAACCACATAGACAGAAAATTAACTCATACATACACCTGAGAAGAAATAAGGTGGATTGTGTTCTCGGACATCATAAGGTGAAATGTGGTTTTCTAGATGTAGTAATGGATGACTTGACAGTTCCATAGGAGTTACACCGTGAGGAAGGATTTCAAGGGAGGAAGACGAAGGGTTGGTAGGAGATCTCAATATTCAAGAATGTAGGAATGGGTATTCCTGTTTCCTGCACGTTCAACTTAAAAGCTATTGCCAACATTGAAAGTAATGGGTAGTGACAAGAAATCAAATGTGGATTTACTATCAAAAATAGGAGAGGAGACGCCCGATTGATCGCAGTAGAAGTGACAAGGTGTGGGCTTGGTGTTATTTACAGATTGGCAGTGATTTGGACATTTTCTGTTGACTTGCGACATTGAAGATGTTCCAGTTGAAGACTCGATAAAGCCCATGAAAGATGATCCTCTGAAAACGCCTGTAGAGTTGCAATCCGGGGGTTTATTCTAATATCATTCAAGGCATCTCATATGAATCAACATGTTAAGAGTGGTAACTTTATTTTTTTGCTCGATCACTTACAGAGTGAAATATAGAAAAAAAAATTTAAACGGCCATCTTGGAATTCAAAATGGCGGTCATTTTGTAATTAAATTATGAGACAAATCATTTATGAATCAAACACTGCAAACGTATCAGTACTCTCACTATATTTGCAGGTGTTAATTGGCTTAAAGTCAGCTTATCCAATTAGATGTATTTTATTCAAATATAGCTCGCAAAGTTGGCGGCTATCTTGAAATTCAAAATGGCGGTCCTTCTATATGAGGTTTAACACTACCAGAATGTTTCTAAGTATCAATGATATGGGTTTAGACGTTTAAAGTGTGGGTCTAGCTGGTATAGAACGTAAGATATTGGTCGCAGAAGGGGTTTTTGGCGGCCATTTTGAAAACCAATATGGCGACCACCAGGGGCCGTGAATTTTTGTGGACCATTTTTTTCCTGAAACCTTATGTCCTAAAGAAGCCATGTGCAAAGTTTCATGCTTTCTTCAAAATTTGAACGATTTTCATTCTTAGCCGCTCCACTATAATGTTATTATTAGTGTCCACTACTTACTTATCGTATTACCATTTTTTTGGTTGATGTTGCGATAAACATTCTTTAAACATCAATACGGGGATTTATTGATTTATTGGCTGATTAGATAGTTGTCCTATCTACAGTCAGGATTATTTATTGACGTTCTCCGTGTTTGTGTGATTTGTGTCGTTTGTGTGACGGTGGTATGTTCGTGTTATGTCTCGAACTCTTGGCCTTTTTATTCCGTCTTTGCATATTACAGATTTAGCTCCCTTGCGGATAGGTATCGAATGTTACGTCATTGAGAGCGCAAATCACGCTGTTTTCTCAGAAAAGGATGACGTCACAATTGCAAACACACGACTGCACAATCAATACCTAACCACAAGGGCAGATTACTCTGTGGTATGCAAATACAGAATAGTGATATCTTGCGGTATTAAGCCCTCTCAAGTTTGTCAAATGGATAGTGGTTTTTTCATTCAGCGTTTTTGCTCCTATGACCTTAACTATTTATAGGTCGGAAGGCACATCTCTACAAACAAAATATAATTTAATTTGGAATGATTAAAGGACTCAGCACTTATTCTCCAGTAAAGCGGACACATTCTTTTTCAGCTGTCGTCAGGCTGTAAATTAACTTTAGGTGTAAAAGCTTAACCAAACAACTTTTCTTTTACAAGAAACAATAAGAGTACATGATATGCACATCTAAACAGCAATATTAAAATAAGACTTTCTCACAATGACGTGAAGATGTACCTCAAACCAGTAAAAATGTTATGTCGCTAGATGGATATTAGCTATTCATTACTCTGTAAAAATAATCATAGCGAGTCTATAATAAAATATAGGGGTCGTGATTTGGAAGAGTAACACTTCCGCTACAAGCTTTCCAAATTCCATACGAATATCTTCAGTTTTCTTCGAGATAAAAGGTTTGAATGATGTCGCCAAGAAACGATGTAAGCTACGTTATCCTTTCTATCGATTGTTAAAACTACATTCAGATGATTATTATAGCAAGAAGACAGCGTAAGGACATCTAGTACATCTAGTGGATTGAACTTGCAAATATTGATACAATCTGGAAGCAAAATTCAATTTAATTTTTTAAGACCGTTATCTACGTTACGCTTGCTACTGCAGTATGAAGGGTAATGAATAGTGCTTAAAACGTTCACATATGGGTTATATAATACACACATAGTATTTCTTTCTGTTCTCTTTTCTGAGTGTAAAACATGCGGTGATAGTGAAAAATATTATGGTAATCTACGTTCCAGAGCAGTTTTCCAATGCGATCGTGCGGTATTAAGTCCTCTCCGGATATTCTAACCAAGTTAATACTCGCCGTGTTTGGTTTTACCTATTACAATGCTAAATTGTACTTCCTCTTTGGCAACGAGGTTAGTTGTTGAAGGGCACCAATATTCAAAACAGCAACGGTTTATGGGCCCATCTTACGTGACAGCATTGGCCTGACATGTAAGTATTCTACTTTATTATCAGCATTCAAATGTTTTATAGATGCTCCACCGCCGACAGAGCATTAATGATAATCATCATTTGAACAACAATTAGTGTTTAATCGTGTATACATAAGTCTAATTAACACAAATTCTAATATAAACTAATTCATTTTGCCTTTGGGTCATGCGCAATCAGTACTTTATTCCATATAGGATATAGTGCCACGGAAATTTTTCGGGATGCAATTAATTATTTGTTTTATATTTTTAACTTGAAGTAAAATTAGAGGCTCAAACTTTTCAACGGCGGTAATGGTGTAAAGTAAGAAATTTTTGTAACTGAAGAAAAATACTAAATCGTCTGCTGCTGTTTTTGATAGTGAAAAAATACCATTTGTCAGCGGTGGAGCATCTTTAATGTATTTCAAAGAGAGATTTCACTGAATTTGTCCAAGACCATGCTGAATTTACGATACATATGTTATGACTATCTTGAAGACTGATGGAATATAAGATCTGATGGTGCGGGTTTCGTTCTGTTTATCATCTATATATTTTGTTCACAAGAAGACATTTATAATCAACGATTAATATTTCAAGATTATGACATACAACTCTTTTTAATTATCATGCTCTGTGTGACGTCCTCGTTGAGATTCTCTCGACACTTACCTCAGAAATAGCGGTAACGCAGCTTATATCAATTTATGAAACTTGCGTAATATCTCCTCGTGACTTTTGCATAAATCAATAGTAATCATAGACTTTATCATATCCCAAGGTCATGAATAAGTACATGTTCAAATGGAACTGAATAGTTTTGCATATGAAATAGAATAATGACATGCAACTGACTTATTGATGGTAACGTAGCTTACTGAGAATATTTGAAATGTTGTTTCACCCATGTCGTAATGTATTGCACTATTTTACAACAAAAAGATATTATGAAGTATTGCAGGCTTTTTTGTGGATAAAGGAATCTGTTGTTTGAAGCAAAATAATAAATCTCTTGTTTTTTGGTAGCAAAACACACGATTTCAGTTGAATGTCAACAGTAACGTAACTTACACTAACAGTGAAAAATGTGTTATAATTTCGTCTATAAACCTATTAAGAAATTTATAGTAATATTAAAAAAATATCATATTGTCAATGAATTAGTGAAATTCCGAGTAAAACTGTTGTTACAGATGAGTTTACATCATGATGGCAGATATGTCACTTTAATGGTATGGTAACGTAGATTACAGAATTTGGCAACGTTTTATTGTTTTATTGTTTTTTTGGTTTTTTTTGCAGAACTCCAATGACGAAAACTGAAAAACAGAAGACGTAAATGGAACGTAGAAAGCTTAAAGAATGTGATTAGTTATGTGTAAAATAACAGATATAATACTTGATGTTTAAAATTTTTACCGGGACAATTCAGTGCAATCTACGTTACTGAATTAATACCCTTGGAAAAGACAATAAAATTATGAAAGTGAGTGAGTGATGAAATTTCATATTTTGTTTTAGTAGTATTTTCATTATATATATTCTCTGTGTCACCATACTTTTTAATCTTTGTTTTAAACAATAGTGTTTGTGGTTTACAGATTAAATTGACTCGAATAACGATATGTCTTTTACCCATGGAAAAGAGAATAACAGTATGAAAAGTGAGCGAGTGAGGAAATTTCACGTTTTGTTTTAGTAGTATTTTTGAATTTATATTATCTTTGTCACCATGGTTCTTAATCTTTGTTTAAACCAATAGTGTTTGTTGTTTTCAGATTTAATTGACTTGAATAACGATATGATACATTTAATCTCAATCGCATTGACGTTGTTGTAACATAAATTACAGCTCTGTTCTTGTAATTTTTCTCATGAAGTGTGAGTCATAAAATTGGCAGAAAGGTACCCAGGACCTTTACAAGCTAATAACTGACGGCTTTCGAAAATGTTGAATTTTTCATATTACGATTTCAATGTGGTCGATTTACTGGAGAATAGGTGTCGAAAAAAGTACGTTATTTTTTTTTCGTCGAAGATTTTCAAAGTGCATGTATCACCTTTCCCGTCCTTTAATCACTATATAAATCCATATGAAAAAGTCTCTCATTTTACAAAGAACAATTTTCATAATATATATATATATAACTATCTACCCATGCAAGTAGGTATCAAATGTTATGTTATGTGCTTACAAGCAAACCGTAATTTTTTCAGAGAAAACGACTTGAGTCTCGCTAAGGAATTGGTGACGTCACAATCGATACCTACCCACAAGGGCCGATAATTCTGTAGATTTGATAGTAGTTGGAGTTCGTTTATATTGTTGTTACATCTGTACGTGAACTGTTACAGAAACCACAAATTATGTTACAAAAGACATCACATTGTTACAGAGATGTAAACAACACGCCGCTGTATAAAACTGTTGTTACGTTTATCTTCCTATATCACCTAGTACACGTCGACACAGTGTGAAAGGAATGTCATGTAGCTTTTACACATCATTCCTAGATTCAGGTGGCCGTTGTCAGTCGGTGTATAATCAAAAAGGTCTTTGTCAGTTGGTGATTTTAAATTTGTATGCATTCAAAGGGGAAGTAATTTTGTAATTTACGGTACGCATATTGAGTAATATGATAAAAATGTACAGTTTTTGTAAAACTGCAATTATGACTGATGAGATATTATGTTACGTTTTCAGAAAAAAACCCCAAAGGTATTCAAGCATTTACGATTGAAAAGCCAGTCATTACTGAAAATTGTTCTTCAAATGGCTTGGTCATCATTGACTATAACAATTGTCGAAAATATTTTATCATGAATTTTTTTTATCAATTGTAAATATTAGCATAATGAACTGCATTCAGTTGGCAACTATTGGAGTGTGTATGCCAACCGTACAACAGCAACATTTGATATATACATTTTATAACAATTTTGTAATAAAATCTCGCGAGATTTTGCATCCATTATGAATAAACAGTTCATTATCGTCAAGGACGGTAGAGTTATTTTAAGAGTCATCTTCTCTGATCACTTTTACAATAATGGTGACCTCACAATGATAAGGATGTCAAAATAATAGGATGGCAGTCCATGCGTTGAACAACGCTAAATACGTTAGGTAAAGTTAGATACTGGGAGTGCCGTGAAAATGTAATTAATATGATCCTATGACGAACTATCATTATTTCTACAAAATATTATGATAACTTTGTTAATTTTATAATTTGATGTCTTCTTTATAGATTTTTTTCACTCCAACACAGTCGTGATCGATTTCTGCTTTTATGTCTTCGGAAAATCCATGAAAAGAATTCTACAAGTACAATGTATAACGTTACATGTTCCAAACATTGTATTGATTTTAGGTAAGAAAGAAAGATAATTTCCCTTTGTGCCTATGCTAATTACTAATGTCTTACTTCGAAAGCAGTACCATAACCGCAAATCAACACCAAGATCGTGTGCATATAAATACAGACTTACTACATAATGCATTTCTCTGTGTACTCATTACATGTAAGTTAAGTTCCGTAGAATATCAATTAAGTTCATTCACTACACCGAAGCTTTTCCAAATTGAATCATGATTTATTTCAATTTCACTCAAAGCTCGTTTGTCTGAAATGATTTATAGCTGTCAATGTTAACCCTGACATATTCATGTATCAACCATGACTGCAAAACCTGCGATTAACCGCATATTGATGGATTGTAATACATCCGTATGTGACATTTTAAAGACACATTGCATGGAGGCGAATATTATACTCAAATCAAAATGGATAATAAAACTGTTCTGATCTTTCAGAATTACATGTTTCTATGTCAAAACAGAGTAAATCGAACCATACCTGTTCTACAAAATTTATTACTATGGAAAGCGTCGTACATGGTCAGGAAATGAACTAATAACTAAAATCTATCTAACGTGTTTGAAGGATAAATGGCGACATTAACAATATTATATATCTAAAAAAATCTGAAGACATATCACAAAATTTGTATTTCAATTTCTTACACAAATCAAAAAATTATTACGTCAGTGCACAAACAGATTTGGTACAAGTAATAGCAATAACATATTAGCATCACACCTACGATTTATTTCAATTTTGTTTTGTTATGAAAAATTGAAAACAATGACAAGCAAGAAATGGAAAGTTAAAGTTTTTTGTTTTGTTAAATTGCTCATATATTTCTTTAATTCTTCTCGGATTCGTCACAATGTAGCTGTGTCATCCCCCTAGGATTCATCCGTAATGTTTGTGACACCGTGTTTCTGTCCCGTAGCCTTTTAAAACATTTTTCTTTCAAGTTTTTCACACTATACAGATTCCCTTTAACAATTCGTCGATGCTAGTTGTGACACTATGAACATTTTCGTCCTTCAACAACTTGCCATTTACGCAGCTGCTTTTCTCATTCCTGATTTGTCATTGATGTTTTGTCAAACTATATAGCTGTTCATTCAACAATTCGTCAGAGGTACTTGTTACATAATACATTTGTGTCGTCTCTCAACAACTTGCAAATGATTTTTGTGACACCATGCAGCTATTGCGTCCTTCAACATCTTACAAATGTTTTTGCGACACCATGTAACTGATTGCCCGTTCCATAATATGTCACCGATGATTTTGACGTAAAAGTTATTGACATAGAACGATTAACTCAAAGCTCTCTATAGATATGTACATTTACTTGTCACTTCTGCTATATAAACTAACTAAGGCAAAGTGAAGAATATGAGGTTATAAGTGACATCCTAACCGTGACCATTATGACGTCACTAATGTGGACGTGGTGACGTCAACTAATCACCGTCAAAATGGCTGTTCCGTCTTGTCGATGAAATCGTCGTTGGTAAACGGCTTTGCTAGTCTAGCTTAAACAATGTTAAAGCAGAGACCACAAAATGAGTTGAAAATGCAAATATAAGCATTAAACTATCTTCCAATGGCATCTATGGTCTATATAGATGCCAGAGCGTTGCAGACAATTATCTCATAATGCGCGCTATAATGCGCTAGCGCGCATTATGAAGATTGTATGCAAAGCTCTGGTATCTAAATAGACAATAGATGCCATAGGAAGGTATATTAATGCTTAAATACACCTACTGAGAAAATGCTCTCAAAACAACACTTAAAGTTATCAGCTTTATATTCGTAGCACAAACCTAATTTTATTGCTTCATCCGATTGTCGTAAAAACAAAACCCATCGACATCGTTTTTCATGTTTAGATCGTTAAATATTAATAAACCAGTGTCGGAATGATCATTTATGTAACAGATTTGTCACCAGTTATCGCGTTTGGACTTCACATATATCAATTTAATTAATAAGAATTGTGAGGGGTCTTTTATATATTCGTGAATTTCTTTTTTACATAGTTACATGCGTTGAAAACGAGTAATAGAAACAGTAAAGAGCATCAGTGCAAGTGCTTTTGGATGATGTACAAGTATGAGGAAATGCATTTCGTTATACAAGTCGTAATTGAATAAACATATTTCTTTTTTCATATTAATTGAATTTTAAATCGGCGCAATAATGACAAGGTTAATATAAACTCAATGCACAGCTAGGTTCCGCGGGTGTAAATAATCTACAGAAATTCAAATCATAATTCATCCGTCTGATTTATAGTTCAGAAAATAGGCAGTTTATTATGCGTATATAAGGTAACAAGTGCAAAAGTCATTTCAAGATCAGAACTCAAGACCGTGGTATGCTCTAAAATAGCACTATTAAATATAATCAATATTTTTTTTGTGTCATTAAAATGTGACTGATTACGGAATGTCCAAAATCATTGTAAACAGTCATAAATCTGTGTTGAGATTAGAAGGACTCGAGTAAAGGTTATAATCTAAATTCTGTCTTTAAAAAGTAAACAAAGATATTCAAAAGAATTTGAAATTGTCATTGACAATTTGGCGGACTTTGCATATAATGTGAAATATCACTATACAATTGCACCAGTAGAACTTGAGAAGTTTAAAATGTTATTCTCATCGTATTAAGTAAAACTCGCGAAAAAAATGTCCAGGGTAAACCGGTATTATTATCTACTCTTTGTTGATGCCTTTTTAATGGTTATATCTTCCTAAAGAGAACAGGTTGTCTTCTTAGATCACCGAGAAGAAAATGTTCAGAACGGAATTTACAACATTGAAATGAATAACGTTATAAAACAGCGAGGCTCAGGTCTATAATGTTAACCGACGTAGTAAATGATAAATGAATGACAAGATTACGTATTACTGTAGAAACAATGTAATTAAGCAGAAAATGCCAGAAACGAAGGACGAAAATAAATCATTCCTTATCTAAGGAGCATGGTGTATTGATATTAAGTTTACCTTTGTGTACCGAAGACAATAACATTAAAGGAAACTTGTTTTAGAATACTTCGGTCTGAAATTATATTACTATTACCGGGCTAGGGCTACACAACAGAGAGTCCATCCATGCAAGAGGCATTCTCGATACTCTAGGGGTTGCTATCAATGATGTTATATCCAACCCTGGGCTATCTCATAGTAAAACTGGAGGCAACATAATAGAGCAGATAATTTAAATGTACATCAAAAGAATCGTATAATGATACACTGTGGATGCAGATGTGCTTTGAATTTTGGCGTTCCTCTTTCTGTAGTCTTTAAAGGCATGTGATTGGTCACTCTCTTTCTCATGAACTACCTTCAATTTTGCTATGAAATATTCCAGGTGTGGATATAACGATAGTAGTAGTAACCCCTGGAGTACTGAGGATGTAAGAGCAGACTGTCCAAACTTTTACGAGTCAATAGTTATACATAATGTTAATGGCTATGATGCATAGATCCTTTTGGTCGTCACCTTATTTATGTCCAACTGTACCAAAGAAGTGATTTAAGCCTGCAAAGCATCACTTTATAGCTTCGTTATACAGACGCCTCACTCCACTGCACACCACAAAAACTTATAAACTTAGTCGTCTTAGTGTATTAATTCTTGTTAAATATGCGGGTGTAAAATGCCGTGCTGCTTGGAACGTTTTAGCATTTATAGAATATGAATTTGTCATTTACACGACTGGGTCTGATCTGTTAGGCTATGGTTTTTATTACAACGTCATTTCGTGAGATATTAAATTCCAAAAATTTGGAAGAATCAGCGATTTTAGCGAAATTAAACCCGTGGCAAATATTCGCAATTATGCAGTATAATTAGCTAAGGGGCTGAAATGCACATAAACCCTCACTTCATCACCTCCTCGAATATTATTTGTTTAATTATGTTGACATCATATCTGAAAAAAATCATTGCGGCAATATTCGCATTTGAAACAGAACATGGATGTTAACTCCAGATTTCTTGTATTATTCTGAAACGTCACTTAAAGAGAAATCAATTGAAGCGGCTCAGGGTGCCAATAGAAACATTCATTTCTCCAAATTAGAAATAAAAATATGTTTACTACATGTATATCTCATTAACCGAATTCATTTTCAGTATTATGTCATAATACTTCATGAATCGATCAGATTTTAACAAATTGCCGTGAATTTAACACTTTCCTGAAATTCAAACAAATCGAATTCCGTTTAAGAAGCATAGCAAAATGTTCTTAATAACCTTGTCATAGACCAGTAACAATCTTATTTCCAAGCGAAACTATTTTTTTTTTACTCAGATGACAACATTTTATTAATTTATTAATAAAAAATTCAACATGTTCACGACAAATCAAATAACTTATGACAGCTTTAATGAGATCCAAAAACTCGAAATGACAATATGCGTCATTAAATAGATTTATAAATACATTTATTATTTAGAAAGGCAGTCTCTGACGTAACACCAACAGCTACACAACAATTAGTTAAAGATGACTGAAAATGCTCGTTTTTTTCACTACAGGTGTCATATGTAATAATGATATTTATAAAAGAAATCCTTCATTTACAGTTTTTAGTTGAAAAAGTAATTATTTTGAATTAACAGAGGTTGATCAAAGGTGTTTTGACCTTATTAACTCTATACATCATCAGAATGTTCTTCAAACAATCATTTATGCTCATGGAATACACCCCAGTCCGTATTTATTTGAAACCCCCTAGATGAGGTCCTGGGTTCCTTACTGAGTAGCATTGTTTTCATGTATCACTTGGTATCTAGGTAACATGTATGGTAAGACCTTGATTAGAGACACCTGATGTTTACGTGACAGACAAGTCGGTCGAAAACTCGCCCTTTGATAATGCAGGTAAATATGTTCAAGTAAAACATCCTTTTGTTCCTTTATTGTACGTACGTTGGCTGTGTTATAAAAGAAATAATATTGATATTGTCAGAAGCAATTGAGTTGTAACATGGGATAGCCATCGACATTTATGTAGATGCACATACGCGTGCAGAAGAATTGAAATTGGATCATGAGATATTTTGACTTTGATGAAGGGGAATCTGAAGCGTTGAAATATCAGAATTTCAATTCGTATTGTCTTCCTTCTTTTATTTTTCAACATTCTATACGTATCGTAGTTTCATAATGATATCAATTATAATATGGATCGGGGTTAATCAAGAGCGACACAAGTGGTCATATGAATAGTTTTTGTATCCTTGTCATTAGTCTATCATTGACTGTCATCGTCACATGATCTTCACACCGTTTTAGTTTTACCTCGACTTAAACGCTCACCCCTGCGATGAAGGCTCTATGCTCTGTCCCCAAGCGTAGACACACTATGGTCTATGAAAATGTTAGTTTCTGCATCTTCTAAATGCTGGAGTTGGACGACTGGTTTGCCTGTTTTTAAGTATAACCCGACTAGTTAGGATGTGCTTTTGGAGGTATATTTCAGTGAGATAACACTTTAAAGAGGCAAGTGAATATATCTCCCACGACATACAGACATCCCCAAACGCAGCAAATGACATACAGGGGAGGTAGTCTTTAAATGGCTGTTAATAGGAGGTTAAATACCACTAACTTAGCAACCAATCATTTATGCTGGGTCGACTAAGATTGAACCAGGCTGAGCTCATTTAAACGTAAGTAGAGTCAGAAACTACCATTTTTTGTTTTGCTGTAAAATCTGATTTATGGTTATGAAAAATGGATAATCATGTCAGTATAACAATGTAACTATGTATAACATATAACTCCCCCGCATACATATCCGGAAATGGCTCCGTCAGAAACATAATCCGGTAAGTGCGTGTTACAATATCAACATATCTGTTTACTTATTAGAAAACAATGTAAAACAATGCCGTCTAAACAACAAAAATGGATAAAAAAACGGATCCGGACATTGTAAACCTAATTATTTTGTCCTGCAGCAATCATTCAATGTTAAGTTCAATGACGATTATTGTTCTTGTCTTACGTCAATTCTTGCTTTTTAAATATAAAGTATTATGTATTTTTGCAAGCAATAATGTACTGTCAGATTGTTCATGACACAATCTTGCAATAAATGATGTTTCCCTACTTTGTATATTAACATGGTCGGTGAAAGTTCACTTAATATCGGTAGGAACACCCAAGTATCTGGTTATTCATTTAAATAAATAAGTAAGTATAATTAGCAAAAAATGCAGGACTTTAATCGCTTTTATGCTAATCTCTTTTACGTCAGAAGTCCTGTACATCAAACATGATAAAATTATCAAAAAGTTCCATTTACGGTAATAACTTTTATATCATACAATATAAATATGAATTATATTGCTTGATTGCATATTTTTCCGCATATCAAAAACTAATTATTCTGATTTGAAAAATTCATAAAAAGAAAGATTACACAGGTGTTACACCCGTGTTTTAAAGATCTTCTTAAAAATTAATCATTTGCACAAAAAATATTTCATGTATATTTATACAACTATGCAGTTATGATAATTTATGATGATAATTAATTATTAACTGCATCTTGCTGAATGTTTTAAATTACGCCAAGGAAATTTATAATTTTTATTACTAAGGTATGTTTTACGAGGTAACAGAGCAATAGAAAACCATAGGACCATCGTCTTAAAACAAATCAGTTTATTCACCACTAAGACAACTAAATTCTATTTTTTTTAAAAATACAGTTGCGGTTAGGGATTGATTATTACATATAGGATCTTACATGAGTGTTCATTTCATACGAGATTTTATGAAACGAGTCTAATATGTTTTTATTTTTCGAGCCTTGGCGAGCAAAATTTAAAACTTGGAGACGAGTTTCATAAAAAAATTCATATGCAATGGACACAAATTTAAGATAGATGTCTACTTTTTATCACGTAACTACAAATACCTACATAACAAAGAATTTCACTTCAAAATGTATTCCGAAAATCCAGCAGACGCCAGCATTTTGTCCTGCCGTCCTCGTAATACTGACGTCACGTCATTTTTACTAACGTCATTTTATGGTGTCTATCTGGTGTCACAATGGATTTCTAACCAATGAAAATCGTTCCATGTCATATAACATTAGTAACATACGCAAAGATAATTTACGTGCGAAATTACTGGATAACAGGCGGTTTTTGTGATAAAACGTGTATTTGTGAAACTTTTTTGTTTAGATAATACGTAAGTAATTTGTGCTTTCGAAGTGATTATGTCACGATAAATACCTACATGCAATAAAGATTACTGTAATGGGTAAAGACGGAAAAGACCGAAAAGAATTATGAAAGCATTCTCAGCAGTTGTTCATGAGGTTATAATAATGTAATTTGCGAGATTGTAAAATGCAGTTAGAAGTATTTCAGAAAAATTGTGATAATTAACAAACCGTACAAGATATGACAATGAGATTACTCTGAATCGACAGCCAGATAATATATCTTTAATTTGATGTATACAATATGTTTTCATACTGTATAAATGTCACTAGGTATCCAGAAATATCAGAAAACTGGTTGGACACAGTGGTGTCCTGCGATAAACACGCCAGGGCTCTAATTGGTAGCTAAAAAACCATTATCTGGCTGTCGATTGGGAGTATTCCCGTTGTTACATCTTATACGGTTCGTTAATAATCATACTTTTTTTCTGAAATTGGGTAGTGTTTTCTGGCCGGCGGAGTTATAGACCTTGACACAATATTACAAATATATAGAGAGAAAAATGTCTATAGAGCCAAATACATGTGTTAAGGACAGTCTCCCGTGCATGCAAAGTACTGCGTATCTTTTGGAGACTGTAGTATATCCGTATTAGAAATAAAGAAAAGCAAATCACGCACGGTCATATTATAATGACAACGGGCAAAGTAGTCGCCCCTCTCCTCTTATACTAAGCGTTAAAGAGAAGGAGAAACTATCACTTTTAGTTTCTGTGGTGTCTCAGTCAGAAGACAGATCTCAAAGCTACCAAAGCCCAGAGTGAGAAATACGGAAGCCTTTTAGTGCCACACGTAGTAAACCTTTTTTATGTCGTAATTACGACTTATTATTTCGTTATAACGACATTGTTATCTCGTTTTTACGACATATTTATCTCGTAATAACGATATAGTTATTTCGTATTTACGACATAGTTATCTCGTAATTACGACCTAGTTATCTCGTAACTACGAAAGTATTTACGACATAAAAAAATTAACTTCATGTGGCACTAACAAACTTCCGTAGAGTGAGATGTAAGAAGATGATCAGTCAGGAAGAAGAGAACAAATAAGATCCCAACTTTAGTCGCCTTTAATAATAACACAGAAGGATAGCAGAAAATTATACATGTGGTATGTTCGTGTTATGGCTTTATAATATTGGATTTCTTATTCATTTTATTTCTTAAAGAACAGTTCACTCCGTCCAGTCACATTTGTACGTAACGAGCACGGCACTAGTCCCACTTCCTGTAGGATATGCACTACATAGAAGCATCAACTTCCGCTTTTTATAATAAACTATGTTTATTCGGTCAAGGTACAGAATCCAGGGCCTTTTTGTTTAGGGCGAGAGTGCCAATGACGACCTTGTGAAGAACAAAACTTCGTTAGGTGGAAAAAGATGATATCCGATATTTAGTCGCCTTTCATGGCCATTCAATAAATACATCACGTATATGAATATGAAGCTCTTCGCACATGGCTGTCTTACCGAAATCCACATTCTGAAGTTATCGTCGGATTCCTGTCTTTACGGAAAACAAAACTTGCTCCATCTGTTATGTCTAAATAAACACTATAAGCTTATTTTCTTTGCATAAATTGCGAAATAAGTCATATAGTTTATACAATTCACTTTTGATGACCCGTATATAAGCGTGAAAGAGGTCTAAGAGTAAGAGGAAACCGGATCGCCTGTAAAAACCCTACGTGATCTGACAGGTGACTATTGACCTTTTCACTTCCGTATTAGAATTGAACCCAAGCCGGTAAATGGAAAAAGAGCCACTTAACCATTACACCACCAGATCGCCTGGTCATGAAACTGGATGTGTACTATCTTGTGCAAAGACAACAGCAATATATCCATAGATCAATCTATGCTAATAAAATGTGTCTATTATTATCATATCATCAATGAAATTACGACTTAAAATTCCTTCAGATGAATATTAATGTTTGAATCAACATCTTTAATTTCAAAGTGTAAATACCGATGTTGATAGATAGCGGCCAGTTGTATACTAAATTAAAACCTAAGTAGACTTTCGACCACTAATTACATTAAAATCTTAAACGAAGATACGTATTTAAATCATATTAATTTTTCATAAATCATTGCGCGTGACCCCGTGTGACCTAAATAGACATTTTATGTGATGATAAATGTTAGGTGTCGGTATGATGATAATTAAGATCCCTGTATACCAAATCTGGCGAATCTGGCACGCGAACTGTTAGAGACTAACAACATACTAGATACATCACTGCACATTTGGGGACAATAACTTATGTTTGATAATGCCGACATCTAAAACTGTATACGTTCTCAATATTATCAAAATAAAAATTATAAATGTTCATATACGATAAAATGTCTTCATTATCTAGGTCACATCTTGACCTCTACATCATTCCAACACGGTAATGATTCAGAAACCGTCATCTTATGGAGCCATAGAAAGAAATTATTTATATTTTTTTCTATTTCAAGATTTCATCTGAATTGTTTGACGCCTGCCTTGTTAAATTACGTTAAAGAAATATGAATCATAGTTAGTTAATATACAATACATATTTCATATGCGCCTGAGTGAGTTAATATATATGCACAACAATAGAATACAGTGACATTAACTCAGCGTCCACCCACAGGAGAACATGGTAAGTCTCTAGTCCATTCATTCTTAGATTTTATGGATTTTACATGATAATTATGGATTTTTTTAGACAGAAATGGCGTTTTATGGGATTATCGAATGTAGTATTATTCTTATGAGGGCATTTGACACATTTTGAAAGTCACACCTAGGCATGATTACGTGACTGTATTGCTCCAACAAGGATTTATTCTAAGGCCGCTGCTTTCATTGAAATGTGAATATCGAACTTGACAAAGTTTTATTTAGATTTGAATAATAAATAATACGAAAAAATAACAAAATAGATTGCGTTAAATTGTCAAGTAATTTTTTAATCATGATAAATAAATTTGAGGTGAAAGCATACGTCATCGACGTATTGAGTGTTAAGCAATCTTTAATTATGTGTTAACCAAGTATTTTTCACATCAATTAGTAAACTTTACTCGTTCAGTGTTGGCGAATATGGACAGAATAGCTTTGAAGATTTTTCCCCATTTTGCAATATTACACAAACACATTCGTAGCTGACTTCATAGATATCTTTTAGTAATTATATTATAATAATTATGTACGTGAATCATGAATAATAACAATATAAAATATTTTTTGCTTTTAACTAACAATTTTAAGAAATAAACACTGAAATTGTTTTCTATTAAATTGTTGGATTAACATGTACTTTCATACCGAAAGTAATTTAAAAAGTGATTCTTCGTAAAAAATTGTTATCGTTATCAAATCATGTTTGATAAATTTATACGATTATCGATGCACGTCATCGATGACAAGCTATATTCAAGATGTGTATAATAAACGTCATTAATAATCCTATTCAAATATATACATTCGTCGTTTCTCCACCATTTGTTACTTGTCATATTGAAGCCGTCATTTAATCGAACCTGTTTTTACACATGTTTTTGTTTGTATATATTTATTTAATATTGCTATTTTATTCTTCTGTCAATCTTATTCAATCGCCTTCATTACTTTAACACATTGATTGATTTTGTAGCAATTTGTTTCATTATTATCGCAGACTTTAATTGGAAATGACGTAAATGAATATGAACTATTCGTGATGATAAATAACTGTCATACACGACAATGCTTCTAATTACAATAAATATAATCAATAACGTTATAATAAGGGCATTGAATTGAATGCGTTTTACAGACTCGATTATTTGCTAATATATCTAAAACAAAACCATCGAAAATATTATTCTACAATTGATAGTTACAATATAATTCGTTGTTATTAGCTTCAATTTGAATTATGACATTACCTAAAGAACATTCTTCATTAATATGTAGCTAAGGAAAAGAGCTAAACCTAACTTTAAGCTTTCCCTCATCGCTTTATACTTCAAAATATTATTATATTTTTGAATAATGAATAAAATATTGGTTACACTAAATTAAAAAAAAATAACATTGAAATCTGCATTTTAAATGACGAAATTATTACGTTATCACGATCTGTTAATTGTCATTATTCTAATGTCCGCATTCAATTAAGCATCCTCGAAGTTATGACCGTCTAGGCGTAAGATAATATATAAACTACCGCGTTGCATAAACGCCCATTACGATACGTGCTCATGGAGATAAGGTTGGGGAGGCTCGACATTTGAGACACAATGAAGTACATAATGAAATTTGCTTGTCAGGAAATGTAGGATCTTATGTCGAAAATGTTGTAAACGTTACAACATGTCACTGTCATGAGCTAAATTTATAGCTCTATAGTTAATCAAAACGTTGTGGCGTACAGTCAACATTGTATACTTGTAATGTCTCGACCGAGTCAGACTACATTTTTATAGGGCTTCTCTAGACTTAATTACCAGTTGACTTAAGTGTACAGGATTTGATCATTGCTAATCGTAGGCTTATTTCTCTGCTATCTTGTAATATACACCATATCGACGTTATGACAAAGTATGTATCATTACTTTCATTATATATAATTTGTCATCGCTAAACGTTTGCACATAATTTCCCAAAAACAAATAAACTTTACAACCATTTATTACTTATTCAAAAAGGCATGAAACTCGTTATGACATTTTACACTGAAATTGTTTCTCCTGTTGTGCTTGTTATTAATTGCTTTATCCAAAATTCATAACAAAATTTTTATCGTTTTAATGGAAATTCCAGTTATGAAAATGTATTCGTTATTTATACGGTAAATGATAAGTCAGAATTTTCCTATAAAATGATGATGGTTTCCTTTGAATTACACAAAGGGAAGATTTTCGTCATTAACTGTGATAAATATCTCAATTCCAACACTATATGAAAAAAATCAATCACCAATTACCCGTGTATGACTCAACAAACAAAGATTTCATTTGCTGGCAAATTGATACAATATTTTATTTGGATATCAAAAAAATAAATTTTCAGGTGATTGCCCCATTGTTGATGATCAATGTCTAAATATATCTTAAATTGTCCATAATCTTTTTAAATTCTTATTTTTGTAATCTTATTTTGTGTGTGATTTAATTTTAAGGGTTCACACATTATAATTATCGGGAGATAAATTTGACTTCAAGACAGTTTTGAAATTTTCAATCGCAAAATAGAATCACAGAAAATTCGCAATGAAATTGCGTTATAAAGATGTCAGGAAAACAAATCAATTTATAGCACCATTTCAGTTCTAACATTTACTTCTGTAATCTATATTTTGTTTCATAAGCTGATTTGATGAGACTTTCATACATAAACGTGTAATACTCTAAAATATACTTTGGTTAGCAGAAATTCCATACATTATGACCTCAAAGTGTATATTTATATATGAATTGGTTTTCATTTAAACATATTTTATTGAAACTACAGTATTACGTACAATGGGATTGGGCAGATGTTTTCTTGCATAATTGAAGCTCTCTCCCTAGTTTATTGGTTTTTACTAACACTCCTTTTTAAAGGTACAGCATTTGCTCTTGGCAATGGATTTATAACTTTCAGACCTCTATGTTGATCATTATTCAAGCATTCCTTTTGTTTTAATTTTTGTCGAAACAAAAATTTGTATTTTTAAAATATAGGATACTGCAATACATTACAGAACTACGTTGTCTCGTTTTAATTAATACCAGGAAATTCATTTTGCATTTGAATAACTGAAATTAATATTGGATTTGATTGATTTTGCCGCTCCCTGTGCGTCTTATAGATTTATGTTTAATTCATTGTGATAAAGAAATATTAATTCATATTTTATTTTGTGCCGTGCTTACCCCTCAGACGTTATCAATGGGTAGTGAATTCGACTTCAAGCTGGCATTCTTGCACTCATCCTCCAGAAAGTGTTTTGACGAGATGGTATTTCAGAAACAATGGTAACTGAAAATGTGATTATTATTAATTGAGAGTACATTTGTGACTAGACTTTCTCATGTGTTGCATATTGAGGCAATATTTACATTCATTAAAGTGCGATATCAATAAAACAATATATGGACAAATACTAGTACAAACTATACATATAACACTGTGAATTTGATTATTATGCGGATCAAACAAAGAAAACAAGATCTAATGGATCTCCGCTATCTGGCTATAAGGTTTCATCTATATATGATTTAATCATTTATCAATATTTTGTGGATCTAATTTTCGGAATGATAGCCATGTGTTGAGAAATCGCGATAGTGACCAGCTCTAAGGTATTAGGCACCTTAAGAATTATAGCTAGTCATGTATCTACATACTATGTAATTCGTCCTTCTTAAACTTGTTATTTAGGGATGCTTTAAAGCAGTTTTATCACTTAAGTGACTGAAACAAAAAATGAATGTATACAGGCGAAAAACATGAATGTATACAGGCGAAGTGAAAACGATGACACTATTGATTACTCAATAAGTTGAGGAAATAAAAATGTCAACATTTTTTTCATATTTTTACTGAAGTCAATGATACGATGCATAGAACAATACAAAATGATACCTGGCCTCATCATTATGCAACGGACTTAGCCAATCAAAGATGACGTTACAAAAGTTAATCGGTTATGATTCCTAAGTCTAGGATTCATGATACTGGGGATAAAGGTGATCTCGGATGATCTGCTTAAATTTACCAATTTTAGTTTTCTCTTTTAATTACAATACAATACATTTAATTACAAACACCATTAATATTCAGCCGTATACTGTCTTGGGTCTATTTGTGTTTTTGTCTATAAGGAGATAGCTTTTATAAGGCTTTACTTGTTGTCCGATTCTTGTTGATATAAAATTATGCTCTTACAATTTCTGAAATTATTGGTTTTCAGTCTTTTGCAGATGAAACATGAAGGATTCCATGCTTATTTAAGTTTGGCAGCTATCTAACTGCCTCAATTTGCGGTTAGTTGTTTGATAAAGTTTTGCGTCTTATTAACAGCAAGGATCATTTAAGGACGACCCCGAATCTATGCAATGTGGTACGTCTGTGGATGTCAGTATGATTTGGGAGACTGTGGCATATTTTTGTTGTGACGCTTGCATTTCGTAGTGGATTATCACTAAACGTCACGTATATAAAGAAAATGGAAATATCTCGGATTAGTTCCATAGTGAATATTTGCGTAATTTTATTGAAAATGAAAATATCTAGATATATACGATTCTGTTATGTAAATATCAACTCCAAGTGCAAGATACAATTATATAGTAGAAGGGGACAAATATGTGTTCTAGTTTGAATTGTAGTGCTTTGATATTGCTGTCGTTGACCTTGCGAGAGTGTTCAGGAATTCGTTTAATCTCAACTCGAAAACATTTCTCCTTTTTGTGGTTTTGCCGTGGTTTGATAGACCAAGATTCTGTTATTTGATAAATACCCACAAGAGTTATATAGTTACCTGTACACAGCGTTTAATTTCTACTAATAGTTGTGATGAGCCAGTAAGTAGCAGTTACTACATGTATGAGGGCTGGCATGAAAATTATTACTTTGACAATGCTTTTATTTTTCTTCACGACACGGGCGTCATAAATGTGTTTCCTTTTGTTATGAAAATGTCACATTTATTGTTGGTATACACGGCTACGACCACGATTTGCTAATATGTGGTTAACGGTAGCCACTTTATAACACTGTAGTGTTTAAACTGTTATTAACTGTAAATTCTGATTTTAAAACCTGGAATATATATACAATGCTTCAGAGTAGTCAAGATTCCTGAAGTTAAATCACTGGGTTTAAACCAGTGTGTAACATGTCATGCACGGATGAGCTATTACAAGTGCTTATCTTTCAATGATATTTAGACTTTCGTCAGAACCTTGTGTAGAAAGCTTTGAATTCTGTTTCTTTGTAAGATAAATACAAAATGTACAAAGGATGATTTCTTGTTCTGATTATCTCTTAATCTAAAGATAAAGGGGCTACTGCTGGATATCATTATATAACCGAACTTTCGGTGAAAGAGGTAACTTCTGATCCTGCTTGGCTCTTACAATATGTAACAAAAGATCAGTGAGGCTACAACTGTTTTATTTAATATTAGGATATCACCGGACGGTGTGTGCTGATTGTTGTCTTTGGCACCATAATTAGTTAGATATTTTGCAAAATGGGCGAGAGATTCGTTATCGCAAGAAGACCCAACATGGATATACAGCAGCCTACCAAAACATATGATCTCGACACAACTCATCGCATACATGGCAGGCCAACTATAAATGTCTTTTCCTGTTGAATTGCCATATAAATATGTAAATCTTAACCATAACAATATAACATTTTTGTAAATTATTATTTTATTACAAATTAATACCAAATTGCTATTCTTATAATATGTTGCTGACCTGAACTATATCTAGAAGAATTTTAGATGATGAAAAGGCTGTCTTGGATCGTTAAGTTTGTGTTCTTATACCGTAAGAGGCTTTGATATATCTAATGTAGTGCCACCAGTAATTATATAATCATTAATAGGAATCACTTGACTTCAATAAAAATCTATTTGGTTGTGATATAGGACATCGTTTTTACATGGTATACAGGAAAAAATTGCTGGAAGTACCAGGTTAAGTGATGGACGTTAATGCTTTGTAAGTGGTATAAACGTTCATCCGCTTTCATCGCAGGTAATATGGTATACACTGTCAGAGCGTTAAACAGAGAGTGAGTAGCTAATTGATAACCCCAATTAACATGTATTTTATGCACAATTAACAATGCTTCTCATTACATTTAAATAAGGTATCACATGTGTGTTTATTGCAAATACATGTTCGGATAATTTATCCGGCTTATAAGTCGGCAGGTTTAGGACCTAACGACGTAACATGTAAATTTCATATCCAAATTCAATTAAGAAACACACGAAGAGGTTGAAGTTCATCTGATTCCTGAATGGGCAGCCTTAGATTATACTGTGTAGATGCGAAAATATACATCACAAGCTATGACTTTGGCCATCAATCACAGCGTTCCATTGGGTCAACAGGGTCAACAGGCTATCTGCGGGACTAAGTCATGTCGAGTGACAAATATAGATTTCAAATTGAATATATGACTACCAATGAAGTTTAGCTGTTGCCTTAATATACACAAATATATAACTCTTAAAATTCAAAACAAATCAGCAGAACAGAATCGCTTTGTCCGGATACTTGAAGTTTTTATTGCTTTGACATGTTTTGATTTTATTTAAAGCCACGGGGAGTTGTTGGAGATATGATGTTTTGACATGAATCGTAGACGTTGTACTAAAATTTAGATAGTTGATGCGCTAACGTAAAACAGTAAATATTTTCTAAATAGTTTCTAAACTATTAAAATCCTAAAAGTATTTTGGACAACAACAAAAAACCTACGAAACATCAATTTTCATATTGAAAGACTTTTATTTTCTTCAGATTTTTACAGCTTGATGAAAAGGCATATTGAAAAGTAGATAAAGATAGACCATCTTAGTGGGCGCGTTTGAAATATCCTACGTGACTGTACGTCCCCGGAAGATCACTAGGTGAACTTGACCAGCTGACTACAGGAGGAAATTTATTACATCTTCACTTTAATTGTTACTTTACATGTCAATTCCATTAACAAACACTATGTATGAAACATTAATTAGCAGATCTATGAAAACCAACACTCATCGATACACAATAAATACAAAAAAGATGATAATAATGATAATATTAGTATTAATGAGTTGATAGTTTCACACTGTGCAGTGTGTATTGTATGGTCACGTTGTCAGCTTTTAATGTTGACAATGAAATACAGATTTTTTTTTTTATAGTCAATACGGTTGATGTCATGAAGAGAATCTTAAAAGTTTGAGTGGTTATGATACCGACGGTCTTTTGGATTCCGATAAAATACGCAATAGCTATGCATTATCGTTAGTATGTACCAGTGTGTTGTCATCCATATAAGGGATCAGTGGTAATATACCAGCTAGTCCTTGTGTACGGTGTGCCACACAAGCTGGGAGTTTCGCAATGTTTGAACGGGATGTCCCATTTGTACCAGTTTAGTAACTAATGTATTTTTCATCAATTTGATTTGTCATCAGAATAACAACTCTGCCATTTGGCAGAAGAGTTTATAATTAATACATATATAATGGGTCTTTAATTGAAGTAAAAAGGCAACATCAACGGGGTTGATTTTTGATTCACGTCCGTTAATAAATCAATCAATACCATATATAATATATACACTGATATCATTAGTTTTTCTCTATCACGTATACCACTTATGCTTTTACTCTCTAGATATATAGCAATTAAAAGATTATTTTCGGCTACCTCAAAGTGGATTATTCCTTTGTTACACATACTTGTACAATGACGATGGATGATAAACCATTGGATGTAATGAAACGTTCAGATTTAATTATTCACGTTTTAATTGAACCACGTTTGAGCTACTTTTTATTGATAGTTATAAATCAATTTAATTTGACATCAAAGTCATAATGAAAACGACCCGAAATTGAGACAAGTAGTTACTGGTAATGGGTAACAGCGACATATAATGAACTTCAAAATATATGTAAACCAATATCGACCTGTAGTCCAAACACTTTACCATTGGCGAGGCTCTCCATAGGTTCAGTATAGGTACATATCTACTAAGTAAACTCATGCCCCAGTTATCAAGTGCATGCAATGTATGGGAGAAAGTCATGACATGATGATTTTAAAATGCATAATTCCCCGTGAACAAACGTGGTGCAATATGCTTGTACATGTGTCACACCGTCGTGTATAATGGCGTAGCAATAGATGGCTGGCAAACATTAATTGTTGCATTGTGCAATACTGTAACTTATTGTTCTAGACTTTGACTAAAGACCTCCAACAAAGTCATCATGTCGTTTTGCTTAATTTTCAGCAGAAAACGAAATTAATAGCGACTCATGATAATAAATGTAAGTACATGTAGGTACAGTCGGATTTTCTTTTAAGAGTTTATGAATGACCTTTCGCCCGTTTGTGTAAGCCTCCTTCCTTATGTACAATGCTTAATGAGTTTTTATGTGTTCATATATACCATAGTATATTGTTCATGGGTCTTCTTGTGATAGCAATACCAGGTAATATATTGAAATCCATCCCTAAAACCATAGTGAACAGTTCGTTATCTTTGGTTACATAATATTACATGTATTCTTTACATCCATTTTGTTTATAGATATTTTGACTTCTGACTCCTGAATTATTTAGAACATAAACAGTTCATGTTTGATCCCCCAAGCATGCATGTGATATGAACCCATTATGATCAAAGATATGCTAAATTATTTTACATTGAATCAATATATCAACCAAATAAATGCATCAATGCCTTATAACTGAGGTTCATAAATCATTTGATTCAATTCGCAATGGCATATTAATGGTACATTGTTCTGTGGATTAGGTGTCACCATTGCACATTTGACACGCGTGGCTAAACACCAAAATATCTGCATCAACATTATCCTTTAAAGCGTTTCCATATTGCTCTTACTCTAGTTCTGCCCATTGTTCATTAAAGTGGCAGTTTGTTCTTCATCTAGTGCCCAGTATTTCACGAATGGTGAATATGATGTGGTCGAGAGTTAAGTATAAATGAATCTTCAAGAATCTGGAGTGAAAATATGTGGGCAATATGTTTCAAACAAAGATTTTGTATTATAGATGAAAGAGATGGATTTCCTGTTAGTTCTTACGAGTAGTGGTAATCATTCGGTTGGTTTCGAGATTCATTTTTCTAATGCAAAATTGATGTCTCAATTGCATATTTAACAGGTAGATAATCAATATTATCCAATGTATCAATATATAAAACCATCCGTGTCTAAGGATTCACGTGAATGCATATATGAGCCATTTGCTCCTTAAGGCAACAATCTAAGGTACATATTTTTTGTAATGTTGGTATCCTTTTTCATCTTCATCTTGGAGATATTTTGGATAAGTAATCAAATTCTCATTGTAATGACACGTTGTAAGATTGACCAATTATGCTATTTCAGTTATAGGGATTTATGTTGCACGGAAAACGTGCGCGGTCAGTGTTGAAATGGTTTGTTGGTAGATTAAATGACGGGACTTAACGTCCTAGTACCGGTTAAAACAGAGCCTAGGACACATAACTTGTTTGTTGGTAGATTAATTGATGGGACGTAACGTCCTTGTACCGGTTAAAACCGAGCCTAGGACACATAACTTGTTTGTTGGTTGATTAATTGATGGGGCTTAACGTCCTTGTACCGGTTAAAACCGAGCCTAGGACACATAACTTGTTTGTTGGTTGATTAATTGATGGGGCTTAACGTCCTTGTACCGGTTAAAACCGAGCCTAGGACACATAACTTGTTTGTTGGTAGATTAATTGATGGGAGTTAACGTCCTTGTACCGATTAAAACCGAGCCTAGGACACATAACTTGTTTGTTGGTAGATTAATTGATGGGGCTTAACGTCCTTGTACCGATTAAAACCGAGCCTAGGACACATAACTTGTTTGTTGGTAGATTAATTGATGGGAGTTAACGTCCTTGTACCGATTAAAACCGAGCCTAGGACACATAACGTGTTTGTTGGTAGATTAATTGATGGGACTTAACGTCCTTGTACCGATTAAAACCGAGCCTAGGACACATAACTTGTTTGTTGGTAGATTAATTGATGGGGTTAACGTCCTTGTACCGATTAAAACCGAGCCTAGGACACATAACTTGTTTGTTGGTAGATTAATTGATGGGACTTAACGTCCTTGTACCGGTTAAAACCGAGCCTAGGACACATAACTTGTTTGCTGGTGATTAATTGATGGGACTTAACGTCCTTGTACCGATTAAAACCGAGCCTAGGACACATAACTTGTTTGTTGGTAGATTAATTGATGGGAGTTAACGTCCTTGTACCGATTAAAACCGAGCCTAGGACACATAACTTGTTTGTTGGTAGATTAATTGATGGGACTTAACGTCCTTGTACCGATTAAAACCGAGCCTAGGACACATAACTTTTGTTGGTAGATTAATTGATGGGACTTAACGTCCTTGTACCGATTAAAACCGAGCCTAGGACACATAACTTGTTTGTTGGTAGATTAATTGATGGGACTTAACGTCCTTGTACCGATTAAAACCGAGCCTAGGACACATAACTTGTTTGTTGGTAGATTAATTGATGGGACTTAACGTCCTTGTACCGATTAAAACCGAGCCTAGGACACATAACTTGTTTGTTGGTAGATTAATTGATGGGACTTAACGTCCTTGTACCGATTAAAACCGAGCCTAGGACACATAACTTGTTTGTTGGTAGATTAATTGATGGGACTTAACGTCCTTGTACCGATTAAAACCGAGCCTAGGACACATAACTTGTTTGTTGGTAGATTAATTGATGGGACTTAACGTCCTTGTACCGATTAAAACCGAGCCTAGGACACATAACTTGTTTGTTGGTAGATTAATTGATGGGAGTTAACGTCCTTGTACCGATTAAAACCGAGCCTAGGACACATAACTTGTTTGTTGGTTGATTAATTGATGGGAGTTAACGTCCTTGTACCGATTAAAACCGAGCCTAGGACACATAACTTGTTTGTTGGTAGATTAATTGATGGGACTTAACGTCCTTGTACCGATTAAAACCGAGCCTAGGACACATAACTTGTTTGTTGGTAGATTAATTGATGGGACTTAACGTCCTTGTACCGATTAAAACCGAGCCTAGGACACATAACTTGTTTGTTGGTAGATTAATTGATGGGACTTAACGTCCTTGTACCGATTAAAACCGAGCCTAGGACACATAACTTGTTTGTTGGTAGATTAATTGATGGGAGTTAACGTCCTTGTACCGATTAAAACCGAGCCTAGGACACATAACTTGTTTGTTGGTAGATTAATTGATGGGACTTAACGTCCTTGTACCGATTAAAACCGAGCCTAGGACACATAACTTTTGTTGGTAGATTAATTGATGGGATTAACGTCCTTGTACCGATTAAAACCGAGCCTAGGACACATAACTTGTTTGTTGGTAGATTAATTGATGGGACTTAACGTCCTTGTACCGATTAAAACCGAGCCTAGGACACATAACTTGTTTGTTGGTAGATTAATTGATGGGAGTTAACGTCCTTGTACCGATTAAAACCGAGCCTAGGACACATAACTTGTTTGTTGGTAGATTAATTGATGGGACTTAACGTCCTTGTACCGATTAAAACCGAGCCTAGGACACATAACTTGTTTGTTGGTAGATTAATTGATGGGACTTAACGTCCTTGTACCGATTAAAACCGAGCCTAGGACACATAACTTGTTTGTTGGTAGATTAATTGATGGGACTTAACGTCCTTGTACCGATTAAAACCGAGCCTAGGACACATAACTTGTTTGTTGGTAGATTAATTGATGGGAGTTAACGTCCTTGTACCGATTAAAACCGAGCCTAGGACACATAACTTGTTTGTTGGTAGATTAATTGATGGGAGTTAACGTCCTTGTACCGATTAAAACCGAGCCTAGGACACATAACTTGTTTGTTGGTAGATTAATTGATGGGACTTAACGTCCTTGTACCGGTTAAAACCGAGCCTAGGACACATAACTTGTTTGTTGGTAGATTAATTGATGGGACTTAACGTCCTTGTACCGATTAAAACCGAGCCTAGGACACATAACTTGTTTGTTGGTAGATTAATTGATGGGAGTTAACGTCCTTGTACCGATTAAAACCGAGCCTAGGACACATAACTTGTTTGTTGGTAGATTAATTGATGGGACTTAACGTCCTTGTACCGATTAAAACCGAGCCTAGGACACATAACTTGTTTGTTGGTAGATTAATTGATGGGACTTAACGTCCTTGTACCGATTAAAACCGAGCCTAGGACACATAACTTGTTTGTTGGTAGATTAATTGATGGGAGTTAACGTCCTTGTACCGATTAAAACCGAGCCTAGGACACATAACTTGTTTGTTGGTAGATTAATTGATGGGAGTTAACGTCCTTGTACCGATTAAAACCGAGCCTAGGACACATAACTTGTTTGTTGGTAGATTAATTGATGGGACTTAACGTCCTTGTACCGATTAAAACCGAGCCTAGGACACATAACTTGTTTGTTGGTAGATTAATTGATGGGAGTTAACGTCCTTGTACCGATTAAAACCGAGCCTAGGACACATAACTTGTTTGTTGGTAGATTAATTGATGGGAGTTAACGTCCTTGTACCGATTAAAACCGAGCCTAGGACACATAACTTGTTGTTGTAGATTAATTGATGGGACTTAACGTCCTTGTACCGATTAAAACCGAGCCTAGGACACATAACTTGTTTGTTGGTAGATTAATTGATGGGAGTTAACGTCCTTGTACCGATTAAAACCGAGCCTAGGACACATAACTTGTTTGTTGGTAGATTAATTGATGGGACTTAACGTCCTTGTACCGATTAAAACCGAGCCTAGGACACATAACTTGTTTGTTGGTAGATTAATTGATGGGAGTTAACGTCCTTGTACCGATTAAAACCGAGCCTAGGACACATAACTTGTTTGTTGGTAGATTAATTGATGGGAGTTAACGTCCTTGTACCGATTAAAACCGAGCCTAGGACACATAACTTGTTTGTTGGTAGATTAATTGATGGGAGTTAACGTCCTTGTACCGATTAAAACCGAGCCTAGGACACATAACTTGTTTGTTGGTAGATTAATTGATGGGGTTTAACGTCCTTGTACCGATTAAAACCGAGCCTAGGACACATAACTTGTTTGTTGGTAGATTAATTGATGGGAGTTAACGTCCTTGTACCGATTAAAACCGAGCCTAGGACACATAACTTGTTTGTTGGTAGATTAATTGATGGGACTTAACGTCCTTGTACCGATTAAAACCGAGCCTAGGACACATAACTTGTTTGTTGGTAGATTAATTGATGGGAGTTAACGTCCTTGTACCGATTAAAACCGAGCCTAGGACACATAACTTGTTTGTTGGTAGATTAATTGATGGGAGTTAACGTCCTTGTACCGATTAAAACCGAGCCTAGGACACATAACTTGTTTGTTGGTAGATTAATTGATGGGAGTTAACGTCCTTGTACCGATTAAAACCGAGCCTAGGACACATAACTTGTTTGTTGGTAGATTAATTGATGGGAGTTAACGTCCTTGTACCGATTAAAACCGAGCCTAGGACACATAACTTGTTTGTTGGTAGATTAATTGATGGGACTTAACGTCCTTGTACCGATTAAAACCGAGCCTAGGACACATAACTTGTTTGTTGGTAGATTAATTGATGGGACTTAACGTCCTTGTACCGATTAAAACCGAGCCTAGGACACATAACTTGTTTGTTGGTAGATTAATTGATGGGACTTAACGTCCTTGTACCGATTAAAACCGAGCCTAGGACACATAACTTGTTTGTTGGTAGATTAATTGATGGGATTAACGTCCTTGTACCGATTAAAACCGAGCCTAGGACACATAACTTGTTTGTTGGTAGATTAATTGATGGGACTTAAACGTCCTTGTACCGATTAAAACCGAGCCTAGGACACATAACTTGTTTGTTGGTAGATTAATTGATGGGAGTTAACGTCCTTGTACCGGTTAAAACCGAGCCTAGGACACATAACTTGTTTGTTGGTAGATTAATTGATGGGACTTAACGTCCTTGTACCGATTAAAACCGAGCCTAGGACACATAACTTGTTTGTTGGTAGATTAATTGATGGGACTTAACGTCCTTGTACCGATTAAAACCGAGCCTAGGACACATAACTTGTTTGTTGGTAGATTAATTGATGGGAGTTAACGTCCTTGTACCGATTAAAACCGAGCCTAGGACACATAACTTGTTTGTTGGTAGATTAATTGATGGGACTTAACGTCCTTGTACCGATTAAAACCGAGCCTAGGACACATAACTTGTTTGTTGGTAGATTAATTGATGGGACTTAACGTCCTTGTACCGATTAAAACCGAGCCTAGGACACATAACTTGTTTGTTGGTAGATTAATTGATGGGAGTTAACGTCCTTGTACCGATTAAAACCGAGCCTAGGACACATAACTTGTTTGTTGGTAGATTAATTGATGGGAGTTAACGTCCTTGTACCGATTAAAACCGAGCCTAGGACACATAACTTGTTTGTTGGTAGATTAATTGATGGGAGTTAACGTCCTTGTACCGATTAAAACCGAGCCTAGGACACATAACTTGTTTGTTGGTAGATTAATTGATGGGACTTAACGTCCTTGTACCGATTAAAACCGAGCCTAGGACACATAACTTGTTTGTTGGTAGATTAATTGATGGGACTTAACGTCCTTGTACCGATTAAAAACCGAGCCTAGGACACATAACTTGTTTGTTGGTAGATTAATTGATGGGAGTTAACGTCCTTGTACCGATTAAAACCGAGCCTAGGACACATAACTTGTTTGTTGGTAGATTAATTGATGGGAGTTAACGTCCTTGTACCGATTAAAACCGAGCCTAGGACACATAACTTGTTTGTTGGTAGATTAATTGATGGGACTTAACGTCCTTGTACCGATTAAAACCGAGCCTAGGACACATAACTTGTTTGTTGGTAGATTAATTGATGGGACTTAACGTCCTTGTACCGATTAAAACCGAGCCTAGGACACATAACTTGTTTGTTGGTAGATTAATTGATGGGACTTAACGTCCTTGTACCGATTAAAACCGAGCCTAGGACACATAACTTGTTTGTTGGTAGATTAATTGATGGGACTTAACGTCCTTGTACCGATTAAAACCGAGCCTAGGACACATAACTTGTTTGTTGGTAGATTAATTGATGGGAGTTAACGTCCTTGTACCGGTTAAAACCGAGCCTAGGACACATAACTTGTTTGTTGGTAGATTAATTGATGGGACTTAACGTCCTTGTACCGATTAAAACCGAGCCTAGGACACATAACTTGTTTGTTGGTAGATTAATTGATGGGAGTTAACGTCCTTGTACCGATTAAAACCGAGCCTGGACACATAACTTGTTTGTTGGTAGATTAATTGATGGGAGTTAACGTCCTTGTACCGATTAAAACCGAGCCTAGGACACATAACTTGTTTGTTGGTAGATTAATTGATGGGAGTTAACGTCCTTGTACCGATTAAAACCGAGCCTAGGACACATAACTTGTTTGTTGGTAGATTAATTGATGGGACTTAACGTCCTTGTACCGATTAAAACCGAGCCTAGGACACATAACTTGTTTGTTGGTAGATTAATTGATGGGGCTTAACGTCCTTGTACCGGTTAAAACCGAGCCTAGGACACATAACTTGTTTGTTGGTAGATTAATTGATGGGAGTTAACGTCCTTGTACCGGTTAAAACCGAGCCTAGGACACATAACTTGTTTGTTGGTAGATTAATTGATGGGAGTTAACGTCCTTGTACCGATTAAAACCGAGCCTAGGACACATAACTTGTTTGTTGGTAGATTAATTGATGGGAGTTAACGTCCTTGTACCGGTTAAAACCGAGCCTAGGACACATAACTTGTTTGTTGGTAGATTAATTGATGGGAGTTAACGTCCTTGTACCGATTAAAACCGAGCCTAGGACACATAACTTGTTTGTTGGTAGATTAATTGATGGGAGTTAACGTCCTTGTACCGATTAAAACCGAGCCTAGGACACATAACTTGTTTGTTGGTAGATTAATTGATGGGAGTTAACGTCCTTGTACCGATTAAAACCGAGCCTAGGACACATAACTTGTTTGTTGGTAGATTAATTGATGGGAGTTAACGTCCTTGTACCGATTAAAACCGAGCCTAGGACACATAACTTGTTTGTTGGTAGATTAATTGATGGGAGTTAACGTCCTTGTACCGATTAAAACCGAGCCTAGGACACATAACTTGTTTGTTGGTAGATTAATTGATGGGAGTTAACGTCCTTGTACCGATTAAAACCGAGCCTAGGACACATAACTTGTTTGTTGGTAGATTAATTGATGGGACTTAACGTCCTTGTACCGATTAAAACCGAGCCTAGGACACATAACTTGTTTGTTGGTAGATTAATTGATGGGAGTTAACGTCCTTGTACCGATTAAAACCGAGCCTAGGACACATAACTTGTTTGTTGGTAGATTAATTGATGGGACTTAACGTCCTTGTACCGATTAAAACCGAGCCTAGGACACATAACTTGTTTGTTGGTAGATTAATTGATGGGAGTTAACGTCCTTGTACCGATTAAAACCGAGCCTAGGACACATAACTTGTTTGTTGGTAGATTAATTGATGGGACTTAACGTCCTTGTACCGATTAAAACCGAGCCTAGGACACATAACTTGTTTGTTGGTAGATTAATTGATGGGAGTTAACGTCCTTGTACCGATTAAAACCGAGCCTAGGACACATAACTTGTTTGTTGGTAGATTAATTGATGGGACTTAACGTCCTTGTACCGATTAAAACCGAGCCTAGGACACATAACTTGTTTGTTGGTAGATTAATTGATGGGAGTTAACGTCCTTGTACCGATTAAAACCGAGCCTAGGACACATAACTTGTTTGTTGGTAGATTAATTGATGGGACTTAACGTCCTTGTACCGATTAAAACCGAGCCTAGGACACATAACTTGTTTGTTGGTAGATTAATTGATGGGACTTAACGTCCTTGTACCGATTAAAACCGAGCCTAGGACACATAACTTGTTTGTTGGTAGATTAATTGATGGGAGTTAACGTCCTTGTACCGATTAAAACCGAGCCTAGGACACATAACTTGTTTGTTGGTAGATTAATTGATGGGAGTTAACGTCCTTGTACCGATTAAAACCGAGCCTAGGACACATAACTTGTTTGTTGGTAGATTAATTGATGGGAGTTAACGTCCTTGTACCGATTAAAACCGAGCCTAGGACACATAACTTGTTTGTTGGTAGATTAATTGATGGGACTTAACGTCCTTGTACCGATTAAAACCGAGCCTAGGACACATAACTTGTTTGTTGGTAGATTAATTGATGGGACTTAACGTCCTTGTACCGATTAAAACCGAGCCTAGGACACATAACTTGTTTGTTGGTAGATTAATTGATGGGACTTAACGTCCTTGTACCGATTAAAACCGAGCCTAGGACACATAACTTGTTTGTTGGTAGATTAATTGATGGGACTTAACGTCCTTGTACCGATTAAAACCGAGCCTAGGACACATAACTTGTTTGTTGGTAGATTAATTGATGGGAGTTAACGTCCTTGTACCGATTAAAACCGAGCCTAGGACACATAACTTGTTTGTTGGTAGATTAATTGATGGGACTTAACGTCCTTGTACCGATTAAAACCGAGCCTAGGACACATAACTTGTTTGTTGGTAGATTAATTGATGGGACTTAACGTCCTTGTACCGATTAAAACCGAGCCTAGGACACATAACTTGTTTGTTGGTAGATTAATTGATGGGACTTAACGTCCTTGTACCGATTAAAACCGAGCCTAGGACACATAACTTGTTTGTTGGTAGATTAATTGATGGGACTTAACGTCCTTGTACCGATTAAAACCGAGCCTAGGACACATAACTTGTTTGTTGGTAGATTAATTGATGGGACTTAACGTCCTTGTACCGGTTAAAACCGAGCCTAGGACACATAACTTGTTTGTTGGTAGATTAATTGATGGGACTTAACGTCCTTGTACCGATTAAAACCGAGCCTAGGACACATAACTTGTTTGTTGGTAGATTAATTGATGGGACTTAACGTCCTTGTACCGATTAAAACCGAGCCTAGGACACATAACTTGTTTGTTGGTAGATTAATTGATGGGACTTAACGTCCTTGTACCGATTAAAACCGAGCCTAGGACACATAACTTGTTTGTTGGTAGATTAATTGATGGGACTTAACGTCCTTGTACCGATTAAAACCGAGCCTAGGACACATAACTTGTTTGTTGGTAGATTAATTGATGGGACTTAACGTCCTTGTACCGATTAAAACCGAGCCTAGGACACATAACTTGTTTGTTGGTAGATTAATTGATGGGACTTAACGTCCTTGTACCGATTAAAACCGAGCCTAGGACACATAACTTGTTTGTTGGTAGATTAATTGATGGGACTTAACGTCCTTGTACCGATTAAAACCGAGCCTAGGACACATAACTTGTTTGTTGGTAGATTAATTGATGGGACTTAACGTCCTTGTACCGATTAAAACCGAGCCTAGGACACATAACTTGTTTGTTGGTAGATTAATTGATGGGAGTTAACGTCCTTGTACCGATTAAAACCGAGCCTAGGACACATAACTTGTTTGTTGGTAGATTAATTGATGGGACTTAACGTCCTTGTACCGATTAAAACCGAGCCTAGGACACATAACTTGTTTGTTGGTAGATTAATTGATGGGACTTAACGTCCTTGTACCGATTAAAACCGAGCCTAGGACACATAACTTGTTTGTTGGTAGATTAATTGATGGGAGTTAACGTCCTTGTACCGATTAAAACCGAGCCTAGGACACATAACTTGTTTGTTGGTAGATTAATTGATGGGACTTAACGTCCTTGTACCGATTAAAACCGAGCCTAGGACACATAACTTGTTTGTTGGTAGATTAATTGATGGGACTTAACGTCCTTGTACCGATTAAAACCGAGCCTAGGACACATAACTTGTTTGTTGGTAGATTAATTGATGGGACTTAACGTCCTTGTACCGATTAAAACCGAGCCTAGGACACATAACTTGTTTGTTGGTAGATTAATTGATGGGACTTAACGTCCTTGTACCGATTAAAACCGAGCCTAGGACACATAACTTGTTTGTTGGTAGATTAATTGATGGGACTTAACGTCCTTGTACCGATTAAAACCGAGCCTAGGACACATAACTTGTTTGTTGGTAGATTAATTGATGGGACTTAACGTCCTTGTACCGATTAAAACCGAGCCTAGGACACATAACTTGTTTGTTGGTAGATTAATTGATGGGACTTAACGTCCTTGTACCGATTAAAACCGAGCCTAGGACACATAACTTGTTTGTTGGTAGATTAATTGATGGGGCTTAACGTCCTTGTACCGATTAAAACCGAGCCTAGGACACATAACTTGTTTGTTGGTAGATTAATTGATGGGGTTTAACGTCCTTGTACCGATTAAAACCGAGCCTAGGACACATAACTTGTTTGTTGGTAGATTAATTGATGGGACTTAACGTCCTTGTACCGATTAAAACCGAGCCTAGGACACATAACTTGTTTGTTGGTAGATTAATTGATGGGACTTAACGTCCTTGTACCGATTAAAACCGAGCCTAGGACACATAACTTGTTTGTTGGTAGATTAATTGATGGGAGTTAACGTCCTTGTACCGATTAAAACCGAGCCTAGGACACATAACTTGTTTGTTGGTAGATTAATTGATGGGACTTAACGTCCTTGTACCGATTAAAACCGAGCCTAGGACACATAACTTGTTTGTTGGTAGATTAATTGATGGGACTTAACGTCCTTGTACCGATTAAAACCGAGCCTAGGACACATAACTTGTTTGTTGGTAGATTAATTGATGGGACTTAACGTCCTTGTACCGATTAAAACCGAGCCTAGGACACATAACTTGTTTGTTGGTAGATTAATTGATGGGACTTAACGTCCTTGTACCGATTAAAACCGAGCCTAGGACACATAACTTGTTTGTTGGTAGATTAATTGATGGGACTTAACGTCCTTGTACCGATTAAAACCGAGCCTAGGACACATAACTTGTTTGTTGGTAGATTAATTGATGGGACTTAACGTCCTTGTACCGATTAAAACCGAGCCTAGGACACATAACTTGTTTGTTGGTAGATTAATTGATGGGACTTAACGTCCTTGTACCGATTAAAACCGAGCCTAGGACACATAACTTGTTTGTTGGTAGATTAATTGATGGGAGTTAACGTCCTTGTACCGATTAAAACCGAGCCTAGGACACATAACTTGTTTGTTGGTAGATTAATTGATGGGACTTAACGTCCTTGTACCGATTAAAACCGAGCCTAGGACACATAACTTGTTTGTTGGTAGATTAATTGATGGGACTTAACGTCCTTGTACCGGTTAAAACCGAGCCTAGGACACATAACTTGTTTGTTGGTAGATTAATTGATGGGACTTAACGTCCTTGTACCGATTAAAACCGAGCCTAGGACACATAACTTGTTTGTTGGTAGATTAATTGATGGGACTTAACGTCCTTGTACCGTTAAAACCGAGCCTAGGACACATAACTTGTTTGTTGGTAGATTAATTGATGGGACTTAACGTCCTTGTACCGATTAAAACCGAGCCTAGGACACATAACTTGTTTGTTGGTAGATTAATTGATGGGACTTAACGTCCTTGTACCGATTAAAACCGAGCCTAGGACACATAACTTGTTTGTTGGTAGATTAATTGATGGGACTTAACGTCCTTGTACCGATTAAAACCGAGCCTAGGACACATAACTTGTTTGTTGGTAGATTAATTGATGGGACTTAACGTCCTTGTACCGATTAAAACCGAGCCTAGGACACATAACTTGTTTGTTGGTAGATTAATTGATGGGACTTAACGTCCTTGTACCGATTAAAACCGAGCCTAGGACACATAACTTGTTTGTTGGTAGATTAATTGATGGGACTTAACGTCCTTGTACCGATTAAAACCGAGCCTAGGACACATAACTTGTTTGTTGGTAGATTAATTGATGGGACTTAACGTCCTTGTACCGATTAAAACCGAGCCTAGGACACATAACTTGTTTGTTGGTAGATTAATTGATGGGACTTAACGTCCTTGTACCGATTAAAACCGAGCCTAGGACACATAACTTGTTTGTTGGTAGATTAATTGATGGGACTTAACGTCCTTGTACCGATTAAAACCGAGCCTAGGACACATAACTTGTTTGTTGGTAGATTAATTGATGGGACTTAACGTCCTTGTACCGATTAAAACCGAGCCTAGGACACATAACTTGTTTGTTGGTAGATTAATTGATGGGACTTAACGTCCTTGTACCGATTAAAACCGAGCCTAGGACACATAACTTGTTTGTTGGTAGATTAATTGATGGGACTTAACGTCCTTGTACCGATTAAAACCGAGCCTAGGACACATAACTTGTTTGTTGGTAGATTAATTGATGGGACTTAACGTCCTTGTACCGATTAAAACCGAGCCTAGGACACATAACTTGTTTGTTGGTAGATTAATTGATGGGACTTAACGTCCTTGTACCGGTTAAAACCGAGCCTAGGACACATAACTTGTTTGTTGGTAGATTAATTGATGGGACTTAACGTCCTTGTACCGATTAAAACCGAGCCTAGGACACATAACTTGTTTGTTGGTAGATTAATTGATGGGACTTAACGTCCTTGTACCGATTAAAACCGAGCCTAGGACACATAACTTGTTTGTTGGTAGATTAATTGATGGACTGTTGTTGGTAGATTAATTATGGGACGTCCTTGTACCGATTAAAACCGAGCCTAGGACACATAACTTGTTTGTTGGTAGGATTAATTGATGGGACTTAACGTCCTTGTACCGATTAAAACCGAGCCTAGGACACATAACTTGTTTGTTGGTAGATTAATTGATGGGACTTAACGTCCTTGTACCGATTAAAACCGAGCCTAGGACACATAACTTGTTTGTTGGTAGATTAATTGATGGGAGTTAACGTCCTTGTACCGGTTAAAACCGAGCCTAGGACACATAACTTGTTTGTTGGTAGATTAATTGATGGGAGTTAACGTCCTTGTACCGATTAAAACCGAGCCTAGGACACATAACTTGTTTGTTGGTAGATTAATTGATGGGACTTAACGTCCTTGTACCGATTAAAACCGAGCCTAGGACACATAACTTGTTTGTTGGTAGATTAATTGATGGGACGTAACGTCCTTGTACCGGTTAAAACCGAGCCTAGGACACATAACTTGTTTGTTGGTAGATTAATTGATGGGACTTAACGTCCTTGTACCGATTAAAACCGAGCCTAGGACACATAACTGGTTTGTTGGTAGATTAATTGATGGGACTTAACGTCCTTGTACCGATTAAAACCGAGCCTAGGACACATAACTTGTTTGTTGGTAGATTAATTGATGGGACTTAACGTCCTTGTACCGGTTAAAACCGAGCCTAGGACACATAACTTGTTTGTTGGTAGATTAATTGATGGGACGTAACGTCCTTGTACCGGTTAAAACCGAGCCTAGGACACATAACTTGTTTGTTGGTAGATTAATTGATGGGACGTAACGTCCTTGTACCGGTTAAAACCGAGCCTAGGACACATAACTTGTTTGTTGGTAGATTAATTGATGGGACTTAACGTCCCTGTACCGATTAAAACCGAGCCTAGGACACATAACTTGTTTGTTGGTAGATTAATTGATGGGACTTAACGTCCTTGTACCGGTTAAAACCGAGCCTAGGACACATAACTTGTTTGTTGGTAGATTAATTGATGGCACTTAACGTCCTTGTACCGATTAAAACCGAGCCTAGGACACATAACTTGTTTGATGGTAGATTAATTGATGGGACTTAACGTCATTGTACCGATTAAAACCGAGCCTAGGACACATAACTTGTTTGATGGTAGAATAATTGATGGGACTTAACGTCATTGTACCGATTAAAACCGAGCCTAGGACACATAACTTGTTTGATGGTAGATTAATTGATGGGGCTTAACGTCCTTGTACCGGTTAAAACCGAGCCTAGGACACATAACTTGTTTGTTGGTAGATTAATTGATGGGACTTAACGTCCTTGTACCGGTTAAAATCGAGCCTAGGACACATAACTTGTTTGTTGGTAGATTAATTGATGGGAGTTAACGTCCTTGTACCGGTTAAAATCGAGCCTAGGACACATAACTTGTTTGTTGGTAGATTAATTGATGGGAGTTAACGTCCTTGTACCGGTTAAAACCGAGCCTAGGACACATAACTTGTTTGTTGGTAGATTAATTGATGGGAGTTAACGTCCTTGTACCGGTTAAAACCGAGCCTAGGACACATAACTTGTTTGTTGGTAGATTAATTGATGGGACTTAACGTCCTTGTACCGGTTAAAACCGAGCCTAGGACACATAACTTGTTTGTTGGTAGATTAATTGATGGGACGTAACGTCCTTGTACCGATTAAAACTGAGCCTAGGACACATAACTTGTTTGTTGGTAGATTAATTGATGGGACATAACGTCCTTGTACCGATTAAAACCGAGCCTAGGACACATAACTTGTTTGTTGGTAGATTAATTGATGGGAACTTAACGTCCTTGTACCGATTAAAACCGAGCCTAGGACACATAACTTGTTTGTTGGTAGATTAATTGATGGGACTTAACGTCCTTGTACCGATTAAAACCGAGCCTAGGACACATAACTTGTTTGTTGGTAGATTAATTGATGGGAGTTAACGTCCTTGTACCGATTAAAACCGAGTCTAGGACACATAACTTGTATGTTACGTAGCGCGCTCTTTTATACCCACCACTTTCAAACACTTGTAACTAGATAACCATTAACAACAATGGCAGTCATCTCCTTAGAATTCGCGATTTTTGTCACAGGTGGCATCTGTAAATCATTTGAAAGATTTGTTCGATTTACTCAACTAAAACGTTTGTATTTTACCTGTATTGTCAACTTAAGTAATCTTAAGTGGTACATTCCAAACAAACGTTTCGCACTCTGTCTCGTGCTTTTCACGGTCTAGCATTCAAGCTATGTTTAGAAGTTTAGTGTTTTTATTACGTCCAAATGCAGGAACGTCCGTTAAATATGTTAAGTATGCAAGAAGGGAAAGTATTTAGAAAATAATTACAGTAATTAATCATTCTACCAAAACAGTCTTTAGAAAATAAAATTCACGTGTGATAGAAATACAAATATACATTTAAAATGTGTTCGCAACAGGCGGACAGAAAATATATGAGAATTTAATCTACATGCATAGTTCAGTGTAGCCAAACTTTGAATAAGACTGATTACTTTTGTCTCCGATAAGTGATACATTCGTCGCGACAAGAATCCTAATTTTATAAATTGATTAAAACGGACACCATCTCGTATAAATGAATATAAAATATATCGTTATATAGTATTTTAACATTGTGGTCTGCTTAACTCTATTTAAGGTCATATTTCCATGCAAAAAATAAACTTATTACCAATAATTGAATCAAAATAAGGATATGTATTTCGAAACGAATGTACACAGAAAAGTCGTTCATAAAACATTAATAGAGAACTAGACAATTGAAATACTTCTTAAGACATTAACGTGTCTAAATTAAAAAAAAACAAACAAACAAACAAAAACACTTACTTAAATTCAATTAAAATAAATGAAGTAAATACAGTGACAATAGAACACCTAAAGAAGCATGCATAATACTAAGAATTAAGTCTTTAAGAATCCTGTCACTTCAACTGTACTTCTATGGCTAGTTAACCACGACAACCACAGTATAAGTGGCAACATTCCCGGGGGTCATTATCATCCGGTCCGGCAGGCCTCTCAGTTTTATATACACCTTAAAACTGATAAATATTTATACCTGTCCTCACGTCCGTCAAGGTAGAACACACAATGGATATACACACTTAACACAGACCTATTATTTTACACTAAAACAGGTATATTGCTTCATACATCACGTGGAAAAGATTTCTTATAATAATTGTCATTAAAATATGTTGCATGTGCAATTATGTAGGAAATAAGGATAAAACTTGCGTCTTTGCATATATTTGAAATGAAAGTTATTATTATAAATTCCCATTATACTAATATATTTCAATTTGCATTCTAATACCGACGTCATATATCTGAACAAATATTCCTTGGATAAATAAAAAAGTAGACCCTCTTCAACATAGATATAATGTACATTTCTTAGGCTTTGTTTTCAATTATAGATGAAATATCCATTGTTATGGATGAAATTCAGAGACCCCAGTAAATAGCGACCGAGATAATGACGTGTAATTTGGAACTCTCTCCAGTGGGCCTTGGACGTACATGAACGGTGCCTTATATCAATATTGTGTTTTATAAAAAATCGAGCTAGTTTTTGTACTACTTGCATGACCTGACAGTTAATTTTGTATTAAAAGTAGAAAATGTGTACTGGTTGTCCACGGAATCTGACAATAAAATACCCCGATATGTTGATGTATTATGTCTATTGTTCCATTTCGATTTGACTTTGTGTACTTCCTTTTGTAATATTACTTAAAGGTACATACCTCCACTGAAACGAATGTATAATGGGTTTTTACAGTTTTGCGGAATCATGGCCAATCTTCTTACGTCATAATTGATATTTTAATAACCTTTAAATTTGTTGTCTCGGAAGAAATATAGTGGACCGTTAATGATTTCGTACCATAGCATAGAGCTTTGAAAAAGAGATGGGCTTAGAATTGTTATCATCACAGTAAATTTGTACACAGGTTCGTTTGTTTGTCCTACAAGGCTTGAAAAGGAGATTGGCTTAGAATTGTTATCATCACAGTAAATGTGTACACAGGTTCGTTTGTCCTAGAAGGCTGTTAGACTATGGACTCAAGCAAGTGTATTCATTTCATGCACTTCAAATAAATCATTGTTATTAATTCAGTATCGCATTGATCGTCTTTATATTCTGACGGTTCTCGGCTTTCTTCAAAAGAAATCCGCAGCTGAGCTTTCTTCAAGATTTTTATCTAGCATTGATCTCACCTCTACACCTGATAACTTTTATGTAGTTAAAGCTCAATAGATAGATTTATTAACGAATTAAATTGAATAGACTGTTTTTACGTTATCATAAATGACAAAAACCAGCCTTTTTATAAACTGCAATGTGATTAATCATGACAGTACACTGTCGTTTTTCTATTACAGTTCTATAACATCAAAACAAAACTGAAATTAACTCCTACATTTCAATCTAATCACACGCATTTTTGATATTTCCTGATGGACTTTTTTTGTGTGTGAATATGAAATTATTAAGCCACATTGTTTCAACCAATCAGTGGCGACGTTACAAAACCGTCACACTAATGTTTATATAAAGATCATACTTTTTAAAGTCAATGATAATACTCGTTATCATAGAAATTGAATTAAACCGATTACTTTGTACCAGATAAGGTTTTGATATTTCTCATGCCAACGACTTTTCCCCTGGTGTGGGACATACGGTAATAGCAATAAAAAACCCACTTTAATCGAACATAATATATCTAAAGCCTTTTAGTTGGCATTTTAGACAGCAAACATTTATTTGTCTATTAACATAACGATCTTTCAAATATTAAAAAAAAATCATTGTAGAAAAAAATGAAATTTTAATTATATAGTTATATGTTTTATAAAACCATATCAATCTATCTGTGAAAAATGTGGGTATTGAAATTCACAAGAGCAATATCGACCTGGTTGTGACGTCACAAAAAGAATATTGACTTGGTCTTTCTAAAAAAACCAACCTAGCCAATAATAATCTGCATTGGTTGTAAGTTACTTAACACCCCAATGACAGCTAATGTCATTTAATTACGGCATTGTCTCTCTTCTATGTGTTATGTGTAATTGTCTGTATCTTTTAGGATGTTAAATAAGTGTTAACTCTTGCCCTTTCAATTCCAACGCCTAGTTTTACGAACATTCATAAACTTTAATGAATGCCTTAACTTAAATTTACAAATAATCTGAAGTTAAGCGGCCTTCCTTAAAATTTGTAATGCTTTCCTATGCGGAATTTCAAGTTGAGTTATTCCTTAAATTTAGGGATTGATTATGAAAGTAGGTCCATATCTAGAATGTATTGCATTAATGATTTCTACATCTTTTGTTCCAGGTTTCAAGAACGAATAAGAACCGCGTTCTGGCCGTGCTTCTCATCTGTGTGTGGTGCTATTCCCGTGTTCTGGCCAGCAGTAAACCCCAATGTGACGATGTCGGAGATGACAATGTGCTCAACCGTAATGTTCGCATAGTGTCCTGTTGTGTAGACTGTAAGTTAGAACTAGACACATGTATAACGAACTGTCGTAGGGAGGTTCAGGAAAGACTGCTTTTAAAGCCATGTGAAATGGAGTGTCAAGCAGAGTTCACGGAGTGTGAAGTGTGGTGTAAAATCAACACGCCCCCACCAGTTTGAATTTCCCGCCAATCGACCCCCCACAACGATGACTATAAAGCCTGGAAATCCGATAATATGTTTTTCTCGGTGTGCCTTGCGACAGTTCTGGTCAGTAGGAAGGAATGAGGATACAATGTGTTCGTGCCTTTATGATGAAAACAGGAGGGTGTTACTATATATAGGTTGGAACATATCGTATTTGTACAAAAACAACAATTTTATTTATAAACCTTTCTTAATTTAATGTGTGTAATGTTTATTACAGAAACTGTGTATTACAAGAACTGTGCTAACGCTCTGACACGACATATTACGCAACATGAGCTCCTGAGAACTCAAGACACAGAACTCGAGTTTTTAGACAACACTTGTACAAAATAATAAACAATTCATACTCATTCGTGTTTGTTATTACAGTGTAAGTGTCAAAACGGTCCTTGTCCAATCCGGAATCCTGCATTATCCGACGTAATTATACGACAATTTTCTTTCTTATGTTATTATATTCAAAACCTGAATAACCCGGATTAATGTCAATATCAACCAAACATCGTGGTCCGAATTACATCATGTTTCGACAAGTTATATTTCACATCAAAAGGAGGGATGTTATGAATATGTATTATCGATTCTTAAACAAAGTATTCTTTTGAATAGAGAGCTCAACGACTTCTTATAGTAATCATGAGTGTTTGATGGTTAAATCTCTGTTTGACTTTCTTTGCTATGTCAACAATTTTCATACTATTAGGCATATAGTGTGACGGAAATCGCATAGTTTTCAAGTATCAATGGAAATGAGGGAACAGAAAAAAACAATGGTTTTATAGACAAAATGGTATTTAAATTGTTTTTAATATAACGTGCACTCGAGCTCCATAGTAATCAGGAATGTTGGATTATTGAATATCTGGCTTTCTGTTTTATGTCAACAATCCTCATTTCTGTTTACTTCCGTTACTATCAAACGAATGACATAATATGTATATTTGATCAACTTTAAAAACATATTTGCCATATCATCACTCTATGCTGTTGTATATTTAGTTTTAACAATTTATTTTAATATAATGATTTTTTTCTCGTTGTGATTTCTCTGACGTAAACTATCATTCATAGTCTTTATTTGTTAACGGAAAGCCTCATGAACAGGACCGGTTTAAGAACATTTGTTAAAAGGCAGATTTAATTTTGCGTCACTTATATGTAATATGACTTTGAGGGATTTTTGTTGGACCGGAAATTTACTGATGTGACATTATGTGTTCGTTTCATTCGAGGTTTCCTGAACATTGTCTCGAAGTTTAAATGGTTGCTAACCAGATTTGCAAAGCTTATAAAAAAACCTCGTAGATTGGTTTCATAAAGCTCCGATGTGGATTAAAATGCTTTTCTTTGAAATGCATACATTGTACTTAATATAGTTCGGATAAGAAAATTATCATATGTAGTCGTTTGCATACAATTAAATGTACCGTTATATGTGTGATAATTTTTTTTCTTTTTGTGCGAGTATTTTTATGGCATATAGTGTAAAGGACTCCAACATTTAAAGATCATTAACAATGCACACAACAAAAGTAAGTAAAATATACAATATACAAAACCTTTGTTTGTTTGTTTGCTTGTTTGATTATTTTAACGTCGTAATAACAGCTATGGTCATGTAAGAACGACCTCCCATGTATGCAGTATTAAGCGTGTGTGAAGTGAGAGGTGTGTGTTTTGGAAGACTGCGGTATGCTCGTGTTGTGTCTTCTTGTATAGTGGTACTGTTGCCCTTTTTATAGTGCTATATCACTAAAGCATGCCGTCGAAGACATCAAGCAACACACTCCACCCGGTCACATTGTACTAACAACGGTGAACCAGTCGTCCTATCCCCTGTATGTTGAAAGCTAAGCAGGAGTAGAAACTACCACTTTTATAGACTATGGTGTGTCTCTGCCAGGTGACAGAACCCAGAGCCTACCTTACATGGGCGAGCGCTCAACAAAAGGCCAAAAGTGAGGCGGTGTCTAGGGAGACGTTAGGAAGAACAACATCAGTTAGGAAGAACAAAACAGATCAGATCCTAAATTTAGTCGCCTTTTACGATCATGCAATAGGGTCAGCAGGTACAATTCTAACGCCCTACCTGCAGGGCTTATATACCTGTGTCGCATTTCAAAAGTGCCGCATTTCAAATACAAAGGATTAATACATACTGTAAACCTGATTATTTTCGTGTGCAAATATTTTTTTGCGTATTTCGCTGGCTTTAGGAAATCGCAAAATAATGAATCGTCGCGAAATTTTTTAAAATACAAATAGAATCACAAGAATCTAAATTGCGAAAAGAAATCATCGCGAATAAGCCATTCGGCAGAAAAACGCGAAATCCAATGGCTACGAAATATGTTGATTTAATGTTAACAGTGCTTATTTGAAGAAAGTCGGAATTACGACCTTCCCAGTTATACACCATTCGAATAATTTCCTGTATATATATCTATTTTAGCGGTCATCGTTGTGCGAAAATTTGAATACGTTAATATTTTTCTGTCTATTTTTATCATCAATGCCGATCCCCCTTGTGTTATTCTGTTCAAGATTTATTTTGTGCTTAAATTTGATTACGCAAAAATCAGTACATTTGCAGTATTAGGTTTTGTGCATATGCATTAAAATAATATAACAGAGGAAACAACAATAATAACAATTAGACCTTAAACCAAACACAACGCTAAATTTGCCTTATCGATTTTCTGAAATGTGGCTTCTCAAAATCAAACGATTTCACGCTGAAAGTTATTTTGTTTTTAGATGCACATTTACACAAATTCGATTTTGAAATGCAAACCGCCGTTTTGAATAATGTAAAATATATTTTGATGATCACAAAAACACAAAACTCTTAAGAAAACAAACAAACCATGCTGCTTGACAGCATTAAACCTCTCCGAATTTACATTAGCGAAATTGAAATAAAATAAATCTTTCGGTCGATAAGATTGCACAATAGCGGTGATGCTTTATGGTCTTGCTGAGAGTTTACTTAGGAAGATATACTGTACTCCCTATAGCTGTGGATGAAATACCGAGAAAGTGGGTTGATGCCAGTATCGACAGTATTGAAAAACCATTAATTTGTAATCAATTACCATTATCTAAATGGAAGGCATTATAACGAATATCTCGAAGACTTTTAGAGCAATGAAATAAGAAGTTTCCTTTATCAGATATTTTTTTTAATTATTCTTTTGCCTATTTCTTGTGTTAAGTCGGTACGTTAACGTCGATGAATATCGCTATTGTTTCATTTACATACACACCTCATACATAGGAGGCCGTCCTTACATGACCCTGGCTGTTAATATGGCGTTAAAATAATCAAACAAACAAATCATTTACATATGAAGGCAGCTTAACTATCAATTTTATGGAATCAATTGCCATTTTTGTTACTTAAAGACTTAAAAACGCAGAAAATGTCAGAAAGATCAAAGTAAGAATATGTAAAGAGAATTGAAAAACAAATAGAAAAAAAATTACCATTTGCATATATTGTTCTGGATTAGCATCCTACATGTACATGCGCACAACAGAGAAGGTCAAGAAGTATAGATCGAAAATCAAGTAAATCAGTCGGGTACCGAAAGGCGATCCGGAATGAAGTCATTAGTGACATAGGATTAATAGAAAGATCTATTGAAACTATGAAATAGCAATATTTTAATTCACATATGATTATGTTCATGTGTACATTGTATATAAATTCAACCCGTGTCCAATAACTATTATCAATAGTATATTACATAGTTCATGTTTAAAATCAAATATAAATTCATCCGAGAATCATGAATTTTGAAAATAGATAGAGGTGCTCCAGAAGGATAAGAATTTTCTGATTGAACAGCTTACTGGTCACAAAAGGATTTTGCCTTTGGATTTCCTTATGATCAATAGTATAAATTGTTTACATTTATCCTTAAAATCATTATTTCTGTTGCTTCGAGTTCGCTTGCTGCCGCAACTAGCGTCACGTTCAGATGGCATTTGGCTGAAGTAAATCAGTGCGGCACAATAATTGTTTGTGTGATACCTCCTTCCGAAACTCAACAGTGTCAGCAGATTGCTGAGGTATTACGAGTCGCGATAGCTAAAGTGTCAAGTGGTGTCGGTAATTTGTTTATTACTAAGAACAAATCAAATTTTCATGTAAGTCTAAACGTTATTATTTTTGTAGATTTTCTTTTGGAAACTTATAAAATTATTGACGAAAATTATGTTAAATGCCTTTTGCCCTTTTGTTGTCAAGGCTCTGTCAAATTACGTGTCCCTGGTTGCGATACCATCAGCTGTTCAGAAGACATACTCACCAACGCAAATTGATTTTAGTCGGATTTAATTATCTATAGACTATCACAAACAATATATACAAAAGCACCTGTGACGAATGGCAAACATTTACTTTCATGAAAACAACAAAGCGTGCGCACATTGCTATGTACATACGTTAGCAGACGGGTTTTTAATGGCCGTCATTTTGGTTAAAGGTAATAGTGAAACGGTACACAAGTGTAAAAAATTTAATAAACTACATTTTAGAACAAATACTTTATTAGTTACAAAAGTTAAATCAATATCAAAATAATTGTGATGTCTGTTTCTCAACCTTCATAATATTATTCAAAACAATAAGTACATGACAATTGTGATTTATTCTTTTGATTAATTCTTAGAATAAATTTTCATTTTTAAATGAGCTGTTTTCAAGGGTGATCATCCAGTTTTTAAACATCACTGACAATACATACATACTTATATGAAATAATAATAAGTCAATGAGACAGCGTATAAATATGTCGTTGTAATGTTCTTTATAGCGTTATACGAAATCTGCTAAACTCATTGAAACGATTACATACAGGAAATCTATACTGTAGCAGAAACGTATATACATAAAGGTTTGAAACTCTCTCATTGTCTTTGATGATATCAAATGAACATCTGGTATATAGGCAGTTTGCTTGACTTACCATATTTAAGTATATAAGTTAATACCTTTTATGTGCAAATTATAGTATTCCATGCTGTGGTAAGGCTAGTGTTTTTCCGATTACGGTGCATTACAGTGATTTTACGATCACAAAAATAAGCTATCTTAACTTTATTTTCTCGATAATCATGTCATTCAAAACCACCGAAAGCGCATTTATTTTTGATAGAAATAGATGAAACCATTCATCACAGTAAAGGCTACACCGGTGGAATGGCCAATTTCTCTCTAATGTATGTTTCCAGTCGAAATAACTTTATCATATATATAGAGACTTATATTTTACCCAATAGGGATTTGCAAAACCTCATGACTAGAAATATTTTATTGTCCAATATAAAGATTATTGTATTCAATGGAGGATTATTATACTATTATATGCATTTTGCAAAACCTCAGGATTGAAAATATTTTTTTTATAAATATAAAAGTCATTTTACTCAAGACGGGGCGGGGGAGGTATTATACATTTAGTTGCCATTCGTTAAACCTCATGACAGAAATATTTTATTGTCAAAAAGTAGCGAATGAAAATAAAATTCCATCCTGATAAACATTTTTATCAGGAGTATCAACAAACATCCAGCTCACCTCTAGGTAACCCGATGGTAGTCAAATGTAGAGTGACTTCATATTAGGTGCCTTAGTATAATAGATTAGCTTGATTGTTGTTCTTTGATTATAAGCCAGCAATACGTATAAAATATGAGTTTGTATCATTAGCCGATAGACTGGTGTAGCTATTCGTACTTGTTATTCCAGAACCACGTATATTATTAACATGTCTGTATCATCCAATGGTAAAATTATTTGTATAGGTTAGAAGATTATCAATACAGACATTATTACCCGAAGTTTGTCTGTGTTGTAACAATCAAGACCAGTTTTATTGCTGCATTTGATAAAATACCAGGCATATCATTAGAAATGTCTGTATCGTCAACATATGGCACGCGAAAAGTAAATATCACCTATATTTTTATAGTGATTTAGACTATTTCTTTAATTCAAACACTTAAATATCATTTCATCACGAGTTGTTATGAAGGCATGAAGCCAAACTGCATTGCACAGATTGTTAACAGCTTCGTAACGCACCGTCCTCATCGGTTTCGTTTTTACAGTTCACAACAAAACAATTAACACCTATTTCCTTACCTATATCAATCACAGTTCAAATATATATTTTTTTCAAACAAATGATATAAAATATTAGATAAATCGGCAATGAATATTTAACATTTATGATTAATAACTTTATGAGCATTTGTCCCTGGAAACAAATTGTTTTGTTCATCTGTGTTTGCAAACAATAGATTGTCCCACAAGATGTCCTGACATATTACTACAGAACATCCACCTTTGGGTGGTAAATTAGAAACCCAAGTGAAGCAGTTACCAGATAATTGCGGCAAGTTTGCGGTTTTCTCCTGCAATCCGTCCTTCCCAACCTCCTAAGTCTGGTATATTCTTCAATAAGATTATTTGTTTATATGACGTTAAACAAACTAGACCCTGGTCTCGAAGGGATTCATGGATGCAAATTAAAAACAGTAGAATGCACACATGTAAAAAAGGCTTTATGATGATATATATAACATTATGATATATGCAGGATATGAAGCGCCTTTTTAAAACTGTATCATACAGCGGTATGTGAGTTTGTGAGCACAGTTGGTTTGTGAGTTAACGACCAAGCATTTAAGCAAATGGATGTAACAAGCGCTCACTAGCAAACATTTTTTTCTAGATTAATTCATATCAAGTCAATTTTACCTGCTATGTGCAATACCTTCAATTCACAAAAATAAGTCCGTTTCAGGTAACCTTATTGTGGAACTGTTTTGAAGCTGACATTTAAAAATTCAAAAAAATAAAACCTTCATTTGAATTCATATCAGGATTTGTATAAGATTGATTAAAACAGAACTTTACCTAAAATTGACGGGCTTTCTTTTTTATGTGAAATTTGCCTAATTTTTAGATTATTTTCGAATTCGGTTCTTTTCGAGAAAATATACATGAAGATGTCTCCCTTGTACGTTTCAGACACAATTGTCAGTATCAGCGTAGCTAACAATCTGATTGCACATACAGATGTGAATTAGGATCCGATGAAACAAATGACACATGATAGTTGTTGTACAAAAAGCAGGATTTCGAATCATCACTCGCTAGAGTATTTACAAACGCAACACATGGCTGCCTCGCACACTCTGAAGCACATTCTGTTGGAGAAAATATGTCTGTTAAAATCGGTGTTATTGGTGCTGTACCCGTCATGTTACTCAATGGAACTTTTCTGAAGGTCATACTCTCCGGAACTGTTGGTGTTCGTAAACATGGCATTGCAGTTAACATCTGCTGTTGCGCTGTCGTCTGCTGTTGTGTTGTCGTCTGCTGTTGCGCTGTCGTCTGCTGTTGTGTTGTCGTCTGCTGTTGTGTTGTCGTCTGCTGTTGTGTTGTCGTCTGCTGTTGCGCTGTCGTCTGCTGTTGCGCTGTCGTCTGCTGCTGTTGTTCGCTGTCGTCTGCTGTTGTGTGTCGTCTGCTGTGGTGTCGTGTGTTGTGTTGTCGTCTGTCTGTTGTTCGTCTGTCCGTCTGCTGTGTGTTGTCTGCTGTGTCGTCTGCTGTGTCGTCTGTGTGCTGTTGTGTTGTCGTCTGCTGTCTGTGGTCTTTTGTGTCGCTGTGTTCGTCTGTTTGTGTTGCGCTGTCGTCTGCTGTTGTGTTGTCGTCTGCTGTTGTGTTGTCGTCTGCTGTTGTGTTGTCGTCTGCTGTTGTGCTGTCGTCTGCTGTTGTGTGTTGTCGTCTGCTTGTGTGTCGTGCTGTGTTGTCGTCTGTCTGCTGTTGTGTGTCGTCTGTCTGCTGTTGCGCTGTCGTCTGCTGTTTGTCGTCTGCTGTTGTGTTGTGTCTGCTGTTGCGTCTGCTGTCTGCTGTTGTGATGTCGTCTGCTGTTGTGTTGTCGTCTGCTGTTGCGCTGTCGTCTGCTGTTGTGTTGTCGTCTGCTGCTGTGCCTGAGTTGTACCTGGCTGTTGAGTAGTAATGCATCCCGCACTCGGCGATGATGGCAAACCTACGGTAACACATATCATATTCAGAAAGATATGTAGAATATAATAAAAATATATATCAAAGAAAAATAAGATAAAATCAAAAGACTGGTCCATTAACAACGGTGCAGCTAGGTCTAGTCAGAGAAGTAGTAAATGTACAACTATAGAAATCTATCTCTGCCCCCATTGGATTGGATGACTATTTGCGATTTTATCTCTCATGCTCTTACAAGAAGACTTTATCCTTCTGCGACTGCAGGAATTTTGTGAAAATGCAGCAGTTTACTACATCCTTCTTATTTATTTCATTGAAGATTTTCGCTGCTTATAAGACGTTAAGCAATACCATAAACGTAGCAATGAAAATAAATTATCACAGTATTCGTGTAGTTTACCGATGGCGAAGTATCAGGGTGACGGAAAGGATTAAATGACACATTCATCTTCATCTTAAGCTCTTAAGCTCTCCTAATTGTCAAGAACAGTGTTTTGCATAGTTAACACCTAGATCACTAATTAAGTTTGGAGTCAATTTACCCTACGTACTATTACGTGCGTCGTAAATATATGGGATGGATTTCAATTTCGGCAGACGGTGGTATACTCGTGTTATATGTTCCGACAGTGGAAAGTGAAGCCAACTCTCTTCGTTACCAAGAAGATGTTAATTGTTTATCATAAACACCGACTTACAGTATATTGCTTACCTGATGGTATATTATCCCAAGGTTGCTTACATTCGGAGATTACTGATGGTTTTGCTGTGGTATCATCAGCTAAACCATCTATATCGTATACCGTCACACATGTTATATATCCTGCAAAGCCATTAACATCGCCATCATGACTGAGGCCAATACGTAGTGTTCCTGGTACCTCCAGGCGTTGGTCTATCGGATATGCGCCAGCACTGGTAGAACTAACTATGTGTGACTCTACTCCAGGTGTCTCTGAGGACACCGCCATCTTAAGTAATCCAGAAGAGTATTCTTTTGAAAGTGCAATGTACGTCCAGTAGCCGGAACCTATAGAAAGATCAGTCTGAAGTGAGGCAGTATTCATTCCACCGGTAACAGTTACTTCTATAGTTCCATTGTTCAGAAACAAAAGTATTTCTGTGACTTCTGTCAAACTATCAAAGTACCTGTAGTGGAATATCGTCTGAATCCCAGTAACCGCCAGCGGCTTGAACATCAAGGCAAAACTCCACTTCTTCAATTCATTCGATGACGGAATTTTAAGGTCAACGTATGGGTACAAGGCTCCATCCAAACTCAATGGAATGCAGGAAAATAAACTGTGCGAACCATCAAAGTTGAATCCACATTGCTCGTTTTCAGATGGCACGGTTCCAGCGTTCACGATCTCGAAAGCAAAAGATGAACTGCAGAGAGGATAAGTGTACTTTGGATTTGTGAATGCCGAATTCACCACTGGATATGCTAAAATAGAAACAAGACATTTTAAGACATGAAAATATTATAGATACATCTAGACTTAACAACATAACAGTTACCAAAATAATCAGATAAATGTTGACAAAACATAGTTTTCAATGTGTCTTCCTGAAAACCACAAATAGAAAAAAATCAAAGGCACGACAAGTATAAATACTCGCATTTAATTATAATGAAAGAAATGATAAATTTCATTAATTTTGAAAGAAATGATAAATTTAATTAATTTTGAAATTTGGTTTGCTTGATCTGTTGTAATCATGGCTATTTTCCATCTTGTTCAACTAGATGTAATTAATTATTTTCAATGTAATACATCCATATTGTTATATTTATTTTACTAATCTCATTTAACGTAGATGTCTTCGTCTTTGTTATTTTTTTAAACAAATAAAATGTCAAAAGTCAGTGATTTCTATAAAAGAATTACAAACAAAAGATTTTTAAGCATTTTGGAAAAAAAATTGTGGTAAACCGACAGATTTTCTTAAAAAAATAAATTGTATGTTTCAATTATTACAATTTTTATCTTATTCATAGTCTAAATATAATAGTAAAAATAACTTTCGATTGGAAATATCACACTCTTCTTAAGTTAAAAAATATTGAACATGTAATATATAAATAAATATTTTAAATGAATCCACCATCAACATAAGCGTAAGGAAACATCTAAGATGTTGGCAGTTCTTTATCGGACAGAAGTTTACTTACCTGATAGGAAGACTACAAAGTGCATGAAATATGCGCTAACCATCTTGCAACTGTAATCTTAGCGTTGCGTCTGGTACGAACGAATGAGCACTTTACTGAAAAAAGAAACATGTGCAAATCAAGTTACAAAGCCTTTTGTGAGAGTAATATATCAGTCATGATTTATCGGTTTTAAGTGGCGCTGTTATCTAGCTCTGAAAGTCATAAGGCCGGTATCTGTATTAGTTCATTGATTATGCATCGATTTTGATGTCTTTGAAAGACAAAGCATCTATGTACGTTCATGACAAAAATAACGCTAGGTTCTATTTGGATGGTAACAATCTACATTATTTCATCAATAAAGAAGCTATCGTAGCGGGGGTATAATTATGAATACAATTCTATATAATTGATTTTTCTTTGTTTTCATACTAAATCCGTCTTTCTGATTGGCCGATTCTTTATCTCCCTACTTCTAATGAAGAAAACATCCAAGAGTGGCACGTAAACCGACGTTATCATGACGTCACAATAGAGATTTTGACGTTGCGTATTGATTTGGAATAAATAATTCATGGAAAAATCCATGGAATCATATGTTTTAAGCATATTGTTTTATCAACTAGTCGGAAATACTTAACATTATAAGCATTTATGTCACAATTTTTTAATTTCATCGGGATAAGAAATAAATTTTGTTTGCAAACTTCAAAAAAGTAAAAGAAATACTGGCAGCTAAATAAAAACAAGTAAGAAATTGTCCTGTAAATGATGATGAGAGTGTGTCTGTTAAGAATGGCCTGTGACACAGATCCGCGTGAGAGTGTGTCTGAGAATCTTAAGAGCACTCAACACGACACAACTAATTTTCAGGTTATGGAAATATGGGATTTTCGCGAGACAAATTACATTAACTGCTAATTAACTTGTTCTCAAGTTGAATCCAATTAAATGTTATGCAAACTAAATCCGGAGCGCAATATCGCACTTATGGAAAAAAAATATTAAAAAGGTAAATCTTTATAAAAAATAAAATGTTATGATAATTGGTTATCACGAACACGTAATTAGGAAATGGCTATAAAGTTTGCTTCAAAACAATAATTGAGCTTTTCGTGCTATGGCTGTTTAATACATCTTCTCCGTAATATCCGGTATCATGAGTTTATTTTTCTTAATAAACTTTTCTTAATGAACAATAAAAATATAAAGTGAATCAAATCGAAGATGGATTTAAAGTACGCAGACTACTTAATGGTCTACAGGATTTCCTTATAAAGCATATGTAACGTGAGTCTCGTATAGCCAACAGTGTTCTGGATTTCGTACACTACACAATCTCGTGTAGACGGACCCATATAAGAGATAGGAACCAGAGCAATTTTTTTCTTTAATTAGGTTAAAGTTCAAAATACAGGTGAGGTATACGATGCTCAAGTGACATGTGCACTACAAGAAATATGTGTTCAATAGAGAACTGTTAGATAAACCAAGATGTAGTATTACAAAATATCTATGAATTATTCATTCCTTATGGTATATGAGATCTGACAAGAAAACGCTCAGAAGGACGGGACTTATTCCGTCGTTGTGTATTAAAGATTGGTCTGTCATACTTTTCAGTGAATTTCGCTGACAAAATAATGACGTCCGAATGGATACCTTGTTTTTTGTTTGTTTGATTTTTAGCGTCCTATTAACAGCCAGAGTCATGTAAGAACTCCCATGTATGCAGTGTGGTATGCAGTGTGTAGCGTGTGTGAAGTGGGAGGTGTGTGTTTTGGGAGACTGCGGTATGTTCGTGTTGTATCTTCTTGTATATTGGAACTGTTGCCCTTTTTATAGTGCTATATCACTGAATCATGCCGCCGAAGACACAATGCAACACACCCCACCCGGTCACATTATACCGACAACAGGCGAACCAGTCGTCCCACTCCCTTTACGCTGAGCGTCAAGCAGGAACAGAAACTACCACTTTTATAGACTTTGGTGTTTTCTCGGCCAGGGGACAGAACCCAGAGCCTTCCTCGAAGGTGCGAACGCTCAACTCAAGGCCAAATGTGAGGCGGTGCCAAGAAAGGCATTAGGAAAGATAAAGTCAGTTAGAAAGAAGAGAAAAGATAAGATCCTAAATTTAGTCGCATTTTACGATCATGCAATAGGGGCAGCAGGTACAATTCTAATGCCCTGCCTGCAGGGCCACAATAGACACCTTCCCTCAAGACAGATCTAATTATTAAAAAACACTAATAAAAAGTAAAAAGAAAAAACTACAAATACATATAGACCGATTAGAGAAAATCTTATCCTTTTGGAAAATTGTACCATCTGAGGTAGTTTTACGGAAATCCGTATCAATAGAAATGGTGATAATGTAAAGTTGCAGAGACAAACTTTCTCGATTTTAGAATCCCGCGAATGCTAGTTGATTTACAATAGAACTTATGAGCTTAAGTGTATCCCAATTCAGAATTTGTCACTGAGTATCACACTGGGCCAAATTCAGGGTACACCGGCGTACGATTATCTGTAACACATCCGCTTTGTGATAGAGTGAGTTGCTCTCGAGACAAAATTGAATTAATGCTAAATGAGGTGTTTTCAAGTAGAAATCTGTAAAAAGCTAAGAGCACGTAAATTAACCAACAAAATTAATATCAACTATCTGCAGTTTAATTAATGGGACATTTAACAAAATGCAAAGTGCAATTCAAGTAATTTACCAAAGCGAAAAATATATTTATTAACTTCCATTTATACGGTTAAAAACATACGAGCCTGATAAAGACAAGTTGTACATGAAAATAGTCTGCTGGGTTCAGATGGTCACAAAAGATGATGATTAAGAAACCAAAATGTAATTATACCGACAAGACACGGAAAACCACTTACATGAAATATAATTTTCTATAAAGAGTCTCTATAAAAGTACACAAGAATAATTTTGCAGTAACTCATTGACGAAATAAATGAAAATTTGATTGGTTGGTTGATAAGGCTTTACGTCATACAGTTAGGGTCACTAAAGGACGGTATTCCATGTATCCAATGTGAAGCATGTGTGGACATAGGTAGTGCTACTCTTACAGTACTACAAGGTTATAACCAACCTCTGGGGACCATCGAAATTATTTCGTTATATGCATAGTTTGTTATACACATATTCCTTATTGGCATATTACATAGTTATCTACCCTTCCGGATATGTATTGATTGTGACGTCATGTGTTTCAGAGGGTAACGTCATACATTTTCGAGCAAATGACGTGAGTTTCACTCAAAAATAATGACGTCACAATGGATACCTACCCGAAAGGGAGGCAACTCTGAAATATGCAAAGACGGAATTGCAGATACCATAAAGGAATCTGGACGGGGAATGAACATTACTACGTTATAAAGTTAGTTACTGTTAACGTGTTCGTTATCCACGTGTTGTACTGTCTCTCGTTGACACATTCCGCCAAAGTCACACAAACACCACACCTAAGCCGCTTACATTATACGGACAACGGACAAACCAATCAAAAAGAATTCGGAAAAAGTTAATATCATTTATTTAAATAATTGACTGGTATCTATAAAGAATCAAGAAAATTAGTACACAGGTTATGTTTCAGCAGTGAAAATTTTTTATTTAATCTTGTGTTTCGGCTATGAATTGCTTCGATTAATATTATCGCTATGTTTGCGAAAACTTCCGGAATCGTGATGGTGGTTTTGTAATTGCCTTTGATGTGAGGTACAAAGCAAGGTGAGGATGCATGTACTGTTCAAAGTCTGCTCGCTGATTTATCGAACAGTTTCATATACATCGGCAGTCTGATGCAGATACATTCTACGTAACTCTAAGATAAACCCCATGTTGACGGTTCATGATAACAGTCTAGGAGATCGGGATGGGTTTAGAGAATAGCATTACCATTACCAGTTATTTACTGTTTGATACCATATAGGGTACACTTGCACTAGCTTGCACTGGTAGCCCTGTTCTGTTAATTTTCGTTCTTAAACTGTTATTTTAACCATATTCGTGATTTTTTAAATATTTATGTTGGTTATATCTGTTTTACTGTTATTATCAAAATTTTAGTTATCTTTAACTAAAAGCATGTTATTATTGTCTAGCACACGTTATATTTTTGCTGCTGTGTTATCTCTATCTTTGCATGCGTTTGTCTTATTTAAATGATGTTAGATTTAGTGTCTGATGTTATTATTTATTTTGCATTGTTATTCATTTCATTTCACGTGTTAGTGTCAGCAATGATTGTTAATGATTTTGTTTCCCATGTTATTGCCAGAATGTTACGTGATTTTTATGTGAAACTTTGTTAGCATCAACAGAACATGTGATTATTTACGTGACCACGTTACGAGTATCGTTGGAAACGTTATATTTTTTGAAAGCGTTATTTTTTTCGTGGAAATACCACTGCCTATTGTTCTCATTGACCCCCTACGGCGACAGCGCAGTGAGGCGGCGGGCGAGCTTCGCTAGTGTGTTGACCACTCACCCATAACGAGAGCACGGCTCCCAATATATAGTCGACTGGCGGTATCGCTGTCACTGTATCGCTACCGTATCGCATGTGCTGTGCAACTGAGCATGGAATATATATAGTTTTCAGTTACTATATTTACAGTTCTTTTTCTCCAAAGTTTGCATTCACTGTATAAACTTATTGAAAATTCCTGACATATTAGGGTTGTGTTGGAATCGGCAAGGACGTTTAAGTCCTTGGAATCGGTCTTAGTTTAAGTACACTGTACAAAGATTTGATGTTTTTTTAACATATTGTGTATTTCAAGTTTATTGATTATTACGTTATAAATATAATAATATATAGATATGTTTCTGATAACGTACGTAATCTGTTTTGATTAACGAAATTGTGTACATATCTTGTATGGCTGATTAACAAAATTATTTGTCGAAGTTATGCATATTATGGAATCTGTTTTGATTAACGAAATTGTGTACATTTCTTTAATGGCTGATTTATATATATCACAACATTATTTGAGGCATATTTTGGAACAAGTGCTATATATTCAAAATGAATATTACAAAATCTACTATAATTCTATATAATATGTCGTATCGTACAGTGAAGACACAAATAGATATCAAATGCACATCCCTTGAATACAGTTACAATACGCATGATGCAAACTGACATGCATTTATTTAATTAAATACACTGTATACGTTTTGTCTACGTTATGAAAAGTGAATGATATATTCAAGTTCATGCTAAGATCACTGTCAAAACAAACTCCATTGTATCCGACTTGCTACCGCGCAGGGACCCGTGAAAATTGCCCGCTGGTCAAGCAGTCGTGGATCTTTTATTTTCGTCAAGTATTATTATCTACAAGTTTCAAGTTTTTTATTCCATCCAAATGCATAACAAGCATATAGGGAACAGTACAATTATTATCATTATAATATGACATTACAATGTATACAAGTATAAGATGGCGGAGGACAATATTTCAGTATTATAAAAGACGCGATCACAACAGAACCCACGTTGATGCTGACGGCAAATAAAAAAGCAATTTTATCATTTAATTAATTGTGAGCAGAGTTTTTCTTTTCTCTGTTGCTATCTACGCTAGAAGGCCGTTACCATTATTTTTTTATGTACTGTTTGGAATCGGCTTGTTAACTTAAGCCGTTAACTTTTAACTTCAACAAAGATTATTAAAAAATGGTACCGCGACATAGAGTCATCTAGCTAAAGGAAAACTATACTATACTATCAAAGAATTTGTGTCACGATAAAATGAGGTGTGTTCTCCTTTCAAGACACTCGGAGTCATTAGTTGTCGGACACCTAGATATCCGCATTTCGGTGTCAGGACATGTATTGTGGTAACGAGACTTATTTGGTGCGTGACGTAATCGACCCTTTGCGAGGCAGCGCAGCTCATCACTATCAATGCTTGCATACGGCGCTCGACACACCTACCTGTGATTTTCAAAAACGTCTTTTCAGCGATTGGGGATTGTTGCTACGTTTCTCTGATTTTTTTTTTAAATTATTAAATAGCATTGTCATGAACTTTCGTTTTCTTATAAAATGTTAAGCAATGCGGGACGAAAGCGTAATTGTGAGAACCGCGATGAACAACGTAACCCTGTACAATTTCACCTGGATGCGGAGGCTGGTGGATAATTATGTATATTTAATGAGGGTAAAACTTTCGTGTAGATTTCTTACTTTTTTTCAATGATTTATGCATTCTTTCTAAAGACTGTAGTGTAAAAAGTAACACATACTTGTATTCATCTTAACGATTAACATTTTTCTACATATTTAATTCTCCCTCTCACTTTCTTTCTTTCTCTTCCTCCCTCTCTGAGTTACAGGACACAGCACTTATAGGTCTCGCCATGTCTGCTAGTGTGATTATCCTGTTTAGACAGGAATTCACACTAGACCTATACACGGTGGAGAAGGTTAACGGAATCGTGATGCGCCCTGACTTACCGGGGCGCTTATATTAGGCGGCACTAGAAGGAGCACGAAGCGAGAAAATGGCCGACAATAATTGTATACACTTTATAGACAAAGATATTGAAAGGGAACATTAACATTGAAAGTTGCTGGTAGACGTAAAAATTTCTCTTTATGAGTTGCAATTTGGTTGAAATCTTAGCGAAGTACGGGATTAGCTCGGCGGGTGTTTACGTTATGTATAGTAATCTTCAGAATGTGCACAAAAGTCATCTATAAGTATTTAAACCAGAGACTTAATAGTTTTACTGTAATTTAGTAGACATGTAATATTCTATCATAAATTTTGATTCATATATTGTATATGGGGGTTGGGGTTTATACGTATCGACATTAGATCTACATTGAAATCACGCAAAAACTGCAGATAATTATAACATTTAAATTTTGTGGAACTACACGTGTCAAAATTCATGTTGTCAGAAACATTTTAATTGTCAATCTGTTTTAGTGCATTACAAACACAATAATTACTTCCTTTTATTTATTTTGAATTCCAGAACGGTTTAAGAAACACAACTATGTACATGAATTATAGGAATGAATAAAAATCACGATTTTGATCAGATATTAATATTTCCATTCCAGGTTCTGCAGCCCATTGAGAACATCTTGGGAAAATTAGATAATCAGTCCAATATGATAGCGATATCAAAATGATGTTCGGATCAGTCTGGACTGAGATTTAGATAGCATATGATGTAAATTTCAGTGTAATAAAAAACAGTATAATGTAACACTATCTTTTTACGAGTAAAATCCCAAAATTTAGCATGAATATATCTAGAATCCGTGTTTTTATTTCAAACTTCTGCTATAACGATGCAAACACGGCACAGTTTTTGAGTAAAAATAAAATGTGGACGGTTATTAGTTATGTGATATTGGAGTAACAGTACCGAACTTATACCGAAAATAATATTTATATCTACAATATATTGTTGCCTTTGAAACTTTATCCATAACGTTTACTAAGAAGCAGAAATACATCAATGGTATTTCTGATATATGTTCCTAAATTGCAGTTTAAGTGTAGATTGCACTTCAAAATTATACTAAATCCTTAATAGTATATTCATTGTCGACAGTTTTGTATATCATACCGAGATTTAATAGTATGATATATGAACATTTATCGTATAATCCAAAAAGTAACCACATAAACTGTTCAAATGAAAATTGAAATTACTTGTATACAGGCATTATAAATAGATATAATATCTTGTACCTTTTTAAAAACTTATACTAAGTGATATTTAAATAAGTATATTTAGTGTGATAATGTTGTAACCCTTCTTGTTTGACTATACATGTACATTTAGATTCGAAACGGTGAAAATACATGCTTAGAATTTTTACTAATACCTTAGAAATTATGGAAGATTGATATATGCCACGATTCCGTAATTACAGTACTAGACTGGAATAATTTTTAAGGTTAAACCTTTAGTTGAAATAGTTCTTAGAACCATTTTTGTTTCTGAATAAGTCACCTTCCATTTTTGTTTTACCTGTGTACGACATATATATGTGTATGTAATATATATTCCTAGGTATATTTTATTTCCATTTGCTTGTACATCTTCATTTTAAAAATGGAGGTGACAATAAAAAACCTAGAGCATAGATGTACGGGGTTTCCATAATTCAAATCACAATCCAATTAACGGATGTCCTAACCTGATTGACAGTAAGACAATAGCAAATACCCGATATAGTCCACCGAATAGCAAATTGCCCGCGGCCAGGTAATTACAGGTGAGTTCGATGAATGGCGTTGTGTACAGGTAAACAACATCCTGTTCAAGGTATTACATAACCATCAAACCAAAGGCATGGCTAATTATATATCTATAATATCATTGTATCTACTCGTATATCCATTAAAAATTTGAAGCGACCGCACGTCTGAAAAATATAGTTTGTTTTGCTTAATATCTCAATGATTTGATCTTTTATAAAATCAAAAGTAAATTCTTTCTACCACATGTTGAAATGTTTTACGGTATTGCAATAAATGTATCTCGATTTATTCGGTTAGCAACACACAATACAATGTTTGTAATGATCAATCATCGGTGTGTACGTACAAGGATCTCACTTATAAATCCTTGGTACGTATGTCCAGAAACATCAAGGATTTCTTAAATTGTTACGTCAAATTTTATTTTACAGTCACAAACTTTGCAATTCACAATGTATCAGAGATACAGACTACAGAAAAATACTATCTAATTAAAGCTGATTCGATGCTGAACTCCTCGACAAAAAATCTGAAACTTTTATTTCTGTGTGGATTTTCTTTCATAATTACACGAAGATACCTGCTATTAGGGCATAAATTAGAGTCTTGAAACATCGAATTTCACTCTTATAGTTATTTATATTCGAGCCAAAGTTATTGTACGATTTACTTCACTCAAAAGTAATCATAAAAAAATCTTTGATCGGCTTTTCCTGTGACCGTCGATGTAAGTGATAGCACATCAGTTATAGTACAGCTATAAGACACTGACTATTTTGACCTCACACGGTTTAGAGGTAGAAAATATGCATAATCGGGTGGTCAAAAAATTTGACCTCGATATCGGCGGTTTACAGGTTATTCCGGTCGCGCGCGGCACGGAGAGGTTTCTTCACGGTCTAATAAAGCCATTTCCAGCATAAACTGAAATTATCATTTTTGACTGCACAAATCCTTTAACAATGGATTTCATCAGACCCATATCACGCTTGCGCGTCATTGCGTAAAGAAATCAATCTGATCATCAAATCCATTACAACATCTGTCAGTCTGGTTTAGACTATGTTCCTAATTTGATCAGTAATTAAAATAGTGATACCTCTGCAAACTTTGCATTTTATTACTGCTTATCCATACATCAAATTACAGATAACATATGTACAAGTATTATCTATAAGTATCATATTTTAATATTAATGAATTAAGTGTATATCTTAATCAGTGCCGTCTATGAACAATACCTTTTAGAAAACAATTAGGGGCGTAATTAAATGCTCGACATATCATTGAGTAATAATACAAAGATTTTTTTACTACATACAGTTGAGTTCTGGTGATTTTTATGAACGTATTAATCAGTATCAATTTCTAAAAATATCGAAGAAATGTCTGCATCCTCGACTCACTCATGTCACACAAACGCCACCGCCCCATGTATACAGACGGCACACCCCTCCCCCGTCAGGAAATAACTATCCACCCAGCGTGAACCATGACGACCTTTCTGTTCCTGTCAATTTTATCAGTACCTGGTCATCACGTGTTTAGCCACGCGTAAACTGTAATATGGTGTGTTTTATTTCAGTGACTGCGGACCAAATCGTGTTACCAACAGAATTAAATAACTTTTCATTTCAAAATACAAGTCAACGTATTATAAAATATTTTATATAAAGACTAAATGGTAATATTTCAAAATAAAAAAAAGTTTCACGTTCTAATATACGACTTTTCAGGTGACGCACGTCTTTGTTTATCTACTACACTAAACCCAGATATATGAACGATTTTAACAGATTAAAAAGAAACTTTCTATCTAGTTACAGTTTTTGGTTTTGGAGTCCTTGACTATTCATTTAGGTACGACGATATGTTCCGATAAGAATTAGATAAAATAAATAGTATTGTATAATATTAGCACACAGTTGTGTAGTCGTACTTATGGTACATTGTACTTATAGTACATGTTCTTCGACTACTATTTTATGGTGTATGGGGAACTGGGAAGATTCCCACTCGAAGTAAATATCAAACTGACAATGCTGTGTTTTTGGAATAGATTTATACAAAATGAAAATAAATTAAGTAGCATACTTTATAAACTAATCTCGAAGTTACATTTCGAAGGAATATACACATTTTAATGGATATCTTTCATTAAAAATATTTTTGACGAATCTGGTCAGTCAAATATCTTCCTCAATGAAGTACAAATGGTTAACAGTTTTTATAAAAGTTTTATGAAACAGCGCTTTCAAGATCAGTTTATACAAAAATGTTCTCAGGTGTGGAAAACTCCTCAAGAGACAGACTTATCTAATACATAAAAAAAGAATTTGGATTTGAAAATTATCTTATAAAATTATCGGAAATGAATAGAGTATACATAACTAAATTCCGTACATCAAATTTAAAAATTCCAATTGAGACTGGAAGATGGCGTAATGTTGAGAAACGTGAAAGAATATGCCATTTATGCAATGAAAATATCGGGGTTGAATTTCACTATCTTTTTGTATGTAAACACGAAGAAATAAAAAAAATATACGTATTAAATATATCCCACAGTATTATTATAGTAATCCCAGTCTAAATTCACGCTAAAAATATGTATATAACCAGAAATATAGTTCCATAAATGCACACGATACAATATAACACGTAACGCAATAAGTCGATGGATTTTATGAATAGTAAAGAAATTTGTAAAGTGAGTTTGACCAAAAGACATAATGGTCGAGTATAGAATAATATATATCATTACTGGGTTTGCGCTGGTGTTCAATAACTGAGGTCCTCAGATTGAATGGGGTCCTTTTAATACATCCTTGATATACAAAGTTCATTTGTTCATTTTTTTATTTCAAGTTTAATACGATCTTTGATCAATCTAAATGATTCAACCTGCGGGCCGATTATAAACAATCAGGTAAAAAGTGGTTTCAAAAGCATTTAGTGTTTCATGTACATCGACAAAACACATCAAATTAATGAGAACAATTAAAACAGATGACATGGGTCGTTTAGTTGTACTTTTTTTGTAGATCAATCGATACAATCCGTAAATATCTTCATGCGTGCTAAAATTCCTTCCACGGTAAAAAAAAATTGTGTGAGTCCATATTCGTCATATCTTCTAGGTCCAAAATCTGCTGCATAAAGTCCATGAATACATTATTGTTTTTGTCAAAACTGCATACTACTTTTAAAACCACTGCTCCGTTAAATCAGTATCGTTTAGTACAGTAGTTGAGTGATGACATGCTGTGAGAACACTTGGACGACATTACATCTTTTGCTTATCCGTACAGTTAATTGAAAGAAGTTTACAAATAGTCAATTAAAGAAGTCGTATCACCTGACTGGCTATAATGTTTAAAATTACCGCCAGTCGACTATATATTGGGAGCCGTGCTCTCGTTATGGGTGAGTGGTCAACACACTAGCGAAGCTCGCCCGCCGCCTCACTGCGCTGTCGCCGTAGGGGGTCAATGAGAACAATAGGCAGTGGTATTTCCACGACAAAAATAACGCTTTCAAAAAAAAATAACGTTTCCAACGATACTCGTAACGTGGTCACGTAAAAATCACATGTTCTGTTGATGCTAACAAAGTTGCACATAAAAATCACGTAACATTCTGGCAATAACATGGGAAACAAAATCATTAACAATCATTGCTGACACTAACACGTGAAATGAAATGAATAACAATGCAAAATAAATAATAACATCAGCCACTAAATCTAACAACATTTAAAAAAGACAAACGCATGCAAAGATAGAGATAACACAGCAGCAAAAATATAACGTGTGCTAGAAAATAATAACATGCTTTTAGTTAAAGATAACTAAAATTTTGATAATAACAGTAAAACAGATATAACCAACATAAATATTTAAAAAAACACGAATATGGTTAAAATAACAGTTTAAGAACGAAAATTAACAGAACAGGGCTACCAGTGTTGGTGACCAAATTTCCATTCAATTTCGAGATATAACACTAGATTTCTTCATAAAGACATGGAAGGAAAAGTTATTCGTCTAATCATATTAAAGAATGCAGTCAATAGTAGCATACGTGGTAGAGAATGGAATGTGGTCAAAAAAATGAGACAACTTTAAAACACACATGCCACTAATTCAAGTACCATGTGATACCCGATGACGTATTGTGTAATAATTCCACTGAAATGACATTAGCTCGGGATATCGTCTATTAACAATAGTCCCGCACAAACATTATCAGGCGTCACGTGGTACGTGATATCGTGTCATTGAGTAATCTTGCGAGGACATTTCTACCAACCACCTAGAACCTATATATTTACTCGTAGGAGTAGTACTAGATATTTCACGTGATCACACGTACACTCTGATAAAAGGCATTTGATCATGACTTGTTCGTTATGTACAAATGATGACCTTTTGATTTCCCAAAGGTATTGCCACTGGCAAAATCTGTCCGATTAGTCTCGTTTTCCCCAGACTCTCGCCCTGAACGTTCAGTCTGGGGAATGTGAGTATACTATCCGGTGTATCATTACTCCTCATGAATGTAAACTGTGTTATGATATGATCCGAGAGTAACCGAACGTACATATACATGTACCTAACGACAACGATTTGCATAAGGCGTCCGCCGCTTCACAAACAATCACTGTGACGTCATATATACAGGTGGCGTAATCTACTAAACAATTGTCACAACGTAATTTTCTGTGGTCCGAGATCAACAAACAGCCCGGGAGGAGATTGAACAACAATATGGCGACGTTCAGTGAGGACTCAAATGTTTCGTGGTTCACACCATGGAAATCACATCTGTTAGGCAATATTTATCTCTTTGCTGTTGTACATTTGTTAAAATACTGACTAATGCCGTGAAAGTTGTAAAGTTAGTCTCGTGACTATTGCGAGGAGCAAATTTATGCCATCTTGTATATAAGGACTAACCAAAATCGATTTTTAAAACAGTGTTTCTGATTGTTCTGTATTTAACGAGTATTCATAAGGCTCAAGGTCAACTGAACGTGACCCACACCGTGGTACCTTTATACATGTATGTTAATGGCATATAACTTGAAACCATGAACAATGAATTAATGAAGCCATGAAAAAAATATTTTAGAAAGATTGTCATATGTACATAAATCAAGTAATTAAAGGAAATTCTGCTTCACATCTTCACAAGCCATTGGCGTTTCTGTTGGAGTCATGTTGGACTGATGAAATACCAATGGTACACTGCATACGTGGATTGAACAAGTTCACTTTGTATGTATAAAAGAAAAGTTGTTTTGATATACATTACAGTAACCTTACTGCTTTACGTTTTTGTAATTGAAAACTTGAAAAACACTCTTTAAAAACCTTGCATGTCTTTGCAATTTATTTTCGTAATTTCATTTCCCATTTTCTTTCCGTTATTTTGCAAACGAAAAGAAAGAAGATATAATCAAAAATGTTTCAACATTGCTAACAAATCTATCTCTGCATCTATCTTTCCGCTTTCCTAACCAAATTCTCTCAGATTTATGGTTTCATTCCATTCCAGTCAAATTGAACAAATTAAAATGCAATTTCATTTAAATCGTATACTTATACTTAATAATTCTTGCGCAACAAGCATTAATAGTCTCCCATACCATATTTTAAAAAACGATGATGCATTCATTGCATTTGCGAGGATTGCATGTACATTGTCTTACATGTTATTAATTTTGATGCATTATTCATCAGTTTTGATAATGAATCATACTTAAATATATTTCCATCAATATTTCTATAGGGATTTAGGTCTTTTCGTCCTTTTAATAAAAATGGTTTTTGTATCCAAGGAAAAATAAAACGAGTAGTATCTGGAATACCTGTCAGACTCAGATTAGCTATGGAGGACTAGGCGTAATAAGTCCATACATTGTACATCTTAAAGCGAAGCTAGGTGAGTGTAGTGATTAATTTGAGTTATTTGAGCTAACATTTCACAATGAAATGAAACTGGTTTTACAAGATACTGCTTTTATACCCACCCAACCCAACCATGGTAACTAGGTGAGGTTTAACAACAAGAGGTCAAAGGGCCTTAACCTGAGTTCGGATAAAGAATGAAACAAGGACATATTAACACTATATAAATGCCCATCAGACTCTTTAAATCTTTCAATGGTTATATCAATTTGACCTTTTGATCTTTACAAAGTATTAATTTGATGTTATTACATCTGTTACCTTTCCCATGAAAATTGAGCAAATTATACTCATTAATGTGTTTTTGCTATAAAAACTATAGTCAATTTGACACCCTCCCCAGGGAAAAATCTCAGACCTAAGGACCACAAATATTATAGAGGGTGTTGAGACCTTAATATATGAAGAGTATATGGTTCCATCATATCTTTGAATTCAGAAGATTTCTTTCTCAATTTTAGCCATTCGACACCTTTTGACCCCGCCCCTGAAAGTCAGCCATGAACCTATATTGATGTGATTTTAAAATACTATCTCAGGCTAAAAATTCTATCCAAGTTTGACTCATTTCTTATGAAAATTGAGCAAATAATATTCATAAATTGTTTATCCCTATATAGACTATAGTAATTTGGACCCCTTCCAAGGGGAAAAATCTGAGATTCCAGGACCTTGAAATTCACCTTTTTGGTAGAGGGACTTGATTCCTTCCAATATATGTAGAGTATTTGATTCTACTACATCTGCAAGTTGAGAAATGAATTTTGAAATTTCAGCCATTTTGACTCTTTTTGGTCCCTTCCCTCTGACCCCTGGGGTTCAGCTAGGACCTATATGGATAATATATGTTAAACTGCTCTCTCAGGCTACTAATTCTAACTAAGTTTAAATTATTTCTTATGAAAATTGAGCAAAAAATGCTCATAAATGTGATTTCCTATATAACCTATAATGAATTGGACCCTCTCCCCAGGGGAAAATCTGAGACCCCAGGGCCATGAAATTCACAATTTTTGTAGAGGGTCTTGTTACCTTTCAATCTATGAAGAGTATTCGATTTTATCATATCTGCGAGTGGAGAAAAAGATTTTTGAAATTTTAGCCATTTTTATTCTCTTTGCCCCCGTCCTATATGGATGTGATGTTAAAATACTATCACAGGCTAATAGCTCTTACCAAGTTTACTCCTTTCCTATGAAAATTCAGCAAATATGTCAATAATGTGTTTTTCCTATATCCTACATAATTTCTGTGTTGTAACCAACGTTTATAAGGTATTTGAAGCCATTTGAATGATGTTCGCGGCTTACTTCATCAAACCTTATGGTTTTAAATATTATAATGGAGAAAAATAAACAGGTCAAAATTTTCGCTAAGTTACGGCATATATAACTTTAAGCAATATTAGTGAAACTGGCCACTGTATAACATTATGGTCGTAGTACAATGTATGTTTTTAAGCTATACACACTGCATATATCATTAGTTATATTCACTGGAATACTTGACTTAGTACTACACTATATTATTTTCATTTAACTCATGTAATTGTAAGTATTGGTTCGCATATAATTGTTTAAAGGGAGGCAACCTTTGCGGGACCAGTAAATGTAAATCATTCATGACAGTTATGTTCTTTGCTTAAATAGTGTGCATTGGCCATTGTACCTTATAGAAAAAAATAAGCGTGGTTTTCTTCCTATACAACGTACAAACTCGCATTCATATCCTGGTAAAATTTATCGACGATAAATTACAAAATACTACGCATCGACAAGCTTTTTTTTATATCCTCATTTATTCTTATGCTTATTCTTAATTATTTTAGGAACGGATTGAGCGGTAAGAATTGTTCATTTAATCAGATTTCTTAAAGTATTATAAAAGATAAATTCCCTAACTTTATTCAAATGGGCAGTGTCGTTGTAAACACGCTCAATCAAGCTTCATATAAATAGTTTTGCCGCGTAAAGTGCAGTTTTATATTCTTGAATTCATTAAAACGCTTGATAAAACAAATGGGGAGACTAAATCAAGCAAGTAACCTTAACATGTAATCTAGGCTTACGTTAACACTAGACACAAATAACTGTATTTGTCGTAGTCATCAATAGTGCCACGTGTTTTAAGCAGCACTGGTGTATTTCCGGCTAATTAGATGTGCTATGCATGGGATCAAATTAATCTTTTAAGTGCTTTTTTTGGATGTTCTATTTACTATCCTCTCAAGCTTATGTTTAACACAAAAGGTTATTTAAGTCTTTCCTACATATGGGTCGTGTCAGTTTGTGATGGGTACGGAATGTTTTTTTTTTGTGTGTGTTTCTGCTAGAGATTTGTACTAATCTGTTAAAATCTTCTCTTTTCAGCCAGAGTATTGACAAGACATCCAGGAGATACTGTTACCTGGGTCATGTTCATATGACGATAAAATAAACGTATGTTTAATTTGATATTGACCGATGAGAAGCGGGCATTTTATACATTTTACTAGACCTTGGAAACAAAATGCTTGGTTTGTAATTTAGAAGGAAACATATTGGAAATTAATTTTATTTAAAGTGATACTGACATACAGGTGACACTGTTCCCCTTGCCAACTAGTGAACGTACTAGTATAAATGGAAATCACATGAAGCTAACATTGCCATAAGTAGATAATGTAGAAACGTACAGCCAAGGTCAAGATAACTTTAATCATAACATTTTTATACATGTACTATATATTATGGCTATCTCATTCGAATCTACTGAAATAAAAACAATCCATAAAAAACGTTAAAATTTGTGTTATCCAAATGTAGCAATTGATTTGAAATTTTGAAAACTTCTGCAAAACATCCCTTGTATGCTGATTGTGAGCTGGATAGTCAATCATTGTTGAGCACGCTAATTTTCGATTGCTAGTTTGCCAATATCATACAGTGACGACAGTCGTACATGGTCACCACAGCAGAATGCCTGAGGGTGTAACAACAAATCGTCATCGTCCTAAAGCTAGGGATATGGTCAGTACTGTAAAATTAACATATTTCCACGTGCGATTAAATATCATTTAAATCGCAGTTTTTTAGAAATCGCGAAAAAGTTTCAAGCAAAGGTACAGTATAATCATAGGAGGTGAAATCGCGAAATTAAATCGCCGTGAAAAAAAGTCGTAAGTCACGAAAACGCGACATGACGTCACCGCGAAATTGAGAGGGTTTACAGTGTACCCTAAAGAGAATTGGATGACGTCGAGGCGATGGTTAGCTCTGGTCAGATGATTTAGGGTGACTATATATAAACATCGACAATTATGACAGGACATGCGATATACTTTTAAGTAAATTTGTGTGTTTTTAGAGACAATAGTATGTTCGTATTTCTATGTTATAATAAAATGTTCGTCCATTGTAAAGTGCTGTCTCACTGAAGGGATCTTTCAAATTGTAATAGCATCTTTCTTGAGTAATAATAAGTTTTAAATATCACATGCAAATGTTAACTGTACTCGATCAACAATTATTGTAAGACAGCTAGAAGCATACGATATAAATCATAAACAAAACCACTTCCTGTTGAAGTGGATTGGTTAACCAATTTTTATGAATGTTATTTGGCTAAAACACTTGTTTAGGACACTGACGTCGTTCAGAGTCAACTCAGTTCTTCATCATAAGAAGTTTTAAATTTCAATTGTCAAAGACTGATATATCCCGCGGATACAGAATGCAGAGCAATCCCCTGAGAGAGAAAATGTGATTCGAAATGAGATAAGTATATATAAACCGCCTCTGCAAAATCATAAAACACATGCATACTTATATATAATTACTGATATCCATGATCCGCGTCTACTTTCCATTGTTAAAAGATTCTAACAACATCTGTCATTTATTGACGAGGGTCGCTTCCAAAGCGCAATAGGTAATATCGTACATCTGATTAATGGCTAGAAAAGGTGGTGGAAGATATTTCATTACAACAATAATGTTTGCATGGTGGCATTAAGCCTTATTTTGAATTTATTACAAGAATTTATAAGACTGGGACTATATAGGAAAAACATGTATAAGTGTGGTGAAATGCTTGCTCAGCGTTTCGCGGGCGGTAGTAAGCTTTAAGCATAAAGGACGACAGTGTTCCTATTGGGTACACTGTGTCTCCCAAAGCACACACGCGATTGCTACGCATATTAAGAAAATGTATCTTTAATATGTTGAGAAGATGCTAGGCAATGTCGAACTACACAAGATTAAAACAAAAATCTACATATTCGAGTATCTGTATTGATACAAATATTTCTGGTTTTGTTCTTTATGGTAAGTGTGAGTAACACGAGTCTGCATTACCACTCTATTATACATGTATCATGAACAATTACAGTAAAATGAAGCCTGAGTCGTTGAACCAGATAATTATATAAATTCACGCATTTGTCTGCATTATTGTCCATGAAGAAATTATACAGATGTTTCTTTGTATATTTCAATAAACATGCTTTCTAGTATTATCATTATCATTGTATAATGATAGTACAACACATGCGGCGATTGTATTGTTACGGGAATAGTCGCTGGCGCAGCAACATGGGATTATGACCCCACGTTTGGTGGGAACATATGAATGACTCGATTACAATCAGCTGTTCAATCGAAATCGTTGACGATGACGGGAGAGAAAAAATATGGCTATTTTATGAGGGTATAATGATAATGGGGCCAGTGTAAATTTTATGTAGCCCGGCTTCGCCGGGGTTACATAATTTATACGCGCCCCATTATCATTATACCCTCATAACTTCAACAAAGTAAAATCCATTCCTTAATTAAAAACTTATGCCCACTGTAAAGGTGTTGTATTGTATCATGAAATCAACACCTGATTTTAAAGTTAACTTATATTAGTGATATATATAGCCCAGCTTTCCCATAAGGTTTTGTCATAGCCATGATCCTTATAGGACGGTGTATAAGCGATTGGTTTCGTATCATAGTGAAATGTTTGTAAAACGAATGAGGTGTAGTCGTGCTGTGTCTCCTGATTTATGTGGAAGCTATAATAAATATTCAATATGAAATAATTTCGTGACGATGTCAAGGGTAAGAACATCCACACCTACAGAGCAGGACTTCCGGAGATTGTGTTACAGGAGACTGCGGTCCTAATTGTTTCCTCAGCATTAGATAAATGGCAATGTCAGATGACTGTGGTCGTGCCGTTGCGGTATTCCATAAGGACTGATATAGATATCAGCCATCAATTACCGGTATGTAGATAATGCGTTGTCAACAATATTTGATGGATCTGGATACGGAAACATATGTCTATGTCTCAAGGCTTTCCCGTTGGAACAATTAGGAATTTTGTTTCATTGCCTTCTTTTAACAGACAAAGCTACAGCACTACCTTGATTATTATATATTGTCATATTTTCATTTTGGTCATAAGTGTGTCAAAAACCGAAAGGATAAACATTTCCCTGCAGACTAGCTCCAGAATTTCTGTAACATATGTAGTTTAGCAAATATCGATAAAGGACCTAAATACTGGATAATGGCCACGGCCCACCAGTCACGCGATAGACCCTTTTGTGCCCAGTCGAATGAGTAGGGGCTTTTTGACATGAATGGCGTCACTGCTTGCTTGTGCTAACACGTTTACATCTGTTTGCTGTTTATCTAAATAAGCTTAACGTCCAATCACCTTCTAAGAACATCTAAGGAAGGGATTCCCTATATGCTGTTTATTTGTGGTGTTTGCATGCGTGTTTTAGGAGTATCTAGTAATGTAACGTGCCGAGGCTTACTCAAGACTATGGAAAATCATATACTTGAGTAAAAAATCTGTCTGAGAAAGTTTTATGGTGCCGGGCCCTGTCCGTGCTCGACGTTGCTTCACTAAGACACCAACACTCATCCGTACAGCTACAAAAGCTAGTTGATGGACTATGAGTCTAAATTGACCATATCCACGTATTGTCACAGTATGTTCGTGTTTTGTAATAGTGGATACAGAATGAAGGTCCCATCAATTTCTAAGTATTTAAGGACGAGCTTCCCATCCCTATATAAGCGATGTGTTTGTGTTGATCATGACTGCGTATATGTTTCAGGAGTGTGTAGTATGTTCTGCTATTTCGTATATGTTTCAGGAGTCTGTAGTATGTTCTGGTATTGCGTATGTGTTTCAGGAGTGTGTAGTATGTTCTGGTATTTCGTATATGTTTCAGGAGTCTGTCGTATGTTCTGCTATTGCGTATGTGTTTCAGGAGTGTGTAGTATGTTCTGGTATTTCGTATATGTTTCAGGAGTGTGTAGTATGTTCTGCTATTGCGTATGTGTTTCAGGAGTCTGTAGTATGTTCTGCTATTGCGTATGTGTTTCAGGAGTGTGTAGTATGTTCTGCTATTTCGTATATGTTTCAGGAGTCTGTAGTATGTTCTGCTATTTCGTATGTGTTTCAGGAGTCTGTAGTGTGTTCGTCTATTGCGTATGTGTTTCATTAGTGTGTAGTATGTTCTGCTATTTCGTATATGCTTCAGGAGTCTGTAGTATGTTCTGGTATTGCGTATGTGTTTCAGGAGTGTGTAGTATGTTCTGGTATTTCGTATATGTTTCAGGAGTCTGTCGTATGTTCTGCTATTTCGTATGTGTTTCAGGAGTGTGTAGTATGTTCTGCTATTGCGTATGTGTTTCAGGAGTGTGTAGTATGTTCTGCTATTTCGTATGTGTTTCAGGAGTCTGTCGTATGTTCTGCTATTTCGTATGTGTTTCAGGAGTGTGTAGTATGTTCTGCTATTGCGTATGTGTTTCATTAGTGTGTAGTATGTTCTGCTATTTCGTATGTGTTTCAGGAGTCTGTAGTGTGTTCGTCTATTGCGTATGTGTTTCATTAGTGTGTAGTATGTTCTGCTATTTCGTATGTGTTTCAGGAGTATGTCGTATGTTCTTCTATTGCGTATGTGTTTCAGGAGTATGTAGTATGTTCTGGTATTGCGTATATGTTTCAGGAGTATGTAGTATGTTCTGCTATTGCGTATGTGTTTCAGGAGTCTGTAGTATGTTCTGCTATTTCGTATGTGTTTCAGGAGTCTGTAGTATGTTCTGCTATTTCGTATGTGTTTCAGGAGAGTATGTAGTATGCACTATGTACTGCTATTTCGTGTGTGTTTCAGGAGTCTGTAGTATGTTCTGCTATTTCGTATGTGTTTCAGGAGTGTGTAGTATGTTCTGCTATTTCGTATGTGTTTCAGGAGTGTATAGTATGTTCTGCTATTTCGTATGTGTTTCAGGAGTGTATAGTATGTTCTGCTATTTCGTATGTGTTTCAGGAGTGTATAGTATGTTCTGCTATTTCGTATGTGTTTCAGGAGTGTGTAGTATGTTCTGCTATTTCGTGTGTGTTTCAGGAGTGTATAGCATGTTCTGCTATTTCGTATGTGTTTCAGGAGTGTATAGCATGTTCTGCTATTTCGTATGTGTTTCAGGAGTGTATAGTATGTTCTGCTATTTCGTATGTGTTTCAGGAGTGTATAGTATGTTCTGCTATTTCGTATGTGTTCAGGAGTGTGTAGTATGTTCTGCTATTTCGTATGTGTTTCAGGAGTGTATAGCATGTTCTGCTATTTCGTATGTGTTTCAGGAGTCTGTCGTATGTTCTGCTATTTCGTATGTGTTTCAGGAGTCTATAGTATGTTCTGCTATTTCGTATGTGTTTCAGGAGTGTATAGCATGTTCTGCTATTTCGTATGTGTTTCAGGAGTGTATAGCATGTTCTGCTATTTCGTGTGTGTTTCAGGAGTGTATAGCATGTTCTGCTATTTCGTATGTGTTTCTTGAGTGTATAGTTTGTTCTGCTAATTCGTGTGTGTTTTAGGAGTCTGTAGTATGTTCTGCTATTTCGTATGTGTTTCAGGAGTGTATAGTATGTTCTGCTATTTCGTATGTGTTTCAGGAGTGTATAGTATGTTCTGCTATTTCGTATGTGTTTCAGGAGTGTGTAGTATGTTCTGCTATTTCGTATGTGTTTCAGGAGTGTATAGTATGTTCTGCTATTTCGTATGTGTTCAGGAGTGTGTAGTATGTTCTGCTATTTCGTATGTGTTTCAGGAGTGTATAGTATGTTCTGCTATTTCGTATGTGTTTCAGGAGTCTGTTGTATGTTCTGCTATTTCGTATGTGTTTCAGGAGTGTGTAGTATGTTCTGCTATTTCGTATATGTTTCGGGAGTCTGTAATATGTTCGTCTATCGCGTATGTGTTTCAGGATTCTGTTGTATGTTCGTCTATTGCGTATGTGTTTCAGGAGTCTTAGTATGTTCCGCTATTGCGTATGTGTTTCAGGAGTATGTAGTATGTTCTGGTATTTTGTATATGTTTCAGGAGTATGTAGTATGTTCTGCTATTGCGTATGTGTTTCAGGAGTCTGTAGTATGTTCTGCTATTTCGTATGTGTTTCAGGAGTCTGTAGTATGTTCTGCTATTTCGTATGTGTTTCAGGAGTCTGTAGTATGTTCTGCTATTTCGTATGTGTTTCAGGAGTCTGTAGTATGTTCTGCTATTGCGTATGTGTTTCAGGAGTCTGTAGTATGTTCTGCTATTTCGTATGTGTTTCAGGAGTCTGTAGTATGTTCTGCTATTTCGTATGTGTTTCAGGAGTCTGTAGTATGTTCTGCTATTTCGTATGTGTTTCAAGAGTCTGTCGTATGTTCTTCTATTGCGTATGTGTTTCAGGAGAGTATGTAGTATGTTCTGCTATTTCGTGTGTGTTTCAGGAGTCTGTAGTATGTTCTGCTATTTCGTATGTGTTTCAGGAGTCTGTAGTATGTTCTGCTATTTCGTATGTGTTTCAGGAGTGTGTAGTATGTTCTGCTATTTCGTATGTGTTTCAGGAATGTTCTTCTATTGCGTATGTGTTTCAGGAGTATGTAGTATGTTCTGCTATTTCGTATGTGTTTCAGGAGTCTGTAGTATGTTCTGCTATTTCGTATGTGTTTCAAGAGTCTGTCGTATGTTCTTCTATTGCGTATGTGTTTCAGGAGTGTGTAGTATGTTCTGCTATTTCGTGTGTGTTTCAGGAGTGTATAGTATGTTCTGCTAATTCGTGTGTGTTTCAGGAGTCTGTCGTATGTTCTTCTATTGCGTATGTGTTTCAGGAGTATGTAGTATGTTCTGCTATTTCGTATGTGTTTCAGGAGTATGTAGTATGTTCTGCTATTGCGTATGTGTTTCAGGAGTGTATAGTATGTTCTGCTATTTCGTATGTGTTCAGGAGTCTGTAGTATGTTCTGCTATTGCGTATGTGTTTCAGGAGTCTGTTGTATGTTCTGCTATTTCGTATGTGTTTCAGGAGTGTGTAGTATGTTCTGCTATTTCGTATATGTTTCGGGAGTCTGTAATATGTTCGTCTATCGCGTATGTGTTTCAGGATTCTGTTGTATGTTCGTCTATTGCGTATGTGTTTCAGGAGTCTTAGTATGTTCCGCTATTGCGTATATGTTTCAGGAGTCTGTAGTATGTTCTGCTATTGCGTATGTGTTTCAGGAGTGTGTAGTATGTTCGTCTATTGCGTATGTGTTTCAGGAGTGTGTAGTATGTTCTGCTATTTCGTATGTGTTTCAGGAGTCTGTCGTATGTTCTGCTATTTCGTATGTATTTCAGGAGTCTGTCGTATGTTCTGCTATTTCGTATGTATATCAGGAGTCTGTCGTATGTTCTTCTGTTGCGTATGTGTTTCAGGAGTATGTAGTATGTTCTGGTATTTTGTATATTTTTTAAGGAGTATGTAGTATGTTCTGCTATTGCGTATCTGTTTCAGGAGTCTGTAGTATCTTCTGCTATTTCGTGTGTGTTTCAGGAGTCTGTAGTATGTTCTGCTATTTCGTATGTGTTTCAAGAGTCTGTCGTATGTTCTTCTATTGCGTATGTGTTTCAGGAGTATGTAGTATGTTCTTCTATTGCGTATGTGTTTCAGGAGTATGTAGTATGTTCTGCTATTTCGTGTGTGTTTCAGGAGTCTGTAGTATGTTCTGCTATTTCGTATGTGTTTCAAGAGTCTGTCGTATGTTCTTCTATTGCGTATGTGTTTCAGGAGTATGTAGTATGTTCTGCTATTTCGTATGTGTTTCAGGAGTCTGTAGTATGTTCTGCTATTGCGTATGTGTTTCAGGAGTATGTAGTATGTTCTGGTATTTTGTATATGTTTCAGGAGCATGTAGTATGTTCTGCTATTGCGTATGTGTTTCAGGAGTGTATAGTATGTTCTGCTAATTCGTGTGTGTTTCAGGAGTGTGTAGTATGTTCTGCTAATTCGTGTGTGTTTCAGGAGTCTGTCGTATGTTCTTCTATTGCGTATGTGTTTCAGGAGTATGTAGTATGTTCTGGTATTTTGTATATGTTTCAGGAGCATGTAGTATGTTCTGCTATTGCGTATGTGTTTCAGGAGTCTGTAGTATCTTCTGCTATTTCTCATGTGCTTCAGGAGTCTGTAGTATGTTCTGCTATTGCGTATGTGTTTCAGGAGTATGTAGTATGTTCTGCTATTTCGTATGTGTTTCAGGAGTATGTAGTATGTTCTGCTATTGCGTATGTGTTTCAGGAGTGTGTAGTATGTTTTGCTATTTCGTATGTGTTTCAGGAGTGTATAGTATGTTCTGCTATTTCGTATGTGTCTCAGGAGTGTATAGTAAGTTCTGCTATTTCGTATGTGTTTCAGGAGTGTATAGTATGTTCTGCTATTTCGTATGTGTTTCAGGAGTGTGTAGTATGTTCTGCTATTGCGTATGTGTTTCAGGAGTGTGTAGTATGTTCTGCTATTTCGTATGTGTTTCAGGAGTCTGTTGTATGTTCTGCTATTGCGTATGTGTTTCAGGAGTGTGTAGTATGTTCTGCTATTTCGTATATGTTTCAGGACTCTGTAGTATTTTCGTCTATTGCGTATATGTTTCAGGAGTCTGCAGTATGATCTGCTATTGCGTGTATGTTTCAGGAGTCTGTAGTCTGGTCGTTTTTTGCCTTCCTGTAGTATTGGAAAATGCTGTCCTTTCAATTATGTATTCTAATTTAGCATACTGCCATTATCACCAAACAATAAATATGCCGAGTTACAATATACTGAGCACTAGTCGCCCATTCCATTCGTTCTATTGCAAATAAGCCTAGGACGACTAGATGCTCTCCTCGACACTTATGTCAATACACTATATTAATTGCATTATTTTAATGAACATTGTTCCCGTGTTAATTAGTTTCGGGAGGAAATATTAATGATATTATTTTGGAACGGAGTTGAAGGAATGTGTTCGAATTTCTGACACTGTAGTTTAGATTGCGAGGTGATAGAAGTGAAGAGAAGGGTTTCAAGTACTATTTGCTAGACTGATGTATCTTGGACAGTGCACAAATCAAATCTGGATCCTTGGTCATAGGGTAGAGCAAACTACAAGAATGATTAATCAATGCCTAAAATAAGTAATAGATGAAGTGATAATATTTCCATACCTGCCAATGGCCGAGTGTTGACAGTGCTCAATTTGTCGACCATATGCATACCAATTAGTTTACCTAATCGAAACAACTTATATAATACAATGGTAAAGTATTATACAACTTAGATATGATTTAGCCATGTTTTACTAGTGACAAAAATAATGCTTAAATATATATGATAACGAACGTTCAGCAGGATTTTGGTAACTATTGATTTTTATTTTGTAAAATATAAATAAGATACAGTGAAGATTGCAAATTGTGGGACCCACGCGTGTCATCTTCTTCAAACTGGAATGTTTCCTTGTTATTGCTGTAGTCTATCACTCACCAATGAAACTTGACTAGTATGTATTTCACTTAAAATTCAAACAAAATTCATGTCACTTTTTTACCTTTATTAACAGACGAAAGTTGACAATATTAAAAATTTTGAGTAGGTGATATAAATGTTCAATATTTTCCCTTAATATTTACAATTGCCACTGTTTATTTCTAACTTGAGTGCAGAACGTGACCCGATTCGGTGCGTAGGAATACCTGTAAATATTGGCGGACGTCCTTTGACATTCCACAAAATCACGTGTCAATCTTTACAACTAACACATGGACGAGTAAGCAAAGTAAGAGGTTAATCCTTAAATGAAAAGCGCCGGCCAAATAAGGTATACACTTTTGTTCACTATCCAAGGAACGATCTCACAAAATATTACTTAAAACTTCGAAACATAAACACACACTCGACTACACAACACCAAACATGAACTAGACCACTTAAACTGCTCTATTCACCGATAAACCGATAATTTTCTTACATAGGCACACATAATATTGATCCCTGTAATAGCAGTAATAGACTCCACCTATCCCAAATAATTCTACAGAAAAAAAGTCTCATGACAACCTCGATGTCATTACAAAACAACTGAAGGCTATGTGTGCAACATCCATGACATTAGTTTTGTCCTTTGTTGCACATCAACAGAATCTAATAATGGCCACACTTTGATTGACTATGTGGCATAGAGAGTGGGAGTCACTGCCTCTGATAGCTCTAAAATTTCGAATTAGTATATATCTATATCGCAATTCGATCTAACGTGTGAATATCTTTGTCTCCTAATTTTGACATCCCCATTGTTCTCTTTTGATAACGTAATCGGTAAATTAAAACGAGTTACTATTTTAACTATATTGGTGTTTGCCCCTAGTGAAGTTAGTGATATTGCCGCTGCTAGGACGTTTGGTTCATACTCCCCATTGCATGATTACAATGCGATTAAATTCGGTAAATGTATTTTATTTTCTTACAAAATAACTTTCATTTTGCTTTCTTACGTTTTTATTGAAACTGCTTGACCTTTGCTAATAAGTTGTCCATCTCCCTTGCATGAAGGCTCTGGGTTCTTTCCCTTTACAAGACACATGGAAATAATCAAAGGCCTACATGATGGATCCTCCTAAAATGACCTTAATTAACTGCTAAGAAACGAAACACTAGCAATGATTTCTTCATTGAACTATACTGTAAATAGCGCATACCACTATATCTATTTAGTAAATCACATGATATTTATTAGGGATTCGATTGGATAACAGCCATGGTCTATTTTGCCACTGTTCAATGTCTTTCTTGACTACGGGAGACTATACTGACTACGGGAACTACGGGAAGTATATTCTCCCGGAAATTAGCACGTGACCAAATATGTGACGTCATAATGACTGTTATGTGACATACTAAATCTAATATGGACCTTTCTCTCGGGAACAGGCCTCCTATAGTGTTGTCTAGCGGATATAGTCCCTTCGACTCGGGGACTTTACCTCGCCAGACAACACTTCGACTTGGGGACTATAACTCGCTAGACAACTGTTACGTTCCGTAACGGCGAATATTATACACAGGAATGTAAATTCAGGACAATCGTCATATTTCCTATCAGAACAATGGAGGCCTAGCCCCGATCTGAGAATGGTTATAAACTCAGCTTCACTCAATGTGATATACGTGATTAAAAGACAGAGAGTCGTAATTATATTCATTACTGATATTGACATAATTAATGGAATGTATATTGTAGAATCTAGCGTGTTAACGTTAGAGTCAAGTATTGAGATTCGACAGATAACGAAAATGACACAAAGTACATATATTTTTATCAGGAAACATGTATAAATATGTTCTGTTATGTTCATGGAAGTCACCTGAACCATGCTGCAAGATTGGTATGTCATAAAACGTCGTATTCTAGCCAAATCACGTCTCTGTAAACGACAGCCTGCTTTCCGTGTATTTCGCCATTTGTTATGGTTGGATTTCGCGGATTCCGCACGCGCTATGTAACAAGCGTTTTGATTGGCTCGGACTCGTCGGATGATCACCAGCGCAGGCTATAAAAGGGGGTGAAATCGGACGGAAAGTCAGAACTCATTTGAGCTCCCAAACGAGTGGTCGCCTCATCTGGCCCTAAACTTTGGAAAGCCTTGAGTCTCCTCAAACCAATGACCTAATAGTGGTTCAAGATGTTTGAACTTCTCCGTAAAGGGAACTTAACGTTCCAAGGGAATAACTCTTATAGAGTTAAGTTACAAAGCTCTCAGAATATGAGTGTTGTCCGTTGGCGAAAACGGGGAAATGTCTCCGTATTCGGAAACACTATTTGTAGACGGAAGCACCTCTGTCTATAGACTCATTACATATTCTTATCTAATAATTAATGTTTATTATAATAGCTTTTATATAGTAGGTATTTATTTCTCCATATTCGGAGCATTATACCAGTATAGATTGAAGCACCTCCATCTATGGAAATGTTCCATATTCCAATAATGTATTCAAGGATATAGATCAGTGTTTAGTGTAGAATATTTGTATAACCTTTGTAAATCTCGATGTATCCAGTACCTGTACTTTGATGATTTGTGATTATAATAAATCATAAGTTGATTTTTATTCCTGACTTTGTTCTTTTATGGAGTAGTGCTAGGCTGGAAACGAATCCCTTATATATTACTTTTACTTGGTGATTGCTGAAATACGCAACTCGACTCGAAAAGTTACACAACACTTCGACTCGGGGACTATACCTCGCCAGACAACACTTCGACTCGGGGACTATACCACGCCAGACAACACTTCGACTCGGGGACTATACCTCGCTAGACAACACTTCGACTCGAGGACTATACCTCGCCAGACAACACTTCGACTCGGGGACTATACCTCGCTAGACAACACTTCGACTCGGGGACTATACCTCGCCAGACAACACTTCGACTCGGGGACTATACCTCGCTAGACAACACTTCGACTCGGGGACTATACCTCGCTAGACAACACTTCGACTCGGGGACTATACCTCGCCAGACAACACTTCGACTCGGGGACTATACCTCGCTAGACAACACTTAGACTCGGGGACTATACCACCCTAGACAACACTTCGACTCGGGGACTATACCACGCTAGACAACACTTCGACTCGGGGACTATACCTCGCAAGACAACACTTCGACTCGAGGACTATATCTCGCCAGACAACACTTCGACTCGGGGACTATACCTCGCCAGACAACATTTCGATTCGGGGACTATACCTCACCAGACAACACTTCGACTCGGAGACTATACCTCGCCAGACAACACTTCGACTCGGGGACTATACCTCGCCAGACAACACTTCGACTCGGGGACTTTACCTCGCCAGACAACACTTCGACTCGGGGACTATACCTCGCCAGACAACACTTCGACTCGGGGACTATACCTCGCTAGACAACACTTCGACTCGGGGACTATACCTCGCTAGACAAAACTTCGACTCGGAGACTATACATCGCCAGACAACACTTCGACTCTGGGACTATACCTCGCCAGACAACACTTCGACTCGGGGACTATACCACGCTAGACAACACTTCGACTCGGGGACTATACCTCGCAAGACAACACTTCGACTCGAGGACTATATCTCGCCAGACAACACTTCGACTCGGGGACTCGGGGACTATACCTCGCCAGACAACACTTCGACTCGGGGACTATACCTCGCCAGACAACACTTCGACTCGGGGACTATACCTCGCCAGACAACACTTCGACTCGGGGACTATACCTCGCCAGACAACACTTCGACTCGGGGACTATACCTCGCTAGACAACCTCGACTCGGAGACTATACCTCGCTAGACAACACTTCGACTCGGGGACTATACGTCGCCAGACAACACTTCGACTCGGGGACTATACCTCTCCAGACATCATTTCGACTCGGGGACTATACCTTGCCAGACAACACTATAGGAGAACAGTTCCCTCTTGAAAGGGCCATATTAGAGTAGTATTGGTACGGATGTAATGTTTTACCATTTACACTATTTATGATGAAATCCTCACAATGTACCGTAAAGGTACATACCTAAGCTGAATTTTGAAGAAGTGGATATAAGTTGATAATGTTGTAGAGTCAGAAAGTTTATAAGCTTACTTGTGGTACTGCACACATTATCAACATCATAAAAAAAGTTAATTCCCATAATGCATAGGTTTTCTGGCGTCGTCCTAATTACCACATCGCAGTTGACTAACACTGAACCTAGCGATAAAACAGCGAAATTAACCTTAATTCATAGTTAACATAAATAAGGGGTCGCGGTAGCCTAAAGGTTAATGTGCTCCGGCATATTACCACAAATCCTCAGTATCTGGGTCATGAGAGTCCATGTGTGGCAGTTGCCAGATACTGCCGCTGGTCGGTGGTTTTTCTCCATTTACTCTGGTTTATCCTAATATTCCCTGAAATGAACCTGGCTGTTAAATGGACATAAAACTTATCTAATCTAATTGTTTCTGTAACTTTAATTTTGACCTTTGATGTAGTTAATATGACGTCATATCTATTATCAAGGGCCATTATTTAGGGTTTCATTCATGTTTTGTTCGAATCTATATTGAGTACGGGAGAGAATTTGTTTCTTTTATCAGTGTCAGTAATCAATTGCTTACCACCATCATATATATTGTGTAGAATTCATATATATTTTCCACCTTGTCTGATCTGCCATCAACACCAGTTGACACTTTACAACACCATTGTTATCTCTCAATGAGAATATCGTTACTATCAAAGAATGAAATCAAACGAAATTGTGTAACAAATGGACGACTTCCATTTACATCAATATCATGTTCTCTTTGTCCACGAGTCTGTTTATTATTTCTGGGCAAAGACTTACTACCAGTGAAAAACGCGAAACATTCACAATATGACATTAATCTTTCCTAACACTGCGTATCACATCAAAATAATAGTATCGGATACCATATTCTATTTTAAACAAAATCAAACTCTTTCAGATAAAAAAAATGTCCAATAATCGTGTCAAATACGTTATCACTAATGTCTACACCAAGGCCGTATTTTGTTTCATTTCGATATAAAACAATACTTCATTTTGTATTATACCTTTTATCAGAGAAGTTCAAAAGAAACTATAACTACATTTTTATTGTACTGTCACATTAATGTATACGGATGTATGATCACGTAACAAAACGTTTTAGATTTCCCGTTCATTTAACACTATCAAATATTTAGTGCCTAGTTGGACCTTGAATCGAGTTATATCAACAACAAGTCGTTCGCCTTTGAGTGGGTTCTATATATTATTTAATAACATTAAAAAGTACTAGGTAGATGTTCTGGGCACAAGGTCGGTTGGTCGGTCGGTTGGGCTTTATGCCATATTAACAGTTAAAGATGCTCCACCTCTGACAAACGATATTTTTTTCACTATCAAAACAGGAGCATACGATTTAGTATTTTTCTTCAGTTACAAAAGTTACTTACTTTACACCATTACAACGATCGAAAAGTTTGAGCTTATAATTGTACTTCAAATTGAAAATATAAAAAAATAATTAATTGCATCCCGAAAAAAATTCCGTGGCACTATATCCTATATGGAATGAAGTACTGATTGCGCACGCACCAAAGGCAAACTAAATTATTTTATTTTATTTTTTGTGTTAATGAGACATATATATACACGATTACACACCAATTATTGTTCAAATGATGAGTATCATTTAATCTCTGTCCATCTTTAAGGTTGTTTAAGGACAGTAGAAGCATATATTGTCCCCTGATCGAGTCACATTACATAGGATATAAAATGATAGTTTATTCTCCTGCTTTAATAAGTGCTTATCACAAAGGAGTTCATCAGTTGCCAGAATGACCGGATGAGATGTGCGTTAGCGAGATAACATTAAAGCGTATAGAAATGGCAAGAGTTCCACTATTACAAGAGGAAACAACAAGAATATACCGCAGCCTCCCAAAACATACAGTCACCGCAACACATTGTATACAATGGAAATCGTCCTTAAATGGATATGGCTGCAAAAAGGACCTTGAGTCTACTTAAATAAACCAAATCAAAATGCAGTACATGGTGTGTGTGGGTGGCTGTATCGTTTGGGAGTTTGTGGTATATCTATGTTGTATATTTGCCATAGTGTAACTTACTTACTAATTGACACATGCGGACAGCACAACCAGTACATGGTTATAGAAATCAGGAATTAGCTTCATGATGCCTTAATGATTCATTCAATTAATACATGCCTATGGATGCATGCTAAGCTAAATGCGGATAATAAACTGCGTGTGTTATACAAAATCGAAGTCACTTCAACAACAATAAACAAACAAACAAACAAATAATACAAAACCCATTAAAATGGCGTCGATCAACGTTATATGGAAATTACTAGTTATCCAAATTGGAAATTAATTTGCTTCGTTCGTTTTTCGTCTGGAAAATTTGTAAATGTCAGACTGAGAAGAGAAATCATAAGGGATCGCTTAATATAGCACTAAGAAATCAGGCTTCGATAGTCATTATGTTGTGTATGGATGTGTTTGTCTCATATGAGGATTAGTCCGTAATCTTCCTTACTTGAATGAAATATCGAATACCACAGAAAATATCATTTTGAGACATCAGATTTTATCATTGAAAAATAAACATATAAATGGATAATTTGTTTCTTTTTTCATCCGTATGGCAACATATTGAATCGAATTTTCGTCTGAAAAAAGTAACGACCACGCATTCATATGTAGGCCTTTGCGCTAATATGAAGTCTTAACGAAATATTAATCCTTACGATACTGAAACCATACTGAAACCATACTGTATCTTTAAGCTAAAATTAGTAACCCTTAGGGTATTGACTTTCAAATGAGTCAGGGTGAAATGAACCAGCGCATTAATGCCATTCAAAACGGTATGGCCTTCCCCCTAATAGTTATTTACGAAGAAGACGTTGGAGATACATGCGATAGATAGCTTGTCCTTTCCTTTCGGATAGGTATTAAATATTACGTCATGTTTTTATGAGTATAGCGTCATATATTTCGAGCAAAACCAACCTAATTATCACTCATTAATGACATCACAATCGACACCTACCCGCAAATGAGATTACTGTAATATTCAAATGCTGAACACATAATGTACTTTTACCAGTTATTTACCTGTATATGATGGTTTGCATGTAGTATGGGCATGTTATGTAGAGATTGCTGTTGTGTCCATTATGCCATACCAATAAAGCATTGTACTAAACATAATGGCAAGAACATCTAGCTGGGATTCAGTTTTCTGACACTCCTATTTGCTCTATGTTGACAGTTAGGTAGTAGCACAGACCAAGATACTCGTTCCTGACACCAGATTTAGATATTATGACAGATACATGTCTGAAACACCAGACATCTATCTGTCATAATGACTAAGTCTGGTATCAGGACCAGAGTGTTTCGGGCTAGTAGGAACTTAGCCTGCATTTTCATAAGTTATGGTCCGTCACGAACAGGAGCGTAGTAGAGTCTTAGTGTGAAGGGGCCTTAATATCAAGACGAACGCGGTACACCGGGTGTAGTCGGTTTGACTTTGTAATTACTCGTACGAGGAACCATATTGACCTATTACACAATGTTCTCGTCATTATCCTTATTTTTAGCATATCCGCAATAAAGAACTCTTTCTGACAAACGTGCAATTTCGTAACGATTACAATTATTCGCAAAATATAAGAATTCGCGCCTCAGCTCTGTCGTGAAATTCCGAGAAAATAGTGTCTGTCTCGCGTAGAAAAATTAGGTTGTTTAAAGTTTAACAAGGGGGGATGGGGGTTCGCTTTCATGAGATGAAAATTAGATTCATGTACAAAAAAACAGATAATTGGAACGTTTCATATATCCTGATTTTCATTCAAAATAAATACACGTGTGCGCATTGCACATATCCATGAGTATATTTCAGTAGTTAATACACTCTAACCAATAGAACGGGACATGTCTGCTGATCATCCTAAAATAACTAATCTGTTTTCTTACTTGTTGTAGTTGAGTACTTATAAATTGTTATTTTACATGTAATTTTATTTTCTTAGATTAACGTTATATAGTTTTTTGGAGTTAATGGATAAATAAATTCAAAATTATATTTAAATCGGTAATCAGTAAGGTCCGACGACGTCACATTCGTAAAACATTGTATAAGTATTAAATGATAAATGTAAATATTAATTAACAAACTGAAAATGAGTTTGTACAATATGGTATATTTTTGCTATCTTTTCTGCTGTATATTGGTCCATTTAGGTGTGTTGATGTGGCGCGTATCAATGTAAAGAATAATAAAACTGTTTGCACAAGAGACGACGCCATAAAGTACAGAAGCCTCGCGAATAATATATTCTCTGAACACAAATTGTTTCCTAAAAATGCAGTATATTAATATATTTTCTCAATTTAGTCGTAAAAATTATTTCTTACGTAACTGTCTCGCTCTAACAAAACATAACATCTTACATGTACCTGGTCATATTACACATTAATAACAAAGGCTATTGCAGCTATTGCTATTGTAGCAGGCACGTGTCTACATCCACTACTATTGGGTTTCATGTATTTAATCTGTAAAGATTAATCGACGGATCGCTAGATGTCAATCAAACCCATATACCGCACAGAGATTTATTAGATTTGCGACGTTTGTTACAACATTGAATGGAAAAACGGAACGTGTCTTCATACTGTCTTGTAATCGGTCACATTGAAAACTACCTTAGGTTAATAGAATCTTACATGGGTCTATCAAGTGAACAGGGGTATCTCAACCCGAGTATAAAATTAGGCTTGTCAATCCAAGGGTTGACGACCAATTTTTTAGATTGATATATCCACTTGGCAGATCCATGGACTTTTTTCTACCATACAGTATAACACGTTATGAAAATTCAGCTGTTTATAAACATAATCAAAATCAATTATTTATGGAAGGTCGCATGTAGAAGGTTGTACTGCTGACGTCATTTTCTACTGCGTGTGACCTGTCTTTTCCCCTATAAAAGATTTATAGAATTTTACATGCGTCTGTCAGGTGGACAGGGATATCTCAACCCGAGTGAAAGATTTGAGTAGGTCAACCCGAGGCTTGCCGAAAGTTGACGGCCAAAATCTTTCACGAGGGTTGAGATTTCCCTGTCCACCTGACGGACCCATGTTTGATTCTTTTGCTCTCATGCTTTCATGAAACATGATGAAAATGTAGTAATATAGAAACATTTCAAAATCACTGCCATCACATGAACGTCACAATGCGTCAAAATTAATGATGACGTCACGTCATTATCTATCGCGTGTGGTCTATCTTTTCCCTACCCCAGTAAAAACAGAGTTATCTTTTCCCTAGCAACTGTGGGATAACCATGTCTAGTATTTCCCTTAGTAATAACAGAATAACTCAGTCAATTTTGGGAGAAAACTTGCTCCAGAGAAAAAGACATAGAAAAACAATCTGCAGACTGTTTTGCACTTTTTACCATTAATGTTTTTGTAATTAATGTGAAGGTATGTTTTGAATTGCAATCTTACAGTTCATCAGAATGTGGTCAGTAACGATATGATGTTACTACCTATCTATAACAGTGGGCATTTAATGATCTGCATCTAGAATTTTTAATGTCTGCTCTGCCATGCATTCTTAATGACTGATGTTTTAATCATACAGTCGAAGAGGCGGATAAGGTTACATTGTAAAAATACTGGATAATCCATTCAGGACCCAATTATATCAGCATTCCTGAATTAAAAAAAAAACGTTAGTTAAAATTGTCCATAGAAGAGCTATACAAACTTTTGGCAATCATGATGGACAATAAATTCACTAGATCCTTTTACAGCTACTCGTAAAACAATATGTACATCCTTATATGGCGTTTTTATTTTAAAAAAAATATCACTGCTGCTAATATAACTGAGTAAGACAGATAAATGTTATTAAAGATGTGAAAAATATAATGTCTGTCCGGTTTAAGACAAAGAGTTGTCATTCACCTAGTAACAATGGGACATCCTTAATTTTTGGTTGCAATAATAAAATGAAAATTAAATGTAATGTACAGAGTTTCAAAAATTATATCTTACCTTATCAAGGAGTTACCTCACCTTAATTTCATAACCCTCACCATATATATGTGCTTGTTTGTTTGTTTATTTGTTTGTACCACTGATCAGGAGAAGACTAAGATAGGCTGTATCTGATGTCTAATCCTATTGACGCATAAAAAAATATATTTCCATTCTACTTTTAGTATCCCGTTTAATCTATGTTAAACCAGATGAGCAATATCTGGCTATGAACTCCAATCTGGTCAAGCGTATGAAAATTTGACGTTTCCGCCGCGTCGCTGACAATGTATACACTGTATACTTACGCCTATACATAACGGTCAAATATTTTTAAAAGTGGTTTTAAAGTTGTGCGGTCTATGCAATCTAATGGTATTATCGTGTTGACAAAATAGCATGTATTAAAAAATATTATCGCATAATTTTCATTTGTTCGCTTGTTTCAAACCGTTTTGTGTTGAACTATATTCAGAAGCTGATGCTATGGCTGTTCCGTTTATTGAACTTGGTGACGTCAACACTAGCACAAGCGGGAAATTCAAAAGATATACATGTATAGTTTTGAATTTGAATGATCGTAATGGAAATATAAATAATAAACTGTTACCAGATTGGACATACAGTTGATATGAAGCCCATCCGTCCGAAAGATAAATATTCATGGCGCCCTAACGGGCGCCATTCTATTTATCTTCCTTCAGGATGGGCTTCATATCAACTGTATGTCCAATCTGGTAACAGTTTATTGCTTAAATGGCGGAAGCGCACTCCTCGTTATTACATGTGTTGGCTTGTTATATATATATATATAATCTTTAAAGACGCTCCACCGTCGACAAAGCATGAATGATACCCTGCATTTGATCAACAACTGGTGTTTAATCGTATATATATGCATATGTCTCATTTCACAAAAATACTTTAAAATGATTTATTTTGCATTTGGTACATGTGAATTCAGTACTTCATTCCATATAGTACATAAGTGTCATGGATTTTTTTTCGGGACGCAAATATTAACGTTTTAATATCTGTATCCGGAAGCAAAATACGCGCAAACTTTTCGATGATGATAATGGTGTTCAATATTTTTTATAAATGAAGCAAAATACGTCTGCTTCTGGTATTGATAAATACTCAAAAAAATTATTCGTAAGCGGTGGATCATCTATAAGCACGTAACCAACCTTGGAACTCTTGTCAAACTATCAATTTTATCATAATACTGCGTAAATAATGACGTATTCCTTACATTTCTTTCATTTCTACCACGTCAGAACAATTAAATAATGCTATTGACTTCTTAACGGTAGTCCCGCCGGAAGAAATATAAAGACTACGTATACGAAATCAAAAATTATCTTGTAAATAGGTTTAATCTTCAGACTCTTTTCAATGCATACAGCGAACAATGCAAGTGGTCAGTTGCCTAGCTTGACCAGAAAATACTCCTCTAAAAATAGAGCGAAGTTTATCTTTATATAGAACACGACGTTTTTTTCTCCAAAACGAGGCCGTATCAACAAACGAAAGCGTGCAACACAATGTTAGATATCAGTGGTAAACACTGTATATATATATGTTTAATAAAAAAGAAATTCAAGCAAGTGCTATGGATAGTTTATACATATTAATCTGGAACACTTCATGTAAATGGCATACGCTCACTAGCTCAGTGCATCAAACATATATGTAGTTAGTCTGCCACTGCATATCCGCTGGCATGCTTTGAAATTTAACTCACCACGTGCAACACGAGTCAAACAGAATCTGGGCTAGCACCGCATGAGATGCGGCTTCTGTTTCTTCTTTTGCTGCACGCCATCTCTGATTACCATTCGTTAGAGATAAACTGTATTCTATATATATATGGTGCTGCCGATTCCATTCTAGTTTTCTCCTCTTTGATGCCGATTCAGATACATGTACAATTTTTAGCTCACCTGGTCCGAAGGACCGAGGTGAGCTTATGGGATACCGCAGCGTCTGGCGTCCGTCGTCCGTCAACAATCGACTTCTTCTCCATAACCGCTGTTCGAATTTCAACAAAATTTGACTGGAAGCATCCTTATGGGCTACTAACTATAAATTGTACAAATGATGGGGCTGACCCTCAGGAGCCTGAGGGGCGGGGCCAAAAGGGGTCAATTTGGCTATTTCCATATAAACGACTTCTTCTCTGAAACCAAGCATGGGATAGCACCCATAATGCTATGGTAGCATCCTTATAGAGTGGGGATTCAAAATTGTACAAATGATGGAGCTGACCCCCCCGGGGGCCTGATGGGCGGGGTCAAAAGGGGTCAATTTGGCTATTTCCATATAAACGACATCTTCTCTGAAACTATGCATGAGATAGCACTCAGAATGCAATGGTAGTATAATTATAAGGTGGGGATTCAAAATTGTACAAATGATGGGGGTGACCCCCGGGGGGCCTGAGGAGCGGGGTCAAAAGGGGTCAATTTGGCTATTTCCATATAAACGACTTCTTCTCTGAAACCAAGCATGGGATAGCACCCATAATGCAACGGTAGCATCCTTATAGAGTGGGGATTCAAAATTGTACAAATGATGGGGCTGATCCCCCGGGGGCCTGAGGGGCGGGGTCAAAAGGGGTCAATTTGGCTATTTCCATATAAACGACTTCTTCTCTGAAACAAAGCATGGGATAGCACCCATAATGCAATGGTAGCATCCTTATAGAGTGGGGATTCAAAATTGTACAAATGATGAGGCTGACCCCCCGGGGGCCTGAAGGGTGGGGTCAAAAGGGGTCAATTTAGCTATTGCTATATAAACGACTTCTTCTCTGCAACTAAGCATGGAAGAGCACTCATAATGCAATGGTAGCATCCTTATAGGGTTGGGATTTGAAATTGTACAAATGATAGGGCTGAACCCCCGGGCCTTAGACGGCAATAGATGCGGGGTCAAAAAGGTCAATTAGGCTAATATTTTCATATAGATTACTTTGTCTCTGAACCAATGTATTGGATAGCATATTTGTATGGTATCAATAGCATCATGGTTGTGATTCAAAATTAAACTTTGGGAGTCAATTTTGCTTATTTTTCTAATTGTCAGAGTCTTGTGATAATTACTAAAAAAAACCAGGTGAGCGATACAGGCCCTCTGGGCCTCTTGTTTTTTTCACTAAATATGCCTTGGCAAACTGTCGCTGCCATCTGACTTTTTGTTGCACGCTTCAGTTTATTGCGGCGGCCTCGTTTTGGAAAAAAAATACGTCATGTTCTATGTAAAGCTTGACTTTGCTCTATTTTTAGAGGAGTATTTTCCTGGTCAAGCTAGGCAACTGACCACCCATTTTGTTCGTTGCATGCATTGGAAATTATCTGAATGTTATATCTATGAGCAGGATAAATTTCAATTTCGTAGTTTTTATATTTCATTTGGCGACACCTATGCTCATAAGCATAAAAAATTAAATTGAGATATTTTCAATATGTTTTTTTCATATAATCTTCGGTTTATTAGCTTTTACAAAAACTATTTATTTGGTTAGGCGAAACCTACCTTTGAAAGACACTTGATATATAATATGAAAATTAATGATATTTGATTCGGTTAATCTGGCGTCACATCGACATTTGTCTCCCTAGCGTGTCCCTCGACACTGGACTGCTTGTGTTATCTCCCCTGGTACCGAAACACCAATGTCTGTTAAAATAGTGGATTCTTCTCATCGTTCAACGTTATTTAGTTGGACGACTGGTTTGATAGTTGTTGTATGGCTGGGGTGTCTAACACTACCCTTTCATGAAATATAAACAAGACACGATTTCCATTGTTTCTGTATGGAGATACTTTGCAATCACAGTCTACCTGGCCACATGTGCACTAATCATACGCAGTAAAGATATATTAAGGGGACGTACTTTCATGGCGACAGTCGAAAATATGACTTTTTTGATAATATTTTATAATATTAAATTATCCCGTCAAAGTAAAATTGCTAAGTGAATTTTCGACCCGAAAATTGTACCGAATATCTTCTCATTACACATAATATTCAGCAAAAATAGGGCCAAAATTTGGGTTACAAATTCACTCAGCAAATTTACTTTCATAGGATAATTACCTTGAAAAGACTAATGAGTTGTAAGCGTTGTCAGGCAATAAAGCCGTAATGATTACCAATGAAGCACATTGCACCAACTTCACCATTCATATGTAGCGAGTGTGTTGCCAATGAATGACAATGATACAGTATCCAAAATGCCTAAACTTTCCATTTAGTATTGTTTTATTCATGAATTCTTCCAAGCAACAAGTTCTGAGGAATGGCGAAAAAAATGTTTTATTCATCATGGTACGTAATGAATGTCATGCCATCAATCAGGTAAATTGTGTAGAAATTTTATATACATTGTATTTAAATTTTCTAATCTAAAATCAAAGTCAAGTGACACGGTTAATTCTCAATGGAAATAATCAATGGATTGAATCGAATGCAATTGTGTAATAATTGAACGGATTCCATTTACATCAATAAACATGTTTTCTTTGATCTGCGTTCGGTTTACTTCTGGCCAAAGCCTTACTACCTTTGAGAAAAACAAAACAGTTACAATATGACATCAATCCTTTCCTCAAACTGCGTAGGACGTGAAACTGATAAATATCGGGTATCATATTCTATTTAAACCAAATCAATTTCTTTTAGATAAAAAATGTAAATAACCATGTCAAATAGTTTATCACTATCGTCTATACCAAAGCCATATTTTGTGTCAGTTCGACATAGAGTATCATTATTATAGCTTTTTATCAGAGTAGTTCAAAAGAATATATAACTACATTTTTATTGAACTGCCACAATGATGTATACGGTTGCATGATCACGTAACAAAACGTTTCAGATTTCCCGTACATTTAACACTATTAAATATTCAGTGCTAGGTTGGTCCTTGAATCGAGTTATTTCCACAACAAGTCGTAAACTTTCTGTGTGGTGATAGGTAATCAAGGGCAGTCTCTTGCTGTGTAGGTTTATAAATATTGCTTAATATTGTTAAAACATATTTGATCGTTGTTCTCGAGAACTGAGTAAATCGACAATAAAAATTAAGCAATTTATTTCACGGTAGCTAGATAATTCGTTCACTTAATACATACATGTAGGTTAGGTTAGGATAAACACTGATGATAAACTGCTTGCGTTATCAGAAGAAAACGAAAAATAGCTTAGGTTTGCTATGTTGGAGTGAGGTTACTAGTTAACCAATTAGGAAATTAATTGGATTCGTTCGTTTTTCGTTTGGAAAATTGGGAAATGTCAGTCTGAGAAGGGAAACCGTAAATGATCAATTACTATAGCTAAAAGGAATCAGGTCTATGCAATAATCATTATGTGGTGTATGGATTTATTTGTCTCATATGAAGCTCAAACTAAGTCCTTAAGCCTCCTCACTTGAATGAACCATCGAATCAGACAGAAAATATCATTTCGAGACTTCAGGAATATAAACAAAAATACTTTTAACGTAACGAATAAAAGTGTTCATTATAGATAACAAGTTTTGTTTTTTGCCCCGTTCGTGTTAAATAGAATCAATCCTTTGTCTGAATAATATCGTACAATTTTACTGTGAGTGTAGACGTTTTCGGTTAATGGGTAGTCGATGAAGACTTTCACAACTAATTCACATACAAGACACCGAATCCTTATAGCACCTAAAATGAAAAAAAAAACACAGTAACACTAAGGGCATTGCCTGTTTCATTTAATGCATTCTTCGCAGCATAGCAATTCTAAAAATATATAAATTGAAAAAAATAAGCAAGATAAATTATAAAAAAAATTAGTGGGAATGAACTAGTATATTAAGTAGTTTAAGTTCTTAGATTTGGGTATTTATTGTAATGCTATTTGTTTGAGAGGGAAAATCACGTCGGTATCTCTCAGACATACGACGTTACATTCGCAAGCACAATAGGTAATGACAAGAACAGATAACTCTGTAATACCCAAAATACAAAATAGCGTATTTTTTTCATTTCTACGAACGCTTTTAAATTACCAATACAATTGTCTCTTCTTTACTGAAAAAAACATGTTTTATTCTTGTGTCTTTGTCTGTTTGATGAAACGGTGACTTACGTTTGAGGCCCCAGAAAAAAACATATGCTGAACATATAATACGCCTACGCTACGCATTGGGGTTCGCCACGTATAGAATCTAGGCCTAGGCATAATCGAACGCCAATCGTTACGATAATTGTACAGTGACATGCATTTAGAAACGATAAATTCCGTGAAAATATGCTCAAATTATAAACAATCTGATTTCGTTGACATTAGGACTAACAAATAACCGTCCATTATCGACGAAACGATGTCGTGACTCGTGAGTGTCAACCCACGATAATGAATCAATCGGAGGGCCGTTTCCAACCGCCAACATTTAAAATCGGTGTTTCTCTTCTTATTTCATTTAGAATGTTAATCATAAAACTCCAGTTGACAATGAAGTTATCACACTTAAAGAATAACACAGAATTCTTTCAGTGATCTGCGATTAAATCTACATTTAACACATTTTATTGAACCCTGAAAGCACCATGTTGTTGTGCTACATCGCAGACATAGACACAGGGGTTGGGTTTAACACTAGATTTGGTTAATAAATATTTTAATGTCAGCTGCAAATAATTGTCAGACAGAAATACAACATCAGTGACATTCTACAATTATTGAAATCGCCATTTTTAATCGTAAAACATCCAAAGAATGAAGTTATTTTCGGAACTATATTTTCTGTTGTCTTGGTGACTAGTAGAACTGACTGGCGGCTGTTCCGTGGATGCACATACGTATACGATAACTGATACAATGTTTCAAATTTATATAATAATGTTATACCGAATACATAGAATTTGACTTTTTTCACCAGCGGAAATTTCAAATTGGCTAATGTTGATATATATATTGATTATCAATTTTGTTGCTTGCACTGACTGATGACGAAAGTTAATCACGGGCAAATGGTACATAAACTGCTTCGAAGTTCACTATATTTGCAGAGTTTACTTCCTCCATCGGTCAATGCAAGCAGCAATATTGACAATCAATCCTTAAGTGTTTTACTAATATTAGTTCATTCACACACATATAGAATCCTAAATGAGTTTTCATTCCATATGAGATTTTATGAAACGTGTCTGGCGAGCAACAATTAAACCTTCGAGACGAGATTCATAAAATCTCCTGAAATGAATACAAATTTAAGATACTTTTTATCACATAGCTACAAATACCTATATAACAAAGAATTTTACGCAAAAATGCATTCCAACAATCCAGTAGAGGCCGCCATTTGTCCCGCCGTCCTTGTAATCCTGACGTCACGTTATTTTTCCTGACGTCTTTTTATTGTTTCTCTCTGATGTCAAAATGAATAAGCGTTACATTTGAATTCGAGATCGCGCTTTTGCGAAATTATATCTCGCTAAACTAAATTCATTCCCAGTAGTTGTGTTATAATCATCAATCCTATTGCTAATATGTTCACGTGGTCACAAATTCTGCATCACATGGACTATCCACGTTACTAGGTCTGTTATTCGAACAGTGTTAAAGATACCGGCCCTTCAGAGACATATTCTGACGGTTATTACTTCGTTAATTACCGATTGACTGATCAATTTGCTTTGTCACTTGATGATGCATGCTTGTGTTTTGATATTTATTGCAATGTGACCGACTGTTCGCTATGATAATCTATATTTTTTATGTCTAAAAATAGTACACAGGGATAGTATGAGGAATCTATTGGCAAAGTGTACATTTTAAGGACCAGTAATTACCAAAAAAATATAGGATCTTACATGAATGTTCATTTAATATGAGGTTTTATGAAACGAGTTTAAGAAGTTTTTATTTTTGCGTGCTTCGAGGCGAGGTGCATGTAGTTGTCGAAAGCAAACAGCATGTAAACCATGCTCATCCGTAGAAATTAATGATGAAAAGCTGCACAGTTACAATTTCGAATTAGTCTTAAAATGCATTGTACATAATCGGGATCGTAGATATGAAATGTGAATTAGTTTATGAAAGTGAGAGACTGCGATTAACAAAAAGCATTGTTTACGGGAGAGTGAGAAGTGACGTTCCAACTGATGAGATAATTTTTTTTCAAAGGCTTTGCTCGTTATAAGCAAGATTAAACAATAGAATCGTAGTTTCAGGCTAAAAACCAAACCCTTACACCGAGCACAACTAATAAAAATTTGACATTCTAACACCTTGAGGTGATATCGAAGTGCATTAACCACGGAACAATAGATCCACGTTTCCCTTGCAGACGTGCACAACTATTAAATTGGATAAATCATTAAAATTCAATGTGTAATCTCTTAAATTTCTATTTGTATGTTGAAACTTTTTTCTTCGAAATCATCACGCATTTCTATCAGCCAATCACAAGTGACGTTACAACTTGTGCGATGAAATAATTTTTATGCCAATGGCATTTCCCGTTTCAAGCAAGATTAAATAATAGAATCGTACATAGCAAAGTAATATTATGTAGTTGCAAGTTTAAAACCAAATCCTTAGACCTAGAAAAAATATTTAAAATTCGACCTTGACAAGGCTATTGACTCTAACACCTTGGATTGACATCAAAGTTCATTACCCACGGAACAATAGATCCACGTTTCTCTCGCGGAAGCGCCTTCCTTTGCTAGGCTAATGATAGTGTAGCATGCGTATGTGACATTACCCCTGGACATATATTTTAATTATTTATCATTTGGATTGTAGTTTTGCAGCAGACTGAAATTCAATGCCTATCTTACAGTCTCGCCACTTTCTAATACAAAATAATACATTTTAGCATCAATCATTCAAAGTTGTTTACTAATTCTGTTGACTAATTCATTAATCCTACTGTTGAAAAGTGAGGCCATACAGAATCATACGTAGGATAACCATTTAATAGATACAGCGAACAAATTATATGGTGGTGACAAAGCCGAAGAAACGACATCAATTATCATCGCAATTACCATAAGCGCACCGATTAATCAGGCCTATGTGTTCAATGATGTATCTTATTTGACAAAAGCTCATATATAATTTGTCGTAGAATTATGTCAAAGGGAGAATGATGCTATTTAGTGCCATTGATCTGTGGGACAAAGCCGTTAGCGGGCGCGTTGGCAACAATACATGCATGACCATCGGACATGCACTCCAGCACAGACCTTCAATTGATATGATAACAATGTACAAGGATAAGGCAATATGGATTATTTCCGATTTGGCGTCAGAAGTCGCATACCTGTGAAAGGGTCAAATATTGGTAAATTAGAGATCTCCAGTTTCCCCACTCTTTTAAACTGAAATTTTGCATAACAGCAATTTTAGCAAATCAACACAACTGCTTTAACACATAAGTAAAGTCATAAGTATAACATAAATATAGTAATGACTTCATAATTATTTAATTTATCGATGTTTTACTTGCAACACGAATATGTTAAGAGTCAAATGAATGTTATGGGACAAATGCAGTATTTGACCAATACTTTTGGAAAAAAGTCAAAATATTTAATACTATGTTCTATGAAACTTGTAATTAGAATTTCGTAAATTCTCATACAAGCGGGAAAAAGCTGGAGTTTTTTTTTTTTTTTTTTTTTTTTTTTTAAATTTCAGGATTCGTGTGAACCATCTTTTTCAAACTATAATGACTTTGATACTTCGTTTGGAATTTCGGAAGATTCCAATTAATTCCAAGATGTTTGACTATCATGAAATCAGTGTGTTGTCTCTGTGTTTTCTTTCCATGCCACGTTATGCATTTTCTTTCCATGCCACGTCATGCAATGACCACATAGCTAGACTAAAACGAAAAAACAAGAAAACGTTATGTGTCGATGGTTCGATCCGTATTTAACTTCAATAACGGATATTTGTCATATATTCTTCTTAACGGAGTATTTCTTTCTTCTCTTCTGTTTTGTGAATATAGACAAAGAGATTTAATGGCTTTAAGCCGTTTGTCTAAACATCTCTCGTTCATTGTTTTATGAGTAACAGTTGCTTTATAACTAAAACTGTAGCTAACAGCCCATCTGGGTTATTGGTGAGTCGATACGGTGAAACAAGAACAAAAGGCCACTGTTTATAGATCGTTAAAAGGCAGTCTTTATGACAACATATAAGTATAGGCACATTAAGATGAAAGCCTATTTTAAGTTATATTTATATACCTTTGATCAACATCATATGGTGATATAGACTGTAATTCCGTTTGATGCATATCCATAGTTAATCTGCTAAAATCTATATGTGAATTTAGCTATCACTGGTTCAAACGGTAGAATGTACTACATTTTTGAAATGTAACATATTCTGGTAATATGTACCCTGTTTAAATATTTCATAAAGTAACAAAATGTTTGGTTGTTTTAATATTTTTGTTTCCCGTCAAATGACCAGCTAGTGAATATCAGTCATGCATAAAACTTATCATGGATAATTCTTGACACATTGGTCATGATCAATCATGAATGTTTCATGGATTCATAAAACTTCACGAAGAGTTCATTAGAGTCATTTAATGAATATTCATGAACCTTTTTTCATGAACCACAATCTGCTAATATTCTGGAAAGTTCATGGATCACTCATGAATATTCATGATGTCATGAATTCCGTCTCGCAGAGGGTCCCTCCGAATATAATGTATTGCGTGTATGAGTGTGAAATTTATTTTAGGAAGACTGCAGCATGTTAGTGTTGCGTCTCTTTATAATGGTGAAAATATTTTTCCATCATATTGTACTAACACCCTATGCTTAGCGCTTAACAGCTGCAAGATACAGTCAGTGGACAGATTACTGAAGAAAGCGAGTGACCAGAACACCTTCCCACTCCGCCACCACTACACCACACGTGAAAAAGGAGAAAGCAGTGTCAAAGTGAGAGATCAAGACCTAAACTCTGAAAAAGCTGTGAAAAATATATATGGGTTGTTCACCAGAATTATTGATGCAAAAGGGCGAAAATCACGTTGAAACAAAATTTTGAGTTCCACAAAACATTCCTGGGAGTAAAGGGGTTTGAAGGGAGAGATACAGGCCTAAACAGCGTATATAGAATGTTGTAACAAATAATGTAAACAAATTAATTCAACAAAAGAGCACATCGATCGGAACCAAGAAATGTATGAATAATGCGTGGTATGAAGGATATGCTGGTTTTGTTTATTATTACATTGGTTTTGTTATATTTAACCTTGACATGTTTATAGATGATCTAAATCTTCAGTAAAAATTCTGTATTTCTTCTCTGTATTTTCCACTGTGTTGTTTGACAACATGTACCGTCAATAGATGCGGATACCAACTACTGATGATGTAAAACATCCTATAGTTATTCATAGACTTTAACACTGCTGTGTGAAGACAAATGTCCAATATAGTTTTAAGGAGCTAACTTTGTCACTTTACCAGTAAATCGAGTATTGTGTTTGTGTTACTTATTTGATTAACCTCAAAACATCGTTCAATAAGACCTTTTAACAACTGTGTTCGCTGACTTTATTGCGACGTTAAAACACGATGGTTCATCCTCGATATTAGAGGGGTTATTTTCACTGACGTTATATCCATCACCGGGCTATCTCGGAGTAAAACTGAAGGCAGCTCAGGAAAAAAAATCTGAGCCAATCAAAGGCCTGCAAATATTTCCTTTGAAGACTATACAGAGAGCGACGCCCAACAGTCAATCACAGTGTGCCGTTATACGGCTCTTTTGATGTATATCAAAGGATTAAATTACAAAAATCTACCTGTTCTGTTATTTTGCCTCCAGTTTTACTCTGAGGATAGTCCAGGGGTGGAAATGACGTCAGTGATAGTAACCTCTTTAGAATCGAGGATGGCGATTATTATTTTCATACATGATCTGTTGGTTGAACGCTAAGTGAAAAATCATTTGTTTGTTTCATTTTCTGTTAGGTCGTTTTAAAGCATTTTAATCCATTCACCCCTGAAGACACATTTAGATTCTTCTAAATCAAAGACTAGACCAGTTCATTATGGAATTTTAGAGGTGAACTCATTATGGATGTTCCTGTGGTGATGCAATATTAATGACGAGCAGTTGTGTTATCAGGGAGACCGTAAATATAATATTGCCCTCCTGTGACATTGGTGACAGGGTATGATGACTAGTGTCTGTGGGATATTGTGTAAATCCACCTTCGTTATAACTAGGGCATGCAGCACAATTTGTTCATATTGTCTCGACACACGCTCTGACCACGCGCTTTTCATGCCTTGCCAAATGTCCTTGTGTGACCTTTCCTGGATAATTGGACGTCATAAAATGTGTTTACGGTGCCTCATTTTCAGACGTTTTCTGTATATCGATTCCTTCTAAATATATTTTGATATACATTTTTCGTACATGACATCATTGACATACTCGTCAGAATATGTATCCGGGTAGGTCATCAGTTTAGATCTATTCCGCTCGGCCAGGCGAGGAGACAAATTTCAACACCCAAGTCTCCAATCCCCTGAATCGCGATTACAGTTACCATGTGACTGCACGTCGCCTTCTGACAGAGAATCTACTCAATTTACTCAAATAGGACACAAAGACACCAAACAACCTTCGATCATTCCGGTAGGCATTTGAATCATGGAAGATAACTTGTCATATTCAAACAACTACAGACAGATTGCTTATAAATCCGTACACAGTGGCTCTATCTTGGATTCCAGCAGATTATAGATTATACAATAAGCTTTTGTTTTGTAGAAGTTCTCTGGTAATATTTTGGTATTTGGTAATTCCTGCAAGTTTCTAGATAAGAAGCCTACTAGATTTTTAGAATGTTTGAATACGTAATAGGAATGTAATGAAGCATTCGGATGGATATATTTATAACCATCGTATTAAAATTAAAAATGTGGTATTAAGGTTGTTGAATGAGTCATACCTATTGATAATGGAAGACAGGCTTTTCTGGTTAAGATATGAAAAATAAAAAGACTTGATAAGCTACAAACCAATGGTTACATATACTTACACGTCCTAAGATGGACAGTTGGAAATCCAACTTAAACATGGTGTATTGACTCGATGTAAAGTCCAAAAATAGATGGTTGATAATGCGGCAAATTAATCATCGTGTTTTATCTAAATGCAAAGTCCAAAATATCGCATAAAATATGATTAAAATCCATTTTTCACTATAAATGAAGTCCAGATGACAAAGACATAAAAAGTAACCTTTTCAATGAATAAATTTCATCCAAGCAAACAGTATCTGTTCTAGTGTCCTATTAAGTGTGTGTGGTTACCGACCTTAGAAAGCGCCCAAAAGAGATGAATTTATGCGTTTGCCATTTTATGGCGTAAAATACGATGCTATACAATATCATGATTGTAGTAATTTTATTTTCTGTTTTTTTTTTTTTTAATTTAAAAAACATACTTTATTTACGGCGAAAGAGAAAATGATTTGCTTCATTTGCTATTCCTATCAATTATATACTTTTACGACATTTGTAAAATTTTTTTTGATAATTGACAAATAAAAGAGGCAGATGCATGATATATATAGTATATACAATGGCGTTAAATGTGGGAGAACATTAATCTGACGTTGCGTGAAACACAACATCGTGGGAAACAGACATCAAAAAGCGGGAGAACTCGTTTTTAAGTGAAACCTGACATAAATTAAATCACTGTTTGATGCCTGAGACATTTAGTATAGTCATTTTCGACAAATTAAAAAAAATGTTTGCTTTCACATTTGATTAACACTCGTGGTGTCCAGCAAACTCAGTCTTGATGAACAATATACCGATGTGACAGCAAACGCACAACAGAATTGATAGGAGCGCTGTATGTTTTTACCTAATTATTTACTGAAACGATATATAACAGAATAAATACAACCCAACTCAAATGTGCCACTGACCATTGATCATTAGGTCCAAATTAAAAATACTATAGAAAACGAAAACATCCTTTTTAAAAGACACGATAGTTATTACCCTGGCAGCTTATGACTGGTTGGTTGTTCGATTTATTAAGGTCATATTACGTAATAGTTAAGGTCAAAGACGGCAATTCCTTGTATGCGATGTTTGTGTGGATGTCTATATATTTTGGGAGGCTGCGGTATATTAGTGCTGTGTCTCCCCGTAACTGGAACTTCTTGTCCATTTCGTAGTGGTATCTCACGGAAGCATTATACTGACCACGGGCAAACCCATAACTCATGGTAACGTTTGTTGTATCCCGCAAAAATAAACAAATAGTATTGACGTCATTTATGATGAAAGTATTCAAACCACCTGTCCAAGTGTTACATATAATTGTATTCTTCGAGCAATAAAATCGAATAATATCGATGAAACTATTTCATGCGTTTCAAATAAATACTGTAGATCATAAATACTATCGGAGAAATTTATTGCATGTAAACATTAAATATAATCTACATATCATGGCGTTTCAAATACTGCTTAAGTATGCAATGATATTCATTATTTTTATCTATATGTAGTATAATTTATTATTATTATTCTATATTTTTAAATATATTGTATCTTTATTACTTTATTATTATATTTATGTCGTATATTTTACAATGGATTGCATATTTGCTATTTATAGTATACTCTTGATGTTCATGGTGTAGCTTTCGAGATTCGTATCGTGTCTTCGTCATTCACATTGTATATCATCTATATTTATGGTATCATCGTTGTCAGCATTGTATCATTTCATCAATGCATATAGTATTTTTCATTGTTACGCAAGATATCGTCTATTGTTAGACTATGAGTGTTCCTGGAGAGTGTACATCAACAAGTTTTCACAATAGGAACTGCCCTCCCGTTATAGTGCTGTTCTACTGTGACTTATCGTCAAACAACACGTCAAATCTGGTCACATTATACGTTTATTGTGTAAAAAACAGTCGTTCAACTGCAAGCGCTAAGCAGAAGCAATATCTATCCTCGTATAGGCTCTTGTGTGTCATGGACAATTTGAAGCAGTGGGCGGGATTCACAGATACACAAACACATGACCCGCTATTATGTGTTTCAAGTTCCATCAAAATCAATATAGACTCTTGGGAATTAGCGACACAAAATCATATTTACCCTCAGAAACAGATAAGTCGAGTACATTGTTGGTTTCTATTTCAGGTCGATTTATAGGGCTAACGGGGCTAATTGGTGGTGAGTTGTTCAGACTGTGTATCTAACTAGATTTAGACTGAAAGCAGATCATGATATGACGAACTGTATAGGTGTTATCGTATCAGATCAATGACAGTCTAAGGTTTTGTCTACGTCCTGTATATCAACACATTGCTCAACTTTTGTCCCTTGAGAACCAATATGATTTTCTTGGAAAATATGCTTTCACATTGTCCCGAATCTTGCAGACAAAACTCCCTACGGCCGTAATCTATCATCGACATACAATCACAGGAGACATGTTATATCTATCTCTGAAAACGTACACGCACTGCTCCCACAACCATATCACATACAGGGGATTCCTTAAATGACATTTGACGTTACTAAGGCGGTAAGCAAAATCAAACAAGCATCTGAAGGACCATTATCTGGTGGTCTCAATATTGTGCTTAGTCTTGATAAAATACTGAATAGCGACACTATCTTGAAATATTATCTTGAAACATTTATCTAAAAGAGCATTACACAGATGATGACAGGAGACTAACATTCATATATATATATACATGTACGTAGCTGCAATATTGTAGCTCAAAAGACTTTTAGATAGAAAATGGAGTCGTCTTTAGAGCTACAATTGGTGCCTATTACTGCTAATGGAGCAAAATAATAATTATGCAATCAATTATAAACGTATGTTTGCACTGTATCTTACTTGTTTGATATCACTTACCTACTAGGCAATAAAACTGAATCACATTAAATATCTAATTATCCTACATACGTATGTCCGGGTACGTATATTCGTTTTATAATGTACATGTACGTAGCATGGACATGTATATTTTAACACAAATAAAATGGGATAGCTACCTTACTTTAAACTTTATGAAAATAATTTACACATATCATTCAACCAAACGATTCCTATTTATGATTGCATTTCTGGACAAAATTTGATATACGAAATACTGAGAAAAGGATAAAATATGTATTAGGGAGATGGAGTATATCTGTCATCAAATTACATCAATTTACAAAATTGAAGATTATGGCACTTTATAATAACTGTCCGTTTATGTACTCTCACACCATTCCCACCTTCTCTCACTCACCCCCGCTCTCTTTTCTCCTCACAGTCACCCTCACCTCCTCCCCCACTCTCTTTTCTCCTTACTGTCAACCTCACCTCCTCTCCCACTCTCTTTTCTCCTCACTGTCAACCTCACCTCCTCCCACACTCTCTTTTCTCCTTACTGTCAACCTCACCTCCTCCCCCACTCTCTTTTCTCCTCACTGTCAACCTCATCTCCTCCCCCACTCTCTTTTCTCCTTACTGTCAACCTCACCTCCTCCCCCACTCTCTTTTCTCCTTACTGTCAACCTCATCTCCTCCCCCACTCTCTTTTCTCCTTACTGTCAACCTCATCTCCTCCCCCACTCTCTTTTCTCCTTACTGTCAACCTCATCTCCTCCCCCACTCTCTTTTCTCCTTACTGTCAACCTCACCTCCTCCCCTACTCTCTTTTCTCCTCACTGTCAACCTCACCTCCACCCCCACTCTCTTTTCTCCTTACTGTCAACCTCAACTCCTCCCCCACTCTCTTTTCTCCTCACTGTCAACCTCACCTCCTCCCCCACTCTCTTTTCTCCTCACTGTCAACCTCACCTCCACCACCACTCTCTTTTCTCCTTACTGTCAACCTCACCTCCTCCCCCACTCTCTTTTCTCCTCACTGTCAACCTCACCTCCACCCCCACTCTCTTTTCTCCTTACTGTCAACCTCACCTCCACCACCACTCTCTTTTCTCCTTACTGTCAACCTCACCTCCTCCCCCACTCTCTTTTCTCCTCACTGTCAACCTCACCTCCACCCCCACTCTCTTTTCTCCTTACTGTCAACCTCACCTCCTCCCCCACTCTCTTTTCTCCTCACTGTCAACCTCACCTCCTCCCCCACTCTCTTTTCTCCTCACTGTCAACCTCACCTCCTCCCCCACTCTCTTTTCTCCTTACTGTCAACCTCACCTCCTCCCCCACTCTCTTTTCTCCTCACTGTCAACCTCACCTCCTCCCCCACTCTCTTTTCTCCTCACTGTCAACCTCACCTCCTCTCCCACTCTCTTTTCTCCTCACTGTCAACCTCACCTCCTCTCCCACTCTCTTTTCTCCTCACTGTCAACCTCACCTCCTCTCCCACTCTCTTTTCTCCTCACTGTCAACCTCACCTCCTCTCCCACTCTCTTTTCTCCTCACTGTCAACCTCACCTCCTCCCCAACTCTTTTTTCTCCTCACTGTCACCCTCACCTCCTCTCCCACTCTCTTTTCTCCTCACTGTCAACCTCACCTCCTCCCCAACTCTTTTTTCTCCTCACTGTCACCCTCACCTCCTCTCCCACTCTCTTTTCTCCTCACTGTCAACCTCACCTCCTCTCCCACTCTCTTTTCTCCTCATTTTCAACCTCACCTCCTCCCCCACTCTTTTTTCTCCTCACTGTCAACCTCACCTCCTCCCCCACTCTCTTTTCTCCTTACTGTCAACCTCACCTCCTCTCCCACTCTCTTTTCTCCTCACTGTCAACCTCACCTCCTCCCACACTCTCTTTTCTCCTTACTACTGTCAACCTCACCTCCTCCCACACTCTCTTTTCTCCTCACTGTCAACCTCATCTCCTCCCCCACTCTCTTTTCTCCTTACTGTCAACCTCACCTCCTCCCCCACTCTCTTTTCTCCTTACTGTCAACCTCATCTCCTCCCCCACTCTCTTTTCTCCTTACTGTCAACCTCATCTCCTCCCCCACTCTCTTTTCTCCTTACTGTCAACCTCATCTCCTCCCCCACTCTCTTTTCTCCTTACTGTCAACCTCACCTCCTCCCCTACTCTCTGTTCTCTCCTCACTGTCAACCTCACCTCCACCCCCACTCTCTTTTCTCCTTACTGTCAACCTCACCTCCTCCCCCACTCTCTTTTCTCCTCACTGTCAACCTCACCTCCTCCCCCACTCTCTTTTTTCCTCACTGTCAACCTCACCTCCTCCCCCACTCTCTTTTCTCCTCACTGTCAACCTCACCTCCTCTCCCACTCTCTTTTCTCCTCACTGTCAACCTCACCTCCTCTCCCACTCTCTTTTCTCCTCACTGTCAACCTCACCTCCTCCCCCACTCTCTTTTCTCCTTACTGTCAACCTCACCTCCTCCCCTACTCTCTTTTCTCCTTACTGTCAACCTCACCTCCTCCCCCACTCTCTTTTCTCCTCACTGTCAACCTCACCTCCTCCCCCACTCTCTTTTCTCCTCACTGTCAACCTCACCTCCTCTCCCACTCTCTTTTCTCCTTACTGTCAACCTCACCTCCTCCCCCACTCTCTTTTCTCCTCATTGTCAACCTCACCTCCACCCCCACTCTCTTTTCTCCTCACTGTCAACCTCACCTCCTCCCCCACTCTCTTTTCTCCTCACTGTCAACCTCACCTCCACCCCCACTCTCTTTTCTCCTCACTGTCAACCTCACCTCCTCCCCCACTCTCTTTTCTCCTCACTGTCAACCTCACCTCCTCCCCCACTCTCTCTTTTCTCCTCACTGTCAACCTCACCTCCTCTCCCACTCTCTTTTCTCCTCACTGTCAACCTCACCTCCTCTCCCACTCTCTTTTCTCCTCACTGTCAACCTCACCTCCTCCCCCACTCTTTTTTCTCCTCACTGTCAACCTCACCTCCACCCCCACTCTCTTTTCTCCTCACTGTCAACCTCACCTCCTCCCACACTCTCTTTTCTCCTCACTGTCACCCTCACCTCCTCCCCCACTCTCTGTTACACTATACCTCACTCTATGATTGGTGACTTTCCAAAGATACAGTCTTTACTGGCGGGAGTATCCTATTAGAGAACCTACAAAAGTAGAAACTACTTATATACGGACACCCCTATCACAGTAGAATTACCCAAAGGAAAGTTTACAAAAGTAGATGTAAGTGTAATATTAGTACACTGTAACAATCTAAATTTGCATTAGAGAAGGCCAATCAGGGTTTAGGGGAGCTTTGATTACACGTTGGTACATTATGATTTTTTTTATTTTTATTTTATTCTGTGTAATTTAGTGGTAGGTAACTCCGTATAGTTGTATATAGGTATTACTATTGAGGATACGAATAAGTTAATCCGCTTATCGCTAAGTACTACTAGTATACTCTATGTACATTGTAATTATAAGTATCGCCATCGATATCAGCAATTAACAGTCGGTAAATCTGTACTGGTACGTGTAAATAGCTCCACAGATAAACTAGCGATCGAATGTTACATAGTAATAACATTAGTTTAGTGTTATCAGTATCTACCGAAACGCATTGTAACATTCAGTCAGTCATTCGTTCGTTCAATCAATCAGTCGAAGAATCCAACAGTCAGTTCATGTATTTTAAAAACAGTATGATGGTACAAATGTACTGTACATGTCATCAGATTTCGATTTACAAATTCGTTACAATATAATAGCATTCGCTTAAAATACCACATATATATATTCATTGTACATGACGAATTATACATCTTTAACGAGGAATATTTGTTGATTATTATAAATACGCGCATGTGACCAAAAACGAATGTGTCGGCCCAAGAGTAATTGTAAATATAAAGATAATATGGATATCTGTAGTCTATGAAACAATTATACTCCTCTTTAAAATAGGTATTTGCGAGTATAGGAGTAATCTTACAGTTATCAGTATATGTATATAATTAGTGCGCCCATTTCACGGATTCGCACCAGTTGTACTAAATTGATACGGCGCCGCCTTATGGAACGCGTTTGGATTTTGTTCCATGATGGCGGTACCCTTATATGAAAGATACGTTTTGAATATAAAAGTAATTTCTGCGTTAACAATAAAATTGATGTAAACGTAATACTTAAATAGTATCAGCATACATTAAAATAAATAATCCATGCATATTTTTTTTTTAAATTTTGGTACAGCGAGTTCCATTTGAGATACAGCAGCTCTACAAATAGAACACCTTGATGTACAGTATATACAGCGTATCTGTTATTCGTCATACTGTGGTACCTTTGAGGATCTAATGTAAAACTTCTGTGATATCACGCCATTTTTTCTGAAATATTCGTTTTTCAAAACTCAGGTTCATTGGACTAAAAAGCACTTACACAATAGATATATATCCCTTTTTATGCACTTTAAATAAATCATCTGAAATCTTCAAAAGAAATCTGCAGTTCAGCGATTTTTCATATTGTTGGCATGTAATCAATAATCAATACCTACCCGCTAGGACAGATAAATTTGTAATATGCAAACACAGAATACATAAAAGGTAAGAGATTCACTATGATCATTCTACTAAATGTACTTTTCATGGATGCCGCCTAAAAATGTGTCGTTTCTGACAAGTGACTAATTCTAATTCGCTTGATTATGCCCACAAAACACTGAGATAGGACGAAAACGTGACATTGTCTTAGTGGCAAACGGGATTGTTTGAAAACTGGAGAGTCCCGTAGAATGTAGTTCCAGTTTGAAAACGAGAGAGTCTCAGAATGTAGTTCCGGTTTGAAAACGAGATAGTTTCAGAATATAGTTACGGTTTGAACAAATATTGAGGCTCATCCACGGAATCACTGATATCTGTTTCGACCTTTGGCGTTTTGTACATTGTATAGAAGTTTTGTAATTAAATTCCGGATGATTTCTTCCATTACAATACTGTAGACCAACATATATTCTAGACGTCGATCAACACCGACAATCTAGTTTCAATTTTAGAATACAAGCCATAAATCCTATCATTGCAAGTCTAGATCACTTGACTAGTGTATTGTTATTTTTAACAACGGTTCGGTCTTCAAAAGTCTGTAACCGGAACGAGTTGAATTAATTTTGTTTCTAGAAATATTTCTCTGTATAGTACAAAATACGACATACATGTTCACTGTCGTGCCATCCGGGCAAAAGTGTGGTTTAACATTCGAACGTTTTATGTCATTCGGAATCGGTTCAACCTTTGCGAGCGAAAGTATCTCGTGCATTGTCAATAACGAATAAACGAAATAATGATAAATAATGTTCTTCTAAGCTATTATTAGATCACCATTTCCCTAAAGTACTACAGGTAAATGTCTGATCATTCGTCTATTTTATCCAGAGTGTCAGCAATCAAAGTTCCATACATTGTATATGATTATTATCATTATTGTGACAATAATTCTGGATAATGCATTTCATTTCTGACAATAAAGCAACAATGAACTGATGAACAGCATGAACAATTCAAATCCATAACTTTTATTTATCTTACAACGTAACCGCGGTATGTCCTTAAAACTGAAAAAAAATAACATCAAAAACATACAAAACACGTTTCACAGTGCCTGGAGGCCTAAATAGTCATCTCATATTATCTTACAACATTATAATTTTCAACAATCACTCCAGTGAAGTTAAACGGTACTGACAGTAAGCAGTGATTCAATTATTGGGCGCAACTATTGAATTGGATCTTGCAGAATCAGGCACATGCAGTCAATTGCATTGTGGGCACGGCAATCGATGCCCTGATATTTTACCACAAGCAATTCAGCTCTGAGGTTGCAAGTTCGAATCCAATCTAAGGTGGTTGTTATGTATTTACCGTAGGTCGGTGGTTTTTCTCCAGCTTCCCACTACCTCCATAACCTAAGACGTTCTTACATGACATAAGCTGTTACACTTATCAACCGAAACAAGCACAACAGACAAAGTGTGATGGCTAAAAATAATTTTGCATGGGCGTCAATCATAAAACTATCTACACGTGCTGATAGTGGTGATACAAAATTCATGCCACAATAAACTTCAAAAAGGCAACGTTTATCACAGAACTTGGTTACATAATGATAAATGCCAGACAAAACGTGAAGTTTGAAAATATTCACTTTTCATCAGCTGCCGACATTCAACTAGCAGATATGAAAGGTTGCGAGTTATCCTGCTCGATTGTTCTTCTCTCCTTGGAAAAACCATTACCTCGATTCAATCGAAAGCTTTAATCAGGAAGACTATAAACAAAATTCTATTGCTAACAGTATACTAATAAGTATTTTCAAAATGTTTCATTGAAAAATATGTCTTTCAACAAACATCTTCGTCTACTGACTATAACAAAGCCAATATTAAAAGGATATTGTAGTAAGAGAACGAAGAAAAATAAATGAGTTATATTCAAAATATACTTCAAGAACGAAGACAATAATTTCAATCAAACCATAGTAATATCCTAACCTTGAATCAACAATTAGATTGAACTTAACGTCCTATTAAAAATTGGGGGGATTCCAGAATAGCGTTCACTCTAGTGCTTTGTATGTGTGAATGTCGGTATGTTTAGAGCACCTACGGTATATTGTTGTGTCTCTTTTCAATAGCAGAAACTCTTGCCCATTTTATAGTGCCACCTCACTGAAGTATACCGGACGGTATTTTCCATTTTACTGTTTTCAAGGTCATTAAAGCATTAATGTCACTATTTCTTAACTTCATCGGGATATCAAAGGAATTTTGTTTACAACTGTGTAAATCCGCGTAGCGGATTCTCACAAAAAGTTTGCAAACAAAATTTATTTCATACCCCTAAGAAGTTAAGAAATAGTGACATTAATGCTTTAATGACCTTGAACACAGTAAAATGGAAAATACCGTCCGGTATACTTCAGTGAGGTGGCACTATAAAATGGATATTAACATCAATGCTTATAATTAATTTTTCAGTCTACTTAAAAACATAAAACACGTTTAAACGTATCATTTCATTGACTTTCAAATGGATTATTTTTCCAAATCAATACGCAACATCGACGTCTCTATTGTGACGTCATGATAACGTCAGGATTTCGCGCCATTCTCTTTTTTTCTTCATAGTTTTTCTTCAAAGAAAAAGCATCTGCCAATCAGAAAGTTGGATTCAGTATGAAAACAAATAAAAATTAATTATAATGGAATGGTATGTACTAATCATTAATCGATCAATGTTGAATCAGCTCTTACACCGTCAGACGATTAAGTATAGAACAAGGTCAGATTATATAAATTTCTATTGGAAATCGAAGCTAGACCACCAGCATATTAACGACTTAAGATTCTTACCAAAGGTGTAAGGATAACAGTATTTACTTTTGTCTTTCGTAAAGATATGCATCTGGGCCACCGCTCTACTGACCATTACCTCTGAAAGTAGTCTAATCGTTCTGGATGAGATAAGAACACTTTATTGGACAAGCTATCAATAAACCCAACGATGATTTTTTGACAACCCTCTTTGAGATTTCCGAAAATGACATTTATTACCTAATCGATATCCTGTTTTTTGTCCGAGGCAAAGGTTACATTACGTTCACATAATCAATAATGGCAACTGTAACATCTGATATATGAGGTTAACATTATTATAAAGAGTACTATAGGGGAGGGCAGAAAATGTATAACCGATATCACAGCTGTTGATATTCCGTACCACTAACAGGTCCATCCAACAGTTACACAGAAACAGGTATTGTACACATTACCAGTCGAAAGACAGCAGTTACTGTGCAGCGAGCGAAACAACCTGACACGGAAGGAGTTGTTCGTTATCACACACTCACACACTGTTATTGGGATTGATTGGTGAAGGAAGCTGGACCTTTATGGATTTTATAAAAAAAAAATCGATCGGAAAATATGTTAAGAAATTTAGATGCATATCGATGGAACACAAAGTGGATGAGTGTTAATCAATTTACTCTTTGAGCAGGATTGAAACAGGTAAGACCTTTAATATTGTTGTTTGTGGAAAATATATAAGGAATTAACATTAGCTAACAAATAACGAATATTGATTTGAAGATAAAAGTGACTCTTCAACAGAGTAAACTAATTAAAATGCGACTTTATGATTAAATGGATATCGTTATCCTAAATGATACTTTAGGTAAACCCTCTATGATCCAGATATATAACGAAGACAAATGAATAATGCTAATATGTGAATGGGAAAATATCAAAATAAGCCTGATAGTAGTAGCAATCCTACTTACTAATCAGTTTTAATGTCATATCAATAACAAAACCTCAGACTTTGATGCACGGCCTTTCAGCTTTGACGGGCGTTTTGGTCATTATCTATTATATCAAAATTGGTAAAACCGGTTTAAATTTTGAATCTACATGAAATAGCTTCCGTACAGTTACTTAAATTCTAATCTCTGTTTTATATTTTATTTCAAATTTTCATTCAGCAAATTGGGGAAGGGGGTTTCATTGCAATTGTAAAGGCTAAGTTTCGCAAATTTTGGTATAGGTAGTATAATTAGGGAATGTGGTACACGGTTCTTACAAAAGGAATTTAAATAAAAAAATGAATGTTGGAACTTGCATTAACCACCGTCTGAACAGCTACGTTCCTAGTATTTCTGATGAGATATTATTTTCATTCAGTAATATTTTGACGTACATGATATTCTAAGTATATATCTTATGAAAGTAGTTTGCTCTTGCTAAAGCAGAGATATAATTATCTAGCGCAGACTATTTTTCCAATCATTATAGTAATCATAATAAATCCAATATTAACCGGGGTCTAACATAGGTAGCTAATGTGCCCATTGTTCATTTTGATACATTGATAACGCTACCATTCCTTAACATATTCAAAATCAATCTTTTCCAATCAAACTAACAAGAAAACGCAGCATTAGTTCATTAGATACGCCGTATAACAGTCGGTCCAATTTTGCACAAATCACTGACTCTTGAGTTTAGTTTATGAATGGCTCTCGTTGAATTAACGCCGAGATCCTAATAATCTCCCATTATATGAAACGCGAGCAGTTTATGATATTTATAGAACCAAACGGAGAATCACTTGTTGCATCAGATTTGCTTCAAGTATTCTAATGAATGAAACCGCATGTTATAGTAAATTATACCAGTATACTAGAAATATAGATACCAAGAGAAGCACCAGTTTATTTTTTTGCTTCAGATGTCAAAATCATTCTCTAATGCTCAGCGTAGCAGGTTTGAAGAAGTTACTGCAGAAAAAACTGATATAACACAGGCCATGCGTTTGGCTTTGATTTCCTAAAAATATTTCCGTGCTCTTGGTACAAAATCTGCATCGGTGAAATGCTTTACGCGTGTCAGGTTTTTGCCAAAGTTAAACTCCAATTCATCGGAGTATATGCTTTAACAATTTATATACATTAGATGTTTGTTCTTTCTTCAGTTTTTATCATCCAGTTCTTTGCATTGGTTTCGATTCTCTGTACTTGTAGACGTAGCCCATAATTTCTACATATTAATGGCTTTGTCGGAACAAATAATCACTTGACAAGCAAAGCATTAGGAATCATCGAATCATCACAACAAACTTTGAAATATGTCGCCACTAGTATTCCTATGTGTATTTGAAAAAGTGTGATTCAGCTCACAAGTGGCTCCAGAGTCTGATTTCAGTAAAGAGACCGATTAAATGGCCACCGATTAACGGTCCCCGACTGGTAGCAAAACTAACCAACATTCCATAGTTATCACGCTGTTTCTTCCTATGTATAACTTTTCCTTCCTTATAGTCGATAAAGACAGCAAAATGTGCTACAAAATAGAAGCATTACTAAGTCTTAATGCCAAACAGCCAAATCAATTAAAGTGAAAATGAAAAAACAGCAAAAGTCGGGGTCTTTGATAAGATTTTTTGAATTTGATAAATGTACGGGGTCATACATATTTCTAAAACGTTCCTGAAAGCACTCGTGAGAATGACTTGTGTACATGTATAATATGCAAGGAGCCTTTTTAATACATATGGGATCTTTTTTACGAGATAATTTTCATCAATTTTTATGAAATTAACACAAAAGGGTATTGATTAACTACAATGTACAACAAACTGCATTTCGAGAAAAAAAAATCTGCAAATATTCAGCAACGGAGGCAAACATTTTGTCCCGTCGTCCTCGAAATCCTCACGCCACATCATTTTCTTATACGTCACATAATTGTTACTGTCATGACGTCATATTTGATTTTCTGTCCTGTGCAGCGAATGATATTATACAGGAGACATATGCGAACATATTACACGGGCGTAAATCAGTGGATAACAGGCGAATTATATGATAATATAATTTCACAAAGGTTTTTAAGGACATAATCAAGGGGAATGATGTCTGTTCCATATCCTACTTTTTTGCACGACTGTTTCAGCTCTTTTGAGACAATATTATCAACTAGACTGTTATACCGTTATGATATAAACTAGAATACAGTATAGTCAGTTATCTATAGAATATTAACTAGAATACATAATAGTCAGTTATCTATAGAATATTAACTAGAATACAGTATAGTCAGTTATCTATAGAATATTAACTAGAATACATAATAGCCAGTTATCTATAGAATATTAACTAGAATACATAATAGTCAGTTATCTATAGAATATTAACTAGAATACATAATAGTCAGTTATCTATAGAATATTAACTAGAATACAGTATAGACAGTTATCTATAGAATATTAACTATAATACAGTATAGTCAGTTATCTATAGAATATTAACTAGAATACAGTATAGACAGTTATCTATAGAATATTAACTAGAATACAGTATAGTCAGTTATCTATAGAATATTAACTATAATACAGTATAGTCAGTTATCTACAGAATATTAACTAGAATACATAATAGTCAGTTATCTATAGAATATTAACTAGAATACAGTATAGCCAGTTATCTATAGAATATTAACTAGAATACATAATAGTCAGTTATCTATAGAATATTAACTAGAATACAGTATAGTCAGTTATCTATAGAATATTAACTAGAATACATAATAGTCAGTTATCTATAGAATATTAACTAGAATACATAATAGTCAGTTATCTATAGAATATTAACTAGAATACATAATAGTCAGTTATCTATAGAATATTAACTATAATACAGTATAGTCAGTTATCTATAGAATATTAACTAGAATACATAATAGTCAGTTATCTATAGAATATTAACTAGAATACAGTATAGTCAGTTATCTATAGAATATTAACTAGAATACATAATAGTCAGTTATCTATAGAATATTAACTAGAATAACGTATTGTTTGTTATTCACGCGGGTCCAAATTATTTTAATTTAAGTTAAAACGAGAACATTTAGTTTTGGCGGTTTTAAATTTCAGCGATATCGAGAAAATATCATCCCAACGAAAGTAGCCGACTTTTCAGTATTATACAGTTACTTGTATCACCGCCAAGGATTCGGCTTAATACTTTTTTTTATTTTGCCGATGCTTAAATCTTGCGAGGTAGACAATTTCCGATCGATGATTCCTTAAATCCAGCCCTGCTGTTGCTAAACATGCTCCTAAAAAACCCCTAAATGTGGTCTTTTGCGAATGAGCAGAGTGATAAAACATATAATTACATATTGTATGTCGTAATATGTGTCTGGAAGCATGTACGCTTCCCTAATCCCTGAGGATCTCGATGAAAAGGTGTGGGTCCTATAGAACATTAAAACCTAAAAAAAAAGGTGGCAGGACGTAGCATTAAGAGTATTTAATTAATTCAACGACATCAAATCAAACTTATCAAGTACGTTATTTGATCGAAGTGATATTTTCATTTCCGTATCGGTTCTATAAGTTTAAATTGGTCAATCGCCTGTTAGTATGTAGCCACGCCCCACGCTGGCAAACCACGTGTGCCCTTTAAATATAGTAGCAAATGTGATAGAAAACACAACACAAATTGCAACGTCACGTGCAGTACCCAGACGGTATGATTGACAGCTGGCGATCCGTCATTTCGGAAGTTGTAAATTTACACCAGAAATGTTACAATGTGAAGAGGAAGGAAGAGAGGCAGATGTAAATAAAGCAAAATAATTGTTGAATAGGTGCTGTCTGTTACATGATATTCCCAAATCATGTTAGAATCCAAATACATGTACTATTCGTCAGGCAAATGAGAATATATGTGATATGTGATATAAGTAAGTTTATATACGACCAGATACGACTGGTGTTCATTTTCTGACAGCGAGTTAACTATCAGACTGGTGATAAACTCGCATTTAATGTATTCTCGTGCATCAATTTCATGTTAAACAATAGCACAGAGAATAATTGCATTCATAGGGTTTCTGAAACAGATGCAGCTGCTAATGGCATTGTTTTCTTCTAAAAGTCTTGTAAGTTTTCTCGAACATGTTTGAGGATATATTACTCATTGCGATATTACGTGTTTATTTGCTGCTGTGCTATGGTATTTTCGTCATTCATATTCTGATCTATGTAGAGCAAATCTCTTTTGTTTTCAAAAAAAAAAAAAAAAAAAAAAAAAACCTTTCTGATCCATAAATCAAAGCGGGGCGAGATCGAACGAGCATGAACTGTATTCATCAATTAATGGTTTGTTTTGTTTAATTGATCAATTTACGTCCTATTAACAGTCAGGGTTATGTAAGGACGTCCTCCCATGTATGCGATGTGTTGCGTGGATGAAGTGTGGGTTTGTATTTTGGGAGACTGCGGTATATTCGTGTTGTGTCGTCCTTTGTATTGGAATTCTTCCCATTCTTTAGTGCTATATCGCCGAAGACACAACATAGTGCACCCCATCCGGTCACATTACACTGACATTGAGCGAACCAGTCGATCCACTCTATTTATGCTGAGCGCTAGGCAGGAGCAGAAACTACCACTTTTTATAGAATATGGTGTCTCGGCCAGGGGTCAGAACCCAAAGCCTTCCTCACAGGGGCGAGCACTCAACAGAAGGCCACAAGTGAGGTGATGTCAAGGCAGATGTTAGAAAGAAGAAAGCAAGGTATGTAGAAAGATTGGGTTTTATTTACGTCCGATTAACAGCGAGAGTCATGTAAGGACGTGCCAAGTTTGCTGGTGAAGGAAAGCCAGAGTACCCGAAGAAAAACCACCGACAGCGGTCAGTACCAGGCAACTGCCCCACATGGGATTCACACTCATAATCCAGAGGTGGAGGGCTTTTTTCGGGATGCAATTTATTTTTTTTTTTAAATTTTTAACCTAAAGTAAAATTAGAAGCTCAAACTTTTCAATGGTGGTAATGGTGTGAAGTAAGTAACTTTTGTAACTGAAGAAAAATACTAAATCATAAGCTCCAGTTTTTAATAGTGAAAAAATACTATTTGTCAGCGGTGGAGCATCTTTAAGCGACTTCTAAGAGTATGCTTTCAGCTAAACATGCGTGAGGGATGAAAACAAGAACTTTTAAAGTACATTAATTCTGTTTTATAAGTAACATTTAAATGGAATCAAACATGTTTGTCTATCAAGCCTTATAGTTTTCAACAGATTACCGAAAAAAATAACGTGTCAGTTTTCGTCCAGATATGGCTGATGATTTAAATATTGGTATTACGGGAAATCTAAAAGTACATTAATGTGGTACTGCTAATAAAAATGGAGTTATATTTCTTTTGAAACCCAGTCATAGCTCATATAACTTTATCAGAGAAAAGATTCATGTCATGATATTGAACTTTTATCAAAAAGAGTCAATTTGATAAAAAGAAATAGTACGCTTATTGCGACGTGAAATAGTGTATCAGTTTTCAACGAAAACCATACAAAGCAAATGTTCCTTTTATGGAATAATTAGCTTAAAAACTGGGTCAAATAAGAAAACGGTCAGCGTTATAAGATGAAATGGACGAAAATGTCCTACATTGTATCATATTTGATACCTGGTATTTAAACAAAAGTACAAGGACTGTGCTTATTTATGACACTTCTTTATATATTGCTCTCGTTTGCTCACCACATTCGAATGGGCATTGATTAAGTATCGACGATAGATAAAACTAAATTCTAACATGATTTTTATTTAAATTAATCTAATCCGTCCGTTTCGAGATTTAAGATTACGACATGGTACAAACATGATTAACCTTCGATTAGTCCCTCCTTACTTTGACTGTGACGTCACTAAAATCATGTCAAAATATGACGTAACAATTACTGGCAGGTGGGTCTAATCGGCGGTAAATCCCAAACAGAAAATGTGATAATCTGGCTTTTGACCGAGTTTCATTCTTGCTACAAGGTTACAGTTAGATTTTTTTCTTGCCGTGACGAGACTATGTTTGCGTGATACGATGCTATTAACTGGGTTGTAAGTCTCCGTATATGGTGTAAAAGCTTCGTCCCATGTTAATTAGAAAATAACGCTGAGGGTTACAGGATTTCTTAAATCAATATAAATTATTATCTTACATGTATCCACTTTCTCTTTGTGACCTAGAAAAGTCATTCATACATGGCACATTAATCTACTTGATTAGATAAACATCCTGATAGCAGCCAGGACAATTTAAGAAATGTCTTGTGTGTAATGTGTGGCGATGTGCGGATGTCTGTACATTGAAGAAGGCTGCGGTAATACTCGTGTTGTGTCTTCTTGCGATAGTCGAAATTTGTGTTTTTCGTACTGAAAATACCATTGTTATAGAGTATGGTGGCCAGCGGACAGATTCCACAACCTTCCACATAAGGATGGGCGCTCAACTGAAGACCATGATACACATATGAGAGGACAGGGATATTTGTTAATGTGCAACGATGTGAAAATAAATCAAACTTATACTGTTGTCTCCAGGAGTATATTCTTCAGTACCTACACGCAAGGACAGATAACTCTGTAAATACCAGCGTTATTATTCAACTAAACTTATTTGCAATTCACACTCGGATAAGACTTAGTGTTACCATTGTCCAGTCGACTTCGATTTAATGGATTTTAACAGTGTTACTTCTGTTTCATGCCATTTCAGCAACTATAATCGTTTTAGGACGACCTTCACTGCATGTGTCGTCATAATGTTTGGTATGTGTGCGTATGCTTAATAAAACTTTTGTGTAAAGCGTATACACTTGTGATATCCGGCTTACATTACAGTTATGTTTTTGTGATGTGATTCACAGCCACCTTGTGTTCGTCATGGGTCAAAAGGATCCGACGAACAATGTAAATGGTTTTGTAAAGTCGAATCTGGTCAAACGAACCCTTCTTTTTTACCTGTTATAGACAATGGAATGGGTATTTGGTGACAGACATGTGATCCGAAACCTGTGTAATTGTTTTCCTGATATTTTTTCGCGTTTTTTACCAAATTTTACAAGCTACACAACAATTTACGGGTCAACAGTAGTAATACTTTACATTAGCTATGATACATCCAGTTAAGAAAGATGTCAAAACTGCCATGCCGACTGATTGTTAACATGTCAGACGGCTGTATATAAATATTTCATTTCAAATTAGAAAGTAATACTATTTAAGATCAACCTTGTAAGTTTGATACCAAACTTCTGTTTTAATGTCAAGATACTCGATTTATGTACACGTTAGCTATGTCTTATTAGAGTTCGGCCGATGCCAAATGGATCCAGCCCTACATCTAGGGCACGTGCGCCACTTTAATAATGTATCAGCCGGACGCTGTGCTGCGCTATAGATACAGGAATTTACAGGCGTTTAAAGTAGGCGAGATAAAAGAAAAGACAGTGGTAGTTTTAATCTAGAATGTGTAGTTGTTTCAGTTGATGACGATATTGCCCACCAAACACTTAATTATAAATAACCACATGCGATCTAAGCACATACATATAAAGTGTTTTCTCTTTCATGAATTTCACCTTTGAAGTACGAATCGTTCACAGCTCAATCAACTGGTGTAATTGGATTCCTTTGAAAAATGTGTCTGATTGAAATTGGTACCTGCATCTTAACTGCTGGCTAGATAAACTCTGTTGCCAATTTAAACATACCTTTCAAAAGAGACCTGCTTCCTACAACATGGAGATCTTCTCGTTAAATCTGTTAATTCAGTGTCACTAATATTGATACTCCAGTGATTCAGCGCTTTTAGCAGGTTATAAAGCTCAGCCTCATCTGCAGACTTACTTTTTCACAGGAAAACGAGATGCAATTAGACTGTAATGATAACGTTAAACGCGTATCTGTCCGTTTCAATATGATTTATTACAGCGATCGAATGCGTGCAATGAACATTTCCTTCTTTTAAAACAATTGCGTGCAGTTTTATTTGAAACGTAACATTACACAGGCATACACAGCTATATATATAAGTGTAGTTCTGCTACTGCTCAACGCTCAGAATAAAAATGAATGGGACGACTGGTTTGTCTGTTGTTAGTATAATGAGACCGGGTTGGGTGCGCTGAATTGTGTCTCTGCTGGTATGGTTCCGCGAGATAACACTTGAAAATGAACAATATTTAAAACCATTGCAAAGAGACACACCACAGATATACCGCAAGGCATACAGACATTCACACATTGTATACAGGAAAGACATTCCTTTTATGACCTTGAATGTTGATAAATATTACCAAACCAAACATATTTCCTCAAACCCATCTATCGCGGAATAGTTCCAATATCGGTGATAGTATATCTCTACCACTGTTAAATCGTTTTTTTTTCTTTTAAGTTTTTTTTAAAAATTAAGTTGTTTTCAAGTATTTGAGGTTAAGTCAATTTCAACAAGTTTTATTGCAAAAAGCAATTGGATCTGGCATAAGGCAAACAAATCAAGAGTACAATTTTCCAACAAACATATTAACAGAAACATAACATTATTTTAGTGTGTCTCCCAAACCAATTAAACATACTACAAGATTAAGAAAATATCTTCCAGTTTCAGTTAAGCATTCTGATGTACATAATATTCTCTTAACAATTATGTTTGTTTCTTTGTTGCAATCACGACAATCATGTAATAGGGGTTTAATGTTAAAATGTGATATATGGTTTATCGCTTGTGTTGCACTTGTTTCATCAAATAATGGATATATAAAGTACTGCAAATAATGTTCAACTGGTTCATCACCGAGGTTGCAAGTACATACTGGATCATTTATAGAATGATCACGAACGATGTCAAAATTTGACGTGATGCTTTCCCCAATCTTTTTCCAATCCAATTTGTAGGACGCAAAAGTGCTGATAATCAGCCATTTAAAATTTCTCCTTTGAAATATGATTCTGACAGTTGGTGTTAAGGTTATTTAAAATCGAGTTATGGAAAAATGTGCAAGGCATCTAGCCATAATCTTGCATCATGAATCCACGAAGAAAAGTTGTTTTAGTCAGATCGGATGTGAAGGCCAGTTTATCAAACACTCTCTGTGTTAAAGACGCATACCTTAACTCAAACGGCTTTTAATTTTTAAAATGGGAATGTAAAACGAGTTTTATAGCTTTATCGCAAACATTATAAGCGTGAATGTTTTCGTTTAAAACTGTGACTTAAAATTAGAATATCAGACACAGTTTATATAACAAAAGAAAAACTTTAAATCCGGAGAACATTTATTATCCATAATACTATACCTATCAAACTTAACTATTAAAACATGTCGTTTGATGTTTATCTTGTTCTTGTCGGCTGTTCTTCCTTCATCACCAAATTATAATTTGCAAGTGTCTGTACTGGGGTAAACTAGGGTATATGTGTTATGTGGCATCGCTGAGAGCAACGTGAATTATTAGACCATTAAATTGATATGCAGGTTCTATTGGGACATTTTATGTTAGGTTCTTTGCCCTTTATGTGTTATATTAGCTCCCTTGTCTTTTATGTAATAATACGTCCAATGTCCTTTACGTTATATTAGGTCCCTTGTCCTTGATATTAGGTTCCTTGTCCTTTATGTTCTATTAGGACCCATGTCCTTTTTGTTATATTAGGTCACTTGACCTTTATGTTATATTAGGTCCCTTGTCATTTATGTTGTATTATGTCCTTTGTCATTTATGTTATATTGTCCCTTGTCCTTTATGTTATATTATGTCCCTTGTATTTTATGTTATATAAGGTCCCTTGTCATTTTTGTTATATACGGTCCCTTGTTCTTTATGTTATATTAGGTCACGTGTCCATTATGTTATATTAGTTCCTTTGTCCTCTATGTTATATTAGGTCCCATGTCAATTGTGTAATATTAGGTTCTTGTTCTTTATAATATATAAGGTCTCTTGTTCTTTATATTATATTAGGTTCCTTGTTCTTATATTATATAAGGTCCCTTGTTCTTTAGGTTATATAAGTTCCCTTGTCCTCTATGTTATACTAGGTCCCTTGTCAATTATGTGATATAAGATCCTTTGTCCTTGATGTTAAATTAGGTATCTTTGACCATTATGATATATTAGGTCCCTTTGTCCTTGATGTTATATTATGTCCCTTGTCCTTTATGGCATATTATGTCCCTTGTCATAATGTTTTATTATGTCCCTTTGTCCTCTATGTTATGTTAGGACCCCTATCTATGATGTTACATAAGGTCCATATTCCTTTATGTTATATTAGGTCATTTGTCCTTTGTTATATTAGGTTCCTTGTCCTTGATGTTATATTAGGTCCCTTTTCCTTTTTGTTATATTAGGTCCCTTGTCCTTATGCTATAGTAGGTCCCTTTGTCCTTTATGTTATGTTAAGTCTATTGTCCTTTATGTTATATTAGGTCCCTTGTCCTAATGCTATATTTCGCCATTGTCCTTTATGCTATATAAGATCCCTTTGTCCTTTATGCTATATAAGATCCCCTTGTCCTTGATGTTATATAAGGACCCTTGTCCAAATTTAATATTAGGTCCCTTGTCCTTTACGTTCTATTAGGTCCCTTGTCCTTGATGATATATTAGGTTCCTTGTCCTTTATGTTCTATTAGGTCCCTTGTCCTTTATGTAATATAAGGTCCCCAGTCCTTTATGCTATATTAGATCGCTTTGTCTTTTATGTTATATTAGATCCCTTGTCCCAATGTTATATCAGATCCCTTATCCTTGGTGATATATTAGGTCCGTTGTTCTTTATGTTACATTATGAACTTTGTCCTTTATGTTATATTAGATTCGTTGTTCTTTATACTATATTAAATCCCTTTTCATCAGGAATCTGTAGTGATTTTTTTTCAATTTGTCATTTTTTATTCATTCGATCCAATACAGTATATATATATATGTATAATCCCTATTACGTACCATGGTCAAATGTGACGTGAGACATTTGACGTATAGAAAACGGGTTGATCTTTCGTTATAAGGTTTATAAATAAGAATTGTTATTAAATCTTCCGGAATCATTATAGCTTTATATCCATTTCATTCCCACCAGACGATACCTATTTCTCAAGTGTTGTCTTAGAGAGTTTTTATTAGATTCTCGTATCAATATAAGGGTCCCCAAGAATAATTAATATGTTGAATGTTTAGCTGTTTGCCCAGTCGCAATCAGATACAGTTGTTGGGTTGATTTCCGTTAACATAATTCAGTTCAAATATTTCTATTTTTATTTTCATCAGAAACAAAAACACTGCCCATACAGAAATACTGTTCTGCACAGTTTCTTTTTAAGCTCAAATTACCCTATCAATGTGAGACCTAATATATGACCTCTTCTTCTAATAATGGGAAGTAAAATGTAAAGGTCGAACGTAAGCTTAATGTACATGTATCCAAATAAAATCTCTTTCTGAAATTGAAATATGTAAAACTCTTCATTACAACGTGGAAAATATGCACACCAAAGTTTATACAAGAATTCCACAGAAGTGGATGTGTCGCCTACATAAACGTTTAAAATTTCACAAAAAAATGGTTATTTACGGTTGGATATATATTGTTAATAACTAAGTGAAGTTATCAAGTCCTGTAACTCTTGCAAATATTGAGGATTTTGACCAGTATCAAACCCATCTAAGATCTCAATGATATAAAGCAATATATAACATTCAGTTAAAATCAAATAATAAATATCACAATAATAATAATAATAATAATAAATAATGTTTTGACGATTTTAAAGTCCCGTTACTCTTGTAAATATAAACGGATTTTGACCGGTATCAAACCATTTCAAGGTCTCAATGATATAAAGCAATATATCAAATTTGGTTGAAATTGGAGAATCAATACTAAAGTTATCGAACCATGGATTTATCTGTTTTGACGATTTCAAAGCCACGTAACTCTTCCAAATATTGACGGATTTTTACCTGTATCGTGCTCATCCGTGATCTCATTGATATGAAGCAATATACCAAGTTTGGTTGAAATCGGACAATATATACTTAAGTTATCTCATGGAAACAGTTTTCCGGACTCCGCCGCCGACGACGCCGACACCGACACCGACACCGACACCGACACCGACGCCGAAATAGTGATACCTATGTGTCGCTCTTGCGTTGCAGGCGATAAAAAATGCGAAATATCCCGAGTTCAAAGGCTTAAACGCCATTTTGCTCACGCCAGACGATTCTTATACTTTAACCCATGTATCTTCTTCGAGAGCTTTTATTAGATTCTCATAGCAAAGAGTAATTAATATGATGTACGTTTATTTCTTTGTCCAGCTGCATTCAGATACAGTTGTCGGGTCAGTTTGCGTTCTCATATTCACAGACGTTAAATGACGTTTTTTTTTTTTTTTTTTTTTTTTTTTTGCTTTGTTAATATTTGAAAACACAGCCCTAATGAGATTAACCAACTAAATGCTTTTACACATACATAGTCTTAAAGTTTTGTAATGTATTATTAAAACAGCTGAGTATTAATTAACTAATTAAAATCAATATAACACCAATTAGTACATCACGTGACAGAATACTGGATTCTGATTGGCTACACACATGGCTACTATTTGCAGTGTTGCCCGGGCAAGCGGGCACTATTAAAGTTGCGCGAAATTGAACGTGAATGTATTGTGACGTCACCATTACATGGAGTCATTATAGCGTTGCGCTTCGACCAAGACGTCAAGATGGCGGACAGGCTATTATGTGCGGGAATGGAAGCAAATGTTGCTGTTTTACAGAAGACAGTTCACTAATGTTCTATATTGATCTACTTTTAATCTTCATGAAGCTGAATCCCGTTTTATAGAAACACAGATTTCCGCGACAATTCATATGTTGTAAATTTCACGTAATAATATGTTTTGAAAATGAAGATAGCATTGCGAGATGTCACTTTGACGTGCTTCTGTTACTTTGACATAAAAACAAGTCCTATCTGAGGGCACTATTACATCCGTCGACAATACTAAGAGGCAATAGTGCCCTCTCAAACAGGCCATAATAGATAATTAGTCCGTTCTTACATGACCTTTACTGTTAATAGGACGTAATTAATCAAACAAACCAACCAACTGCTATGGTATTTATCACATGGGTTTTCCATTTTGAAACACGCAAGATATTGGATAAATAATTGATAATCGAACTGTTTCACGTTTACGTCTTTTAACACAAATTCAAGTTAAGATAATTTAGTCTTAGATGAACTTTCCACACAAGTGTTTCTGATTGCTTTGGACACGTTTGTAGACGCATTTTAGGAAATATTGTTATTATTTTAGTTTTTTGTCTGAATGATTTCAATTTGCGATGGCCCTTAAAACATGGTCATAACATTAAAATGATAAGTAGATTAGAATCAAACAGGTTATTGAATCAGATGTTAAAATATATTAATATTGCATTCACTTTATTGGGGATTGGCAGGCCATAACTCCGGTATTAAAAGGTCAAACCTCTCCTATTCAAACATATCGATATCATATTGCTACATATCTATAAATCTCCATTTATTAATTTATTTATTATTTAATGCTGTATAAGGTCCCTTTTCATCAGGTATATTCATTGATTATTTCTTTTTCAGTAGACATTTTTATTCATTACATCAAGCAGAGTTTGGATAAATGACATCGATTTCGTATCATGAGAAAGCAAAGTTCAAGGTCGAACGTGGCACGAGGCATCTGACAAGATGTATGAAAAAATGGTTTAGGTTAATTTGTAAAAATTCAAGTTAACTCGATTTACTATGGATATAAAATTCAATAAATGGGGTTTAATTAAATAGAACGGATCTATGTAATTAATTTAGAACAATTATTAAAGAAAGAAGAAAATATTCCTAATACTGCTTTTAATTGGTAGAGATATAATTGTTATTTATGACATTTACGGATATAGGACATTGATATCGCTTATTATGCTTAGGTTTTATTATCACCTAAACGAAGTGTCCACATGACCTATATTCATCAGATTTCTTTTTGCAAAAGACTTCTTTATGTCCATGATACTGATAATGGGCCTATGCCATGCTAGGGATAAAGGGCTACCAAATTTGTTCATTTGAACAACCCTGGCCTATTTTCAAGGTCATGTTACAGTGGAAAATAGATTAAATATTTATCCGAATGCATGTAAATAATAAAGAGGACTAGAGACCACGAAAAGAAGAACGAAGGGATAAAGTGCTACCAGGGTTATTAAAATAAATTATATATATCTTTATCAAATATCATAGGTAACAACTTATGAGTCTGGTCTCGGACATGCTAAAATAATTTGCCACACAAATCAGTACGCAATAGGATTAAAGCCACACTACAAGTAACTATCAACAAAAATTCAAGTTAGAATCGAACCTGATATTATTAGTATCTTTAGAAGTAATTGAAATTAAGTTATATCAAAGAATATTAATAATAATTTCTGAATAATTTTGGTACAGCAGTTGTTGAAAGTCGATACTTGTTAAAATGCCTCCGTTTTAAACTGGTTGCCATAGAAATTACGATTATTGCCGAACGGAAGTTGGAATGTTCATGGCCCGTTCTCGGAAAAGTTCGGACAGAAGTTACGTAGTTACGACAGTCACATAACGTTCTCGGCAACGATGTTGCAATGTCGGCTAACTTCGGTTTGTTTGACTAAATGGGACCCACCTAGCGATATTCAATATTTATTTGAATTTATCAAAAGTTTCCGAATAATTATCGCCCATTTTAACTTTGATTTAGTCCCTTCTCTGCATGATTAACAAAAGTTTAACATGAATTTAAATCATTAAAAAATAAGACAGATACGGATATTAGAACATCAACATAATATAAATGAGGAAGTAGTCTCAGTCATAAAGAAACATTACTATAATCTGTAGACAATCGCTACAATTGGCCATAAAGAGACCCTAATTAACTGTCTTGTAACATTGTGGCATTAAAAGAAAATTCTAACTTTTTTAAAACTTTTACAACATATATCAGGAACAAGGAAGTAAACCGATGGAAGAGGACAACCAACCATTATTTGAATTACATGAATTCTTATTATTTTTTTTATTTTTGTGGGGTGGGAGGGAGGGGGGTGCAAAGAAGTAGTAAAATAATAATATTTTTTTTAGTGATGCTTTAAAAATAATTTCTATGTGGTTTCTGGTTTAATGGCCTATCATGCCGTTATATTTAAGCATTTTACGACACTTCAGACCCATCGAAGAATCTGGTCACATTGAGAAATGATAAACTGTATCTATAAAGATACTCGGCGACAGTGCCCCTGTTGTGAAGTAGTAGTGCAATTATCTCCGGTCACAATCGGACAATTTGTTTCAAGAACACATAACCCGAGTCGATATCTCTGACAATCTGCGTACGGTTAAAATATAGTGTCGGCGTCTGGTTACCTTTCGCGAATTGTCTAGTTGAAACACACTCGTTTTGAAACAAGCCATTGTTGCGAAACATGAAGACCCTACTATAGTTTTAGAGCGGAAATGCTAGTGGTTGAATAACAAAACGATAGTGACGCATCTCCTCATTATTTTTGACGAATATGTTCCTTGCTGTTTAAAGACGCGTCTCCAGGATGCCATCATCGACTGGATCTAAATTGAGCGGAGTTTGTCCGCCATGTCCGGTTGCATTACGGACCATACGACACAGTGCGATACGGCAATCATAAATAAATATGTATAAATGTCAGTTCGATAATGCCTTTTATATTAGGCCGTTAAAATAGTGTTAGGTAAGTATATGGATATTGTTATGAGATTGATCTATTCAAAGGTAGTAACTGAAGCATTTAATATTATTTCTTTGCCATGGAAGTGAAAAACCAGGCAGTATATATGCAAACATAATATTCATGAAAATGCCACATATTGAAAAATGCATTAAGTTAATTATATTTTCCATAAAAATCTAAACCACTATTATTAATTTTATTTTTATATTTGTTTTATATTCATCTTGTTTGGTTAACCAACTACAAATCGACGCTTTTCACTTTAAGGCCAAATTTATGTTATTTTAATGAATTAATTGGAATTTAAGAGTCAGCATGACTTAGATGAACCATATGATATTTTGAAAACTGCTGCCCAGGCAAACCAATATTATGATTAATGGTACTTAATGGTGGTTAAGTCCGATCAAAGAATTTTGTGATTGATGATTCAGAATACTATTAATTACAACATGAATTTTTCGTTTTGAAGAATCATCTTAACAATTATGAGTTGGTATGGAATCTCAGAAATAAAAAATGTATTGAAAACAATAGTGGAATTATTGTTAAAATGGTGACAACAAATATTTTACCCACAAGAAAAGAAAGAACCCACGAATTTTAATCAATTATGGACCTTTAATGAGGTCTATTTGGTGTTAGATTAGATATTCACTAATTTTCCTCTATTCGAATTGGCTAATACGTATACATGGTCACAAAGTTCAATGTATAGCATATTCACTCGGTGTTTCCATTTTTAGAAACATGGAGTCAATATTTCTTCTGTAAAGTCGTTACCTAAACATTGAGTTCTTCGAGGGTATGTCTTACAGCCGTCGTCCTTTTTGTAATTAACATACATCGGATGACTCGTTTGACATTTGTTAAAGTATTACATGGAACTACATATCTAATATAAAAATTAGGGACTTTTGGTATAATCTAAATATTTTATTCTATCAAAAAAGGTATATAATCGTGTAGTGTCTTTTTGTATATTGAAACTCTTTCCCTTTTATAGTGCTGTATTACCGAAGCATGCAGCCAAAGACACCAATCACCCCTCCTCCACTCACACTTTCCTCGTAGACTGAATTGTCCCTTTAACCTCAATGTAGGTCCGTATATTATTTGATAAATGCATAACAATTTTGACAAAAGAACATTTATATCGAAAATCTTAGATGACTTTACAATACCAAGCAGATCCATTGTCCCATTTGTAAGATTTTAACAAAAAGCTAATATCTTTGGCGACTCTTTAAAGATGCTCCACCGCTGACAAATGACATTTTTTTACAATCAAAAACACGAGCAGACGATTTAGAATTTTTCTTCAGTTACAAAAGTTACTTACTTTACACCATTACCACCATTGAAAAGTTTGAGCTTCTAATTTCACTTCAAGTTAAGTTACAAAAAATAATTAATTGCATCCTGAAAAAATTCCGTGGCACTATATCCTATATGGAATTAAGTACTGATTGCGCATGCACCAAAGGCAAAATAGATTATTTTATAGTATTTGTTTGTGTTAATTAGACATATATATACAAGATTATACACCACTTGTTGTTCAAGTGATTAATATCATTTATGCTCTGTCGGCGGTGGAGCATCTTTAAACTTACGAAACTCGTTTAACATTTTTAGGTGTGGTTTTGTACCTTTAAAGAAGTCATGAAAGGGGCTAAAATGTACGCTATGAACACGTTATGATCTGTCCTAGGTACCTTAAGTAATTGATCCAGGAAGTATGAAAAGGTCAGCATAAGTTGTTTTGTATTAGGGAGGTCAATGAAACATATTGTCGTAGACAAGGTATATATTGGCATCATACTGTTTTTTCTCAATGAAACAAAATCCGAATAATATTGTAGCCAGTCTCCTGAAACTCAACTAATGGCATGCAGAGCAGGCCGTCCTTAAATGACTTTTGCTGTCAATATGACCTTAATCTAGATCTAAATTGACCTTTCGATATCTTCCAAAGTTTTATGTTAATGCTAAAAGCTACAGTTATGGGCTCTCTTAAGTGTTTTCTGTAAGGATTACTTTGTGTAAAATTCTATTGAACGTAATTTTCAATTAAGAAAAGTCTTTTGTATTGTATGTATCATTCCAAAATATTGAGGCTTTGTTTTAAATAGTGCTATGTAAAAACATCTTATTTAGAAAGAGAAAATAACCTTCATAAACACACTACATGTCCTGACCTATTGTTATTTCATGTGTGGGAATAGACATTTTTTTTTATTTTGGAGATTGAATTGCCAGATGACCTAAACTTGTTTGTTTGATTGATTAACGTCCTATTAACAACTATGGTCATGTAAGGACGGCCTCCCATGTATGTAGTGTATTACCTAAACATTTTGCCGTGTGTTATAACTGATATAGCCTATATGTACAAGAATACTCTTGTAACAATATACGCTTAAAAATCAATTATCCCCAGTATTTTACTATACTTGAGTTTCTTTTATCATAAAGCAATATATTTTTATGTGTTAAAACATGATAAATCTGATACCGCATTGGTCGAGCTGTATAGGTGAATATCCATACTAAATGTTTTTTGAAAATCACGTTAAACGTCCATAAACACAATTCACTTGAATACCATAAATACAGGTTTCTCGTGTGAAATATTCGTTAATATATATGTAATTCCATGTGCTTGGAATCAATATGGTTTCCGTGCCGCCTTTCTTAAAGAATTGTCCCGAGATTTTAAAATTAGCCCTTAAGTCCTGAATCACATGTTCAACTAGTCCGCTAAACCTGCCTATATTATTAGTTTTTTTTTTTTTTTTTTTTTTGCCTAATATATAGTCAGCTCGCGGTACCTCTTAAAAATGTGAAATCGTAGGCCAGATTTGGCCTACGCTACGTCAGCGGCATATTTCTAATATATCGTCCATGCAATGCCGGGAAAACGTACACATACCTTTATATTAGGATCTTATGTACTCCTTTGCCCCCCATGTTACATCCCATTTATGAAATTAAACAACTGTGTACAATGAAATACTTCCGAGACCCTTCTATTTCACACATTTGTAATGGCCGCCGTATACACATTTAGTAGAGCAAACGGCAGCCAATCAACTTCGCTTCCGGTTTTATTTTTAAAAAAACCACGTGTAGTTGAAAGATAAACAAAATGCTAGCCAGTTAGAGTTTTTAAAGTAAAATCATGGTCGACATACACGACATGTTGTCAAATATTCAAATTGAACACGACTATTGCTAGTACCGCATCACTTTCGCGATATTCACGTTGCATATACATGTAGCATACACACGGTAGAATTTTGTTTATCTTTCAACTACACGTGGTTTTTTAAAAATAAAACCGGAAGCGAAGTTGATTGGCTGCAGTTTGCTCTACTAAATGTGTATACGGCGGCCATTACAAATGTGTGAAATATGGGCCAAGAATAGCATCGGAAATATTAAACGAAGTTAACCGGATAATGCAGAGAAAATTACGGTCGTTTGATATGATTGAAGTCATCCAAGGCTAAAGTTGATATAAAGACCACATTCCTTGTGTTTGTTTTGTGTGCGTGTCGTTTGCATGTGTGGTTTATAGGAAGAGAATGTCCAATCAACGATGTAAAATGCTGCGTTTTTCTATTTTCGAACATCCAATCATCTGGTTAGGACACTTAAGGAAGGTCTGTTGCAATCTTGTTTTGAAAAACAAATCCAAGTTGATCCACTGAAATAGATGCATACATGCATTACAAGGTTTGAATTGAAAATTTTTAAAACATTTGATCGGGAGCCGTAGAATTAAGTTATGCTAAGTAAATAGCATGTATTTTCCTGATATGAATATTTGGTTTTTGACCAAAATTAATTCTTACTTCTTTCCTTTCATAACTACAAGTATATAAATTCCAATGTACCAATAACAGTTGTCAATTCTTTGCAATGTACTCATTGTTATTGTACTGAGGATTGTATTATTATGCTGAAAACTAATTTAAAAAATCATGAAAAAAGGAAGTTCATCAAATATAATACAAGCTCAACACACTTTGTTTTTTTTCTTTTTCAATGCAGGTGGTATGAAAGTTATAAAGTGGTTAGTGAGGTATGTGTGTAAAGAGACTATTGTATTCGTTCCTAACCTCCAATTCTCTTCTGCAGCGTAACTAATATTATCCCTTCAAGTTGCAAAGCAGTACCAGATGGTCACATTATACCGAAAACATGTAAACCAGTTGCCGTACTTACAAAATGCCAAGGGCTACAGAGGAATATACACTACAAATGATATATATGTCTTAGTCTAAAGGACCTTGGAAGTTTATAAAATGTCAATATCGTTTAAAGGTTAGATTTTGATAAACGTTCTATCAACTATCTATAAGCCATGTGTTTCGTGAGTTGAGATTGAATTGAAGTTGATTAGATGAAATGTATTGTATATAATGAAATAATACTACAGAAGGCCTAATAAGATTAAATGCTTGTAGAAGTCGCTGAAAACTTGAACATGCTTGATATTTGATTAAGGACACAATGTTATTTAAATGAGTAACCGTTTTAGCAATTTATGTGCGTCTGCTACTGGTCAAATATCGCGTAACGGCTATTGAATTACAAGGTTACAGCAGAGAACACAACTGAAAGGAAAGACCATGATTTAACGAACCTGGGCGAAAACACTCTGCATACTGGCAATACCGTTTGGTTTGTTGCTTGATTAGGATTAGCGGCCTTTACTATCTAATTTTTTTTTTAATCTGATTAAAATACATATCCTTATTATCGATACCTCTATTAAACGAACGGTGTGGTTATAAGGATCTATATTTAATCAGATTGAATGTTATTTTGTTGATTATGTTTATGTTTTCGTGTATGCATTGTTTTGTGTGCGTGTGTAAACGTTTGTATGTTTTGGGAGGCTGCGGTATATTCGTGCAGTGTATCCTTGTATTAGTGGGACTCATTTTCTCTCTCGTTTTTTAAAGAATAATCTCATTGAAGCACGCCACTAAAGACACAGACCAGCACACCCTATCACATTATACTGGCAACGGGCAAACCAGTCGTCCCACTCCCTTTATGGTGAGCACCAAGACATTGTTTCAATATACAATAAATATATTAAAAAATATTTTATGAATGACTTCCGCTGTTTTAAAATTAAATTGTACAGTAAAGCTGCTGAGCACCATCGTTAAATTAATTCAATTGACGAAGCAGCGATTGGTGATGAAGCCAAAAAGAGTTTTTTAAAACTCCTTAACAACGAAAGCTGAAAAAAGTCGTACGTGCGCCATGTGTGTTTACAAGAAACTATGGAACGCACATTTACCAGGTGATTCGTGATTTGAAAGCGGACCAAAAAATAATGAAAGCTCTGAATACACTAAAAATGCTACAACATGTCTGCGTGTTCCCAACTACATTGAAAACCGACCGAGCCACGTACATGTCCCCAAAAGGTGTCTGTAGTTTTACACGTAGACAGCACGTGCTTGTAAGTAGAGGACAGTGACTGCGGCTTTTTGAAATACGTATATAGTTAGAGACCAAGGGGAACGGAATCTATTTTTGATTTTTTTTAGATCAATATGATTCTGAGAAAAACAACAATGGAATATGATTTGATCAGACGATCATCTATAGAAGTAGCTAATTGTACCATAATGCAGCAGACACCTTTTGTACTTTCTATCGACAGTGAGTAATTGATCATGTACCATTGATTGAAATTCATTTACTCTACAGTATTGTGTATTTCACAAATATTATGTATGATGGTTGTGCTTCTATGCTTATACAAAAGAAGCCCGTCCATTTTATCAAAATCAAAGATTGACGTCTGTCCCTATCATATAGTTGACTAGCATACTTATTGGGTCTGGGGTCGTGGTAGGTTCAAACCAGTCGCATTAGCGTATCTGGGACCCTTTAACCGCTCCATTAGCTTTGATACACAGTCTAGAAAATAACATTACTGTGATTGTGTATGTATGTTATTATTCCGCCAGCCATGATACTGTAATCAATACCTAATTGTAGTTCCATGCACATTACGTTCAGTGTCACCGACTATTTTGGCTAACAAAGCATGTATAGAACCATTAGTTTGACCTTCCATGGCGACCTTTTGTTATGTTTCAAAGTATTGTAAACTGTTAAGGTCAAGAGCTACAATGCTACATTCTACCTCAATGGTAAAACGTAGCACAACCAATTCCATCCGATAGCATTGACTGACTACGGACAAACTAGTTGTTTCGCTGCCTTCTTGCTCAGCTCTAAGCAGAAGCTCTAAACTAAACTAGGGTGTGTCTCGGAACTTGGGACTGATAATAAAGCCTTCCTCATAGAGGGAACACACTCAACTTTGGTTCAAAAGTGAAGCGATCTCCAGAAAGACCTTATGAAAAGTAAACATAATATATCAAATAAGTCGCCTTTTCTGGTCATGCCGTTGAGGCAGCAGGTACACCGCAAACGTCCTACGTTTTAGAATGGTTTGTTAAGCACTTTAAAGCATTGGAAATCAAAATGAAAAGATGGCTCATAAACAAATAACCATCTTAGTCTTTTTTGGAATGGTCAAACATGTCTCTGGAAAGGCTCAGTTCTTTCGTTGAGCACTTCACCTTTAACCACCCACGCCGAAAGCACACATTATACACAGGAGAAGCTGACGTTATACAGCCCCGGATGTTTACAGGACAATAAACATATCAACAGAGCCTTTTAATCTCATACATTGGCATCCAAGTGCCGTGTTTGGTATCGGTGCCTGTAAATGGAAATGCTAGATTCTTACATGTTGCATCAATTGCAATATCGTGAGGTATAGTACACACACCATTTTAAACTGCTAAAAGTACTTTCATATTTGCGTGTATATTGAGCGCCCTGTTTCGTAAAAATAATAGGTTTGGCTTTTTGTTGTGAATTTATTATCAAAACGGTTGACTTTAAAGATAGCGAAACATTGTATTTAGTTCATTGCGACTGATATACCGCTATCACCATATACGATAACTTTGTCAGCAGAAGAAAATAACTGCTCATCTTCTGGCGTGCGATATATATTTTAAAGGGACAATTCGCTCAGGCTAATTCTTTTACATAACCAAGAAGCAACATGTGGCATAAATGTATTGTTCTACATTTCATATGAAACATTTAACTCAATATATTGACAAATTCCACGTCATTGTTAAGTATTTTAATTGATACCGTTGTAATTACAAATCGTTGATCAATACGATTAAGCAGGTACAGTATGTACTCTGTACCCATATCCGAGCCAAAGTCACGCATGTTAAACACATGAACTACATAACCACTGAGGAGGTAATAAAATGATTTTTAGGCAAGACAATTCACCTAATAATGTTAACCACTACTGTCAGAGCGATTTGAGCAGTTCTAGACAAAAGTTGCATTACTCTACGAGCAAAGGACAAGGTTCGGCATACAAGAAGTTCGACCACAATGTGTAATGGCGGACAGCGAGTGAGTTTGAACATCTGCACACATGTCACCACCATGGGCTTTTCAGGCATATCACAGTAAAACCGACTGATCTAATTTCCATTAGAACTGGTTTTTCCTCGATATATGTACAAATCTTAATGTTCTCTAAGATTGAATTGTCTCTTTAACGGCTGTAGAATTTCGCCTTTAATTGCAATCGTAATCGCTGTATATTGTTTTGAGTTGATATTGTCAGATAAAGAATAGTATCGTAAGTGAAGTTTGTTGATGTTTGCTTGTTTGATTGATTGATTGATTGACGTCCCAAGTAATAGCTAGGGTCATATAAGGACGTCCTCCCATGCATACGTTCTGTAGCGCGTATGTAGTGCGAGGTTATGTGTTTTGGGAGACTGTGGTATGTTCGTGTTCAGTGAGAAGGTAACAAGAATAAAAATTTGTATGGCTGATTAGATTAACGTCCTATTAACAGACAGTGTCAACAAAGGACAGCCTCCCTTGCAGGTGTTGTGTTTGGGAGACATCAGTGTGCTTCTTCGTAATCAAGGGACTCTTGTCCATATATAATGCTGTCTCACCGGAGTATTCCGCTGAATAACCTAACATAACACCCTGGCTGGTCACATCATACTAACCACAGGCCATCCAGTTGTCGAACTACCCTTATACTGAACGCTAAGGCCGATCTGAAACTTCCATTTTATAGAGAATGGTGTGCCTCGCCCAGGAATCAAAATCGAGAGCACTTCCAAACAGGGGCGAGCGCTCATGTCATGGCCAAACGCTAGACGCGAAGAAGACAGTTTATTAGGAAAGATAAGATCCCAAAATGAGTGGCCTTTAAGCAATGGTGTTGGTTGTTTGTTGGATGGATTAATTGACGTCCTATTAACAGCCAGGGTCATGTAAGGACGGCAAGCAATGGGGATACTAGAGATAATTATAATGCACAATAACAGGACGTTTTGTTGATAGCAGTTATAGCCTCAATAGACCAGATAGACGTGTTGTTTGTTTGTGTACTGGTTTGTTAGAAGACCTGTATTACACAAAATGGAGATATCTGTCCTCGGTATCATGTTTTTTTCCACTCTACATACCGTGTCTGACCTTTACGGACGCTGATGTAGGTCATTGCGACACAGTATGTCTTATCCAATAGCTTATATAAAATAGTCCTGCATCCAACGTATTATAAAACAAAATGAAATACAAATGTACAAGTTTGGCTTCCTTGTCATATTGGAATGTTGAAATTGAGAGAACAAATAAGGCAGCTAATGTAATACTACCCGCGACAAATGAAAAAGAAGCCGACTGTCATATATTTGATATATATTTTATATAAGCCCGAATTAAATAGGTAGAAATATTGATAAAAACCGTAGACCTTAATAATGTTTACCCAGACTAACGGAAATTCGTGTACATACAAACTTTTGTCGTGCAGCAAAAAGTGAATAATACATTCTCATATATTTCATAGAAATGATTTACCGTCATGATATCATTTGACAATATTCTTTTACCGTAAATTGGGATATTTTGCATGTTGTCATATTTTGGCTTATTTGGCGTTTGGCATAAACGCGCCAAAATTAAACATACCAAAATTTGACTGCGTTGGTATCAAAAGCTGAAATGCCATTCTCTTTCTTTTTTTTCTATTCTTTATAAAATGAAAGAACAAATTGTTAGCATTTTTCATTTAAAATATTTTAATGGTGTGAAAAAATGTTTCAAAAGCAAATCATATTTAATGGTACAATACTGTACTTTAACCTAAATGACTTCAAGTATATCTATTCCCAAAGGCATTGTTTAGTAATTATACAGATCTCTAATTCTTAACACTAAGATAGACTGCTTGGTTTCCAATCCTATTGACATTTAACATTTTTGTCAAAACAAAATTTGGAAATTAAAATTCTTGAGTTTTGTTAAGTGGATATCTGAAAATATAAATGCCATTGCTACCGGTACAATGTTATCGTAAAAGGTTAAATTATAATGTAATCAGTCAACAAACTACGCCTGTCGACGGACGTAAGATACCCAATAAAACCTTGTTCCAGACATTCATCAAGGGTTGTGTTTATGTGTTGCACTACACTCGTTGCATATTACAGACTTATCTGCCCTTTCGGGTAGGTATTGATTGTGACATCATGTATTTGTGAGCGTAACGTCATACTTTTCGGAGAAAACGACGTGAATTGTGCTCACAAAATAATGACGTAACAATCGAAACCTACCCGCAAGGGAGCTAACTCCTTAGTATGCAAAGACGGAAAACAATAATGCTCGTAATCACTGCATCATTAATGTCCTATTATAATAGCAGGTGTACCAATGACATCGTCTTTATTATGTCTGCAGTATAGATAATGCGTTTGGGAAATATTTCCGATGTGCAGATTGATTGCATTGTCTGCATTACAGTCTGTCCTCTTCACGTACCTCTAATAAACGTTTTATCTATGGATATATATTATTCCGGAGGTTTTAAATGCGGTCTGGTCTACCATTTAATCAAATTATCTCCGTCGTAATCCTTAAATGACATGAAGATGAGAGTAAATCGATCAGAGGATAGATACTATTCCAAAGGTCGCCATTATAAATAAATCTTACAGACACAAAGTCAATTTCAGTGTTCCAGACCTGATGTAGCGCGACAATGTGACGTGTCGCGGTAGGATAGCACTGGATATCAAAATATATCTAATTACGCCACATAGACGATGCGAATTATATATACAAGAACATTTCCTCAATTTGTATTCATGACATAGTTAAATATATTGTTACAAAGCAGTGTCATCCTTATTGTCAGACATAAAACACATGATATCAAAAAATACAGATTGAGTTTATGACTTGTGTATTCGAGGGTTGGATATTAATAAAAATTTATAAATTTCAAATAAAATCGCCTACACAATGCAGTTCAAATGAAAAGGGTTTTGGAATCTGTGGGTATCTGAACAAAAATTTGTACAAAAACAGTGAACGCTTCAATAGAAACTAGCTTTGAAATAGTGAACTATTATTTTTAACATTATCCGACAGTAAAACAGATATAAAAATTCATAATTACTACTTATCACGAAAATCACAACAGTTTCATACAATTGTTTTTTAACGTCCTATTAACAGCCAGAGTCTTATAAGGACGGCCTCCCATGCATGCAGTGTGTCGCGTGCGTGAAGTGCGAGGTGCGTGTTTTGGAGGACTGCGGTATGTTCGTGTTGTGTCATCTTGTATAGTGGAACAGTTGCCCTTTTTATAGTTCTGTATCACTGAAGCATGCCGCCGAAGACACCAAGCAATACACCCCACACGGTCACATTATACGGACAACGCGCAAACCATTCGTCCCAATTCCTGTTTGTTGAACGCTAAGCATGAGCAGAAACTTCCACTATCATAGACTTTGGTGTGTCGCGGTCAGGGGACAGAACCCAAAGCCTTCCTCACAGAGGCGAACGCTCAACTCAAGGCAAAAAGTGAGGCGGTGCCATGGGAGGCATAAGGAAGAAGAGAAAAGATAAGATCCTAAATTTAGTCGCCTTTTCCTATCATGCAATAGGGGCAGAAGGTACAATTCTAAGTTTCATACGATACCAAACAAACATAAATGTACAATATCTTGGTTGGACTTTTCACATTAAAGCCCTATTATATACATTGTAGCCAGTGTTATTTACGCTCGGCCTCACGTGTTGCGTACATTCGTATCGTTACTCTTTGTGAAATGGAAATTTCCTTTGCATCGTGATATCTTAATAAATCACACCGCTTAAACAAATACAGAAATCAGAGCATTGGCCGAGTGGTTAAGATGTCCCGACTTTTTGCTACAAGCCCTCCACTTCTTGGTTTTCATCTATCTACTCTGATTGTTACGGGATGTCAAACTTAAAAGCAATAACCAAAGATGAAAGTACTAGAAAGACGGTAAATTCTTTGTAGGCAGTGAGGACAAAGTACCGCGATATCTATACACTAGACAGTCCAAGTCTAATTATCCCTTTTTGTGATGTAGTCCAATAACCCTTGGTTACAGACAGGCGTACTATCTATTTTAATGATATAAAACCAAACACTATCCGGAATGTCTGCTCATCTGCGTGCGATTGAATATAGCGTCTGTATCTAGAAGTGTACCTTTAATTCGTCACGTGACAGCTCGAGCTCTTGTTTATATAATCACATACTTCCTGAGAAAAAACCCTACACATTTGTTACATAATCATGGTTGAAATCATGGACATATAGTCAGCAGCAAAAATGGGTCAACCAGAAGTAAATATATGTAACTATTAAGGAGATTGACGATATATATACTCAGGGATTGACGATACATGTATATAGTCAGGGAATGACGATATAAACTCAGGGGTTGACGATACATGTATATACTCAGGCATTGACGATACATGTATATACTCAGGGATTGACGTAGCCCGAGATACTCTGACCCTGACACCAGACTTAGACATTATGACAGATAGACGTCTGGTTTAGGGGCCCTAAACCAGACATCTATCTGTCATAATGTCTAAGTCTGGTGTCAGGGCCAAGGTATCTCGGGCTAGGATTGACGATACATGTATATACTCAGGCATTGACGATACATGTATATACTCAGGGATTGACGATACATGTATATACTCAGGGATTGACGATACATGTATATACTCAGGGATTGACGATACATGTATATAATCAGGGATTGACGATACATGTATATACTCAGGGATTGACGATACATGTATATACTCAGACATTGACGATACATGTATATACTCAGGGATTGACGATACATGTATATACTCAGGGATTGACGATACATGTATATACTCAGGGATTGACGATACATGTATATACTCAGGGATTGACGGTACATGTATATACTCAGGGATTGACGATACATGTATATACTCAGGGATTGACGATACATGTATATACTCGGGGGTTGACGATACATGTATATACTCAGGGATTGACGATACATGTATATAATCAGGGATTGGCGATACATGCATATACTCAGGGATTGACGATACATGTATATACTCAGGGATTGACGATACATGTATATACTCAGGGATTGACGATACATGTATATAGTCAGGGAATGACGATATAAACTCAGGGGTTGACGATACATGTATATACTCAGGCATTGACGATACATGTATATACTCAGGGATTGACGTAGCCCGAGATACTCTGACCCTGACACCAGACTTAGACATTATGACAGATAGACGTCTGGTTTAGGGGCCCTAAACCAGACATCTATTTGTCATAATGTCTAAGTCTGGGCATTATGACAGATAGACGTCTGGTTTAGGGGCCCTAAACCAGACATCTATCTGTCATAATGTCTAAGTCTGGTGTCAGGGCCAAGGTATCTCGGGCTAGGATTGACGATACATGTATATACTCAGGCATTGACGATACATGTATATACTCAGGGATTGACGATACATGTATATACTCAGGGATTGACGATACATTTATATAATCAGGGATTGACGATACATGTATATACTCAGGGATTGACGATACATGTATATACTCAGACATTGACGATACATGTATATACTCAGGGATTGACGATACATGTATATACTCAGGGATTGACGATACATGTATATACTCAGGGATTGACGATACATGTATATACTCAGGGATTGACGATACATGTATATACTCAGGGATTGACGATACATGTATATACTCAGGGATTGACGATACATGTATATACTCGGGGGTTGACGATACATGTATATACTCAGGGATTGACGATACATGTATATAATCAGGGATTGGCGATACATGCATATACTCAGGGATTGACGATACATGTATATACTCAGGGATTGACGATACATGTATATACTCAGGGATTGACGATACATGTATATACTCAGGGAATGACGATACATGTATATACTCAGGGAATGACGATACATGTATATACTCAGGGACTGATGAGGCATAGTTCAGTTATTTTCCTATGGATAAACTATTGGCACGCAACATTTTATTACCGTGTAATGTGTATTGTTCATCGGAGTCACAGTGACTGGATACAGATGCGTGACATTTCCCTCGGGTTTTTTGCCAGAAATGTGTGCTTTTCTAGATAATGACAATGTCTTCAGGGTAGCGTCCATAGAATATACATCAATGAGTCTATCCGTCATTTCTGAATAAAACATATGTGTTGAATATTTCCTGAAAACCTAATGTAGACCATTGAAATCCTATTTCAGAAACTACCTACTACATCAAACTGGATATTGAATTTTAAGAGCTATTCATGCCGTAGATGAGTATTGCTGCTAATTGATACATTAGAATTCGTGATCTGGATGAACCATATGGTATTTTGAAAGTTGCTACTGATAAAATTCAATAATATGATTAATGGTAGTGTATAGTGTTAAGTTATAGAGTTATTTGATTAATTATTCAGTATATATCCCTTGGTGATGTGCAGTTGTAGACAATCTGGCCTTTGTCTAGCTTTGATATACACTCGAGAAAATTGAAGATTGTATTGTTTTTATTGATCGGATCGTTGATCTAATTATAAAATTCAAATTGAAATAATATTTTTAGCATTGAGAACATTCTTTCATCATCCTAGTATCATGCATCTCTTGGCATGTAGGAAAGATCATTTACACACACAAAATGGACTGTTCAATTGTAAGGTTTACGTACTATTTGGAGGAGGTTAAGTCATTTTCTCTTGATTTTGTAGATAAAATGTCAGATTGCCCGGGTCGTACAATACACATTGATACAGCAAGAATAAGCTAACCTTGTAACCATAAACACACCGGTAACATCAATTACTCAGTATACAGCCTTATCTAGCTACATAGACCACTCATGAGACAAAGTAAACACAACCTTTATAGCCATATGGTCTGTATTCACCAGTCAGATTGCATTGATCACTTGTGATGGAGGGAAAACAGTGAATGAACAACAAGTTTTTATACAAAGGTGGTCATTAGGGCAGGGTTACCTTATAAATTGCTCAATGAATAATGTTATTGAATAACACTTTGTATGTATTTACATTGATTAAAGATGCTCCACCGCCGACAGAGCATAAATGATATTAATCACTTGAACAATAAGTGGTGTTTAATCTTGTATATATATGTCTAAATAACACAAACAAATATTATAAAATAATTTATTTTGCCTTTGGTGCATGCGCAATCAGTACTTAATTCCATATAAGATATAGTGACACGGAATTTTTTCGGGATGCAACTAATTATTTTTTGTAACTTTAACTTGAATTGAAATTAGAAGCTCAAACTTTTCAATGGTGGTAATGGCGTAAAGTAAGTAACTTTTGTAACTGAAGAAAAATACTAAATCGTCTGCTCGTGTTTTTGATAGTAAAAAATGTCATTTGTCAGCGGTGGAGCATCTTTAAAACCCACTGAAAACAAATCAGATGAAAGTACCATCTATGTAACTTGGGACCGCAATGGTGGAGCTAAAATGTGAATATGCCTCCATAGATATTTTTAACATTATGAGATATGTCATTCAAGAAACGAACAACAGAGATAGATTGTTTGAGCGTTATACAATGTACGTAGGATATCAATATGTTTTTGTAACTGCTTTCACAGAAAAAGCCATGTTGTCCCCGAAATATGAATCACTAGATCTTCACTCTAAATTGTTTGTTCGAAATCTAAAGATTTAAAAAAATGAAGTCTGCATATCTTAGTGTATGTCTGTCCCTTGCTATTAATAAAGTGTAAAATAAACCATTGAAATAAATCAATGAAAAAATTAAAGAAGTAGAACGAGAAAACAAAGGAAAGTGCGATCGTTCTATATGCTTGTTTTTGGCATAAAGGGTGATTTGAAGACGGACTCTTCTTCTTTCGTTCTTAGGTTACGTGATTGGTACTGGGTAGGATGTACTGTTACGTGCCTTTGGCAGCATGCTTCATTAGGACAGGCCTGCATTATAAAAAGGACAAGAATTCATCTATTACAAAAAAAACAAACAAAAAAAACGAATATATATCGCAGTCTCCATAAACACACTCAACGCATTTCAAGCGGGGATGAGGCCGAACTCACCAGTTCATAGTCCCATTAACCAAACCACCTACCACTGTAAACGTATTCTGTTTACAGGTGTAGCTGTAGAATCAATTAAATGCATCCGCCTATAACATTTATAAGTGTCCTTCAATCAACTGCTTTATAAGCCAAGGAGATATGTTGTGTAATTTGGGAAACTACTGAATTCGTTTCTAACACAGAATCCCTTAAACAACGACTATCATTATCTCTTTTTATTACTAACATTCGTGATCAATATACACAACTTACCGAGCAGTACCACATGGTAACATCAACCAGTCGCTCCACTAACGTAATAACAAGGACTACTGAGGAATATAAACTACAAATGATATTTATGTCTCTGAGTCGTAAATCAAATTTATTGAAACCAGGGCGTCCAACGTCCATAAAATATCATCATGTGTTGTTACTGATAAAATTCCTATCAGCATTCTAAGGTCATAAAAATGTGGCATCTCCATTATAATATGTGTTGTTTATGTTGAAATTGAATAGAAGTTGATTTATTGTATTTGATTGAATATTGTGTATTATGTAACCATACTACAGAAGGCCCAATGTGAGATATGTTGGTTTTAAGTACTTACTGAAACCACATACATTGACATTTTGAGTCCATGCTATTTAGATTATCACTATTTCACTGTGCTGTCTACTGTGCTGTGCTGAGAAGGTGTCAAGGTAGAAGTAGATTAAGAAGAATTATGGAAAATAGAAAAATACAGCTTCGCAAATTTAATATTTCTTACGATAATGCAATGGAAGTAGCGTGAATAATTCTAAGTAACCTATGCAAATGCAAAATATTTTAGAGCATTCACCGCATCATCGGCATCTGTCATTCACAAGTGTTAAAATTCTTATTCAAGTTACAATATGAATTAGGCTGACTTGTCGATCATGCTTTTAAGGCCCTTTTAAGGTTGAATCTCCGTGTTTGCGATGCGTCGCGTGCGCTGATTGCGTGTACATTGCGGGTGCAGATTGAGACAGTTGAAGACCATGTTTATAAAACCACCAAATTGGCTTCTTTTAAGTATTGTAGAGTAATGGAAGCAGATATTTCTTTTAAAGGTATTACTTAAGTCAAGACGTGCGTTCCATTTGCAGATTCGTACCAATGGTACCGTTACAAATACATATCCGCTGTATCCGTAATGGAACGCGTTGTGCCAACCTAACCGAACATGTGCAATTGGTTTGTTTCTCGAAGCGTACCACTTTGCCGACCAATTTGTCATCGAGATGATTTGTTATTGAAAACAAGACGTAAAAGATTTATATTCGTTAACATTTGATTTCTAATGTACTGGTAAGTTCACGCATTTTGAAACTTCTTACTTATTGCATGAATATCCGTAATGCTCGTTGATAGAAAATAATATTTTTTAATTAAACGCTTATGGGTTCCGTCATATTGGAAACGTTCAAATGCGCTCATCCATTAGGCAGTAATATATCGATTTACTATAACTTGCACATATCCTCGAGTGAATCTCTCGGATAATGTTTTGTGTTCGCAGGCTCTGAACCGATAGTATATTACTAAGAATTGACAGCAATTCTAACAAAGATTTAAAATTAGTCAAGGTCATCTACGCACCAGATATTAGATATATAACAAAAAAGAAAATGTCATTTATCATAAGCACTTCTCCAGTAATCCCTGAATGATATTTGATAGATACACCATTAAATGTTCTGTAAGGTATATAATGTTGGGAAGATAGATCTTTTAGCTGTTTTTTGCCCTCTCCTCCCTACAGACAGAAAGAAAACCTACGGATGAATTTCAAGAAAGAACACTACAGCTGAAATTAAGCAGTAATGGAATATGATTTGAACAGATTATAGGACTCTTTCATATGTATACATGGAGGATAGGATTATTCCACCTGAGAGGTAAGAAAATGTGGTAAAACCCGAGGCTTGCCGAGGGTTTTATCGCGTTTTTTGACCCCGTGAATCTTTTTCTCTCATATTATTAGCAATTTTCCGTTAAAACACCTGCCGGTTCTTCGTTTTACTTCATTTTTTCCGATTTTTTATTACATAATTTGATGCTAATACAATTAGATATCCTTAAAAAGCATATCCGTTTTTGGCAAACTGAAAGTTTGCGAACAAAATAGAATCATTTTGTTGTAGCTTATCTGGGTGAATGTATAAATTTATGAAAAAACATTTCGTGGTCTGACCGACTTGTTTCCTGTACCCAATCACATCGTACACTTTTGCGTACATCCGTGAAATATATAGCGCCAATATTCAAAACAAAAAACAATCAAAGAGAAAAAATTGATTTTGTGTGTTACATGTATTTCAGTTCTAACTAATCCCTACAATATTGTTGTCATTTTGAAGAAACGTAGCTGTAAGTTTTACTGTTTTGTCACTTCAAACAAAGCACTGCGTCATACGTGACGTAACGACTTTCGTCGGAATTCCATTCATATATAGCGGTCAAGGCTACTCCGAGACACTCTCAATCAGATCACCATGATCAGACGATGATTTGATTTTGGAGCTTGTTTTGTTGCATAAACCTTTTGTTCATAGTTGCTCATATGAGATCCAGCGAGCATTATTTCGATACGAGTGTGCGACCTTTGTTGTGATACAGGATTGTACGTATTTAAACGTGGTTCTTGTTTAGAAGCGAAGCGCAGGACTGTTCTCGTTCATGTGGTAGGCTACCGTATGTTGGCCTAACTATAATATGTGGTTTTCATGTTCAACAGCATGTTTGAAATCATAAATTTGTGTCTATCATTCAGAGTTCTATAATCATTTAGCGATTGTGTGTGTTGTTGTAAGTAAGTTAACAAAAGCATGCATGCTACAGTACGGGACATGATAGTCGGTCATTTGTTTTACGAAGGCCTTACCATGTTAGGGTTTACACGTAAATACGTTCACAATTAACAAGCACAGGGGCACGCACCATATTCATTAATGATTACGCCTAGTAGATATACATGTTCGTCATACTCTAATAGGATACGATGCACAGTGCTGATACATGATAAAATATTATATACATTAACAGCATTTACGTGCCCCTGTGGCATATTTCAACAATTGTCTCCATGTAATAAAAATTAATCCGCGCGCGTGAAATGCCATTAAGAGAGCTATATCTTACATAGCTATCTTACATGAGCAAACTCTATATAACATAGCGTGATATGAGAGAAAGCCATCTATAAAGGCTTCACTAATATAGCATAATGACACAGACATCTTTTGAACATTCTACAAACAATGTGTAATGGACAATATAGACCTCCCTAAATATTGAAAGATGAATACCACTCTATTACCAAAAGTAAGAAAGGTTCTTGCATGCTTGCTTGTTATGAGCTAAGGTCATGTAAGGTTCGGAGTAGACACATTAGCGTATCTGAACCCCTTTAACCGCTCCAATAGCTTTGATACAAAATGCAGCAATTAACATTACATGTATATGATTATTATTGTTCTACCACGATACTTTAATCAATAGCTTATTGTTATCCATTCAAAACACGCGCAATTGCAACGGCTACTTTGGCTTACAATGTACATAGTAGTACAATTAATATTGTCCTTCGTGTCATGACAACGTTGTGTTACCCATGAAAGTAGATATAAATAGTGAAAGGTTATAGCCGTGTTAGGACATGAGTACTGACTAGACTAAATGATATAAAAAATAAAGGCTTAACAAAGAGAAAAATTGTGCCGAGGGCATTGGGGATATATTAGGGGGACTAATTGGCAATATTTCGTGATAATGTGAAAACATTCGGAACCTTTATTGGAGTAAAAGACGATATCCCTCTCTGGTATTAGTACAAAAAATACTGAATGTTGAATGTCGAGCTAACTTCAAGCAACATACACAAATTCCTTATGGAGTAATCATTAAAGTTTTTTTTCGTTTCTTCAAAAATAGCGTGCCATTGTGAACGATCTTAAGAATAGTACATAAAACATAATATTTTGCACAAAGATACCTTTGAGCAATATTGCATATAGAATCAAAGCACTCTTTTCAGTCCATTTCAGAAGTTAAATTAGACATATCTTAATTATACCACTGCCTTTTAAAGCATACTACACCAACAAAGCACACAGGCAGCCGGATGAGACAGGTCATCGTTAAATGGCTATATAGCTGTAAAATAGAACGTTTGCTTGTTTGATTAAATTAACGTCCTACAAACAGCAAGGGTCAAGTAAGGACGACCTCCAATGTATGTTATGTGTTGCGTATACAAATTGCGGGAGTGTGTTTTGGGAGACTGCGGTATAATTATTATATATTTTGTGTCTTCTGGTATAGTGGAACTGTTGCCTTATTTGTAGTGCTATATCAGTAAAACATGCCAACGAAGACACCAAGCAATGCACCCCACCCGGACAACGGACGAACAACTCCCTTAATGCTGAACGCTAAGCAGGAACAGAAATTGCCACTTTTAAACAGGACATTAAAAACCATCCAGCTCTGTGAAATACCCTGGACTTTATGATGTCAGCAAATGTGTTTATAAATGACTGCATAGCGAATCCAGTTTGTTTCTTTTATTATACTTAATATCCAGGCTAATTTGAGGATGGCCTTCGGTGTGTTAATGGGTTGCGTATCTGCATAAGGTTCTTAACAAAAACATGAAATTCGTCAATTGTGTTTTAATTTCCATAAGGTAGGAAATATACTAATTTTATGTAGTGATGTGCTTCGAGGTCATATGTTAAAAAATATTCATCGAATTGTCAATTTAAATGAACACAAATAGAAAATAAGTAGATATTTCTCCTAATATACATACCTATGTAAATTCCAAACTGGAACGTGTAAGGCAAATGTTTTAGTTTCACTCAAAATATAGAATGTAACCTTGGTGAACTGGCACAAGGCATCGCTTTTACATGCTTGATAATGTACTGTTTGCCTTTCCACTATTAACCTTCCTAGGAAAAAAATTGTTGCAGGGACAATAATACCAAAATATACATAACATATGTAAACAACAAACTTTATCATGTGCAAAAATCCCTATTATAAAGTCACTGCGAGACATATCAAACATTTCCTTCGGAACTTTATGCCATCGCGTTGTCCATTCCCTGCATTTTCCATAGAATTTGACATGCTTTGAAGCGAAAATACAAGTCTAGCTGGTGGCCTTTCTGTCTGCTTATAACTCCACAATTCTGTCAACATGACAATTGCGATAGAACAGCATACCCAAAAGTATCTGAGCAACTCAAAACACTTAACGATAAGTACACTTCGCCCCCCATAAGCATAGTAATACCAAGGGAGAAGATCGAGGAGAGAAAGGACAATAGTCAATTGAGAAACGTCAACCATAATGAACTATAGAGATGGATTCGTTTGGCCTCTCTTTAGGATTATATGTAGCATCACTGTGTATGATTATCAATAAGCACGACAATCCGAATCAATGATAGAGTTCAAACATTGCCAAAGAAAATTTGTATGGAATTCGAACACGGTACAGTACATGATTGTAATTACACAGCTGCGAATAGAAAATCTACCGATATGTTTCAAAGCGTGGAATTAAGTTCAGCAGCGATGAAGGTTGATTGAACAATTTAAGGCAAAACTTCCGCAACGAACATGTACAAAAGCATATTTAAAAACTTGACATGAACTTCAGTAGCTCAAATACAAATGTCAGTGTCCGCTTTCTGTTATATTCCAGGCAGTAATTTAGCCATAATACTGCTTGTAAGTTAATGAAGCCAGCAAATATTGTACTTCTGTTAATGCGATCAATACACAAAAGCAAATAATCTTTCAAGAAAAAAACACCTCATTGAGCAGTCATTATAATGCATTGTTGTACAGGACCCACAGGACGAATAAACATTTGACCTAAAATACGTCAATTACGTTCACCCGATTTCACGATCATATCTCACAAGATTGGCAACAGTCTCCTTCCTCGCTCTCTCGGCACTTTGATTAGAAAATAATCTACAAAAAGGATACTTTGCTAATACTGTAATATTTACTTCATCAAAAGGAAAGTTGTCTATGGTAATAATTTTAGCTGGATACTGTTAAGAAAGAAAATTATTTATAATATAATTCGACACAATGGTTAATGGAGCACAGATATGCATGTACAAATGAACATACATTTTCATTTTGATGTTTCTTTAAACTTTTTAAAAGCGTCCCTTATAAATGTAGTCAATTAATTGCGACTTTCATTTTTTGTGACAGAATTGTAATCCTTACCTCCTAAGGTCACTTCTAATGGATATAGGAAAAAATGACTCAAAGACAGGAACATTACCTACAGTGTATGGTATTAAATAATCGGTATATTTGTGTAATCTTACACTTTTTTTCTAAGTTCAAATTGCAATGCGTTATAGGAATAAAACAAAAACAGATAGTATTGATAATTAACAACTTATAAGTTTATTCAAAATATGAAGACAAAATCAAAACACTTTATGAAAAATTATAAATTACGAAGAACAACCATGTTTAATGGGACTCTTAAAACATACTTATTGTGGTTGGATGGTGTACATAATTAACGATCTCCCGTGTATGCAGTGTATTGACTGTTTGAGATACGTGTGAGTGTGTGTTTGGACGGCTGCAGTATAGTCGTGTTGTGTCTCATGGGTGTATTGGACCTATTGTCCTTTTTTAAACTTTATGAATTGTAGTTGAATGACACCAAAATACCCCACCCGATCACATTATACTGACAACCAACTCCTGCAATGGTGAGCGCTAAGCAGGAGTAGAAGCGGCCACTTTTATAGAATATGCTGTGTTCTCGACTAGAGGTCAGATCCCAGAGCCTTTTCAAAAGGCTTTTAACATCAGGCCAATAAAACACGCTGTGAAAGAAGAAAGTCCGTTAGATAGAAAAGACAATATCCTAATTGTAGTTACTTTTTACGATCGTACGATATCACAATCTGATTGAAATACAGATCCTTATAACCACTCCGTTCAAAACATTCTAACAACCCATAAGGGGTCATGCTCGTGATGACCTTTGTATCTTCTACACAATGCTACATCATGATCAATTGACAACGTCATCTCGTCCCATTAGACATATACAATTAGCTTTGTTGTGCTGATTGGGTGAGATGACTTCGTACACGAAAATATTTCTGACAGTTTTTCAAACACTTTCGTCCCCCTAAAAGTCACATTCAAGATTCTTGCAGCAGCAATTTCATTGGCCATTTCAAAAGGTCACATGGGCATGACCTCTGATGGGTTGTTGTCAGATCCCCTTATCAAACGCAGTGATAATAAGGATCTGTATTTTAATTAGATTGATAATATCATAGCCTGATGTTGACGTGCTTACTTTTGTCAAATTTTGGCTGTATTGTAATCAGATGCAATACAGTGGCAAACCATTTTTGGAAATGACACCATCATTCGGGATTCCTTTCTATTTTTTACAACAGATTAAAATTTATTAAAGTTTTATATATGTAAAACTTGTATGTAATCAAATTTTATATGGCTTCACTGCTATTCCGAATTTGCATATTGCAGAGTTATCTGCACTTACGGGTAGGTATTGATTGTGACGTCATGTGTTTGCGAGCGTAACGTCATACTTTTCGGAGAAAACGACTTGAATTGCGCCCACAAAACAATGACATAACAATCGATACCTACCCACAAGGGAACTAACTCTGTAATATGCAAAGACGGAATATTGGAATATTGAATACGAATGACTGCAGATGAAGCAAGTGTTGCCTACCAAACGATGATAAAACATGTTTCGTTGTTTTTATAATCAAGGTCTCATGACAGCCAAGAAAACCAATAAAGATATCAGTATTCTTCCATCTGAAACAAAGGCGCATGCCATTTGACCTTTGACCCTTACTTTATTAATAAATGATATTTATGTAGTAAAGTAATATTGTATCTTAAAAAGTAAATGTTATCGTATAAGCTCAACAAATGCTATTGTTATCAATCGCAAACAACCTTATAACAATATATTCATAATCAATATACCATTAAATTTTCAAACTGTTGGCAGACTCCCATGTGCCTCCTAAGGGGATTGGTTGGCATGTATTAGCACAGAGACTTTATGACCTATGTGTGTCAACAAATTGACATTATTCCAGTTCTGGAAATCTATTATTTAGAGATTATAATAACAATTTCATTTAAATATAATAGCTATTGTCTTACTGAAATGAGGTTAGAGTATGTCGTACTTTAGGTAAATACCATAAAATCAATTTAGTTGTATGTACATGTATGATATATAACGCTAAGTAAATTGTATATATGCTAATTAATGACTTAGAAAGGACTGGTGGCTAATCCGTTTGATGTGCTGATTAAGTCTGGATGAATTTACAAAATCCTTTGTTAACGGATGGGTAATGAATATAAAGAACACGATAATGTCCTTAATCAATTAATCAGCTACTGTGCACCGATTCCATTGTAAAGACAAATAAAATCGTGATATATTGGCTTATATATAAAAAAATCATTTACATTAATGACATTTGTGTGTATTGTCTGTAATATAAAGTCTGTTCTTGCGTAACATTTCCGTTGTGCAAATTGAATGCATTATATGAATCACACTAACATATCCCTTAGATGAAACATTTGTTTTCTTCCAAATTCATTGTTACTCAACATCATAAACGTCAGTTTATTCATGTCGGAAGTTTTGGATGGTGTCTAGTCTATCCATTTATCAAAAAGTCTTCGCTTTAAACCTTAATTGAGAGGAATACAAGGATAAATCGATCAAGAGAGAAGGAATATACCATAGGTCAGGAATAGAAATCTCAGACACAAACACATTTACGGTCGTTCGGACATGGTGGTGCGACATTGGGGAATACATAACGACAAAACAGTCGGACATATGAACATTGGCACTCTTGAAAATTACATTGGTCATCTACATGTGTGATATTAACCTGTATATTAAGAATTCCCCAACGACATTTTAAACTGTCACAAAAAAATCTTGTGAATGCGAGGATTATTGCTGTCGGGTCTGTCCTAGAAAACCAAAGGTTATATGATCTGTCATTTATTGCTAGTTACCAACTATGGATCAGAGACAGAATCCGACGTCAACGTTGGGAGTTGGTAAGTAGTCGTCATTGGGTCAGTATTTTTGTATTTGTTTATTGGCTGTTTAATTAAATTAACGTCCTATTAACAGCCTGAGTCATGTACGGACGCCCTCCAATGTATGCGGTGTGTAGCGTGTGTGTAGTGTATGGTTCGTGTTATGGGAGACTGCGGTATATTCGTGTTGTGTCTTCATGTATAGTGGCTAGCCCTTTTTATAGTACTATATCTCTTCTAGTTGAGTAAACTAAACGTCCTATCGACATCAAGAATTGTTTAAGTATGGTGTCATGTCTGGCACGTGCTACACGTGTATTTCAGGAGACTGGGAGATGTTTACATTTGTGCAGTGCATTGTGGGAGGTCACTAAAGTTCAACACTACTATACTATCGTTACAAAATTCGACCGGGCCGGTTCAAAATACAGAAAGATGGAATTTCCATTATAATCATTTTATTTGACACATTTGCACAATAACTGATATATATTACTTAGTAAGGTATCTGACACGTCGAAAATATGTATTTTACTCAAATTTACATGGTTTATTTAGGTTCATGTCCCTTTTAACTAACTGTTTCTACAATTGTTACTTTCCTGATAAAATGGGTCTGTGTAAACCTTTTATGACACAATTTCACGGTACCGTTCACGATCAGCAGTTCCTTATTATATTGCAAAGAAGTTTTTGTTAAATCAATATTTTGAATTACAATCTGACTAAAATAGAGAACACAAACTCGCTCCGTGATGTAAAATAAACGTCCTAACTGTAATCAGCTTGTTTGAGTAATGACGTCAATGGTTTCTGGTCGTTTTGAATTGAGATTAATTGTGAAAAGCATTCGGACAGCTAAACTCCGATATATTGCTTATTTACATATCATGGAACCGGAATATATATCAAAATACTTCATTTGCATGAGATAAACGAAAAACTCTATTTTGTGCAAAACATTTTCTATGTTTTGAATAATTGGAATGATATTATCACCACATTACGTCTAAAGAAACAAAATATATTTACATAAAATACGAACATATATCAGAGGTGTTCGTATGGCCTTGCCTACAAAATGGTAAATCTTATAACTTTATAATTAAGTCTAGGGTAAACTGACACTTTTATTTTAGCGGTTATAGATGGCTTCACTAATACATAAACGAAACAATGCATTGATATGGAAATTACCGCAATAAAACTAATGTATGATCCAATATTTTTGAGCTGAAAATAATTGTTAGAGAAAATTAGAAAATATGTATGCAAAAAAAGACATCATAAATAACATTCCCTGTTACCCAAATAAAACCAATATATTTACAGTCAGTGGTGAATTGATAGTATAAACCCCGTTGATTTCAACCAAAGGCTACTCAACTTTATTTCTCGATAAATTGAGTATGTCACGCGCAATTTGGAGCCGCGCGGATGAATTTATGATGGTCCAAATCAGAAACTTTTGGTGTTTTCAGTAACCGAACGTACGTTCGATGAACATGTACATGTATCAAAATAGGTTTGAACACATATACATGTATGTGTGTAAATACAAATGTAGAAAAGTTACATTGTTTATGTTACTACCGTACCTCTTTGAGCAATGCTTCCGTGCGTATGATAAATAAACAATGTTGTACAATGTGCAGTTTTGCACATTCCGATGACGTCGCAATGTTTACATGTTGTGTGTCTGTGAGTCTGTGTTGTTCTCTACAACATATAGCCTAGATCTACATTATATTCGTATTTTTAACATCTTTGGTTGTACGCGAATGGATAAGATATGTCAGAACAACATCAGTATTTGAGTTGGATAAGTGTAACCAAAACGACCTAGCACGACAATGCATTTTTGTTCACCTCGGCGGACAGACAAGTCCTGTACGTTATCGAGTAGGACTTACATACACAATGTACGTTTGGGTGTTTCGAAATATCAATGAAACGGAATCCTTCAATTGTAGCTTTACAATACTTGTAATAGACACCTCTAATATTTATTGAAGTGTTTAAATCAACAATATAAATATAGCTAACATTTTGAGAGCGGTACAGTAAACGTTTACAGTAGTGGGCCTACCTGTGTTTGTACATGTTCCTCGAAACGACGTCCGATACATTTGAAAATCTCTAAAATCCGGAAATAATGACATGGAACTATGTAAACATCCGTGTTTTCAAGAAATTTCAAACGTGAACTGATTAAGTAGAACTCAAGTGATCACAAAATTGAAGAAACTCTCTGTTTGTCACACCTCCTTGACACAGGCGGTTTGAATCGGACGCCGCGTCACAACTACGTTAAATATCCTGCCACGTTATGAATTGTGTAAGCGTGTGAAATCATACGAAGCAAAATATTAAAACCAAACTGCTTTGCACCATTGTGTTTTTAACAACAGAAAAATAAAATGATTTATAGTTTCCATACCGGGAAAACCTCAGATATATGCTTCATCAGACGGAACTCATTTTATTGGTATGTTCATTGATAAATTGGCGGGAATTTCCGCCACTTCAAGTGGCTGTTCGAAATGCCTGTCGGAACCAAACGATATAATTCAATTTTAGTCTTATAAATGCCATAAACACTATTAAGGGTAAATTTTGAGCTATGAAAATAATAGTTAAGACTGTAAATATAAGGATTAAAGTCTCTTTCTGGTGGTTCTATCGAAGGATAAAGTTGAGTAGGGTATCGATATTTGTTTCATGGACCGCTTCGCGGTCCATTCCAAATATCGATACCCTACTCAACTTTATCCTTCGATAGAACCACCAGAAAGAGACTTTAATCCTTAAATAGACGCATGATGAAATTCTTCGTTTTGTTAAAACAATCATTCTTTTGTTGAATAAAATGTTCAACTTCAACGATTATATATGTGACCTATATGTTGATATTGATATGTGGTATTATCTTTTAGATTACACTTAAGTTAAGCATGAGAGCGATCGATCTTTCGCTGTCAGAAGAAAAGAAAGTATATAAGATAGCTTCTCTAAATGCAAACATTGCCACACAGTGATTTACCCTATAGGTAGGGAGTTCAAATTGTACCTGCTATCTATATTGCGTGATCGTAAAAGGCGACTTAACTTAGTATATTTTCTTTTCACTTCTTACTAACTAACTTTTGTCTCTCTAACGTCTCTCTTAACCTTGTATCACTTTTGGCCTTCTGTTGTGAGCTCGCCCCCTTCAGGTGGGTTCTGGGTTCTGTCCCCTGGCCGAGACACACCAAAGTCTATAAAAGTGGTAGTTTCTACTCCTGCTTAGTGGTCAGCATCACTGTACCCAACCGGATGTGGGTTACTGTAGTTACGTTCTACAAAAATGGTGACGGTGATTTAGGTCTAATTTCGCATGCTTAAGTTTACGTAATTTGCGATATTTTAAAGCTTTTTATTCGTGTCTCACGAATAATTTTTGTATAAAAATAAAATTTGAAGCGAAACGCATACGTAAATGACTATGAATAAGCGAAACAAGCCACCACAAAATTCACATTTAGTGGGTAACTGAAGTTTAAATGTGCGTATAAATAAAATGCTGATCATTATTAATGGTGCTTATAATTATGCGTGATTTGAAATCGCTGTCGCTTGAGAGTGTCAATTATTATAGACACACGTCTTTTGTCGTCTAAGCACACAACAACCAGCAGCTTAATTCCCTCAATGCTAAGAGAATTTTAATCAAACAGATATAGAACTCATATTAAATATTTCATTAGAACAATTTAAAAAAGTATCAAAATAGATAATGATATTCCAACTACAAAAAAAAATCAAATATTTTTTTAAATATTATGGCGATCGTAAATATAACATTATTCTGTGCCAGCTACGAAACCAAGCAAGTATTTTAAACTCTGATCTTTATCACGATCATTTAAGAGAATCTCCAGCCTGTTCCTGTTATTATACTAATGAAAATTCATATAACTTTTTCTTTGACTGTATGCACTTCTATGAACAGAGAACAGTTCTCAGGTTCTTCAGGGAATACAGAACTTAGGTTTACCAGATAATCATAATCATTTAAACATCGAAACACTATTAGATGGATGTAAATTTTGCAATAATGATATTAACAAAGATATTGTACAATGCGTGACTGAATATATCCGCCATACTAAAAGATTTGATTTCTGATAAACATGTATTTTATGTATATGTATCATAGCCCTCTAAGCAAATAACAAGTAACAAGTACCCATATCTAATTACTTGATAGTCAAAATACTATTTAGCAGTGCAATTAAACAATTAAACTATTGTATATGTTAATATTTATTTCTAATTTACTCTAAACTATCCTGGCTGGATGGATACTGAATAATGATTATTGAATATTGAGAATATTTTATACTATAATAATTGTCTAATTGAATAATCAAACTATGTACATATTAGAACCATAAATGTTGATTAACTCCAATTGTATAAAAAATTGCATTCAATCTCCTACCAATTTTATTTTTCACATTCAACTAAAGACAAAATGCTTCGTTGTTGTCAGACTCTTACACATCCAAGAGGATGGGTCAGTGTGCATAAGCACATGGACTTTATGGCCTAACATCTCATGGTGTGTATGTATGTTAGTCTGTCAATAAATGAGCATGATTCGTATCCCTATTCAAAAACTACAATCATTAGGAATATGAATTCAAAATAACTAAACTTGTTCTGAAACATTTTCTATTAAAGATAAAATCGGAGTTATCCCCCTTTAATTAGTAATTATTAATATTATTATCACTATACTGTAACTAATTCAGTTTATATATATATTTTAATGAATTGCAGAATTAATTCATGTTTATACTTTTAAGTATGAACTGGAGAGGACTTAAATAGGCGTAGCCTGATGTCCGATCCTTTTGATGTACATAATATCAATAAAATATTGTTGAAATTAAAATTGAAACAAACAGAAATATGTCAACGAGATTAACAACCGGCCAGTCTGATATAAATTTATTGAAAGTAAGAAATCGGTTTGATACCTACAAAAATCGTTATACCTATAATATTTGACAGAGAGGGTACTGAATACTTGCATAGCGAAGTTGAGTATAGCTGTACCATCTGATTCAGATAGAAGTTTTCTTGTGATTCGCGTATTTAAGTGAATAGTCGGGCAAAGGAAGGCTTAAGTCGTCAAAAATAGTGTTAATGTGTCCAGTACAACATTTTTTATTTTGCATACTTTAATTTCTCTTTATAAATCAAGTGGTAAAAAACTTTATTGCACATTCGTTTTCATCTGGCGAACAGGACTTTGGAAGAAAATGAAAAAAAGTGGTATAAAAGGTAAATGTTTCAAAATAATATACAATTTGTACGATATTATCAAATCCTGTATGAAATACCATTCGGAAACCTCTGACTTTTTCCCTTGTCAAGTTGGGGTACGCCAAGGTGAAAATTTCTTTCCATTTTTTAGGTCATCTGACCCGAAGGGATGACCTATTGACATCATGCACCGTCCGTCGTCGTGTGCCGTGCGCCATCCGCCGTGCGCCGTCCACCGTAAACTTATCATTCAAACGACTTCTTCTCAATAACCGAAAGGCCCAGAGCACTGATATTTGGCATGTAGCAAGCTGGGATGAAGGGCTACCAAGTTTGTTCAAATGAATGACTTTGACTTTCATTCAAGGTCACAGGGGTCAAATAGGCTAAGATCCTTTAAAAAACTTCTTGTGAATGCCTTAGACGCTAGAGAGACCTGATATTGGGCATGTGACGTGCTGGGATGAAAAGCTATTTAGTTGTTCAGATTAATGACCTTGACCTTCATTCAAGGTCACGGGGGTCAAATAGGCTAAAATCTTCAAACAACTTTTTCTCAAGAACCGAAAGGCTCAGGATACTCATATTGGGCCTGCAGCATGCCGGAATGGAGTGCTACCAAGGTTGTTCAAATGATTGACCTTGACCTTCATTCAATGTCACAGGGGTGAAATAGGCTAAAACCGAAAGGCCCACGATACTCATATTGGGCCTACAGCATGCTGGAATGAAGGGCTCTTAAGTTTGTTCAAATGAATGACCTTGACCTTCATACAAGGTCACAGGGGTTAAATAGGCTATAATCTTGAAATAACTTCTTGTAAATACCTAAGAGGCCTAGAGACCTGATACTGGGTCTGTGACATGCTAAAATCTTCAAACAACTTCTTCTCAAGAACCGAAGCCTCAGGATACTCATATTGGGCCTTCAGCATGCTGGGATGAAGGGCTACCAAGTTTGATCAAATGAACGACCTTTGTATTTATTCAAGGTCATAGGAGTCAATTATGCTAAAATCTTTAAACGACTATGTTGTATTGTGAGATGACAGTTAAGACCCATGGGCCTCTTGTTGTTTTCTGTGTTTCTTAATGATCCGGAAGAATTTTTGATATCTAAAGGTAGTACTCATCTCCAAAATCTTTATGAGATTATAGACAGAAAATTACGTATTTTATTAGAAGTATTTGTATTTGCGGAAAGTGTTGAAGGTATGCATTCTGCACTGAATAATTTCAGGGAATATTGTAAAGCGTGGAAGCTAGAAGTAAATGTTAATAAAACTAAAGTAATGATATTTAGCAAAAGAAAGTATAGACGGCAAAACAACTTTACACTCGATAACGAAATATTGGAAATTGTAGACTGCTTTACATATCTCGGAATTACTTTTAAATTTAACGGAAATTTTGTGGCGACTAGACAGAACCTTATAGAACAGGCACAAAAATCTATATTTTCAATTTGAAAAAAAAAAAATCCGAAATCAGACAAAACCAGTAGATCTACAACTTAAGCTATTTGAATCATTCAATGAACCAATTCTGTTGTATGGGTCAGAAATCTGGGGTTACGAAGATTTAAAGATTTTAGAACAAACCCGTCTTAAATTTTGCAAAAGAATTTTAAATGTTAGGGCTAGCACGGCTGGGTACATGTATATGACTTATGTTGAATTTGGAAGATATCCGTTAGAAATAAAGGTAAAGCTTAGAATATGTAAGTTTTGGAACAACATTTTGTTAAATGAAAATAAATTAAGTAATATTTTATATAGACTAATGGCGAGTTTAAGTTGCAATGGATAAATACGGTTTAAATTGTTAGATCAAGTTAAACAAATCTTTAATGATACTGGATACAATTTGATATCGGAGATGAATTTCACTACATTTTCAAATGTCAAAAAAAGGAAATTAAAGCTATTAAAGAAAAATGATTTGCTTGGTACTACACCAAATACCCTACTTTTTCAATTAGAGCGTCAATTGAATGTCTGCAGTATCCAAGTTTTAAACAAATTCGCAATTTTTCTAAGAAAGATAATGAAATTACTTTAAACACTATACGATTATAATTGTATGTATTTTTATATCATGTACATGTATATTTTGTATCCATCTTGTCATGTATATGTCTATGTATATCACTATGTCCTCATGTAACACATTTTCATGTGTCTGAGAGTAACAAATAAATCTTCAAATTTATATATTTTTTATGAAACAGAAAAATGAAATTTGCCTTTAAAATCGCTCTGCATGCGAAAAATTTATTTTCTTTTTTAATAAAGGAATCCTAAAACGTCCTCCCGGCTGTCTATATCCGTGTTGATACGAAACCTTGCTTTCAAAAAATGAACTTCCAATGGTCAAAATTGAAAACGTAAGCAGAACTTGATTATTGTTTTGACATGTAAGGCCTTTTGGAAGGAAAATTAACGCGTAGAGACCTTTTTTCTTTACCTGACTATTCACTGAATCATACGGAGCCCGCGAAGGGACATGGAAATATATTTATTAATCCGTGCACACGGTTTGTCAATCCGTTCGCACGGATTACTAATCCGTGCAGACGGTTTGTGAATCCGTTCACACGGTTTGTGAATCCGTGCACACGATTTACCAATCCGTGCACACGGTTTGTCAATCTGTACACACGGTTTACTAATCCGTGAACACGGTTTGCCAAACCGTGCAGACGGTTTGTGAATCCGTGCACACGGTTTACTAATCCGTGCACACGGTTTGTGAATCCGTGCACACGGTTTACCAATCCGTGCACACGGTTTGTCAATCCGTGCGGACGGATTGACAAACCGTGTGCACGGATTAATAAATATATTTCCATGTCCCTTCGCGGGCTCCGTAGAATCATCTATATAACCTTTATTTGTTAAAGGAACATAAATCTAAAATAAGTTGTTCTGTATGCCGGTTCCAAATACAGAAAGATGGAATTTCCATTTAATTATTTTATTTGATACATTTGCACAATAGCGGATATATCTTACTTAGTAAGGTATCTGACACGTATGTATTTTACTCTTTTTAAAATTTTTAAAGGTTTATTTTAAAGGTTGTGGATTATTCTGTTTTTTTGTTTTTTTTTTTCACAATAGTTTCATTCATATTTGACATATTCTTGCTATAAAATCAACGCGTAAAAAGGTGTGTCCATCTGCACTTAAATATTTAAGTGAACAGTCGGGCAAGGATGCCTAAAGTCGGTAAAAATGATGTGAATGTATCCAGTATACTTTCTTATGAAATAGAAAAATAAAATCTCTCGTCAAAATCTGTCTGCATACGAAGAAATTAATTTAAAGTATAGGAATCCTAAAACGTCCTCCCGGCTGACCGTGGTTACATTTCCACGCAGCCTCGCTTTTAATGCTTTCAACTTTTCTTTATTTCAATGGTCAGAACTGGGAAACGTAAGCAGAACTTGACCGTCGTAGTAACATGTGAGAACTTTTGGAAGGCCAATGAACACATTTAGACTTATTTTCTTTGCCCGACTATTCACTTTAATGTCAGTTAATGTGTGGTATTTGTAAGACAGTTTACTATTCCATTGCATTTCAATAACCCACATCTAGTAAATCAGTTACCCACTGAAGAGATCATAACATGCATTCAGTTACCTTCCACATGGTCATATTTGAATAGCTATTTCCTTCTTTTATAGAGATTTACAGTTGAGCGTCACGCTTCAAAATTTAGTTATTTTATCTTATAAACACATGCTATTGACAGCATGGTCAGCATTGCCCTACAAACATGTAAACTGAGGCATGCGAAATCTGACCTAAATCACGTCACCATTTTTGTAGAGCGTATCTACAGTTATCCACATCCGGTTGGGCACAGTAAGCATACAGGGACGACAAGTCATAATATAACGTGATCAAGCGGAAATGTGTTGCTTGGTGTCTTCTGCAGTAGACTTCAATGACGTAACACTATAAAAAGGACAAGAGTTCCAGTATTCAAGAAAACACAACACGAATATACCGCAAACTCAGAAAACACACACCCGGACACTACATACACGCTACTTACATGAACCGTTCTTACGTGACCCTGGCTGTTAATAGGACGTTAATCAAACAAACAGATTGCCATACAAACTAGTCGCTTAATCAATCTGTTCCCGATTTATCGATGTAGGGCTCCTACTTAACCACCAGTCTGTTATTGGTAAAGGCGTAAAGAACGCATTTAACAGGCGTGCATGGCGCGGATGTGGATATAAACAGATTAGTGATATGTATAGAAACTTTTATTTCAGAATATCTAATTGGTTGTGACGTTATGAAATAAAGAATGAGGCAACAGAAATGACCACATTTTAATGACTTTGTTGTATCTCGATGTAAAATTCCAAATTAAGTCGACTTTTACAATCATGCAATGGGAGACGCAGGTACGATTCTAAATGCAATATCAAAGAGTAGCAGATTACTGAGAATATTCTGTATCTGCATATTACAGAGTTATCTGCACTTGCAGGTAGGTATTGATTGTGACGTCATGTGTTTGCGATCATAACGTCATACGTTTCGGAGAAAACGACGTGAATTGCGCTCACAAAATAATGACGTAACAATCGATACTTACCCGCAAGGGAGCTAACTCTGTAATATGCAAAGACGGAAATTAAGATCAGGTGTTTCAAAACAGTGTGTGTTCACCGCTTCATTGATGTCTACTTAAATCTATTAAAAACAAAATCACAATATCAAATAAGGCTCAGTTTATAAACTATACCCACGTGACATTCCAAGAAGTAATGCCTACAACATTTTGACTGTAAAAAGAGAATTTCAGTATAAAGATGAAATGCAAAATGCATTGTGCAAAGCCGGATATTAAACGCAAGAATTTGCATGTTAATCGTCACGTAATTCATACCAGGAAATAATATTCAATGGCATGTTAAGAGGTTTCGTTTTTGAATTTCCGGTTTGGAGGGTATATTAATTCCTTTTCGGACAATAACTTCTGACGATGCTGTATTTTTTCGTATTATTATATCGATATATATATATGCTCATTAATTGATTACATGCTCTGCATGTGGTGTGGGTAGTCATGTGGTGTGGGTAGTCATGTGGCGTGGGTAGTCATGTGGTGTGGGTAGTCATGTGGTGTGGGTAGTCATGTTTTGGGTTCCTCATCTTATTGTGATCGACAAAACTCTTATCAGATTGATTTATCAGATTGATTTAATGATTTATCAGATTGATTTATCAGATTGATGGTATGAGCTTACTGAGAACTATTGGCTTAGAACGAATATACGTACCCGGCCTACTATACAGGGTACGAAATGGTGCCAATGTGTCCTAATGGAGCACTGCCTCAGAAAATCACTCGGACATAATTTTCTATACTTTAGGTAAGTTTCCAATTATTTTATGCATATACATACATTTATGTTATTTTTGTCCAAATGAAACGTAACAACTACTCTTAATATCTATCGTACGCCTTACAAGATGCCATGTTCACAATTTGTAGACTTGTATACATTTCCTTTGATAAGACCTTCATATATGTATATATAAATTAATGTCTTGCTGGGAATTTGATATTTTATACGGTCCAGTTTCATTGCCTAGTAAGTAAGCGATAGAAAACAAGTATCATAAAATGCATACAAACGCTTTCATAATGGTTTGCATAATCATTACCCTGATCCACTACCAGAAATAGGCACCAATTGTAACTATAGACGCAACAATTTTCTGTCTTAATTTTTTGAGCTAAAATATTGCAGCTATTTTTGGCTCAGAAACCAGACAATACATCCCACCAGGTCAAGGTTAATAAGAAATCAAAAAACATTCTCGTTCCAATTTCTAACAATTTCTGAATACAAAGCGTTTAGCTGATACGGGGGATTGGCATCAAGTCAATGGCACACAAACTATATATTTTCCGGAGGGAAAAGTTCCAGTAAGATAATAGGGAGACGAATGCCATGTGCATGTAAAAGTAACGACAATGAACCCTTAAAGTACAAGCAGATGATTCAAACTATTTCCTTTTAGCTTATCTTGTATCAAGATATAGAACATACATGTAATATTCACAATATATACACACATGCTACTCACATATTTACACACATACTTACATAAGGCAACAAAAGGAGCGATAAAATCATATTATAACCCTAATATACAGAGAAATCACGTTTTATAAGTTAGATGAATCAACATGTACACGTTGGAATACGTTATGCTTCTGTCCTTTTCGTTGCAAAATGTGTCAATTTCCACGGATTGGCTAACTTACATATTTTCTAACGATGATAGTTCAACCAGTTTTGCTCAGTTGCTCAGTCTATTTGCATAATATTTTTTAAGTTATATCCTTCTCAGATGTGTATAAAACTTGCATTTCAATATGCAATGGAACCCATATTTCTATCTCCCAGTCACGTAATGTACACAGTATTTGACGTCGTTCAACATTTGTAATCTTCATCATTTGTAAAAAGGTCTGTCTCAGTTTGTTTGACGTAAGGAAAATCAAATGTTCAAAGTTGCTTTAAAGATGCTACACCCCTGACGAGTGGTATTTTTTCCGATATGAAATATTATTTTAATTAGCATTTTGCTTTATTGGCAAGTTAAATGATAAGCATCGTTTATGCTTTGTCGGCGGCGGAACGTCTTTAAGTCATTTGACGTCAAGCGTGAAGATGTATTTAACCATAGATTACACGAGGATATTTCTAATTATATATTTCATGCATTTGATAAGAAAAACATTTTGTTTCTCTTCATTATTAATTGTAATAGAACGTCAACCGAGAGTGCGTATTTAACAAACGATTACATGTACGATGTTTTTTTTTACGTTTCATGCGTTTAATTAAACAGGAAAAAATTGTCGGTTTCTATTTAAAACATAGACTCAAATAGCTGACGATAAAACACATGTCGTAGTGTAAACATACATTTAAATATGGAGGATGAGGGACCAAATAATTATACTCCAATCAACAGCCTTATGAATTTTACCGTAATGTGTTAATGGGTCGATCTCCACCAACTTTACCATCATTGGTCCTTAAATAGTTTAAAGTTTTAAAACATCTGAATAGTAGTTAGCTAAGCTACTGTGTTCTATTATTACGGTCTAGGTTTACATATAACTCGAGATTGAAAAAGAAGTTAGGGTCCATCAGCTGAAACTTCAACCAGGGTTGCCATTTTGAAATAAAAGAATGTTTTACCTATTCATTATCAAACCTGATATTTTAAACATTGATTTCAATCTGAATTTCCAAATTTATGTCTTGGTTATCTACATTTTTGTAGGAATAATTGCCCCCCCCAAAAAAAAAATCACTTTTGAAATTCATAATTAACCAGTCAATCGGGTCAAAAACATTTTATGCTCAATCTTCCATACAAGTAGACCATTTCGAGAGAGGCTGTTCCTTTTACTAAGACTACTAATCGGTAACACATATCCGTAAGAACATTAAGGAGGTTAGGTTACTTTACTTTCAAAACAAAGTCCAATATGGCTTTCATCTCATGCAGATTCAAACGGCTGTTGCACGTTAACACCATAGTTAATGCAATGCACCTCTTAGATGACTTAAAAATGCACATTTAACACGCCGCTCTCACATTCCAACAATGTCATTGAAATTGGAAATCCAAATATAGCGCAAATAGCGATGCAGATTGACCAGGTTACCATGGCGTCCGAAATATCCACTTTAATTTAAATCCTGCATGAATATTTTCAGATGATCTTGTATCATGTAAATTGGAGAAGAGTAGGCTGTATTTTAGATTCTTAGAACGAAATCGGTGTGGCTGAAGTCATAATAATGTATCATGTTTGGTACTTTTTTGCAGAATTGTATTACGTTTCTACGGAAAAAAGGGGATGGAAGACTATGTCGAACGAGTGAAATTATATAATTTTGATGGAAAACAGCAAAACTGAATTGGTATCTGAACAACAGAACATGTCAATTTAAAACAGATTTGTTATTTTTTATTATAATCGTTTTATAAATTACCGGCTATTATAGTTGTACATACTGCTCCATTACTGGATCGTTAAAGGCGATCATCTCTATTTCTTCTTTTTCATAACGTTTCCCTTGCCTCACTCTCATTTTTGGCATTGGGTTGGGCGTTTGTTTCTGTGAGGAAGAATCTGCACTGAACATAACGAAATTAAGACGACTGATTTGCCGTTGTTAGCATAATGGCTTATTATAAGTTTAACGTCATATTAACAGCGACAGTCATGTAGGAGCATGCCTTCCTTGTTGCTGGAGCAAAGCCGGAGTACGCGGAGAAAAACTACCGCAATTGAATGTCACCGACTGGGTCTATTGTTTGATATCTTTGACGGTAGGCAGAGGTGAGATAACATGATAAAAAGTTAAGGAGACCACCTAATATAGAGAGACACACCAGGTATATACTGCAGCCTCCCAAAGTAAACATACACTCTCACACACAACACATTTTATACCAGGGAAGCTGTCCTTTAATGACATAAGTTGTTAATAGGATGTCAACACCAATCAACCCATGCTACCTATAATAGTTTGTTCACTGACTTTTGGATGGGCTAAGCTTCTATTTTGCGTAATTGCATGAACATAAAAGACGACTTAGTTAATTCTGATGCTTTCCTCTCCATTTATGACTTCTTTTGATGCCTAAACTGACACCTTCCCCTTAACACCTACTCAATTCTGGACTTAAGTTCAGAGTTCGCCTTTTAAAATGCGAATACACCATGAATGCAAGTCTGAAACTTTTCTGGTGATTCTTTTTAATTATTTGGACCTAAACATAATTTACCTTCGCGTTCCCTTTGGCACCGAATAACGGCTGCAATGCATGTTTAAACCTTCTTAATTTGATCACAATGAACATAGGCGAAAAATAATTAAACCTTGTTAATTTGATCATAATGAACATTGGCGTGAAATAATTAGGATGGCCAGGGAACTCTGATGCGCATCTTTTAATGGTTGCATTACCTAAAGTACAGGTCGCTCCGACCCTTTTGACCCTTTTTTGTTTGTTTGTTGTTTTTGTTTTATACTTTTTTAATCCAATAGATCCCTTGCAGGTCCATTACCGGGACATGAAATTCAAACGATGATTAATCGTTTAACCATAGACAGAACAACAAAAAGTGTCAGTTTGGCAGCAAAGATATAAACGATCTCATCCCTTGATACTAGCAAAGAATTTCCCTCATAAATCACCAATATCGTCTTAAAAGGGTGGAGATTTAAGTTTTGTAAATAACGGAACTTATCTCCCTGGAGCCCGAAGGACGCGACTTTACCCCTAACTGTATAGCCATAATGATGATCAATAACATCTTTTGAACTGAATATGGATTGTAATCATATTTCACCGGTAACATATCAAGGTTAAGCTTATTAACGACTTTCTAATAGTAAGATAGCATAAGTCTCATGTGACTGACTGCTACAGGATGAAAATATAAAAAAACAAAATGCAACATGATAGAATTTATTTTTAAATGTGTGTTTATTGCATGTGCGATTTTATGAAAAACTTGTTAAACTCATTTTTCATAAAATCCCATATGAAATGAACACTCATTTAAAATCCTTAGATAGAGACCACTCTATTTTTCCATTATCAATTTCGCCTGATTATAAAAACCCGGATATTTCAGTCATTAATGAGAACTAGTTAGCATAAATGATTGTGATACAAATACAGTTATAACTAGACAGATCTCAAAGGCCAAGGGAGGCAATCAGTTCGAGGGCATTGACAGTGATCTGGCTGAAACAGGTCACCCATTTTCGTAGTGTGAAACAGGGGGATAATAAGGATTGGAGTTTTAATTAAATTGGTATCACTTTCTGTTCTAACTTAATGGTTAGATAATTCCAGTATTGGAGTTATTCGGTGGATAATATGTCATAGAAAAGGAAATAAATTAAGGTGTTATTAGCGGTCTCATTTGCCCTTGTTGCAAATATTAACCTAAGGTTTTGTTTAACCCATTTACACATTCATTCATGTATAAATACGTTATGCTTGTCGAAATTACTTATATAAAATTTCGAACAACATTCCTACAATATACGAAAACAAATATCAAAACGAGGTCAGCATTGTTTATGTAAATAAAAGTAATACATTTAAATAACAATATATTTCCCTTTCGCATATCTAGGGCTCTCATTTAATTTGATTATCTTTTAGAACAAAATTACCCCACTCTTCTCTATTACCTAACTGCAGATGTATTCAGAATTTGCGCTTGCATATATTTCAATCATTCGTCGCATCCACTCAAAAAAATATGTGCTTTGTAGTTAATTTGAATTTATTTCAACAGTTCAAAGGGTTACTCGATTAATGATTGGCTAAGTTTAAACTTAAGTCTAAGATTAGTTGATGATCTAGGAACTCGGTCTTTCTTTTAAATAACTGTATCGCTAAAATCTTACGTACTGAGCCGACCACCTATCGTTATGTTTAAACAGTAGCGGAAGGCTTTGAAGTCGAGTTTCAGTGTGAGATGGAAAGTTACAAAATGTCAAACATGACAACCGTTTCGCTTTCGATGCTTTTCTATTTGACAAAGGAGCTAAATTTGTCGATATTATTAATTTGACGTTACTTTATGAATATACGCATTGTTTGATATTATGTGACATTAATACAGTGCCTTGGATGATGGTACCTGGAATAAAACGTTGAAATGTTAGACGGGCGTATGAATTAGTACATCACGTGACAGAATGCTGGATTCTGATTGACTACAAACATGGAAACTATTTGCAATAGTACCCGGGGAAGCGGGCACTATTGAAGCGGTGCAAAATTGAACGTTAATGTAGCATTCCAATTAATAAACAGGAATTTGAAATCAAATCGGATCAATAAAGGAAGCATATTTTGTCACCGGGGCAAATTTGGTTTATATTTTTTGTTGCCTAAATGATAGTCAAGCCATTCTAGGTCAAGTTATTATATAAATATCTTAATACGGTTACAATACGACAGCCATACATAAATCTATTTCTTTACGAGAGACCATCAAAATGCTGGTTCATCATCTTTCTACACGTTTCGTGGGCACGTGTTGTTATTATCTGGCAGGAATAGACCCTTGTCACGGCTATCGAGACGATAGGCAAATTAGAATCCCGGTGTTCTTTACATTCATATAATTAAGTAAGCAAATTGTGCCGAAGTGTGTTATACTCCTAGACAGTCGTAAAAGAATCATATCTGTTTTATTAACTTTCTTATTGGATTTTGCTTAGCGGACCAACAGTTCAGTAATAAAAGGTCGTCTGTAATTGGCCAAGTCAAAACAAGACTGTTTGACAGTTAAGACTGTTTGATGATTTCACGGCATTATTTGCTCTTTATTACATTGTACTTAAATCGTTACATGACAGGGAAAGAACAATCAACTACGTCAATGACAACCGTCGTAATCAGATTTAGAAAATTTAACTCTCAATTTGACTTTGTAAACAGAGGGAACACTTTGCTCCAAAAGTCTATTCGACGCCAACAAACCCTTTAAACTTTATATTTGAATATAACTTATAAAATTATTTCATTAATAACAAATTGATCTGATGAGAACGTGAATATTTTGTGAGACTAGGATATTCGTGTCGTGTTTTCCGGCAGAAGATTGATTTACATTCTTTTAAACGTTAATAAACTTTTGACTTAACATTTACTTCAAAGATTTGTAGCCATCCTTAGAAACAACTAAAATGAAAAGACTGCACGTTATGTACTGTCAACCAAATACACGATATATACTGTAAATCAAGTTTCTTTCGCGTGCAATTCGCGATCCAAGTAAATTCGCGAAAGTTAATATCCGCAAAATAACATCTATATCATTTATATTGAAATGAATTATCATTCGATTTTTAAATTCTGGAAAGAAATTGTTTGGAAATGAAATGAAAATCGCGAAATTTAGTAAACGCGAAAGAAAGTTGGTTGATAGTATTATGAATATCGACTGCAAACCTTCTATAAAACAAGTATATCTCCTTTTGTGAAATGCGCGCGAGAATTAAGTAAATTGGCAGGCATGATAGTAAAATATAAACAGCACAAATCGCGAAATGAAGTGAACCCGGAAGGAAGTTGGGTTATAGTACTGATATGGTTGATAACCCCTAACGAGCACATTAATAACCATTAAAAACGATATTTGTCAGAAATGGTTATACAGGTATATAGATATCTCAGGAAACTACTCTTAAATCATGCTTAACAACCAATTTATAATGCCTCATGGTGTATTCATTAAAAGAAAATATTCCTTCGTCATCATACATCAAACAGAGCAGGATTCATTTGTGAAGTTTATCACCCCTTAAAAAATCCTTATTTTGTTATTGTGTCTGTTGTCTCTTCGTAATTGATTCATATATATTTACAGTATGCACTGACATGGACTCAATAAAAATGCTTTCTAGTATTATCATTATTAGTGTATAATGATAGTACAACACATGCGACGATTCTATTGTTATAGAAATAGTCGCTGGCGTAGCAACGTGGGGTCATGACCCCATGTTTGGTGGGAACATATGAATGACACGATTCCAATTAGCTTTTCAATCGAATTCGTTGACGATGAGGACAAAATGTGGGTATTTTAATAAAAAATATGCAACTGTCGCGAGAATAAATAACATTCTTTTACGTGAAAAACTGTTAATATAAGGAATAAATTCTTATTTTGTTGAGGTTATGAGGTTATAATGATAATGGAGCCCGTGTAAATTTTATGTAACCTGGCTTCGCCGGAGTTACATACTTCACACGTGCTCCATTATCATTATACCCTCATAACCTCAACAAAATAAAAGTATTTTCCTTAATTCAATTTCATTTCATAAAGAATCTAAACGAATTCTGTGTTTGTAAAAAAGCATACGGAAATTGGTTACTAAAGTAGTAGTCAAATCGCATAGATATTTCACATGATATTTTCTAAAAATCAATTGAAGACTTCAAAGTTAAATTTTGACGTGCAGATGCAGGTTACCTTAGCAAACCAAAACCCAAAGCTCTTTACTGGATGCAGGAGAAGCGATTGACACATTTGGGTATAACAGCATTGTCCCTTTCACAAAAACAGTAAAAGGTGCTCTTTGCATCTATTCATGGATGATGTATACTGGTGGTATTGATAGTATTGCCAGAATGAGGTGCTGTTTTTTTTTCTTTTGCCCCAGGCATCATTCACTAAAGTACGATTGTACTAATAATATTTGACAGCAATTAATATACATACGTTTATTTATCACTGTGCTATCATGTTTGAGTGCATTACCCAAAGTAAAGTAAATTAAAAGAATGGCGGATGGTTGCTTTATCATTTTCGAGATTTTTTTTACAAATCTGTGAAAGAAATAATAGATGTCCCTATAAAACATGCAATTAATGTCAATTACCATTCGCGTGGGTTGATGGCTTCAAATGTCAATTTCTCTGTTACTGATCACTAGTCATAAAGATTCCTCGTGTCACTAATAACGATTATTTTGTCCTAGATCGTATCTAGGGTCAACGATCTCTCTTGTATGCAGAGTTTAATTGTAAGAAGGACAGTCGGTACAATAGTAGCAGTCGTATATTGACATTGACTTTCTCTTTTGTATGTAAAGTTAAAACAAAAACTGGACAGTCGGATCAATATGTCGGTCATACATTCACAATGACCATTTCTTTTGTATGAAAATAAAAACAATGCGAAAGTAGGACAACATCTCGGGCGTGCATTGACCAATTCCTCTTTTGTTAAGTTAAAACAAAAGCTGGACAATCATAACAATATGTCGGTCATCCATTAAGGTTGTTGCCCTGCAGGTAGGGCGTTAGAATTGTACCTGATGCCCCTATTGCATGATCGTAAAAGGCAACACAATTTAGGATCTTACTTTTTCTCTACTTCCTAATTGACTTTATCTTTCCTAAAGGCTCTAGGTTCTGTCCCCTGGCCGAGACGCACCAAAGTCTATAAAGTGGTAGTTTCTGCTCCTGCTTAGCGCTCAGCATACAGTTAGTGAGAGGACTGGTTTGTCCGTTGTCAGTAAAATGTGACCGGGTGGGGTGTGTTGCTTGGTGTCTTCGGCGGCATGCTGCGGCATGTTGCAGTGATATAGCACTATAAAAAGGACAACAGTTCCACTATACAAGAAGACACAACATGAATATACCGCAGTCTCCCAAAACACGCACCTCGCGCATCATACACGCAACACAACGCATACATGGGAGGCCGTCCTTACATGACCATAGCTGTTTATAGGACGTTAATTAATCAAACAAACAAACATTAATTCTTTTTATTTAAAAAAAAAAAAAAAAAAAAAAAAAACAATGCGAAAGTAGGACAACATCTCGGGTATGCATTGACTAATTCCTCTTTTGTTTGTAAATCTAAAGCAAAGCTGGACAATCATTTCAATATGTCGGTTTTGTATGCAAACATAAAACGAAAGTAGGACAACAGCAACGGGCATGCATTATCTAATTCAATTTCTCTTTTGTTTGCAGTCTGACAACGAAAGTATGTCAACTTGATGTCAGAATAAATGAATATGACGTGTTTTTAAACTGGATAGGAACTGCACAACATGCACCAAGAACATTAAGATCACTAATTAATCTTACAGATTACTATGTTCATGTTAACTGCTTTCTTCTGAAAAATGAGAAGTTTATTATGACTTTAGACTAACTACACAGTTGGCGTTTTTAGAAGAGGGCGAAACAATATTTTATCTGTGAAATGTATACCTGTTTTTTCTTAAAGTCGTTCGACATTAAAAAGTTACACTGCAGAGGAATTTATTAATTCTTATCTTGTCATGAAGGTAGGGCGTTATGTTATACCTGCTCTCCTTGTTACATGTTCGTAAAAGGCGACTAGTTGGGATATAACTTTCTATCTTCCTAATGTATCCTTTGACATTCCCTTTTTTTACCTTGAGTTGAGGTCTCGCCCTGTAAGGAAGGCTCGTCGCTTCTCTCCCCTGGTAGAAGCGATTCATAGTCTATACACGTTGTGGTTTCTTCCTCTGCTTAGTACTCTGTCTAAAACGATAGGTAGACTACGTTTCCCTATTACTCTGGGTGGAATGACTTGTTTCATGGCTCTGGTTGCATGTTTCAATGAAAAAGTACTATTATAAGTTAATACAAAGGTAAAGACAAAACACGAAGATTCTTCTGTCTCCCAAAATACGCATGCTCTTCATATAAATTACCTTGGCTGTTAATCTATCTAACCAACCAAATAAAAACCAAATAGCGTTGGTGATGTAATATCTCCTTTTGCTAGTGCGACATATGCATGGAGATCAGTGCAAATATTTATGCAATGGTAATTCTCGATTGATAGCAAATCGCTCAGAAGGAATCGTATCCACCATCGCCATCATTTTGTCGTCGATTTCAATGTCGCAACGGTAAATCATTCGCTTGTTTCCCTCTATTATCCACGAGTGTGTATTACTCTCACAGTTCTTAACTGTACTATCAACAGTGTGTGGTACTGCGACCATGGAGTTCTAATAGAAGTATAGTCTCACTGCACAAGAAATTTGTCTAAAAATGTCGGTGCTAAGCATACATCGTTTAGGCGGTTATTTCTGCACACGAAAACTTTCACGATTCTGAATTTGAAAGAAAATATGTTTTTATTCTTTTAGAGTACATTTATTATATCCATATACTTATCTACGTATGGTATCAGCATTTTACAATTTACAATTGCCTTTTGTACAATGCATAATTCAAATGTATTAATGTGATTTGCATGGCTCCTACTGAAATAACATCTTTTTGTTTAAATAAGAATTATATATTATATGAAAAAGTATATATAAATGTTACGACAATATAAAATTAAGGGTTGAAATATGGAAGTTAGTTGAAGTTAGAAAAGTTGTAAGGTCGACAAAATACATTTCCCCCATAATCACTGCTATTCTGTGCGATACAAATCCAGGCGGTTTTTGACATGTCTAGTGGTCCAATCAATACCACTCAGGCACAACAAGATGTGACAAATCTCTTTCCGTTAATGTCGTCGGCGAGGCAGAAGCACGTTCTTGTCAAGAACACCTTATAACGATATCCTCTTTTTGTATAGAAATTTACATACAAATTGATTAATTTGCACGTTAGTTGAGTATATGTATCTGTTACTGTCTCTGTTGGTGTAGATAATAAAGGTTGTGCTAATATAAACGTGCAAAACGTATGAACTGCCAGTATAATTCAGTGTGATAGCACTATAATATGGGCAATACATCCTCAACTACAAGGCGATACAGCACTTATGTATACTGCAGGCTCCAAAAATACACAGCCTCAAAAAACATACAGTCAGTCGTATACAAAACACATTACATACACGGGCTGATTGGTGGGTTATATTTTCGTTCTATTAATATTCAAGGACGACCTCTCGTGTATGCGGTGTGCGAAGTAAACGCACCTGTTTTGGGAGACTGCAGTATGTTCACCCACTTTAAAAGACATAAGCTGTTATTCTGGGGTAAAGCTCCATCAACCAACCCACAAACTAACTCTTAACTACACGTACATCAGCTACGCCGTTCATAAAGAAACTGTAGCCGTTAATAACGCGTTTGATCACATAATCCGCCTGATATCCGGTGATTTCGCGTGATTTTTGCATATGTCACTTGTGTAATATGACCCAGAGCGATTTTCATTGGCTGAAAATTCATTGTGACAGACAGAAACAATAAACGACATCAGGAAAAATTACATGACGTCAGGATTACGAGAACGGCAGGACAAAATGGCGGTCTCTGCTGGATTTTCGAAATTAAGTTTGACGTTAAATTCTTTGCTATGTAAGTATTTGTAGATATGTGATAAACGTATCGTAAAATGTTCATTTCATATGAGATTTTATGAAACTCGTCTCGAAGTTTTCTCGCCAAGGCTCGCAAAAATAAAAATTCTCGTTTCATAAAATCTTATATAGAATGAACACTCATGTAAGATCTTATATAAGTACATTCAACCACCCAATCATTGTTTTAAAGACAGAAAGGTTATTGCAAAGAAACCTTACACAAGCTATCACGTGTAGACCATACAAGAATATTAACAAAATCAATATCAAGATATCACATTTTTTCCCTCGGTCAAACACGAGCTGAATGTCTGGCGACAAAATGAAGCCTATATTAGGACGTTTGTTTACTTGGATTTGGGCATATAGATCATGCTGCATCATGCGTCACTTTTTGACACATAAATCACACACAATTGACAATTTTTACACAAATGATGGCAGGATGGCGCTAATATCTAGGGACTAGAATGTCGTATATAGTCGCTTCCTTGACGCATTTTGCCAATGAAGAATTTGCCGTTTTAAAATCGATATTGTATGTCCTGAAAAACCATAATGTATGACATGAGGATTCTTCGACAACATTATTGATATTTGTAGTTTTTTTGAAAATCGTTTTTGAAACTTTTCATTCTGCTGGGAAGCTGTGTCTTGAAATTGTTTTGTAGATATAATCAATTCCTAATTGCTCACTTAGCAAACATGTTTCCATAATTGTGCAATACATATTTCAAACAACCTTATTTTATATTATGAAATATTAAACCTAAAAAAATGTAATGATATGGTTATGATTTTCTTTATATATGTTCCCTCATTAAATCATCTGTGACAAGGGTCATGTTAAGGTTTCATTGATTTTTGTGGTATTTCATAACAATGATTTAATTATATACAATTTTAAACATATTTCATGACTCTACCCGGTATTTGTGGGACCTAGGGCTTATAAGAGATTATACGCTGGCAGATGATAAGTGTTCGCATATTTGCAGTAATTAGAGCTATTGATAATTAAAGGTAATTTAGAATAAACGGCACAGGGTTAACCACTCCCACTTAATTACTTGTTTGACCAACGTTAATCTTGTATAAATTAGAATGTTATAGAAAATTATGTCAGATTTAGGATCACAGTAGTGACCGTCTCATGTAAAATACTGTAGTAAATGGAATACACGAGTATACCGCAGCCTCCCTAAACACGCATCGCACACTACATACACGCTGCACACTGTATACATTGGAAGCCGTCCTTACATGACACTGGGTGTAAATAGGACGTTAATTAATCAATCAAAAAACAAACATTTGCTTTAAACTCATTTAAGCATTTATGTCACTATTTTTTACCTTCATCGTGATATGAAAGAAATTTTGTTTGCAAACTGTGTAAATTAGCGTAGCGGATTCTCACAAAAGTTTGCAAACAAAATTTCTAAATCAATACGTAACGTCGACGTCTCTATTGTGACGTCATGATAACGTCGGATTTTCGCGCCATTCTCGGGTTTTTCTTTCCTTTATAGTATATGAAGAAAATGAATCTGCTACTCAGAAAGTCGGATTTAGTATAAAAACAAATAAAATGCTATTTATAAGATGATGTTAATCATTTTTTGTGTGTTTATATGACCAGACTTTTCTAAATTGTAAACAAGCGTTGACCTAGATCCGTTTGGTTATAGCTTATCTATGCCCAGCTTTATGTATCAATCCAAATGATGACGATCCGTGACTATGACTCCAATGTCTTGCCGTCTTAAAGTCAGTTAAGTCGTTATTTCATTCTAACTAAAGCTTTCCCGTGCCATAAATAGCTGTCAGTAAATAATACGTAAATGGACGTCTAAATTTAAATTAACCTTAATCCATTACTTATTGTCATCGTATTTATTTATTTGTGTTGAAATTTGCATTTAACCTTATGAAGATTCAATAAAGCATCAGGGAAGACAGATCTTGACCTTTGAGCAGATTGACGTTTATGCTGAAACCATATTTTTATATTCTCCAAGGAAATTGTGATCAAGTTCAAATTAATCAGCCGACAAGTAATATTTAAAACGTTTCAATCTTGTTGAGAAAAGAATTACTTAGCATATTCAACATTAATACTGAATGGCACACATTGAGTTCTATAAATGTAACATAGACATATATTTCACACTTAGCTTACATTAGGTCTTCTGTAGTAACAAATGTTAAAGTTTATGTTATTTAAACTTTATATTACTCATAGGTGTAGATCCTTCCTAAAGATAGAATATATTTATACAGTTTATACATGACTATGGACTATATATTTAACCCATTAGTCTTAACACGAGACACTTATTGGCTCGTTTTCCATATAAGGAGCTGTTTACGTAAAGGAATGTAATATTAGAACGCTTTGTGAGTGATAAGTGCCCAATCTACGTGTATTTTAAGTAACAATGACTAAATTTAGCTAATGGTCATCCAATCAGCGTGAGTGATGAGCGAGTTGTAAGTGGGCCGGAGGAGCAGAATATTGACCAATCACCATGTAGTGAAGAGTCCAAAGAGGGTCTGAAGAGCAGGCGTTAGCCAATGAATAAAAGTGACCTTGGACGTCAGTGTCCTAGGCACGGTTATAACTGGAACAAGGACGGTAGGCCCCATCAATCAATCAATCATATACTGCACGTTTGCAACGATCAGGAATTTACTGTTTTGACTATTAGAGTTATCCTTCACAATTATGGATATTCACTAGTAGTGAGGCTATGGGAGGTATTTGGATTTAGTGTATAATGTGAACAAATTCGAGTTTTCCCTGCCGAAGTCGGTTTTCATCCCTTGTTGGCATACAGCGTTTTAGTGCGAGGATTCTAGGGAACGCTACAACTGGTGGCAGCGGTGGGATGGAAATTACTATGGTTACAAGAACTATTACATTATTAAACAATTTGAATTTTATATTTGTGAAAATTTGTGATGATGGATGTTCCGGAAACATCGAGGAGACCATCACAATGAGGGCTCATTGCTGCGCGTGTGCTTTGAAAATTAAAATTTTTCATTTCGATCAGACTAAAATGCGCAGTGCTAATGAGGCTTTCATCTCGGACATTACCAAATCCAGATAAAAAGTAATGTGTGGATGTCGAGTTCATGAAAAAAGAATAAACTGAATGGGAACATTAATATAAAAGATTTATCCTTCTTGTGCTGTGTGGTGTTACATTACTACAGATACTCAAACCTCATGATCAAGTACTTTACAAGGGAGTGGTGATTTTATTTTTGGACACGTCTGAACCTGTAGTGATGATGATACAAAACTCCATTTCGGTAGACTTATACAGTACAAAATATGTCCCTGGGGTCACAGACAGAGATCCGTAAACAACCGAGATGGAGCCGAAACGATAATGCTATGATGAATTACGAACTTCCATCAAACATCTGGAGTAGTAGGCCGTGCAACGGTAACATAGTAGCAAAACCTAAAACAGGGGAGCGACAATGTGAAGTTGTACCCAGCTAGTGATGTACTTACATATGACTCAATATCAGAGCAAGATGTGGACTAGAATGTAGACACCGGAGATAGACGTACTTTTAGGCCCGAATATCTTGATAGCTTACCTTTGTGATAGTCCTACCCTTGTTCGAGACAGTCGTTGGAAACATTTTTTGTGTAAGGGACAGTTACAAAATCGTCTGGTAATATACATTGTATCAATCCAGTATATCACGTGCTACTTAAGGAAGCGCCACGGGGGAACTCGACAAAAGTATTGGACGAGGATTTAGCCATGCACGAAACCACACAGCATTGATAGAGTGATCAGAGAGTACATAGAGTTCAAACGAGACAGTTACTGGAAATTGTTGTCTAGTAAAAGCGCCGTTATGAGAAATTTCCATTTATACATGTACCTATATTACTCGTGTAGACATCAGTATGACAATGAAAAAGAGATAAATGATCTACAAATGGATAAGCATCAGGTTCCTTTAACTAAGTCGACAAAAGTCTTAAAATGATGGTGTTTGATATGATCAATGGGACCACTTTCTCCAGTATTATTGAAAAATTGCTTAGTGGGTTGCTGTGAACCATTGCAGTGCTTTATCTAGATGTTGGTATTGTGTACGGGGCGTATCTCGGTCAGAAGATGGGTAACTTCATGGCAGTCATACATAAAGAGACTTGATGGTGTAAAATTGAAAGTTCAATGTCAAAAATTTGTTGCTGATTATGCGCAAAACTGACACATAATCAGAGGCAATGTTAAATATAAAAACGCCAAAGTCCGGTCCAGAGCCATAGGATAGAAAATTATTAAACACAGTGCATTAATAGCGAGGTAACTCCGTGGCCAAGTCATAAACTATACGGTTTAGGAGAACTTCTGATGATCTATGATAACCGAAGAAGAAATAGCACCAAATTTAAGATATCCAGACGTCTCATAGGTATAGATGCTGGACTCTCAGCCAGGTCATTACTCTATAAGAACAACGATGTCCCAAATGTAGTGTGATAAGGATACTGCTACAACCAGTGGTCAGGGTACAGGTCAATATGTCCAAAGACAATGTGATGGTAATCTATTCAGAGTCGCAGAAAGCCATTCTCGTTCGGAGGTATGATGCTTCCTCGCATTATCGCCATGCTCGAATTTATCCAACTGAACCATCTGATAGGTTTGTTAGTTGTCAATATAATGTGACCGGGTGGGGTGTGCTGGTTTGGTGTCTTCATCGGCATACTTCAGTGGTATAGCATTCTAAAAAGTGCAAGGGTTCCTTTATTACAAGAGGATATAACACGAAAATACCAGCGTCTCCCAAACACGCACTCCACGCACGCAACACCACATACATAAGATGCTTTCCATAATGACTCTAGCTGTGAATAGGACATTATTTTAATAAAAGAAATACAATGATTGGTTAATCAATTAAAGTCTTTTTATCAACCGAAATAATTTTCGGAGGACGGCCTTCATTGAATGCGACGTGTTGCTTGTGCTAAGTGCGGGCTTTTTATTTTTTGAGATTACCGCATTTTCGTGTTGCACCTCTTTGTAATAGTAGAACTTCTGCCCTTTTTATCGTGCTATTTCACTGAAGCACGCCAACTGGCCAAATTATACTGAATACCGGCAAACCAATTACCCTACTCGCTTTATGCTGAGCTTTATGCTGAGCGCAAAGTTAAAGCAGAAGCTGTCGCATTTTAGTCTGTTTTGTTTTGGCCAAGGAAAAGGCCCCAATCGCATTTCTCACTGGGGCGAGCTCTTAGCTCTTAGATAGATGCCAAAAGTGGTGTGACGAGAAGCGTTGGAATGAAGAACGTTGTAAGTACACCTTGTATGCTGCAATATCGGAAAAGACCGAGTAAAATTACGTATTGTACTGATAATGGACTATTGTGTATTATTGAAGTTGAATATATTCTGTCAATAAATTTGAACAATAAAACAATAAATGCTTGATATAAACAATGTGTGTGCAACAGTTGAGGAAAAGGTGTAGCGATCAGACCGGGATTCGACCCCAGGACCTCCGAACACTATCCGAATGTTCTACCGCTGAACTACATAGGAACCAATAATCGTTGATCGAGCCAGTTTCAACCCCGCTACATATGTATATAAAGGCAATGTCCAATATAGGCAATGTTCCATATGTGTTCAAAATTTCCTTTACCGTGGTTGGCTTACATCCCGTACTTTTATGTGTATCGACGTATCATATAACCACTTTAAATGAGCGGTTTATAAGGAATGCTGAATAAGTTAAATTGCTCACAAAATACATGAGGGACACACCAAAGAGTGCAATTTCTTAGCATGTGCACTTTTTCAAAACTGAACATTTGAGAACAAATAATTAAAGATGCTCCACCGCCGACAGAGCATAAATGATATTCATTATTTAAACAATGATTGGTGTTTTATCATGTATATATATGTCAAATTAACACAAAAATGATATAGAATAATTCATTTTGCCTTTGGTGCATGAACCATCAATACTTCATTCCATATATAATATAGTGCTACGGATTTTTTCGGGATGCAATTAATAATTTTTGATATTTTTAACTTAAAATAATATTAGAAGCTCAAACTTTTCAATGGTGGAAATGGTGTAAAGTAAGTGACTTTTGTAACTGAAGAAAAAATACCAAATCGTCTGCTCCTGTTTTTGATAGTGAAAAAATACCATTTGTCAGCGGTGGAGCATCTTTTAAGATAACATTATTAGTGATATATACGATCAATTTGAAGAACTTTGTTTTTGATTTCAAATTATACTAGGATTTCAAATTAAATGAGAAGTAAAGTACCACCATGTATTTATTTCTTTACCCGCACTTTTTCCCTTTGGACGTGGCACTTGTTTTTGTCGGTAGATAACAGTAATATATAGTTATTTAGAAGATGACAAATACTCGAAACACCCTTGTCCCTATATAGCTACCAGTACAATAATGTCACTGATGTTGATGGATGTGATTGCCATTTTGTATACAGTGTACTGTTACGCCCTGATTCATATTCAGCTTCATTCCAGTCGAAGACGGTATTTGTCTCAGAAGTGCCTCCCTTGGTTGTTTTTTTTATCGAATATGTTTCTTGGTGTACTTTTATTACGGTTCACTGTGTCGAGTTATTCCGCGCTGCTGGCCGATATATTCACATCAATGATTAGTGGAAGGGAGGAAACTCTTATTCAATTTTTTGACAAATAAATTTAGCAATAGCCAAGTTCTCTGTACCATAGCAAAGATTTAATATGTCATAAATCAACAAGAGGATTTTCTATAATTTGTACTTTTATTTGATTAATCTATAAACTGGTTTTTTTATTATTTATTTTTTATCTTTATTATCATCTTTTCCTAGGGTATTCAACATTCATTTTCACTTGAACTGTTGACAAAAATAAATAAATATTTTAAAACATTATCTATATTCTACTGTTGATACAATATGTAAGCAAATAGGATGTTCGGGAGACCTCCTGGTATGCTTAATGCTTAAAAAAGTATATATAAATGAAACCCTAACCAGGACAAACTATACCATTAAGAGATGCTGTCGCTGTATATTCTTTTAACAAAGAAACATGACTCAAAACAAATTCGCTCTGAAATATTAAATGTGTACTGGTATATATGTTTTACAGACAACTGAAGATATAAACGGATTTCCTGTGTGCCACTTGAGCGTCATTAATTGCATATTGATTACAGCATTATCTTTCGAATATGATAGATTTTCACGCAGGAATGCCATTATCACAGCCTTAGGGTAAATATACTAAAAATATATTCCTTTTAGTAAGAAATTTATTTGGAAAACATATCCCTAAAGGAAAATTAAGAAATCCACTACAAGGCTCAAAAGAAAAAACCTTTCGTGATTTATAAACATTGATAATCGGATGATAGTTATTAAGGACAGTTTTCCAGGAATAAGAGTCGGGAGAGGAAGAGAAGTGCGTGTGTATATTCGGTTTAATGATTACGTTGGGAAAAGTCCACTCCTTTTTTTAATATAGGTCAGACTGGTTTGATCCATCCTTGAGATGAATATCATGGGAAAAGTCCACTCCTTTTTTATATAGGTCAGACTGGTTTGATCAATCCTTGAGATGAATATCATGGGAAAAGTCCACTCCTTTTTTATATAGGTCAGTCTGGTTTGATGCATCGTTGAGATGGTTTGATGCATCCTTGAGATGAATATCATGGGAAAAGTCCACTCCTTTTTTATATAGGTCAGTCTGGTTTGATGCATCGTTGAGATGAATATCATGGGAAAAGTCCATTCCTTTTTATATAGGTCAGACTGGTTTGATCCACCCTTGAGATGAATATCATGGGAAAAGTCCACTCCTTTTTTATATAGGTCAGTCTGGTATGATCCATCGTTGAGATGAATATCATGGGAAAAGTCCATTCCTTTTTTATATAGGTCAGACTGGTTCGATTCATCGTTAATATAAATTATTGGCGAGACTTCACCTACATGACGTACACTTGACCTAGTTGTACTAAAAACCAACCTTCTTTCGCGGCTAAATTTCTCGATTTATATTTCTAAGCATTTTCGCGGGGATTAAGGTACGCGTATTTAATGTCAATTGTTACCTTTGTTTTCAATTGTGCAAGAATTGTGGAAGATAATAATTCGCAGATATATATTTTCGCGAAGTTACATTAATCGCGAAATTTAAAAAAATAAAATGCACCCGAGTTGGTTCACAGCATTGACAAGCGGTAAAAATCCAAGACCGCCCAGCAATGATGAATTGGCGCTTTTGTCATGTAGCCTTGCTGACAAGATCTCCCCGTCGGTAAAGTTTTAAAACCCCCGTCGGTAAAGTTTTAAAACCTGACAATAAAAAGTCGTGTTTCTCTTATCTCACAAAATGTATTATGATTGTCACAATTTAGTGTCCATCTAAACAAACATAAAACGTCTGTGACAGACTCAAAAATAACTCAAGAAATATCTGTTAACATTGTATTTGACTTGCTGCCATAATGCCTTTTACAATATGTCAATTGTAATAAGGACGAGACTACATGGATTTCTTGTATTCAGTAATAAATTGAAATAGTTCTAAAGTCTACCAAAGTGTTTTAGTGAAAAGTTTGATATATTATACCCTAAAAAACTAGTATGTTTCAGTCTGTAATCACACTTACTACACTCTATACTTATAGTGCAAACTTAGATTACTTTTATATCACGGCTATGCAGCAATCTTTCATAGCATTCGGCGCACGAATATTTTGCAGACTCTACAACGCCCATTTCAGGGATAAATCTCAGTACACAACGCACGCACATTCTGCTGTCTTACAGCTTTTTACACGAATAAACACTAGGTTTTACACATGTTGTTTTAGCGTATTTCGCGCTTTACATACTATAAGCGTTAAAACATAATTACGCTATATAGCTATAGCGAATTTACCATTGCCGTAAACTGTTCAAGATAGATTTTGCACTAAAATTAATGACGCCAACATTGATATTCTCATTAATATGTTTACAGCTTGCTGCAGTTTAGAATTGCATGAAGTATTCTATAAATACTGTGCAATATGTTCGACCACATGTCTGCTGGTAGGGCGTTAGAATTGTACCTGCTGCCCCTATTGCGTGATCCTAAAAGGCGACTAAATTTAGGATCTTATATTTTCTCTTCTTCCTAACTGACTTAATCTTTCCTAATGCCTCCCTTGGCCCACCCCTTGAGTTAAGTGTTCGCCCCTGTGAGGAAGGCTCTGGGTTCTGTCCCCTGACCGAGACACACCAAAGTCTATAAAAGTGGTAGTTTCTACTCCTGCTTAGCGCTCAGCATACAGGGAGTGGGACGGCTGGTTCACCCGTTGTCAGTATAATGTGACCGGGTGGGGTGTGTTGCTTGATGTCTTCGGCGGCATGTTTCAGTGATATAGCACTTTAAAAAGGGCAACAGTTCCAATATACAAGACACAACATGAATATACCGCAGTCTCCCAAAACACGCACCTCGCACAGCATACACGCAACACACCGCATACATGAGAGACCGTCCTTACATGACCATATCTGTTAATAGGACGTTAATTAATCAAACAAACAAACATGTGAGGAGGTCTTTGACTCAATATGCAATCAAATGAAAATAAAGTTCAAAATTAATATTAATGTATTTCAAACTGATGTAGCTTATGTTGTTAGTCAAGACCGCTCAACACGCACAAACACTCACCATACGCAGCGCATCGCATACTAAACAGTTAAGCAGATATAAAAAATCAAATAAAAAAGGCATAACCCACCAACCAGCGATCCTATAATGATATTAATCTTTAAATAATTTTAGGCGAAATGAACTAGCCAGATTGACGTCATTCGTGGTAGACCAATACAAACCATAATATTTGAAACATGTACAATGCTGAAACTTTTCAACAACTATTTGTCGATATCGTATATCACTCGGAAACATGGTCTTTTTTACTGGAAGATACTTTTACTCTGTAAAAGTCCCCGTATATGTTATAAAACGTATTCGCGTTAAACAGTTTCCTGTTGTCAGCGAAATGGGATCGGCATGGCTCTCTTGTAGTCGTCTGATAATAATCAATAAAAACTTCCGTAAGTGGACCTATTATTAAGACGCATTCCTATTAGTTGACCCACTTGTCATCCGTGTTAAGAACACGATTCCATTGAAATTAAATCTCCACGTGAGTTTCTTTAGGCAATTTTATTAGCCTAAGTACACTAAACAACTCCCATACAATTACGATTTTTACGGCATTATAAATGGTATTACAGACGCGTATTTTCAATTCCTTAAGCAGTAAGGTGTAAAGCACCCACTCTACCTAATAGAAGATATGTTGGGGGAAAAAAGAAAATTTGACAAATAATTGTTACAACAACCTTTTAAATAATTTCACATACGTGTCCCAAGGAAAAATGAAGAAAACACTTTTCTTTTAAATAATAGTTGTTGCCTCCCCTAAGGAAAATTACATTATCTCAACACGTCTTGTCCCGTACACAATATAAAAAGGGTTATTAAAGTTAATCATAATAAGGTATCAAGCTATTAGATTAACAATCCGAAATAAAATGCCAAAATAAAGGTAATTAAATTCATGTATTCTATGAACATAATAGACCTGACGATTGGTAATTGATAATGGATTTAGTTGTTGAAATACAAACTTTCAGAAACATCAGCTAAGATCTTTGTATTGCTTCGAACCCTTTAAGCAAATGAAGCATTTTGAGACATCCATACTACTGAGAAGGCGATTTAATGATTGGATGTGCAGATGTCCGTATAATTTGGAAAGCGGTGATGTGTATTTTTGTGTTGCGTCTCTTTGTAATAATGGTGGTTTTGCTTTTTCTTCTGGTGCTATATCACTATATCACTGAAGTGTGCCGTCAAAGCACCAAACAGCACACTCCACCAGGTCACATTACTAGTATATTGACGACAGGAAAACAAACTAGTCGTCCCACTCCATTTATGATTTATGTTTGTGTAAAATTTAGAATGGTCAGTTTTAACCTCCGTTTGTTATATGTGTACTATTAGAACTGAAATCTGTGTTCGTCTTATTTTCACAGTACAAATATCTTATCACCGTAGCTTTCTTAAAGTATTTTAAATTTTATAATGTGTCACTCTTTGCCTAAATTATTTTAAATCATTAGCAGATGACTGTGTGGAAGTATGCAAATTTTAAAGGGAAATTATATAGAACAGAGATCCGTTCTGAGGGTTTAAATGGCGATATACGGATGAGGCGTATTGTTTTATTAAGCACTGTATTATGATTATAATGAAAATAATTGAATCACACAAAATTTTGAGGTTTGATTGCAAAACAACAGCGTTTTTCATAAGCTCACTTTTTAAATAATTCCTTAGTGAAAATTTTCTTTTTTGGCATATCAGGACGTTTGCAATTCTGTGACAGCGGTATACTGGTGTAAGTGATCAACTACGTATTACTGAATAAGAAAGCATTATGCATGAACAAAAACTACTATATTTAAGATTTCGTAACATAAAAAAAGGTTACAGATCTTCATTGAAATATCAAACACTCATTTCAAGGTTAAAATAAGGCGAGGTGAAAGGAGATGTGAGAGAAAAGTCAGTTAGGAGAAACAAAAACAAAGATAAAATCTTTAAGTCGCCGCCTTTCACAGTCAAGCGTTGGGAGTAGAATGTACAATAGTAACACAATTGAAGACGAGAGGTATTTTTGTCTGAAAATTGCAAATACACCGATATTGATGGAAGTAAAATTGAAAGACATTGTCCTTGAGATCAATTTCTACGTGAATAGCGACTTTGTTTAAGACATGTTTGAAGTTCAACGTCTTGTAGAAATGTTAAAACAACATGCAATGAAAACGTTAATCCAAACATAAAAAAGCCCCAAAGAGTCAGTTCAAGGCCAATCCACATGTATGTCGACCAGCAAGCGCAGAAGATATATTCTCGACATTGTTGTTTATATCATCAAGTTCATGACCATCAAGGTTGCATTTACATGTCGAAGAAACACATACCTTCAACATAAACAAACTAAATAATAATATTCATGTTGAGGAAATAATATCACAATGCAGTAACTTTTGTCAATTGTATGTAACTAATTTCCTTGTTTTCGTGTCTGGTTGAAGGATTATTTTTCTTTATTTTGAATTTCATCGGGTTGTGAAATATGATTTTTTGCAAATTTTTGTGAAAATCAATCACGCGGATTCACACAGTTCGCGAACAGAGTTTCCTATGCTTATAATTAATTTTACAGATTACTTTATACAATAAAATACATTTACATGAACGATTCCATGGATTTTCCAAGGGATTATTTTCCGAATCAATAAGTTACGTCAATGTTTATCTTGTAACGTCACGATAACGTCGGGTTAGTGGAATATAAAAAATAGGCCAATCAGAAATCTATTAGTATGAAAACAAAGAAAAGTTTATTATGTCCTGACATTAAACAATAGCAACATCAGTGCTTAATACAGCGTCGACCAAAAATAGAATAGCACATACATATCTGTGACACGTTGTTGATTTAAGATGCTCCACCGCCGACAAAGCATAAATGATACCCATCATTTGAGCAATAGATGGTGTTTAATCGTGTATATATATGTCTAATTAACACAATAAGTGATTTAATTTATCTTGATTTCGGTACATGTGCAATCAGCACTGCATTCCATATAGGACATAATGCCACGGATTTTTTTTCGGGATCCAATTACTTATTTTTGATATTTATATCTTGAAGTAAAATTAGAAGCTCAAACTTTTCAATGGTTGTTATGGTGTAAAGTGAGTAACTTTTGTAACAGAAGAAAAAACTGAATCGACTGCTCCTGTTTTTGATAGAGAAAAAATACCATTTGTCAGCGGTGGAGCATCTTTAAAGATTTATCAGTACTCTGACGGTAAAAGTAAAATAGCCTGGTCCATATCTAGAAATATTATACTTAGTTAACAAAAGGATATACCTTCAAGGCATTTGAGAAGATCTATGTCGAAACGTTTCACATGACTTCGACGTTTCTTTACTTAATTGGTGTTTAGTTAGTGAGTAAGTTAGTTAGTCTGTAAGATGGCTTAAGATGTTGGATAACTTGCGCCCTATTCCTTCGAATGTAAAACATATCTTAAGCGATATTCATTCATTCATGATAAAAGAAAAACGAACAAATTAAAAAAAGAGGTTCATTATTTTATAATACCCGCGAATCAATTAAATGGTTGACTTGACATGTAAAATCTTGAAATTTCAGTAAAGGACAAAATGCGTTAAACTATCGCGTGGTGTAACACAGAGGACAAGGAATCAGATAATAGCATCCATAGGCATCAAGCCAAGGTCGAAAATGTTTTCTTCCTGGGTTTTGATTTTCCAATATTGAATAAACCCGGCTACTAATTCTCGGTAAATGTATATAAAAAAATAAAAAAAAAAAGATTAAAAAATCATCATGATGTGTTAGCGAACGACGTATGTGAAAACCGAACGAACTATCTGCGTTTTATGGCTTCACAGAAGCAAATTGCCAGAAAGATTTCGTTATAGATCGTCTGTATATTTATTTTGTTGTGTTCTACATGTAGCGAGGACGATACAGACATCATAAATCCAATACCAAGTAGTACACGTACAAGGCAAGGACAGCTAGTTAGGCTTAATGTTACGGGCTTACGTCGTTGTATTGGATTATTGGATAAAACCTGTTGACTATTTTCCAGATCATAAGATCCAAGTACATTGAAAATAACTGTAGTGTGTTAGGGGGAGTGCGTAAATATCTACTTCGTATGGCTTAACAGAAGATTATTTGGCAGAAAGCTGCCATTACATCGTCGTCTGCGTAGTTGTCTTTAGTGCTTCTCGCGCGTAAAGTGCCCGTGCGAGCGGAACTAAGGGCACATATGCGGATTGGCGCATTCTACGAGACGTGGTTTATGATCAAGAGCACGAGGACGAAATGTTCAAGCTGAGAGCAGAAAGTACACGAATAACATGTTTTCAAGCGGTTCAGAGAGCAATTGATGACGGGAATTCCTCAAGCATGAGGAGGATAAAAGTACAAGAATATTGTCGTTTTAATCGTTTTTACAAAATGAACTGATAGTGCTTGACAAAGGAAACCTCATAAGCGTAAAGGTGATTTAAAATGTCAAGATTTTCAAAATGATTCAAATCAGAATTTAATTCTTGTTCCAACCTAAAATCAAGCGATAGTTATATTTCTGGCGCTGATATGTTTGAGTCATAAAATGTTCTTCCATCGTCACGTGATTACGTCTTATTTGAACTTTGACATATTTTACTCTGTTTATTGGCAATTCTCTGACATGAACGCAGTATGCAGCAGTTTGTCTATTTGATACCGGAGATGGATTGGCACATTATCACTGTTGCAGCAATCTTCATTCACTGACTCCTGTTGCGATATATATGATTAAATCTGTGATATATCTATTCTAGGGTTAGTGCAAAATTACTTGCATGTGGTTGTAAATGGATTCAGTATAACATTACTCCCCTAACAAACTGACCCAGACTTGACTGGTGAATGGAAATTACCATCAAGCTTAACGCTTCGGCTATCACAAGAGTACCATATAGATTATGTTCCACCCACAAACACAAATCCATAACATACATAAGATGGGGCCGCCTTTGCATTCTTTATGTTACATTTTTACTTATTTCGTTTGGGAGGAGGTGGTTGTTTTGAGTTGTTTGTTTGTTTTCTAGTATAAATATCCCTTCCACAATATTCTCCTTCTGGAGAACTAGTATTTGAATGTTTGTTTTCTTCCTTTTTTTCAGTTTTTTATTTCTTTTTTCTTCCTTTGAATTTCGAAAGAATCGCGAATTGGTTTGTTCAATTTCGAATTCGAGAATCGCGAATTTTCTGGGTTTGTTTTCAGTTTTTTATTTCTTTTTTCTTCCTTTGAATTTCGAAAGAATCGCGAATTTTCTGGGTTTGTTTTCAGTTTTTTATTTCTTTTTTCTTCCTTTGAATTTCGAAAGAATCGCGAATTTTCTGGGTTTGTTTTCAGTTTTTTATTTCTTTTTTCTTCCTTTGAATTTCGAAGAATCGCGAATTTTCTGGTTTTTTCAGTTTTTTATTTCTTTTTTCTTCCTTTGAATTTCGAAAGAATCGCGAATTTTCTGGGTTTGTTTTCAGTTTTTTATTTCTTTTTTCTTCCTTTGAATTTCGAAAGAATCGCGAATTTTCTGGGTTTGTTTTCAGTTTTTTATTTCTTTTTTCTTCCTTTGAATTTCGAAAGAATCGCGAATTTTCTTCCTTTTTGTCAGTTTTTTTATTTCTTTTTTCTTCCTTTGAATTTCGAAAGAATCGCGAATTTTCTGGGTTTGTTTTCAGTTTTTTATTTCTTTTTTCTTCCTTTGAATTTCGAAAGAATCGCGAATTTTCTGGGTTTGTTTTCAGTTTTTTATTTCTTTTTTCTTCCTTTGAATTTCGAAAGAACCGCGAATTTTCTGGGTTTGTTTTCAGTTTTTTATTTCTTTTTTCTTCCTTTGAATTTCGAAAGAACCGCGAATTTTCTGGGTTTGTTTTCAGTTTTTTATTTCTTTTTTCTTCCTTTGAATTTCGAAAGAATCGCGAATTTTCTGGGTTTGTTTTCAGTTTTTTATTTCTTTTTTCTTCCTTTGAATTTCGAAAGAATCGCGAATTTTCTGGGTTTGTTTTCAGTTTTTTATTTCTTTTTTCTTCCTTTGAATTTCGAAAGAACCGCGAATTTTCTGGGTTTGTTTTCAGTTTTTTATTTCTTTTTTCTTCCTTTGAATTTCGAAAGAACGCGAATTTTCTGGGTTTGTTTTCAGTTTTTTATTTTCTTTTTTCTTCCTTTGAATTTCGATAGAACCGCGAATTTTCTGGGTTTGTTTTCAGTTTTTTATTTCTTTTTTCTTCCTTTGAATTTCGAAAGAATCGCGAATTTTCTGGGTTTGTTTTCAGTTTTTTATTTCTTTTTTCTTCCTTTGAATTTCGAAAGAATCGCGAATTTTCTGGGTTTGTTTTCCAGCTTTGGCTTTTTGAGCTATATCTTGTTTGTGTCAACTCTACAGAATGGATTGAGGGGTTGTGTAATTTCATTTCCATATTAATCAAGAGTAGTTTGAACATTTTGAGAATTTTTTAAAAGGTGCTACATATTTATTATTTGGAGCAATAATCAATAATTTACACATGAATTATCATGACGAATTAACACATACAGCTATATGAAACATACACTTTGTTTTAGCGTTTGTATAACAGTGCTTTATTCCACATGGAGCAAAGAGACACAGAATTAACATTATAATATAAGTTTATAAAGCGCAATTTTAAAGATGCTTCACCGCTGACAAAAGGTATTTATTCACTATCAAAAACAGGAGCAGACGATTTAGTATTTTCTTCTGTTACAAAAGTTACTTACTTTACATCATTACCACCATTGAGAAGTTCGAGCCTCTATTTTTACTTCAAGTTAAATTTACAAAAAATGATTTATTGAATCCCGAAAAAATTCCGTGGTACTATATCCTATATGGAATGAAGTACTGATTTCGCATGCACCACAGGCAAAATGAATTATTTTATATTATTTTTTTTTGTGTTAATTAGACATATATATACACGATTAAACACCAATTATTTTTCAAGTGATTATTATCATTTATGCGCTGTCGGCGGTGGAACAACTTTAAAATTAGAAACAAATGTTTTGAATTCAATCATACTAATCAGATTACATGTACCTATTGGGGAGATATTCCAAATCTACTATTGTCAAGTACTTTATTAAATAGGTAAAACGTACGTTGAAAGCAAACACTGTGTCCACCCGCTCATTTGTTTTCAAAATAAATTAAAAAGGCTGTGGATTTTAACCGATGATAAATGAAGTAAATCTTAATAGGATATTTTCTCAGGTGTCTTTGACAGCAGGCTTCAATAGATTAGTCCTACTGAACGAATATTTAATAGTATGCTGAAGTGCAAAACCCTACAAAAATTATGAATATTCATATCAAAATGAACAAGACAAAATTGCAACGGATTTTTCGGTCATCGTCATCGTTACAATTCAGATCATTAGTATCACTTATTACAAGAAAGAATAACAGAAATGAGAAACCAGCAGCTAAATTCAAAACACAATTTAATTATATACACAATATTATACAGAGATAGTTTACAATATCTAAAGTAATGGTGGTTGTACAAGAGTAATACAATAACTTAAAGTGTTACTTATCTGTATGTGAATGTCCAGGTATAATCCTTAATCCTTCCAGGTTCAAATTAACAATGTTCACAACTCCACGAGGAAAATGAATGTCCATAGATAATTTGTAAAGTTCCATGCAATATGAATAAATCCACACAAAGTGTTGTAATAATACACAGATAAAGTCACAATAGTTCTCCAAATATAATCAAATATGGCGCTGTACAATTCTTAATATGTCCAATTACAGGTTTCATTACAGTTCTAATTAGCCTTGGACAGCTGGAGTATATATAGCTAAACCCTAATTCAAGAATATTGGAGAACCTTCTACTTTTAGAAATATCTAACTAAAACCAGTAAACAAATAAACACACAGAACTTTCTGAAAATAAATCATTCTAGATCCCTACTTATAATAAACATGTTTATAAACATGTATGTTTGTACATGATAATATTCTAGACTGTTCTATAATCTAAATTAATGATATGAACTTTATATGATGTATTGTTAATAAAGCTATAGGAGTTATCTCCCTTATCTAATAACTACATGTATTTAGTGTCATACGTAACACAATCCGTTTGACACAGTTCCATCAGGGGTCACGATCTGGTGACCATTCGAAATAGACAATCAAATTCCTTCTTACTGAATATTGTGTGTATTAGGGCGGCACGAAATAGTTTGCAAGGATTATCAGAATCGTTTTCTTGTTTGAAGTCATCCCATCCAAAGTAGGCAGAAAGGAAGCTTTCTTCTGACATAACTTAGTGGAGAAAATTGAAAAAAAAACACCTGAAGTTCAGGCCGTACAAATGTCACTAGAATGTGACCCTCGATGGGATGTCATTAAGTTCCTTATCAAACGAAGTGAGCACAAGGATTTGATTTGTATTTCAATCTGATTTCATCTTGTAGGAAGTTTTTATATGTATATCATGATGCATGTCTTCAATAATTCAAACTTAACGCAATTACCCCAAACTATAAAAAATATACACAAGATATCAACGAAAGTCTGTGTCTTTTGTAGAGAACCTGTACTTAGATGACATGATATGTCACATTGATCGTAAATCAAACTATTTTTTCTCCAAGTTAACTAATGCAATATTTTGCATTGGACGTATAGTTCTCTTGTATAATTTGTTGTCTTTTCCCGAGCATCTCATACAGTTAACATCTTTGTATATACGATTACCGTGCTCGTGTCATTAGGTCGTTTAGTAGACGCTCTTAAGCAAACTTAACTGTATATTTTCGACAATTACAGTCATGCTGTTTGAGTCAAGCACGCACCACTCACATTGATTGTATGAATTGTATTACTAGATCGTGGCTTATATTATTCATCATAGAGGCGCTTGAGGATTCCTGTGGCATCAGAAGTGACATAGACCATTAGCTAGCCTTGCGCAATACAATCTGATAAAGATTAATACAAAACTATCGTTAAGTAAGTATTTTCACTAGCTTGTATTACATACATTTAGGCTTAAAAGCATTGATGCGTTTTAGCTATGTTCAATGTAGGGCTTGGGAAAAGTTAATTCAAGCCAATTACCAAGGTTACGTAGGAACGGTAATGGTTAGTTTGCCATCCAGTTGCGGAAAAGTCACGATCGCATTATTAAACATAAGAAAATAAGGAGTGGTGAGAATCAGAAATACATTTTCTGGTCAATTTCCATAACAACACTCCCACAGTGTAGCAATTGCAAAATCCTGATTCGTTTAAGAAGATAAAAAAGACAGGACACACTGACCTAACCGTTTCAACATCACCAAATACAAGGTAACATGTCATTTAAGCTGCAAATTTAATTGTGATCAAGCAACTTTTCTGCCGACATTGATTACACGTTTTCATTGAATTACTATTTTGATTGTCCAAATCATACCATTGCCATTCTCTTTAATGTCAAAGAGTCAAACGTATCTTACATTATTGCTTGTGTTCGATTTTGAGACATCGACGTTTAAAGGCAACATTTCATTTTATTTTTTTCAGGGTATGAAAAAGTTGTTCGCAAACTTTTGTGAGAATCCGCTACGCGGATTCACACAGTTTGCAAACAATTTTTTTTCATACCCCGAGAAAATTAAAAAAATAGTGACATCAATGCTTAATTGCTGCTTGAGTATGCGCTACGTCCTATCAAGAGCTAAGGTTATTAGGGACACCGATCAAGGTTTAACAATTCCTCGTATCAACCTATAACAATTCAATGATTGTTTTGTTATATGAAATGATGCCTTTTTGAAAAGGAAATTGGATAATTTGATCCTGATATGTACTTGTTGTTCTATTGTGGTCATTTTGATACCTCATTTGTCTACTACGGTTGAACAATGTCAATATTATGACTATTTTTTCATTTTTTAGTGAAATTCGAGATGGCGGCCATCTTGATGACGTCATACAAAATTTAACCGGGACTTATACAATGTAAACATTGGTTTTTGTTGTTGTTGTTTAAACTGATTTATAAGTGGACAAAAAATTGATTAGAAATAACAGTTTGCTGTTGAAAAAACATTTTTGCTGCGTCAAGCAAAATTTTAAAAAATTATTAAAAAATTACCATTTTTGAGCTTAAAATCCTATTTTTTCACTTCCTGCGTAAACATCACAACATGTATTGGATTATTTGGTCCTGATATGTATTTGTTGTTCTATCGTGGTCATTTTGATACCTCATTTGTCTACTTCGGTTGAAAAATGTCAATAACATTTTGATTTGTGATCAGTGGGTCATAAGGGTTAAGAAAAATATTGGTTTGGAGGTGGGGGACAGGGGAGGGGGAGGGAGGGCTGCATGTAGGACCCTCCTAACCCATGGCCTAAATTCTCTGTGTCTATTAATGCTAAATTTATAGCCAGGTTACCGGATTTGCAATGTCAATGTTTTAACAGGCGTTCATCAGTCTCAGGTTGACATTGCATTTTGTCAAGACCTGTCTGGGGGGTCTAGACCAATCAGAAAACGACAGAACTCAAAGTAATATAACAATGAGATATGTTTGTGTTGAGATAGTGAGGTTTTCTTGTGTTGTATCTACTTGTGAATGAATCTTTTGGCCTATATATAGTGGTTTCACTGAGACATGCTGCGCCAAAGACACTTCACACTGTCACATCATATATGGACAAAGAGCAAACCAGTCGTTCCACTCCGCTTATTCTGAACGTTAAACAATAGCAGAAACTAGTCCCTTTATAAGACTATGGTGTGACTCGGCAAAGGGTAAAGACTCATAGCCTACCTTACAAGTCAAAGTCATTATTTGGAGAAGGATCAGTGTGTTTTACTATATTAACATCATTGCATTGTTCTGTATGATTCCCACATCAAATAACTAACTACTGCATCACAGAGGAATTAAATATTCAGAAATATTACAAGACAAAAAGTCATCCAAAATATTATATGTAATAACATATAGATAGTCCCTACGTCTTGGAACCTAAAGAGCAGAAAACAAAGTTTCATATTAGTAAAAATTCCAGAAATCTTCTAGTTAAAATCAAAATCAATACTAAAAAGCTTTTGCGATCATTACAATTGTGAATTCTATGACATCGATGTCTCAGGTTTTTACTCATAGAGGGAATCAAGTTTACAGTTAATAAACGAAAAACTCATTTTAGCATTAAATGATGGTTTTTTCAATAAACAATATATGAGGGCAATGGCTTCTTAACTGGTTGCCATAGTTTAATTGTTTGATTCTATGCAAATATTGATTCTGAATGGCACCAAGAGAGTGCTGGTTGCATAAAGTAAAACAACCTTTATTGTTATAACTTCAGCTTATAACAGGGTCTTCGATTGGTTGATTCAGTTACAGTGTATTAATGACCAATTGCTGAAAATGTGTTCCTTGGAAACTAATATATAGTACATATATAATTAAAATATAAATCGCTAATCATTTTTGGTATGCTTAACAATTTATGATCCTTGGTTTGTTTTGTTTTAGTTTTACGTCCTATTAACAGCCAGGGTCATATAAGGACGTGCCAGGTTTGTTGGTGGAGGAAAGCCGGAGTACCCGGAGAAAAACCACCGGTCAGCGGTCAGTACCTGGCAACTGCCCCACATGGGATTCGAACCCGCACCCCAGAGGTGGAGGGCTTGTGGTAATATGTCGGGACATCTTAACCACTCGGCCATGGCGGCATTTTTATTTTGTCGCAAGTTTAGCTTGTTATTCACCGTCGACATCACCCTGGGGATGATCCCAGTGGCAGTGTGCTATGAATGTTTCCTTATTCTCAAAAAAGCAATAATACACTATATTAGAACACACACTTTACTGAACCTCTGACTACACATGAGGTGATTTGTGGACAGAAAACGTGTGTAATTTCTGTTTATTTGCCGGATTCCCCAGGGTGATGTCGACGGTGAAAAACAAGCTAAACTTTCCGACAAAAGAAAACGAGAACATGTTCTAGCAATTTAATGTCGTACACTTAAACCCATGCGTATTCTAAATGCAGAGTAGAATTCACCCAGGAAGAGAGTCTCAGTCACATGTCAAACGCGTAAACAAAAAAAATCCAGGGAGGTATAGATAAGAAATTAAGAAAAAAGTATGGAGAAAGTAAAGCTACGGTTTCAAGTGTTTTCCTAAAATAGTAGACAATGTTGTCCTTCGTGGTGTACCAGAGCTGTTGTCTTTGACAGTAAACAACTTGGTCCAAATAAACATTACTATACATGTGTCGGTAACGCAATCGCGGCATGATTCAATTGAAGATAGCACTGTGAAAAGGGCAACGGTTCCATTACTGCAAAGAGTAACTAAACGAATATACTGCAAACATATGCATGTACTAGAACTGTCGTCCAAGATGGCTCTTTGCTCACTTTGCATGATATTTAAATGCGACCTAATTTTGGATATTATCTTTTTCATTTATCCTAACGTTTTTCTTCTTAACGTCTCCGTTGACACTGCCTCACTTGGGCCTTCTGTTGAGTGCTCGGCCCTTTGAGGAAGGCTCTGACTTCTGTCCGCAGGCCGAGACACACCATAGTCTATAAAAGTGCTTGTTCCTGCTCCTATTTAGCGCTCAGCAAACAGAAAGTGGGACGACTGGTTCGCCTGTTGTCAGTATAATGTGACCGGCTGGAGAATGTTGCTTGGTGTCTTCGGCGGCATGCTTTAATGATATAGCACTATAAAAAGGGCAACAGTTCCACTATACAAGAACACACAACACGAACACACCGTAGTCTCCCAAAACACGCACCTCGCACTTCACACACGCTACACACTGCGCATACATGACCGTCCTTACATGACCCTGGCTGATAATAGGACGTTTATTAACCGAACTACAAGACAACTCCTATCCCCCTTCTAAGGACATCTGAAAAAATGGAAGTGTATACGTTTTATCGTCTAAATTCATCTAGTACTTTAGGAGGAGTAGTCGGTCCATCGTTGTACCTTAAGACGGCCATATTTATATCCGATATCCCTCTAAAGTTGTTGCGGGCGTGTAATTATTTTTATTTTTAATTCTGCAGCAAACTTTTACAGTCTAGATCAATAGACACTCATTAGAGATCGCATGATGTTATTTCCACTCTAGGTACGAGGAAAGAGTGACAAAACCTCAAAAAACCTGAAGGGAATGCAGATCCCATCGTCCCGTTTTACAGAGAGCAATGGGGTCATGTTCATGTGCTGGTTCTCTTAACTAATAAAACCACCATTGGCTATTAGAAACGGAAATAAAAATGTTCTTTTTCCCCCTTAGAATTTAATTACGACAACTGAAATGTAAACCAAGGATTATTTCCTTGTCAAGTCGAGGTTGAGGCATCCTCGATACTCCAGGGGTTCCGATCACTTACGATCTCTACACCCCTGGACTATCTCATAGTGAAATTGAAGGCAGCTCAGCTGAAAATATTTGACCAATCACAGACCAGCAAAGATTTCCTTTGCAGACTACAGTTCTGTTCTGTTGCCTCCAGTTTTACGATGAGATAGTCCAGGGGTGTTGAGATCGTAAGTGATCGGAACCCCTGGAGTATCGAGGATGAGGTTGAGGAAGCCCATGAAATTGAATTACTACGTCCTATGGACAGCTATGGTTATTAGGGACGATTTCCACTGTATACAATGTTTATACGCTATTGGTGTATGTTTGTTTTGGGATTGTGAGGTTTGCTCCTGCTGTGTCTACTTGTGAATGTGAAACTTTTGGTCAATATTGGGTTTTTTTCTTTGAGACATGCTGCACCAAAGACGCTTCATACTGTCACATCAGAGCCTTCCTTACAAGTCAAAGTCATTATTTGAAGAAAAGTTAATGTGATTAACTATTGGACATCCTTTCATTGTTCTTTATGATTCCCACATCAAATAAATAACTTCTGCATCACAGAGGAATTACATTTTCAGAAATCTTTCAAGACAAAATTTCATCCAAAAATATTACATGTAATTACATAAATAGTCCCTACGTCTAGGAACCTAAGGATCACAAAACAGTGGTTCATATTAACTAAGAGAAATCTTCTAGATAAAATCAAAATCAAATATGTAAAAGCTTTTATGATCATTACAACTGTGAAATCAATGACCATGTTTCAGGGCTCCACTTGTAGTGGGAATCAAGTTTATAGTTAATATAAGAAAAAACACATGTTTAGCATTAAATGTGGTTTCAATTAACAGTAGATGAGGGCAATGATTTCTTTACTGGACGTCATAGTCTAGTTGTTTAGTCATATGCCAATATTTGATTCTGAATTGCGCCAAGAAACTGGCGGGTGCATAACGTAACAACAACCAATATATCCTATATTTTACAACAGCGTCTTCGACTGTTTGTTTCAGTTACTTAAGTACACAAATGACATAAATGCTGCGATCTTTTTCATGAAAAGCTAATATGGAATATTACGATAAAAGAAAATAGATCGCATGTCATTTCGGTATAATAAACAATTAATGATCTCAGTGGCAGTGTGATATGGCGATTTTAATCATCCTTAGATAGGTGTAATATTTCCCTAGGAAAAAGCATAATATACTGTGTTAGAAATCAGGTGACAGTTAATGCCACTGAACCCCTTATGGTACTTTAAGGTGATCTATGGATAACACATATATGGACATGTACTTTCTGTTCATTTTCCAGACTCCAGGGTGATGTGAACGGTGAATAACAAGCTAAACTTTCGGCTAAATAAAACCAAAAAATACCTGTAAATTAATTTGATACACCGATACCCATGTGCATACTAAATGCAGAGTAGGATTCAGCCGGGGTATCTCCCTCACATGTCAAACGAGTAAACAAAAAAAATAAAACCATAAGCCTACCATAAGCGGTATTAAGGGAGTCATAAGCAAAAAAATAAAAGAAAGAATGGGGAAAGTGAGTTATTATTTCAAGTATTGTCCCAAAATAATCACCACAAAATATTCACCATTGTGTACGAAAGCTGCTGTCTTTGACAACAACAACATGGACCAAGTACACAACACTATCCAAGTGTCGATAACACAATTACGGCAAGCTTCAGTGGAAGATAACACTGTGAGAAGGTCAATGGTTCCATTATTGCAAACAGTCACTGAACGATTATACTGCAAACATACGAAAACACTTCACACGCGCAACACACCGCATAAACGGGAGGCCGTCTTCAAATGACTATTAACTGCGGCGTTAATCTAATGATACAATACTGTCGTAATATTGGTGTTTCGGAAATGGTTTCTACAATCTCAAACTAAACTAGAACTGTCGTCCAAGAGGCCCTGCAGGTAGATGCTGCCCATATTGCATGATCGTAAAAAACGACTAAATTTAGTATCTTATCCTTTCTATTCTTCTAACGTCTCTCTTGATACCACCTCACTTTTGGCCTTCTGTTAAGCCTCGACCCAGTGAGTTAGGCTCTGGGTTCTGTCCCCTGGTCCAGACATACCAAAGTCTGTTATTGTGGTAGTTTCTACTTCTGTTTAGTGCTCAACATACTTAGAGTAGGACGACTGGTTCGCCCGTTGCCAGTATAATGTGACCGTGTGGGATATGTTGCATTCTTCGGCAGCATGTTTCAGTGATATAGCACTACAAGAAGATACAACACGAACACACCACAGTTTCACAAAACACGCACCACGCATTTCCTACACACCACATATATAGGAGACCGTCCCTCCTTGACCTTGGCTGTTAATAGGACGTTTATTAATCGAAAAACCAAACAAACCAAGAGGCTATATACCCAAGGACACCTGAATAAATGGAGATTTATACGTTATATCGTTTAAATCCCTCTAGTACTTTAGGACTAATGTTGCTGCGGGAGTGTTGCTATTTTTATTCTCAATTCTGAAGCAAACTTTTACATTCTAGATCAATATGCACTCATTAGAGATCACATTATGTTATATCCCCACTAGGTACGAGGAAAGAGTGATACGACCTTATGAAACCAGAAAAGAATCCTGTTTCCACTGCAAACGATGGGGCCATGCTGTTGTTAGGAGCATTTTCATTGGCTTAAAGATTTACTTATCAGCCCATAAAGGGAAAAAATGGCGTCGCCGTTTGTAATGTCGCTTCTGATTGGCTGAGATGATGGCGTAATAATTTCCTAGACAAGAGTCCCAAAATGAATTTTGTATATTGAAGAGATTATCTTCAGTGAATTGAATTATAATGATTAGTTTGAGTAAATTTTATATTTTATGGATATATAACACAAAAATCTGAGTGTACTCTCATCATAAACCACTTCGTGGTTTATTTAGAACACTATCTGCCTGTGGACATGGAAATAAGAATCTACTTTTTTATAAGATCTTAATATCAACAACAGCAATGTAAACCATGTTTTTTATAGTTTTTTTTCGCCCCAATTCGAAGTTGTGGATTGAGGAAGCCCGTCAGGTTGGTTAATGTGTAAGCTAATAAAACTCATGCAGCTATCTGAGTGTCTGAGTATCGATTCCTATCTTGATTATATGTGACTTGAAGGCCAATTGGGATTATTTTCTGGTTAATTCGTGCAAGTGTCACTCACTCCATAACAATAAATCTAAAAACAATATGCCATATGCACGTTATCGATTGATAACGATTCCTGTTGGAATTCCTAAAGCTCGCAGGATGTTTTGGCCACAAAGGGTTAATGCTGTGAAAGTTATGGCTCAGACATGAACCACAATAAATTCAATGTGAGGATTTGTTTGCTTGTTTCAATAAATTGACATCTTATTACTGCCAGGGCCATGTAAGGAAAGCCTCGCATGTAAGTAGTGTGATGTTTGCGTGAAGTGCGTGGTGTTTTGGGAGACTGAGGTATATTCGTGTTATGTTTTCTTGCATAGTGGAACTCTTGCCCTTTTTATAGTGCTCTTTGTGCCTTTTCTAGGGGCATAACCAGGCTTGGAATAATGTGGGTGCCCCAGCAAAAACTACAGTTACTGTAATATGTCAATACCTTTTCAGAGCGTCATTTGAGTGAGTTGATTCAAGTGCATTTACAGTCCATAAATACTCTTAGTAGTATTGCGATTTCCCGGACCTCTGGCAGGGAAAATAATCTCAGTTTGTATTCAAAATGTCTGATTTTCAACTCGATTATTTCAAATGAACGTTAAAAACTCTGGACAGTAGGTGCCAGTGACAACATAATAATAAACGCTTGAAGACCAATAGCGTAACATTGTTGAATGGTACTAAATATAAACACAGATTATAATTTCGATTAATTTGCAATTCCAACAACATAGATTCGGCATATTTTGAATAAATTCTATATACAATATGTCAAAGGAGAAAATGTTTAAAGGTAATACTTTTATATTAATATTTAGATATTTTCGATGGCATGATTTGCGATGCACGTGAATATATTGATATAGATTTTATATATTTTTAAATGTTATTTGTTAATGCACGAGAATCTGGAAGTTTATGGTAGCTACGTGACTACCTTGATACCATATGCTTTACAGATATGTAACTGTAATGCCGGTAGTGCAGCTCCACAAGAGACAGACACCATTGTACATTTGTTTAAAAAACAATCACTACACTCATACAAGGGAGGCTACTCTTAAATACCGAAAAACAATGTTGAGCAATAATGCTACGGAAGTGAAATAACTACTAAAGCAAAAGTACCGTATTCTTCGTGTAAATCTATGGTCTTAACCATAAGGTGTGATACAAAAACATCGAAACAATAATGGATGACAAAGATAGTACAAACTAATAAAAAGCTAAACCATTTTCGTGAATAAGAGGTTGCATATCTTCTGATTAGCTGGAATTGAAAAAGAAAAACCGGCAAATATTTAGATCAGTGGGGCAGTTTAGTAGTTTTCCAATAATGGCATCCGGTTATCCTACTTTAATATGTTTATACGTAGAGCGTTTATTCGTTATCCAAGTATAACAAGAGTCCCAGTTGCAATACTTCATTTACCCATGAATAATGAACTGTCTTCATATGTGCATCAGAAGAATTGAAATGTTGGTGGTGAATACGTTACCAGTAACTTGTGTTTTGTTACAGAATCCAATATACGTTGTTGTGATCCGGATGCAGGTCCGGACTAATGTGTTGTATGAAAAATAGCCAAAGAATCATCAATTCAAATTTTTTATATATATCTATAAAATTTGAAACTTTTATGAAGGATAGTTTATTATACCATGTATATGATTATGTGTTGCAGGGTAAAACTTACCAATGTACGATTAAATCCAAATTCAGTTTTTGGTAAAATTGAAAACCCTTTGGAAATTCCCGTCAATCTAATTTAATTTATTATAATTTAACGTTATGTTCATAAATGCTATCTCCTACCGGCAATTCAAACGAATTTTGAAGAAAAAAACTCTTTCAATAAACCTCAAACATATGTCTAGTATACTATCTAGTCTACCCGTTGTTGTTGTTCTATTCAATGGAAAACCAGGGTTTTCAGTGTCACTGTATCATTAAATTCATATTTTGTAAAGCATTTTAAATTCCCCAGATTATTATATCTGCGAATATATTTGTAGATGGTTTGAACTTTTGAAATTATTCTGTAAACTGACCCCTGTCGTGACCAATTTGGGTAGGTATGGTTTGATTGATTTAACTTCCAAGATAAAGTGCCATGTAAGGACGTACCAGATTTATAGATGGAAAAACATCTAGAATACCCGGAGTCAAGAAACCGAGCAGCTGTCAATACCTGGTAATCTTGTTAAGTATATTTAACGTCCTGTTAACAGCAAGGGTCATTTAAGGGCGGCATCCCGTATATGTGGTGTCTTGCGTGTGTAGCGCGAGGTGCGTATTTTGGGGAGACTGCGGTATGTTCGTGTTGTGTCTTCTTGTATAGTGGAACTTGTACCCTTTTTAAAGTTTTGTATCACTGGAGCATGCCGCCGAACACACCAAGCAACACACCGCATCTGGTTACATTTTACTGAACACCGGCGAAAAAGTCACGCTGCCTTTTGAGTTCGATATGGATTAATTGCTTACGTTATCTTTATTCAAAGTTCTCTTTTTCCTTGCAAAATTTAACAAATAATGCTTAAAATGTGATTTTCATTTATAAATAAAAGTAGATTCAATCCTTCCCGAAAGATCTCACGACGCCAGGATAATACATTCTATTTTTGTAAAGGAACAAAAGACTTTCCAATGTATGGGTTGTATTGGTTTTTACATTAGAAAAGATTATTGAAATTCGATTTCTTTTGGATCATGTCACAACCGCATAGGGATGGGAACTATGTAATTCACTTATTTTGGTGTAATGTTTTTTACATTTAATTTGGTTTAGTAGCGTTAGAGAAGCTCAAAATATATATAAAAACAAACAACCGACGAAAGCAGATTAAAATGCCATTTGAGAATTCCTTTTATAGCATCTTTAAACGTTCATTGCCATCATATTCATGATTTCGACATTAAGTGAACGGCACTTCCTGTTAAGATGAAGAGACGGGGGCGTTTATGTTTTAGAAACATTTCTGGTCGAAGATATCAACTACCTTTCTAAAATCGTATTAAGTTAAATTGGATATATTTCTTACATATACAAACAATACACTGTATGTGAGTTCGTAATTGGTTTTTACAGTTACCGTTTACGGGGTAATAGCATTTTGAAATCGGGTTAGATACCATTTCTTTGTAGCATGTATTTGCTATGTGATTAAATTTGCTAAGATCATGATAATATGACTGAAGGCAAGTCTTCAAAGGGCGCAGCCAGATGTTTCAGAAAACATTAATCATGCGCTGTTAAAAAGTTCAATTTATGGAAATAACGGAGCCGAATTTTCTGTTGTTTTTTTTAATTCATATATTCACACTCTATCCTCGTCCCAAACCCTCATTTGAGAAGGAAATCCACATAAGATATTTCCGGAACAGAATCGCGTGTTTGGTCAGCTGATTATATTGGAATATGGTTATCATTTGAACGGTTGCAAGTAAAGAGCAAAACACCGAGCTTCTGCTGGATGAAGAATAAGTTCGTCAGATCATAAAAGCGTTTAAACCGCTTTATTTTAAAATGAGCTCAATTCAAAGCATCGCATTCACGTTGATTGGATTTTATACTGTGGGTAAAAAAATGGCGGTCACAAACAGAAGCTGTCAGTGTTTAGGACTGAATTTTGAATATTAAGTTTTTTCTTATATTTTTTCATGTATGCGCCCTAATTAACAGCTTAGTTATTAAAAAATGCCTCTTTTATTTTAAATATTGTCAGTATGGTTAGAGTTCGTGTATTTTCAAAGACTGTGAAATGTTTATGTTGCTTCATCTGGCTAATAATCAACGCGTTCCAATTTTTAGTGCTATCTCACTAAAGTATACTGATAAAGACAAACCACACACCCAATCGAGTTACACATTATACTCGTTATACTGACATTGTGTTGAATATTTTTATTTTTTTTCTCTACCACATACAAATGAAAAAGAGGAGATTACAGCCTAAACAGAAGCATTTTCACCGTGACATAAACATGGTTTCATCGTCTGCACGTCAATATTAATGACGTCATCGACAATGCACGCCACGTCCCCACCACATGAAGTCATAACGTCACGTAATTCTCTTCAGGTTCAAAAGGTTAGCGCGCGCAATCTGTTATACTCAAAGGGTTGACAGAGAAATCTCCGACGGCTAAACCCGGTGACAAATCAGCGAATGGTGGAAGAACATATTATCTTGTTTTATCATTATTGACCATGAAATACGTGTTCCTGAGAATCACTGTATAAGTCGGACACATCTGTTGCAGGATGCCCTATTCATTTGTCCAAGAATGACCTTGGATGACCTACACAGTTTCACAGAGGACCTATATACTAGTAAACTTACCAGTTCAGACATCGATTCTGACAATGATGTATGATGTACAATTTCCTATATAGTTCACTTCCTATGAGTGGAGCCAATGCCATGATAAAATCGCTATTATGGTTGTTGTTTGAGGTCTATAAGTATTGCAATGGCTTGGTCATGGACTTTTCTATGTGTTCAAATTGTATTGCTTCCCTTGACATTTATGTAACATAGGTAACCAGGTTTGGGTTTTATTTCGGTCATTTTAACACGTGAAATGAGTGTCAAGTCATTTAAAAGGTAATTAGTAAATTTCAGATTAAAACTCCAGTTGAATCATGAAATATATTGTCTATTTGCTTTATGGTTATTTAAAAAAATTGTTTCACACTTCAATATATGATGAAAAACAGCTTAACATACACTTGTATATATAGAGGATCCCCCTTAGCGATCTCGTATGACGTATCCATGAGTGTTAAATTATATTTATCACATAAATATAACTGTAATGAATAAAAATATGAAATGGAGTCCTTGAGTCGCCCGATATTTTACATATAGTTGACATATTACAGAGAAACTTCTTTATGCTTTGTAACTGATTCAATTAAAGCTGTTCCTTCAATTGTTTTTTATTTATTTTTTGTTTGATTTTTGTTGTTGTTTTTTGTGTGTGTAGAAAAAATAGCTGCATATGGGTAGGTTTTTATTGATTGCAACTCACAAAACAGACATTAGGAATGTTGTTGCAGTTATATTGCTTGACAGTTCGTCAATATTGAAAGTCATTTAGGGTTTTACGACACTACGATAAACCCTTCACTATTGCTTTCATGACTAATTGGTTGATTTTGCTACTAAGCCTGGTAACAGCCAAGGTCATTCTAGAACGAATATACGTATTCGGCCTAGTAAGCTTTTCTGCCTAAAGTCCTTAGAGTTGTAATTTTGAAGCTACCGTCGTTCAAGGAATATCCCTCCCCTCCTGTATGTGATGTGATAGGAGTGTTTACTTTGAGAGAAACTACTTATTCTGTTTCCTCTGTAAACCTAATTTTGCGCGACTCAATGCAAATTTCTACATATATCAGGTTAGTTTTGTAATCGTGCCTTTTACTATTGGCGACCTTCTAATTGTGTTATTGAATCTGTTGCTACAATTACATAGTAAAACAACGAGCTAAAACTAAGAAGGTAACTAGGTTTACTTATAATTTTGTCAATATCTAAAGGCATGTCCTGTTTTTTGAAAGGTCGATCGGTTGATTCAGGTTAACATCCTATTTCATGTTTGCATATTGCAGAGTTATCTGCCCTTGCGGGGAGGTATTGATAGTGACGTCATGAGTTTGCGAGCGTAACGTCATATTTTCGGAGAATACGACGTGAATTGCACTCACAAAATAATGACTTGACAATCAATATCTACCCGCAAGGGAAGTAACTCTGTAATATGCATTTACGTAATACACATCCTTTTTTAAACGACTGGTTGATAAGCAAGGTAATTAGTACATCAAACTTTCTTCATCAAAAGTAAGCATTTTTCTTTGCTTCACTAAATTAAATTTGAAAGATAAGAATACTTATATTAACTGTCGTGTTTTTAGTGGGTGTCGGCTTAAATGGGGGAGGGGGCCGTTTTCTATTTTTGACTATTCAGATTTGTTTTTGTTTCCACCATGTAACACGTTTGCTATGAATATTAAACGTGACTGTCCATGCGTGCGTGCCTCCATCCGTCCATATAGATTTTTCGGGTGAAGTCTACAACATCGAAAAACATAATCAACAAAATTGTATGTAATAGATAAGTGTCCCAGTTGTTATGATTTCTGCTGCCAAATGTCTAAAGAGATTGATGGCCTGTTGTTATATCTCGAAACATCTGAACAACTCTGCCACCAATGCACATGCTACGATGGGACATAACATACCTAAAGTTATCGTTCAAGTGGTTAAGGTTCAAATCAATTGATATGGTTAAATATATGTCGTATGCCATCATGAAATGCTTGACGGTTAAGTGTTTGGTTGAAAGCATCGATTAAGAAAGCTTTTTCAACATAACGTAATAATGGAAGACAAATTGATGTCAACGCTGTAGACACCAAATAAACTAGTACATACCAAAAGTCCATTTATCTTCTATAGTGTTTATATTGTTGTAGACATAGGTCACGCAAACTCATAGTTAGTGCATTGAAGGCCCCTTTTCGCACTAAGTTTTTTCCCCAGACACAAAAACAATCGCTTGACAGCGCTCCTGCTTTTTGTAACTTTTTTGCTAAAAAACTTACACGAGTGAAAGAAAGATAATTTTTAACAACCTTACGATGTGTACATTCTTTTTATTGGATTTTGAGTTGTTTTACTTAATGCTTCTTTACAGTGCACCAATAAATGACCATCACAATCTCTATGTTGCTGAATGGGAGATAAGAATTTATAATGCATATTAATATAACCATAAGCACTTTAATTTGAATTGTAGGTAGTTTTGTAGTTAGGGTTGTCAATTCGAGCACTATAGGTCGTTATCCGAGACAAACTTCACAGAAATCTTAGCACATTAAGTCTTCATGTTTTGTTCCATCAAAAGGTATACCTACATGTATACCTGCCACCAAGTTGTATACGAGTAGGTATCAAGGTTTACGGGAACAAAATTTGGGCAAGAAAAACTGTACTTGAAAAGAAAATCTTGTAATACTAATAGGTGATGCGGTTGTCTTTAGCGTGAGTACTGAAACGACAGCTCATTGTGTATTATGTCCAATGCAGTATTTTTGCATATTTAAGTTATCTGTCCTTGTTGGCTGGTATTGATTGTGATGTCATGTGTTTACGAGCGTAACGTCATACTTTTTATAGAATTTCAGTCGCAAAATAATGACGTCACAAATAAACTTTCCTGCAAGGGAGGTTACTCTGATATTACAAAGACGGAATTAGACGACATTGATATCATTTAAGCAATACACTGTTATACATTGTATACATTGCCCGTGACGCGGCGGAAACATCAATTATTCATACGCTTGGCCAGATTGGTGTTCATAGCTTAATATTGCCCATCTGGTTTAACATAGATCTAACGGGAAACTGAAAGTAGAATGGAATTATATAAATATGGATGTCAATTCATCGTATCGTTTTTAATGACCATTTTATGAGTTTTTAAGAGAAACCAAAATGGCAAACATAAGGAAATATATATTCAGGTGATAATGTTATTTTTTATTTTCCCGACCAGTAATATCAGTCTGAACCAACTCAAAACACTTTACAGGAGGCTAACGATCTAGCTTTCTATTCTGTAATGGATAGAGATCTACAAAAAATGTACTTGAGCAGACGGCATTAAGTAGAGTACAGTTTATTTGATATTGCCTCTTATCCTGTCTTCCTCCATCAACGTATTATCCCGAATTGGTTCGGTCGATATTGTGTTATCTATTTCGGCCAGATGAACTTACGGTTTATATTGTCACAGACAGTTGAATCAATCGCAGTGACGACCCCCGCAGGCTTTTTGCTCATCAATGTTTAACGTGACCAACTTTCCATGCGTTTACTTCAGAGAGCTTTCTGTATTTATAGAGTAGATACCGATCTGGTGGTGAACGTTTGTACTGAATGTACTTATCAAAAGGTCTGTTACAACCCTTTTTTGAAAAATAACGCACTTTAAAAAATATTTCAAAGTGCGTTCAACATAGTTTGATATGGTTCAAGTTCAAAGCACTTTGAAAACAAATCTTCACTTTGAATACATAAGGCACTATGAAAAAATATTATCTGGTGCGTTTTATATGGTAAACAGTAGACACACTTTGAAGAAAAATCTCAAACTGCGTTGATTTGAACCATATTTAACGCATTGTGAAACATTTTTCATAGTGCGTTATTTCCTCAAACTGGGTTGTAACAAAAATCATTCGGAGATCCTTAACAATTTAAACAACCCAGTAACTTTTAAAGTTGGAGTTTGAAATAAAAAACAAAATATATATTTGAGAGTTAAAAAATAATAATGAAGCATCATGTTACAAACATCGTTTTTGAGGCATTCCCCGGTTATGACAGTGTCGTAACCAGGAAGTAAGTAGTCATTTGTTTTTCTCTGCTTGGATATCAGTGTTCTGACCGACCCCTACGTAGAGAAATTTTCTAGTTTGTTTAATGTGTCTATCTGGTGTTGTTAACGTGAATGAAAACCATTGACAGAGAATTATCCTCTTAAATAACATAAAACAATCAAGCATATACCAAGTCTCAAACGATTGTCATTACAAGAGATTTAAGTTCATAGATATGCAACGCACCACAAATATCATGGCTCAACATAATATTTAGTATTAATATATACTGTTTATTAAGGATACGTCTACTAAACATATTGTACACTTTCACAACTTTATGAAGGTTTCTCTACTGCTGCTATCTCCTTATCGAAATGGCTTTATTGTAACTGTTAAATGTGAATTATATAAACCAAAATGTCAAAATATTTTTGTTATTACTACCGACACATATTAGTATTTTCAATGTACTACAGTAACACCTGATTAGCAACCACCTCTCAACCGACTGCCTGCTTAATAAGATTACGTTCTGGTCGTTTCTGCTCCTACTTACCGCTCAGCATAACGGGAGTGGGACGACTGGTTCGTCCTTTGTCAGTATAATGTGACCGGGTGGGGTGTGTTGCTTGATGTCTACGGCGGCATGCTTCAGTGATATAGCACTGTAAAAAGGGCAACAGTTCCACTATTCAAGAAGACAAAACACGAATATACCTCCGTCTCGCAAAACACGCACCTCACACACATACACGCAACACACCGCATACATGGGAGGCCTAATTGGTCAATAGCAATATGCTTTGACCCGTATTCATTCCACTTCCATATTACGATAGTTTTGTCATGTCTCGTCGGCGATGTATATAGTCGGATTTCACGGTATAAATTTTAATTTTCATCCATAACGCGAGCCGCCTTGTCTTTTTCGATGTCGCCATAATTACCATATAGTTATTATAAAGTTTTCTATCAAGAAGCTAAACAGGTCAATTTTAAACATATTAAACTGTTTACATAGCTTTGAACAGAAATTTAATTGTTTGCTACCGTATTACAGTGTATCCCTTAGGCAATCGCGTGATAATCTTCTAACGTCATGGCCATTAGTAATATTTTTTTTCTTTTTGTTTTCGAGAAAAGTGGTAATTTAAGAAAGGAAATGTTATTAAGTTCATTGTTCTCTATCTTACACATTGTTCTCTACCTCCACATTGTTTTCATATACCAGATATCGTGTTATGTTGTTATTTTTTTCAAAATTGATCAACAAAGTTTAGCTTAAAACTATTAATATTCCTCATACGTAAAATCCGCTGAATCGGCAAATTTGATTGGTTCTTAAATCATGTGACCGATGTAATCAGAACTTTGTTTAACCCTGAATGAGTCCGAGACGACGTAATAACATTTTGCAGATGAACAACGTCCAATATGACGGAAAAACAGTTTCTACCTTGTCATCGACGAAGAAATAGTTTGAATGTTTTAAGAACACTCAAACATAACTTCATTGGTAGCTTGTATTATTGAAATATAATTTCATTTTCACTTCATGACAACACCATGTTAGTTTTACGTCGATCATATCAATAATATATTGATGTTTATATGAAACATTAAACAATTGTTACATTGTATTGAGTGTAATAAACCGTTTGGCAGCCCACGAAAAACCGCATTTCTATCAGGCGTTTTCGGTAAATGCCTTATAAACCACTTAGTAAAATGTGATAGTTGGTGGTTTTCAGTGATATACTTCAGCGGTAAAATAATAAAAAGAAGCTAAAACTCCCGTAATCTCACTTACTGACCTCAGTCTAGGAAATACAATAAACTCAATACATTCATACTTGATACATAGACGTAATGTCGTTCTTAATACCGTTAGATAATAAAAAAAACAGGAAATCACCGCTTTGTAATGAAATTGATGTTCTGACAACACTTCATCAAGTTGTCAAATAAGGCATTAAGATGACTGTCATTTATGATGGATTAAATTGAAATGAGTTTTTATTGGTACAGTCGTCATGTATGTAATGTGTATAGTCATTCATAATGAATTGCACTAACGGCTGTAGACACATTGCATCCATCATGATGTGCTGCCCTTGCCTCCGGACTGTTGATTCATAACTATGTAAATCAATACATATATGTATATGTTATGATCTTAAAGAGTCTTCATTTCATATGAGATTTTATTAAACATGTCTTTTCATTTTTGCAAGCCTTAAGGAGCATAAATTAAAACTTTGAGTCACTGGATATCAGGCGGATGTTATACGTGTAAAATTGAATATATTCAAAACCCCTGCTTTAAAAATGTATGAGAGGACGTCGTCTCTTTGCATGAGACCAAACACTAAGATCATGAAACAATCTTAATATAAAATATTCTTATGTTCAGACTTAGCCAATCACAAATTGCGTTACAAAAAGTTTCGTCATTTTGATTGGATGAGCAAAAGCTAAGTCTAAGACTGATTCCTGATCTTGGGGCCTGGTTTGTGTAGCGGGTGTGTGTTCTTTTGGAGACTGTGGTATGGTTGCGTTATGTGTACAGTGTACTGGTTATCTATCCTTAACTATTTTCTTAAGAACGTATACGACTTCATAGGTAATGTTGAATGGGTGTTAATCTTTTGTTTCTGGTTTGTGCTTTGCTATTAGTGAGACGCGTGTTAAAATTGTAAGCACGTGATGGCCGAACACAATGTGACACACTTTTGTTCAGTAAGATAGCGCTTTAAAATGAACTGGAACTACACAAACATCCCACAGCCTGTCGACATGTACATGTAAACACCTCACATACCATTCAGGAAATGTCGTAATGTCATTAAATGACCTTGAGTGTAGATTTTAATTGGTCTTGTTTGCTATTAACTTTGATCGACCTGCTATCACGGACTAAGGTTATTAAATAACATTCTAAAAACAAATCCCAAAATAACAAGGATATCGACAACAACGCATTGTCATTAAAATAGCTTTATTTATACCTAATGATTTATTGTTTTTTCTGCAGTATGTAAATAATATCTACAGTGCTAATGATTTTATCATTCCGCGTGGGAAGTTCGGTGCGTTCGTGTCGTATCTCATTATGTTGTTGGGAATTGATTTTTTCGCGTTATATGTGGCCGTTGTATAGCGGCTTTATGGTGACAAATCCATAAGGATTTTTTTGTCAAAAGTCGCATCGAAATCAACAGGCAAGAACCTCCCAAAGCACAAATAGCGTGATTTGCTGTGTATGAAAGCGCCAATGTAAAGCCCGTGGGAAGCACTTTCTATGATTTTTGGAAACCCGATTGCAGGTTATCCGTAGATGTAATGTTTGGAAGTTTAAGTGTAGTCTTCCTAGTACAAAATGATATAATGATTTCATGATACAGGTATATTCAAAGACATTACATAATATGTAATCATAAAATAAACTGAAAAAAATGATAAAAAGATATCCAAAAACATGTGAATTTAATAATAACAATACTGTTTCGAAATAAACTTCATATGCAAGAGAAGAGAAAGTAAATACTTTCGGCACTATGGCATCAGAAGACGATATATCAGCTATCAGTATGCTGTTAGCTGTAGCTTACTACTTATAATCCGTATAATTATTTTTGGTAAACGTTTCCACTTTTGGCATATTCTAATGTAGGTGTAGGACATGATAAGAAATTATGTTACTCATTCAGCATAAAACACATTATTGTTTATCATTCTGTTACGTAAAGTAAACATTGTATTTCATCTGTTTCACCAATGAAATCCACCTATGCAATATTCTTAAATCTGTAATAATGAATCTCTTCCTGAAATGTCTTTCTGAAATGTTACTGACCAAAAATGTGACCAGATAGTAAGTAAGAAAGCGGGTATAGTTGGCTTAACTCCACGGTTCTGACCATTCGTGAATATCGTAGATTAGCCCATATGCACGTATATATGTATAATTAATGCAATAGGAATTTGATAGAGATTATTTTTAATAGAGTTATCGGTAAAAAAAAACTATGCCTAACCTTCGTGGATTTTTTTCTTTATAAGTTAAAGATGCTCCATCGCTGACAAATGGTATTTTTCACTATCACAAACAGCAGCAGACGATTTAGTTTTTTTTCTTCAGTTACAAAAGTTACTTACTGTACACCATTACTGCCGTTGAAAAGTTTGAGCTTCTAATTTCACTTCAAGTTAAATATATAAAAAAAATAATTAATTGCATCCCGAAAAAATTCCTTTGCACCATATCCTATATGGAATGAAGTACTGATTGCGCATGACCAAAAGACAAAGTAAATTATTTTATATTATTTTTGTGTTAATTAGACTTATGTATACACGATTAAACACTAATTATTGTTCAAATAATGAATACCATTTATGCTCTGTCGGCGGTGAAGCATCTTTAAATATTATCAATAGGTTAATTGTCAAAATTTTTATATTAAGTTTAAGGTGGACCTTCCTTGATTTTGTGTACAAATGGGCCATTATCACTAGGTTTAATTGTCTAAACTCTCGATTATTATTTGATTAAAGGGACAATTCAGTCTAAGAGTACATTAAAATTTGCATATATATCGGAAACAAACCAGTTCTAATGGAAAGTCTAAAAATAATTTCACAAACTCCTCAGTGGTTATGTATCGCATTTGATAAACATACGTGACTTTGGCATTTTTGCTTTGTGGTTATGTAACAGAACTCATTGCATTGTCACTTTAAAGCACTGCGTAATATATCCAAAACATTAGTTTTGATATTTTAATTGATATTAAAATTTTTAACTCAATTTTTTAATTAACTATTATTTATTCAGGTAGTATCAATATGAATATGATAAAGATTAGTTTTAATATTCTTAAAACATATAAACTTTAAAGATGTGGCGTTCATTGAATGTGTTTGTTTGAATTAACCATTATTTTCTCATTTCTTCAGATGTGCCGTAGATAAGGTAGACTCATTCCCATTGGATTATCGATCCATCATGGCGACGGCAAAACTAGTTTAAAGCCATGCTCACTGTCTCCAGTCAACAGTTGCAGGAACGGAGTGATGCCCAAAGCTCGGGCGAGGCGCAGTTCCAGGGTCCTAACCATACTTTTCTAGTTGACAGTATGTATATACTTAACACGAACAACGAATCTACCAACATGAAGAATTCAGCTGCTGACCTGGTATTGGCGGACAGTTCGAAGGATGCCCTCTTCTTACTTAGACAATATACTCTACCCGTGATAGGACTTATCGGTATCATAGGAAATGTTTTATCAGCGGCAGTTTTTCTCAGCTCAAATCATCGAAACTCTTCTTGTAGCTATTACTTTGCGGCTCGCTCAATCACAGACACGTGTTTCATTCTCACTTTATTCATTGCGTGGTTGGATTTTGTGGACGTGCGTATTTTTCACTTGGACGGTGTGTGTCAGATAACGGTGTTTCTATCCTATGTATCTAGTTTCCTGTCAGTGTCCTGTGTTGTATGCATATCTTTCGAAAACTACATAAGAATTTGTAAACCAACGAAAGTAAATACATTCTGTTCGACACAAGTAGCGAAACGTATAATGATATCTTTATCACTGATTAGCATAGCCGGATACAACTTTCCACTTTGGGCAACCAGAGTAAGCGAATTCCATGGGAAAACCTATTGTTTAACACTAGAACAGTACCGAACGATTGAACTGGGTCTTACATACGTGGATACAGTTCTGACGCTTATGATTCCGTTTTTTGTGATAATCTTTCTATTGTTTCGTATCATTTTTGCTTCAATAGAAGCATCGAAACGACAACTCCGACTCCGACGTTTGCAGTCAACACAAGGCCATCGTTCATCACCTAATCCTCATGACGTCGTAAAACGTCTTCTGACGTCAGTTTCAGTTTCGTTTCTAATTTTAAATGCACCAAGCCATGTCATCCGAATAAAAGTGATTCTAGATCATATACTGGGCACCTATCCCACATCAACTTTAACAGATCGTAACTTACAGTACGTGTTTCTAACAATGTACTATATGAATTTCTCCATCAACTTTGTGTTGTATCTCGTGTGTTGTAGAAAATATCGTGCCTCGTTTATGTTAACGTTATCAGCTGGATGTTGTTGTTTCAAAAGAAGGTCAACAGTTCAACAGATTGATGAGTTGGGTTATCAGGAAAACACTGAACGATTCTCAAACGGAATAACTATGGGGGAAATTATATCCGAGAAGCATTCCAATGAACTGACACCATTCCAAAGCACAGTGACCAATGTTGATTATGACAGCTATGATGGAACCTTATTAAAGACACTAGCGTGATAAGGTATATAATTGTGATATTCTTCTAGACTTTAGATATTTCCGGAGAAAATAGAATATTATTATTAAGGTATGTTTTCCAGAATTTATATTTGCGGTGTTATTATAAACATGTATTGTATATTTAAGTAATTTCCTGTTATATTGTATCAAAAAGTAATTAAGATGCGAGTTATAGGTTTAACGGGGATTATTTTAGTTTTTTTTAAATATTTCCTTGAACTGTTCTTTTTTAATTTTTCGTAATCCCTTAATATTAGTTTATGCGTGCTTATTTTGTGTTCTGTCTCGCGAAATCAGTGGATTGTGTTTAGATTAAAGGGTTATTTAAGACCATTTTCACTTTATAACAACAATTAGTTTTCTAAACATAAACTATATTGACAGTTATGCATGATTCATATAACGGTGATTTGACGAAATTATATCTTTTTGATTCAACTGTTTGCAACGGTCAGTATACATGCTTTTTGCTTTTTAAGGATTTACATATCTCACAGGTAAAGGATACTTATTCAATCAGGTGTCGACTTCATGAACAACGAACACCCGTAGCACAGATTTACAGTAACACTATACATGTTGTTGGGGTTTTTATTTAATTTTTTTTTTTTTTGGGGGGGGGGGTATTTTGTATATTTATCTGATAAGGACTTCTTTATTAACAAATTGAACTTGTGGTCACTATGAAAAGTGTTTTACGGAACTGATTTCTCGTGAAGTCGACACCTGTTAGAATGGTTAACACTAGTGAGTTATGTACCCTTCTCCTAATATAATAAAACGTCCTTCTTACAGATTCTCATGTTTTTTTAGGTGTATTTTTCAAAAAATGATTTTTTTTCTTAATTTTGAAAAATCTTATGAACAAAACAGCAAGCATAAGCTCAATATTTTCCAGTTTTCACTGACATTGTCTCAATGCCATATTTTTTTTAAAAAATATCCCTGTCTGATGAGGCCGGAACACGCGGCGCAATTATGTTGTTTTGAAGCAATCACGTGACGCCAATATGGTGGGTGATTATAAATGACGTGATATCGGGGGTATTTTTTATCCAATTTCAAACAATGTTACTGCCGTTGTCAAAAAGACGAGACATATTAGCGTCAATGTTTGTCTTACTGCAATCGGAACGCTTCAGTCTGCACTCTGTAAAAGACGATGAGTACCGATCCAATCAGCCGAAATTGACAATGACGATTTACATCCAGCTTATGCATAGTTTTTCATTGTAAAATAATTTTTGATCAACTGGTTATTTCTAAGTTTCAACAATATTTGTAAGCCACTTTATGTTTACCTATGAAAAGAACTTCCAAACCTCCCCGCTATAATACTGAATGAAGTTCGGAAGGATGTTAGTTATGTGCTCAAGTCTATAATTATTGCCGAAATTGTCATATATATGTTGTCTCAATGTTTTTAAAATATCAATATTGTCCGAATACTTTTAATAATTTGTCATTATGTACCAAATAACCGGCAATCGTTAGGAGGATATATTCTCGATTTCGTGCCACTTTTCTATGATCGCGAAACATAAAGAAATTTGGACTTATTCATACCCATAGGGGCAAAAACGCCCAAATTTAAAACCAATTTTTTAGTTACATTCACGAAAATTTCGCCTTCGTAAATGACCAGCTATGCGGTACATCTACTGAAAGGGTATCACTGTACATAAGGGATTATTGGTTGCCAAATTGACATAATCCTCGGAATAAGTATCTTCCTTGTATAGTCTTATCAGTAAAAAAAATCAGTATTTAATCGTCAATATTTGTTTACTGAAGCCCATTTCTATTCGTTAATAATTATAATACGCTTATATAATACATGACATAACACTGACATTTTTCACATGATTAGAGCCTCTACATTTTTCTGAAGTCCTACCGCAGTAATACCTTTAAATCCATAAGCATTTTTTCTCAAATGTTGTAATTATCAGTGATCTCTCTATATATGTTACCAACATTTTGTTGAGAATTTCATGTCATGTAGAACTGCAGTATATACGTGTATCGCAGTTGTAGTGAGGCCTCACAGGGTGGTTCTTTTTAGATACATTCTCGGATTACGTATATACGAACGTGCTTCCATCGGAAACAAGTAATTGCACCGGATGCTTACAACATCGTTTGTGTTTCTCGTCTTCAAAAGGTTGCATAGCAGTGGTCCGGATATTGTTTTCATGTCTATTCGGTCCCGACATTGATTCTGTTGGCGATTATAGGTACACAAGTTGATTAAGAATAACCATTGATCAGACTTGTTATTAGTCATTCAACGTGACATTGCAAATTTCTACTCACCTCGATTAACATTCAACTTTTTTCAGTCTAATGGTATAAACAACAAGTGAGTCCGTCATCTACCGTTAGTCCGAAAGCATAAAATAATATTAAAGGTCCTGGATGGGATAAAAAGGTGAATAGCTTAGGTACCCTTTTCCTAGTATATCTACTGTAAAAATGCTGATTTTAGCGGTAGTTTGTTTTAGCGCTTATCGCGCTGTCTTTGAATGGCCAATTTATATACAGCGCTAATAAATCATAATCTACAGTTTTTCGCATTTGCTATAAAATGAATAAAAACAAGTATTTTACTCTTTAAATATTTTCAGCAATATCTGGTCCTAGAACACTAACAAAAATGAGTTTACTTTACAGAGAACTCGACCCTACTTGACTTTAGTTCAATCTGTTGTTGAGAAAGTAGCTTACATTGTATTTACTGCTTAAACGCGTTAATTATTCAATGGACTTTGCGGTCTAAATTGTCCTGAATCGACTAAATTGATAAGATAATTGGCGAGTCTGCTCTCTGCTTCGTCTCTTGTTAGTTTTATAGCTAACCGTTCGGATGTAATGATCGATAACGCTGGTTTGATTCCGTTAGGTGGCAATGCAACGCTGCAAAGCATTGATAGTATGAGACATGTGCCATGCAAGAGAAATCAACTGTCAGTGACCATACATAGAGAAGGAGTTTACCCTTAATATAAACAGAGGTTTACTAGAAAGAGAAAAAAATGAATGTTTGTGAATTATGTTAATATGGGGATTTGAGATCTAAAAACGACGTGGATAAAGTACTTTACCAATGTCATTTTGGGGTTTCCAATCCTTCGTATTACACAATTAACGGTTCTTCTACGTTAGCAGTACTAAAACGAGTTGAAATTAATATTTGATAAATAATTGCTAACTTTATGAATCTTTTCAGAATTGAATTTACTATATTCTGACTTCAATACAATGTTGATTTTTTGTGTGTAATGTAACGTGTCTTTAGTTTCTCTTGTACTTAAACTGAGATAATCGGTTTGTTTGTTTGTTATAAAAGATTATGCCATGATTTGAATTTTAGTTTCCATTAGTTTTTGCATATTACAGAATGATAAGTCTTTTCGGTTATGTATTGATTGTTTACGTAATGTTTTGCGATCGTAACGTCATATTGTTTTCTCACATAACGTCACAATGAATACTAACCCGCAAGGGCGGTAACCCTGTAATGTACAAAGACAAAATACACGCAGTACAGTATTTTACTTGCTTGTCGGAACAGAAATTTATATCAGGTGAAGCATCTTAAGTGGTGCAAGACCTGTGGTTTCTCAATTGTTTCTTATCGATTATTTCATAACAAAATCTATCGAAAATGGTGGATGAAAGAGTTCTTTTCTTTAGATTTCTTTTACGGCTATAAGATGTTATGAATTTTTTTTTAAACGTTACTCAATCATTCTTTAAAGACACCCATTTAATTTTTCCATATATCAATGTCAGGCCGTCCTAAAACGTCCTAAAATGTTGGTTGGACTTTAGGCGAAGGATAATGAAATACTTGTTTTACAAATTGTGTTGGGTTGTGGAAAATGATTAGAGTATATTTTTTCATTAAGAATTGCTTAATTATAAAATCATACATTCAAGGAAGAAATTCACATTCTGATGGATATGATTAAGCTGTGATATTAAAGTGTTGTTGATTTATAATAAATTATTAATAAAAAAAATATTCTGGACAAAGTGTTTGGTTGTTGATTCTCTGTCAGCTTCCGCATGACAAGTGTTGTTATTACTGCTTAACAGCTCAAACATGCTAAGGAAATGGGCGTCAGAAGAACTCAAAGTGAAAACTAATTGTAGTTTCTAATAAGACGAAAAACAAATTTATCTTTTCTGATCCTACATTTCATTATAAAATGAATAGGATTTTAATGACACTGTGTTTTAGTTTGTTTATAATTGAAAACAAATATGGCAACACATCATTACTAAATTCGGATAATCGGCCCAGGCCCCATTTCACTTACAGTTCTCCATTAGAAAACCTTGTAGAAGTTAAGAGGACACTATTTACTGAAGGAGCTTTCCTTAACTTTCTTGCAGTGTTTTTCTTTGGAAAAAAAATAGTTAAGGGATTCCTTAAAGTTCAGGACTGATGATTAAACTAGGTCCTGATGTTTAGAGCATAATTTAGTATTGTAGAAATGTAAATACAGCACCAAATCTCAACGGAAATCCAACAGGAACAAATCTAGTCCGCTAAACCTGCCTATAGTATTAAGGATTTAAAAAATATATATATACGTACATATTAAGCAAAACTAATTTTGAAAAGTTTAATGATATAGGCAGATTTAGCGGACTAGAACATACCATACAAAAATTATCACATGATTATATGTATATGTATTCATTACAAACCTGTCGCTATATAAATCATACCAAAAGAGTTTAATTAGTATATTGACCATATTTTCTTTCGTATCTTAAGATGCCTATATAATATTACATTTGTATCTCACAGTTCACACATTCTATATAATTATGTCAATAAACTTCATTGTCATATTCCCGTTTGAAAAGGTTTCGAGCCCGTTAAGTTAAGGCATTCTTTTCTTATTTCGATCTTAAACACTCCTTGATACATACACGCCTTTAATATTTATAGCTACATGTGGATGTTAAGTTGTAAAAAGGAGAAAGAAAATAGACGGTCTATACACATATTTGAAGATTAGAGAACAAGAAAATATCAAAACAGTTTTATAAAAGATGTTCAAATAATATAACCTTACTTATTCCGGAATCAATTACAAAATAAAATGACATCAATCATTTAAGAATTGGAAATAGAAAATGGAACCTCCGACACTTGAAATTATGTTCAAAGTGAAAAAAATATTTTGATGATACTTAATTGGATTGCATCCTAATCCATGTGGTTTCATTGTTTTTTTTCGGTTACATTGAAATCTCTATAGTTCGAGATATTTTTTCATATTCCTTGAGCCTTACACTTACCCGAGTTCCATTGTACTCGTATATGAACCGAATGTGCTTTTTGCAACAGTGGCAGAAATCACTCTGCAAGGAGCGCATTTTATCAGCTTGAAAAGTTACGTGATTCCCTGCTGGTATTGGTTCTGAAGTTCATTTCTCACCTATGTCGCTATCAACTGTCTGAACGCTGAACATTTCCTTAAAGGCATTATACGAATTGTATGCCTGATACATGTTCGTTTAATCAGCACTACGTGACAGTCTGGCAAGCATTTGTCTACTTGAGAAGCCTATTGGAGTAATGAAAACTGAAACCTTTCTGATATTAGTCGAGTGGGAATATAAACGTGATACTTTATGTCTTTTATATTGACTGCTACACCGAAAACAAAACAATATCGTTTAACTACTGAACTTTATAGCATCACCATCAGAAAAATCGCCAATTTCCAGTTGATGTCTGCGTAACTATTCACTCTCAAGGAGTTCAATGCTCTATTCTTCCTTTGGTACTTTCTAGATTAGTTTTGATTGTCCAACAACCTTTGACATACAAATAAACGTCGATCTAGGTCAAATCACAACCTTATAACATGTTATCATTCATGATTTATCTGTTAATACTTTTATATGAATGCCTCAGTAGTATTTTCGATTGTTTAGTGCGTTCGCCTTTGTTAGCGCTAATCAGACAAAGAGTCATTTACAGCTGTGTTGGTGCTAAAGGGTGAATAATCTTATTCAGGAAAACAACGTAGTCTCTACTCGGTACAAAAAGTTCAAGGTGGTCGATTGTGACGTAGTCATATTTTGTCTGCTATGTCACTTTTTTGTGTGGTGCGTATTTTGGAATAGCGAATCTATATCTCTATGATATCTGTTCTATACGTAACAACACCTCTTTGGGTTCATTCTTCTGGATAAATGCAACATAAAAAGGTTGACGTTCCTTCTCAGCATTCAGTATTAAGGAATTTGAAGACTACATCTTTGCCACTACAATGTGAATGAGTGGGTGGTGCCCACGGGTGTCTCCAATATACATCTGTGAGATAAGCGATATAAAACAGACAGGAACTGTCGCAAAATAGCACAACATATACCACAGTCTTCCAAACCATACATTATAAAGATAGCGTTGTTTTTGAGTGACAGGGTCTTTGTGTTTGTCATTTTTGGATTAATTTATTATTGTTTGTTTGAATTTTGGTGTATTTTTTCCGTTTAAGAATATTTTATTTTCTGATGTTATTCAAAAAGGAATTGATTCAGATCCAGGCTATTAGCAGTTAGCAAGATGTAACATAATTAAAAAAAGAAATTAAACCGATGTACCTTGTATACCATTTGCTTCTTTAATTACCAAAAAAAGTGAAATATACTGCTCTATATGACTGTATCAGATGTATCAGAAATACCCCCTAGTGCGGTTATATGGATGCTGAGTGAGCAAGTTCCATTGTACATGTTTTGGTAACAAAGATATTATCAGTGTAGAACACATTGGATATATCATGCAATGAGCCAGCCATTTACAACTATCGCATTATATCGATTCGAAATGATGTCACGAATAGATAATGTTTTGTAATGTCATTAGAATTTACAAAACATCATTTACTTTTTTTTTTAAATTTTATTGGTTGATATCTTAATGTATTGTATATTTGCCACTTTTATTCGGATTAACAACACATATCTGGAAACAGCATGATGCATGACACAATAGAGACACAAAACCACCTGGGAATACTGAAGGCACGGTATCCTATTAAATCATACAATAACTACAGTCATACATTTCGTTAATAAGACTAGCTATGAAACTCGTTATTTATTTAACAAATGTTTCATATACCAGTATGGAATTTCAATTCCCATGGTGGAAATCGAGTTGGAAAATGTCGTTCACTATCGGCAGGTAATTGTTGTGGTTCTGTGAAACTGAAAGTGACACTATGAATAAAATGGGACATTAAATGTAATGCGATATGAGTATTGCGGTTAATCAAATATCTAATAGGATTCCTATAATTAGAAATCAACCAGCCAGTCATTGCTGGGTAACTTGATGAAAGACTCACCTATAAGCACCTATTCCGATAATTATCCTTTACGCTACCTGTCACAAACAAATATTACAATACACACAAAAAATATACAAATTAAGATTGGATGATATCAGTTACTGAATAATCAGTTACAGAAATCATTTATCTAGCACCTGGACGAGCGTAGCTGTTCTGTTGAATAATCACAGTCATGTCATTGTCGACTCGACACTACACAAGTAATTGCTATCGTTTGTGTATCACAATGCTTCCAAAGTTAATTGCCTTGAGTGCATACCTTAATGGCCAAATGTCCCAGATCCAGGAAAATCCAAATAATGGTTATCTATCAAATTCTGTCAACAGGAATGCCATTGAATCGATCCCCATTCATAGATTTCCATGATTTCCCGAACAATTATACCATAAATTCTAAACGCATCAGGGTCGATATCGATTTCCCATGACTAAAAGTAGTCATCAAAGCAGTTGATTGACTGGGTTTAACGTTCAAATAATAACTAAGGTTATCGTTTGTGTGAATTTCTGAATGGAATGTTTTGAAGGCAATGGCGCATGTATGTCCGTGTTGTGTCTCCCGCGATTACTTGATCTCCAGTCATTTTTATTGCTTACACTGTCGTATCATACAGACAACGGGTAAAATGAAGCGGTGTCGAAGGAGTCATTAGAAAAAGAGAAAAACCGTAGGTAATGAGAGAAAAGATAGGATCCCCAATTTAGTCGACAATTCTATTGTCTTAAGACAGGAATAAATTTGCGTACAGGTAGATAAGGGACCAGATTGTGCACAGTTCGGACTCCGTCAATCAAGATTGTTTTATACTTTTCCATACGATACTGACATTTTATAATCCCATCATTTCTCCTTCAAAACTTGTGTTCTTAGGTTAAGCGTTATAATGAAGTTGTGAATATACATCAATACAGCTTACGACAATGCTCTAAACAACACCTCGTGGACAAAGTTAGAATAATTAATGAGTTTATTATTGTATTTCCAGCAAAGGTCTTGGATGTTTATGCTAAACAACCGTGGATAGCTTGGGGCCAGGCTTTGACGACACCTTAGACTGATTATCCTGAGACAATTATTTAACAACCTCCATGCGATATGTTTGTTGTGTTATAAATGCATAAGAGTTTTGGGAGGTTGCGGTATATTCATTTTGTCTCGGCTATATATAATGTCCATCTTGTGGTGCTATCTCACTGAAGCATACTGCCATTATTTGAAATAGGTATATGGACAGTTCTGTCTGTGTAATGAAATATTTATTTATATGGGAAATAAACCAGTTTTTAATTTAAATAATCGATATAATTGTGCTACGCCCGAAAGGTGTTAGTGAAACTACTGTTAGTGTGTTCAATACAATACATGGAAGTTGCTTTTGCTTTATTTAATGTAAACGATTTTTTCTTGATTCGATATTATGTGGCAGAATTATATTTACTGAACTGTCGAAAATCCAATGCCAAGTGACAAATATAGATTTTGGATGGGTTTGTTTTCTGTCAAATACCCGGACTAATATTGTCTTCCTATAGCGTCTTAATACGTTTATATTTACGGGTAATGTCAATGATGTGAATTCATTTGTCCAGTTAACGTATTATGGTTTTCATTATGACCCTTCGGTAACTTGTCATAGATAGTTATGTTGTCTTTTCATGGTATCATATCATCATATCGGTCAAGGTCAGAGAAGAGGTGATCAGGAGACAATTAAAGAGGAAACACAGTAGCCGTAGTTTCCTCACTTGGTGCTGTTTGTATCCAGAGCTATGAAGTTAATCTTGCTTATAACGGACATTCTTATTGGTTTGAAAAAAATAAACAAAATCCAAGAATAATCAATAAGTCAACTTGGAGATTTCTATTTTACATAGCAAAGATTTTATTAAACTTGTTGTACTGTCACAAACGAGAATCTAAATTATTTTGAAATATTCACAGTCATAGAAATACTAACTAATATTGTATGAAAACAAGTTAAATAACTCTTTTAACCGGGTAAGACATCAATGAAAACATGTAAAGGTAGGTGGCATTTCGATTGCGACGATCATTAGGTCAAAGTTCAGCACACGCGTGAAGCACGAGCTCGAGTTCTAATGTGATATTGATTGTCCAATTGGACTGCACAGATTAATTTTCATTTGCATGACGTTTAACTACTTCCAGTTTATCACCCAAATATGTTCTAAGCATGGCATGCACACTGTCTAGTCCCTTGGTAAGACAGGGACACCTTACCCTCACCGAAAGTGCTGATGTCATTGTTCGATGGGGTAGAAAATATTATCTTCACGATTTCGCGGGTCATTTCTAAGAGTGCTTGTTTATCCACGAAATATTCAAAATTGGTTTAACCATGCACACTTTTTAAAGCTAGAGTTTGAATATTATAATCGCTAATAAATCATGAAAATGTCGACCCTCATAAATAACCGGTTATACGGTATTTAACTCCAACGCTAAAGTTTACGGATTAAAATCTTTAACCCAGAAGACGGTGTTGAGCCATACAAGACAAATGTCTTAAACGAGTTTTTTTTCTATTTTTTTTTCAATGGAAACATATTAATGGGTCATTGTTCGCCCTTGTTCAAGGTTGAAGTAATGAATCAAAACGCTTCACCTTGACATGATTTTAGAATTTCGAGGAAGAAAAATAATAATGATTCTTATTATACTTGATGTCATCAGGTAGTTTTTAGTTCCTTTTCATATCTCTTATAAAAGCTAATTTGAAATTTATTTTTTATCAAAACAAAATCAATATAATCTTTTTAGGGGGATACAAGCATTAAGAACGTTTTACACCAAGACGAACATTTCCCTCGAATATTTTAGAACTTTTTAAAGCTATTCAAGGAAATTTGAACATCTTGTTATATGAGTAATTGTCGCTCAAAGACATCGATGAAAAAAATGAGAAAGGAACATTTCTCGATGGTTATCACTGACTGAGGAATCAGAACGCTTGACGGCATGTCACATGGTCGGTGTTTACTATCAAAGGGACCAATTAAGGCTACTTCATTCATGACAGATGAAGTCTAAAAACTGTATGGGTATGCAAGCATTTCTTCTTTTAATTTTTCTGACGTAGAACAGAGTCTCTGAGAAATATCACATTTATGTCAATATGACCTCCGTATCAAGCGCTAGTGAAAAGTATTAAAATTTCACTCTGACAAGTTAAGAGCATAAAACGCGCTAATTACAAAAAATCTCATGAGGATAAGGCATTATTGATTATTCAAATATCGCTCCAACAGCTTACAAATACTTTTAAAAGGCTTCGATAATTGATGTCATTCTATTTAGCACCAAGGTCGAATTACTGTAGAGGCACCTGACTTTTTCTGGCAACATAATGCAGACGTTTTTTGCTTTTGAATAAGTTAGCTTCGTCAGCTCACACTGCACAGTTATGGTCAGAATTGAAATTGAGTAAGAATGTATGTCAGAAAAAATAAGGTAAAAGCGTGCTTACAATAAAAGATTGCAAATAAAATTTGCATTAAACAAATATTTGTTCTGCGCTTCTAAACTTCATTTTGCCTAATAGTCATAAAAAGTTGCAACTTTATCAAGATTCAAAGCCTACATGCAATATTAAGTCCGAGATAGCTCTAGTACCGTTGAAAAAACACTTCCATATATATCGGTTCGAAGTAGTTGAAAACGTTTTCATTAAAATACATTGTCCTTTTTGGGCATTCAATGTGAGATATGTTAATGTAACACATGATACCTTATTTCATTCTCTCCCATCCGTACTAGCATATATTGAGAGAGTGAGATTTATTTCTAGTTTGATCTTTAGGCATATAGTTAGCAACTATATGATATTTGAATTAACTCTGTTACTATATACAAAATATGAGACATTGGTGTTGAAACAGGAGAGGAGAAAATGTAGCTACCAGACCGGGATTCGAACCCAGGACCCCCCGAACACTAGCCGAGTGCTCTACCGACTTAGCTGCCTGCAATCCCGCTACAGTGTACCCTATTCCACGGTGTTCGCTGGTGCTCCTCTACGTAAACGATGGAAACTACATGCAACTAATACTGCTACGCATCAATTTCACGTGAAACAGTGCAAAACGTTAATTCGCATAAAATTGTTCACATGTTCTGTAAAAAACATTCACGTAGATTTCACATGAAGTCACATAAAATCACATGAAAATATTCTCTTGAAATTCATGTGGAACTTTCATTTGAATGGCACGTGACAAAAACTCACGTGAGCTAATATCGGCTGAGCAGCCGTCTAGTAAGCAGGTTTCTTTCACCGCTTGTTCTATCAAGTTCTGTTTACGGAAACTGCAGTTGATTACAAAAATAACTTGTCTAGGTTTAAAATCTATTTTTAAAGCTGTTTTTTCCATTTGTCATTCGGTCATTAAGTTGATCGAGGCGGTGTAACAGATTTGTAGACTTCCGTCTTGGGGATTATGGGTAACAATTTGTTGACGGACATCACCTTTTTTCGTTGTTTCCTAAGACATAGGAAAGAAATCAACAAGTAATGTACATGTATATGTGTACGTATATCCGTAGGTAAACCTCGCACATGTCTGTGATTGGTTCTTTTGTATATGGGGCCAGTTACACCAAAATTCACTTCCTTCACTTACAAAGTCCCCATATAGGAGCATAACAGATATTAAGATTTTTTTTAAGTTCAGAATCTTTCCTGAACTTCTGTAATGCTTTCTTATGGAAAATTGGTATGGACTATTTTGTCTGCTTGACCTCTATTACTCCGTTCTACCGGACAAACATCAAAGCGACTGACAGATGTGACATACAGCTATGTTACTGCCTAAACGCAATTTACAATATCACTTTGTCTAAATAACCTCATTAATACCACCCGACCTTTGACCTTTTATCTTGTTGCTTGTCCTTGTGAGAAAATTCTTAAATCCTCTTGTGGTAACGTTTGTTCCAAAGGTATACGTAGCTTCTGCTAAACACTCGGAATATGAAGAGTGGGACGAACGGCTTTCAGTATAATGTGACTGGCTCAGGTGTGTATTTCACCGCAAATAAGACCCCTCCCGCAAATAAGACCCCCCACCTATTTTGACACATTTTCAGACTTAGGGGGGATGTCTGCAAATAAGACCCCCCACCTATTTTTCAGTTTACTGGATGATGGATTTGAGCAATGGAGTAATTAAAAATATCACCAAAATGACTTTATATCGGAACTTCTTTTTGTTTGTTTTATCGGCATAGAAAAATCACGTAGTAAACAACTGTTTGTGTGCTTGTTATTTTTTGTCATTTAATTCAAGTTAATTCACGGGTGATTTAATTTAATTATCAATAACTACGAATTGTGGACAGTGCTCATATTTAATTGGAGGTTATTTTCAATAAAATACGCCGATATATGTTTCCATGAACACTTCATATCGGCATGGTCAACACGTTTTAGTGTTCGTACGGCTTGTCATTTTTTACATGAATCGGCAAAGATATTCGTCATTGATGCAGATCCTTTCCGCAGTCGTGGATTCTAACTCAATACAATCATTACCTAAAACATTTACTTAAGGCATTTACATTTTTAAATATGTTTATTTGTGAACGTAACGTACCTGTAGTTCACGATCAGTTGGAGAAACCATGCTTTACTTTTCGGCCGCCATGTTTTGTTTACGCAGTCAGTATAATATGATTAGCCGCAAAGTTTCGTATTTTACTCTGGATACAAAAATACTTGCTACGATGTTTTAATGCAGTTAATACTTGGATTAATATCTGAAATATTATCAAACTATCGTCGTATCAATAGCAATACCGATCAAATTCCCAAACACGACCCGGTGTGAAAATGTGAAAGTATGGCTTCATCCCGGCGCCATTTTCCTACACATGTGTGTACGATGTTACAAACAACTGCATCAGTGCATGTCGGCACGTTGAAGTTAAATCACGATCGTTTGCTCATTTTGCTGAGACAAATGTACGTAAATTCTTCTGTATTTGAACGAATTTGATATGTAAACGTTTGCAGTGAATTTTAAATAGGACTGAGTCTGAACGGCGATCGTCCTTCCGATTCACGGCGATTGATTCACGTGTTTACTAAGACGGAGATGTAGGCCTAGTTGTGATCGTAAACAATCACCGAATTTGAATATTTTAAAATAACTATACGATTATTAAAACTTCTGGATTAAAATGACATTGCTTATGATGTTGTTTCTTCGTTTTGATTCATTGGTGAATGTCCGCGTGACTCTTGCAAAAATGTGCGTTTCCCTTTAGACTAACGTTACAACTGCCCTAGTATTGTTCATATTTTAATTTGTCATAACATTTTTACTCCTACGTCTTCATTATTATCATAAATACTTGAACATCTTGCTATTACCCATCTGTCATACGACTGTTACAACAATGACAGGACATTAAAAAATCCAAGATGGCGACCTCATGTTATCAGGCGGGTTGTCCGCAAATAAGACCCCCCACCACTTTTGACCTTTATTTCTTCTCTGGGAGGGGGGTCTTATTTGCGATGAAATACGGTAACCTGGTGTCCTCGACAGTACCGTGCTTCATTGAAGTTATTCTATAAAATTGACGTCATACTCGTCTCTCTGAAAAGTATATATGACCGAACGTTCCCTGAAACACTCTAAAAGTACAAATACTCACACCATACGCATGCCAAAAGAATTCAGAGGAGAATAGACTCAAATAACTTTTTGGCTGCTAAGCGAAAGAAAAAAAATTATAACATTCAATTTCATTAGAAAGTTGTGAAAGAGTAAAGTAAAAGTCTAAGTTCAAAATCAGCTGAACAAATAACATATCTCTTCACAATGATTGAGTATACAGTATAACACGTAATTTTTTCGTGGATGTAAAATTTTGTGTCTTCAGTATATTAAAGATTATCACTAATACACTACTTCGTGATCAAAGGTTCTTAATTACAATCACGCGTTCATATCATGGTATGAAACTAGAACTCGCGAAACAGTTGAATTCGCATTTCAGCTCCCTAACGATTTTTTTTAAATTTTTGTTTTTGTTGTTGTTTTTTTTTTTTTACTTAAAATGGTAACAGCCTTACTGGAAAACATCACCATTATTGAAAAAAAGTATCATCACAATCAACAAACTAATAAACAACAACGTTTAAGCAAGTCCCTGTAATTTGTTTACAACAAAATGCAATCTAAAACGTCATCTTTTCTAGAGAAGACGTTAGGCTCTATAATCCAAACTGTCAAAATCTAATTCTGGATACTATCCGGTTTCATCAGCGACACCACGAGACGCGTAAATATGCTGTCACCTCGAGCACACTTAAGTGACTTCTGTCGCTATTTACCCATAACGTGGATTGTGCTCGGGGGAACGTATGGATGGTGTACTGTGTATCGTTGAATCGCACATGTCTACTGCTATACATATGATTGTTGAAAGATATTTAGCTATTATGTTACTTGCTTTATGAATTTGAAATTTCATGACTTTGGTTTAAATATTATCCTTTAAGTTAGTGCAATTTCTAACTATGAATTTTGTTTGTCGCCTACATGTACAGTGGAATCCACTTAATTTGAAATCGATTATATTGAGATACTGCGTAACTTGAAATTGGATATCATACAAATAGTTCATGGGTTACTGTGATCTAGTTCCTAATGTTTAACCTGAGGTGATGGTAATCGAAAACTGTTATATTGCACGAGGGTTAAATATTATACAAATATAGCATTTTGATGAGGTCGATACATTGTTATATCGACCAAAGAAAAAATATTGACCGAGGACGTAGTCCGTAATCAAAATGCTATAATTGTTTTATTATTTTCCGGATTTTTTTACATATTGAAATAAGTGTGAAACTAAATAGGCATCGCTTCGTGATGACAGTTAAAATCTTCTGATTTTGTAACAAGAATATTTAAAAACAACATATGAAAACAGTATCAATTCACGCTTTTATTACATACACCCGGTGCATGCGTGTTTGTAATATTTGCATGTACTCCTTTATACCTGTAGCTCCGTATCACACAGTCAATTAAATGTATAGTTTGTTCTCCGTTGAAATAATCCACTTCGACGTCAAACATATATTAACTGATTCAGATTGACATAAACAAGATACATTCTCTTATGCTAAGTACTCCATTCCGTAAAATAAAAATCGTATCCTATATACAGTAGGATTAGCCTAGACCTTATGTTGAAACTAGCCTAGGTGGAATTTTAAAATAAACATCAAACGTATCCACTATTCAATGGCTCCAAATGCTTAATGAATGTTATTCGATTATATCCTACTCTCCTAGCGTGTTTATGTTGAAAATTTAAAAGTTTAAACTGTAGTCATCAGCTGAAAGTCATCATCATCTTTGATAGAAACCGAAACAATCAACGTCGTCTGTCACATTTTGTGGTTACGTTTCAAACTCAGGTCATCAAAGCGTTTGTTTCAAAGCGCCAGGAACACGAAGCATTTTGGTAACGTAGACTATAACGTTATCTAAACATAACCGTGCAATATACTTTTTCTATAAACTACTTCCGGAAACATCGTGCAATATATATTTTTTATCGGTGATCACGTGACGTGTTTTTGACCAATGAGAAGTGCCAAAAAATCCAGAAAAATAATAATATACAAATATAGCATTTTGATGAGGTCAATACATGGTTATATCGACCAAAGAATAAGTATTGACCGAGGACGTAGTCCGAGGTTGATATTTTTTCTATGGTCGATATAACCATCAATTGACCTCATCAAAATGCTATAATTGTTTTATCATTTTTTCTGGACTTTATTTACATTTTGAAATGAGTGTGAAACTCAATAAGCATCGCATTGTAAATTCTGCTTCGTGATGACAGTTACAATCTTATGACTTTGTAACAAGTTTAATTTAAAAACAACATATGAAAACAGGATCAATTGATGCACTTCAAGCTTTTATTACATGCATCCGGTGCATGCGTGTTTATAAATTGCATACATGTACATGTACTCCATTATACCTGTAGCTCCATGTCTTAAGGACACAGTCAATTAAAATTAAAGTGTGGTCTCCGTTTAAATAATCCACTTATGAACAGATTCAGATTGACATTAAGATACATTCTCTTAAAAATCGTATACATACAGTAGGATTAGCCTAGGCCTACTGTTGTTACTAGCCTAGGTGGAATTTTAAAAATAAACTTCAAACGTATTCAATATTCAATGCCTCCAGATGCTTAATAAATGTTATTCGATTATTTCTTACTGTCTTACCGTGTTTATGTTGAAAATTTAAAAGTTTAAACTGTAGTCATCAGCTGCCAGAAGTCACCATCATCTTTGATAGAAACCGAAACAATCAACGTCTGTCACATTTTGTGGTTACGCTTCAAAGTCAGGTCATCAAAGCGTTTGTTTCAAAGCGCCAGGAACACGAAGCATTTTGGTAACGAAGACGATAACGTTATCTAAAAATAACCGTGCAATATACTTTTTCTATAAACTTCTTTCTATTGGTGATCACGTGGCGTGTTTTGACCAATGAGAAGTGACAACAAATTCAGAAAAATAATAATAAGAACTAGAGCACAGTTACCCATTAAATATTTGTTTTATTACATTATTAAATAATCACCAGCTTTGTAGTTGATTTGTAATTCATCACAGGTAAAAATCTTCACAACCGCACTGTGCGGGAAAGCTTCAAAGATTGGCATCAGGTCCACGTACTCCATGGCGTAACTCCACTTTTCATGTCTTTTAAATGATTAGACCTGTATGCAGCCTTTTTATCCAATACATTCGTCGTGTTCGTCCTCTACTTTATAAAACCAACTATCGTGAAGCACACAGAGCAACGTCTATTGCGTGCTTGATCCGATATCTTATAAAGCTAGCGCGAAACTGAGCGTGAATCTTTGTGACGTCTTAATAACGTAACTCACTGTTACGCGCGATTCCTCGGAGGTTTTCTATAAAGCTAGACAACAACGGCGATGTGTTCCAAAAGCCGTGCAATATAACATCTCGAACCGTGCAATATAACGTTTCCATGGAAGCGTGCTATATAACTTCGAACTGTGCAATAAAACAAAGTTTTATAGAATGGTCGGGATTATAGCTGAAAATGTTATATTTCTTTATATATAGATTGGCGTAAACAAATTATGTAATAAATTGAAATACTTCTTAATTTGAAATCGGTTATATTGAAGTACTGCTTAATTTGGAATGAATTATAATCCCTTTTTTCACATATTCATTGTCTTTCTCCTTGGTTATATTGAGATTTAGATAAATAGAGATTTTCCATTTCCTCAGATATTTCAATATAACCGAATTGTACTGTATTAGCTTATATAACTCATACACCTTGCGGCATCAACTATGCTATGCGATACTCATAAATGTTTCATTACCTAAACTTTGGCCCCAGGGCTAGAGTAAATGGATTTTGAAACCCATGTTGTAATATTAATCTGTATGTCTGCAATAACTTAAAGATGCTCCACCGCAGACAGAACATAATTGATACTCATTATATGAACAATAACTCATCTCTACTCGTTTATATATGTGTCCAATTAACGCAAAAAAAATGCATGTAAAATTACTCGTTTTGCTTTTGGCGCATACGCAATCAGTATTTCATTCCATATAGGACATAGTGCCTCGAGATTTTTCGGGACGCAATTTATTATTTTTGATATTTTAATCTTGAAGTCAAATAATAAGCTTAAACTTTTCAATGGTGTTAATGGTGTAAAGTAAGTAACATTTGTAGGTAACTGAAGAAAAATACTAAATCATCTGCTTACTGATTTAAGGGTGGAAAATACCATACGTAAGTGGTGGAGCATCTTAAATTGAAGATTATTTTGCAGGTGATTTGGCTTTATAAATATTCAAGATTATTATGTCAAACAATATCAAATACATTTTTTCTTCATTGATATATAGAGATTGAACAGTGTTTTGATTACGTTAAAGGTGGTATGAACGCAATGGGATACAGACATATTCAATGTAGCGCGTTAGCGCTACATGTAGAATATGTCTGTATCCCATTGCGTTCATACCACCTTTAACGCAATCAAAACACTGTTCAATCTATATATTTACATAAATAAATCCACTTTTACGTCAAATTTAAAACGGTGATGGTTGCTAAGTTGGGTAACTACGGTAGTCAGGATGACCGAAGATATAGTTCCTATTGTTGAATGTTACAGCTGCAGTTTGGTTTGAAATACAACAATGACACTTTTCAATTATTTTCAAAATATATCTTTTTTTCAATTTGATAATATATCAATAATGTCCAATTCGAATAAAAATTGAGATAACCAATGCGGAACGACTACCGGTATGCATCGTTGTCAGGGTAGTGAGGCGGTCCGGAGTGGAGCGAGCCGCCATATTTGATTTTCAACCGAGGAAAGTTACTGTGATATAGCCTATTGATGGTATGACCGTTGAGCTGCTGAATGTTTGTCATGTATGTATCGGTCTAAGAACGCGATTTAGACTAAATTCTTCATAGTCATTACTTTTATTTTATTGTACGGAGGATAGACAAGTGTTTGCCTGTGTGTAAGCCTATTTTGAATGCAAAGACGGGGCTATTTAAAACTGATGATACTCTTTCGGATACGATGCAGTCTACACTCACCAAGGACGTATATGAGAAGGATAAGTCACACTGGGTTTTAGGGAAGTCCAAGGCAGGCGCTTTTGTGTTTGTGCACTGACCGTGACGTTGGGCGACGACTGATTTTCCTTTGATATCCGCCGGCGCAGCCTTTGATGTAGCTTGCGGGTGCGAGGGTTACCGTCTTACTTTCTGAAGCGGGGCCGTCATTTCATGAGCTGTCGATCTTTTTTAACGAAAATTTAAGACATATCCTCTAAATATTCCGTCTTTAAAGCAAGTAATAAACGTCGTGAAATTTAATAAACTTTACAATGGTGTTTCTTTTGACTCGATAAGACAAGTATTTGTTGAGAAAAACGGTTTTTATTCCCGGTTCATAGGCGTCTCGCGTGGTGTTTAGTAATGTAAAGAGACAGTCACGAATCCTTCTCACTTATAAATCCTTGATGGTGTAATGTTTTTTTTTCTTTTGGAAACCTATACACTGTATATGATCTGTTAACCTATTGTTCGCTTAGACGCTCCCAGAATTGTTCACCGACAATCAGATGTTCTGTACACACATACATGTAGGCCTACATCTGACGTAACTATGGGATTCCCCGAACATTCCTGAGGAAAGCCCCCCGGTTGTAGCCCCGACCAGCGATTCATTTTGTAGTTTATTACCGTTACAATGCTTGATCACATCTTTTGTTTTGATGTAAAATACATATTTAATTGGATCTAATAAAAACTCCTTATTGTTATTTTGAAATCCGTCAACTTATTACGCAAAATCTTATCGAAGCGTGAACTAGAAGTAGTCCGAACCTGCACTGCGTTTGTATTCATACGTCATTGCGATTACGCTAATTTGAACGCAACTCCCCTCCCGTTGACTATACAGGGGCATATGTAAATATATTTAGTTGGTTAGACTAATATGAATTTGCATCTATAATGGTAAATCGCTGGGCGGTGGTTTTTCTCCGGTTAATCATTTCCTCATGCATCTTAACCTGTCACGTCCTTTAATTCTCGAGATAACTTAAAATTCCCGAAAATTTCCGCGAATCAATAACTACCTTACCAATACCGGAACAATCAAATTTGAATCATATTTTGGCCTCCACACCGCTTTGTTGGTAAACCTCCTTTATATTGCGTCACAGAGGATTGGAGTGTTGAAGTTAAGATTAAACCGATTGATATTGGAATGTATTCTAATAAAATCCGAGAAAGATTATCTCCGCAAATTGATTTTGATGGAAATCGCGAAATTAAGTAGTCGCATAAAAAGTTTGTTTACCAGAACTTACGCAAATCGCACCGCCGAAAAAATGGAAAGACCGCCTTTATATTTACTGTTTATTAAAAACCACCCTTGTTCTCGTCGTGTTTTCTAGAGAAGATGAAGAGCGAATGACGTCAACATACTTCAGCGGCACGTCCTCGACGAAATGAATCACTTTAACTGAATATCGTGGTGTTAAGCGACAGTGCAAGTGTCGTCATACTATTGATTTTTTACGACATCCCATAATACCCTATCAGATCCCAACAATCTAGAACATGTGTACAAGTATAACACGTTAATATTGTGTCGGCTCAAAATTAGGAATATGTTTCTCTGACTTATTTTATATACGCTGAGGTCAACATCCTGAAAATGTGTTTTAAAGAGCAGTTGAGGAACATTTGTGATAATAAACATAAGACAACAGAATAAATAAAGTGTTGTTTATATTTATATTTAATTTATTTATTATTTAATTTATATTTTACATATGCTGATGCCAGTATCCTCACAATTTGTTTTAAGAGAATTTGAGAAGTAATTACAATAGAAAATGTTTAAAAAAATTACATGCAACGGGACAACAGAGTCATAATTCTAGCTTAAATTGATTAAAGTTGATTAAACCGTCGGCAACTTTGATTTTATCTATTTAAAACGAAAACAAGTTCATTAATTTTATTTTTGTTAAATAAAAAAAACACCTTATGCTTTAATCATCTAAAAACTTATTTACTCTTATTTAATTAAAAATTCGAAAACCTGAAAAATATTTAATTGTGCTTTAAAGAAATGCCTTGGCATTCTGTTTCATTTAAGACAATCAGTATTTAGTAATTATAGCGCCTACGTCAACAGCAACAGCCTCACAAAACACAGTCCCAATTCACTCACGTTAGACATTTCATGTATGTAGACGAAAAACCGTAATGAAACGGCACTAGCTATCAATAAGGCATTAACCAAAACAGCAATCAACCATGTAGGAGACAAGAACGAAGCACCTAATTTCCTTTTGTTTTATCTGTAAATAAGATTTACAGAATAAATGTTAATTATTGTCCAATCAATGGCTACAGATTATGTTGTATCAGTGGTGGACCATAGTCGAACGAACCAGGTGAAATTAGAAACAAAATGTCGACTGGTACAGACTAACATGGTCGAATGAATCAGGTCATATCAGAAACAAAATAAAGATTTCTAAAAATTTACATGGTCGAATGAAGACATCCTACCATAGTACTATAAATAATAATAACGGTCAAAATAGTCGGCCAACTCTCTTTATGTTGAAGGTTGATCAGACGTAGAGAGTACCATTTCAATAGACTACGATATTTCTCAATTAGAGAACGGAAGCAATGAGAGCCTACTCACCTCAACTGAAGGTCAAACGTGAGGCGGTGTAGACAGAGATGGTAAGGAAAGAGTAAAGACGTTAAGGAAAACTTAATAACTGTCAAACAGGTTTGGTTTGAACACCTTTTAATACTCGGGGGTCATTTGAGGATGCGCCCAGTTTGGATGGTCGAGAAGTATCCGGAGGAAAACCACCTACCTGCGATCAGTATCAGGTAATTGCCTAACATGGGATTCAAACTCGCTATGCAGAGGTGAAGGGGACGGCTATATGTCGTGGCATCTTAACCATTCGTGGTGTATTGACAAAAAAAGGTGTTTTGGACTTTGTAGCTAGACTCTATGGATTTTCTCCAGGCGACTCGCTAGGTAAACTTTGTATTTTGAAAACAAGTTAGGTATTATTAAACCGTTATATAATGCTAAGCACATTAAAAATGATTTTAAAAACAAAAATAGATAAAAGCTATATATCTACTGCTAGAGAAGTTTCCTTGTATGTTCTGAACATTGTGTACTGACACTAAATAATTATTGGAAATAGTGTTCTTCGTAAAGTAGGTCATCTTAATAAAACAACACCAACTGAATGTCCTTATCTTGTATTATTGTCTTCATTTACCTGGACAAAATCAAATAAGATAAGCAACTCAACATTTTCTATTTTGGGAAACCTAGATGTTTTTGATATCTTGGTTTTGAGTTTTTGTAAACCTCACTCATGTTTTTCTCTATTTTATGATGATAATTTCTGCATGTATATTTTCATTTATTTATTTCCATATTTCCACCCGTGATCTTTTGTTTTACTCCACTTGACTAATTATAATTTTACGCTTTTTGTTTCTGCTTTTATGTCTTTGAATTTGTCTTAGCATGTTTGGCAGAGTTTTGGTAAACCCGACTCATGCTTTTCTTTATTTTACAAAGCGTCTCCTTTGCTTGATATGTATAATACTATGCCCTAGTCAGTATGACATTTTATTTGTTTATGATATCTTTCATGTAATATTAAATGTCACCAGTCGGTGGCTATTCCACACAATTCTATTTTTTATGTAACAAGATGAAGACTGCATAAAATAAGATGAGGAACTCAGTATTTTCTACTAGCTTGTAGCAAAGTATTTCAAATGTTAAGATATCTTCTTGAAAGTGTTGGTGATTGAAAACAAAAAAAATGATCAATTTTTAATTCAAAATCATCATTGTTGTGGTCATATGGAATAGGATGACGTACGATAGAAGGCAATCACTCATTGTTAATATATAATGTGACTTACTCAATTAATTCTTGTCCGGAGACAATCTCTCGGACATTGGCACTTTCCTCGTGTGATAGAAATACAAGTTAGGTATTCATTATTCATAGGCATTGGTCGGCTTACTCAGATAGCGTCTGGAACTTCAGTGAAAACTGAGATTGATCCACACCGCCATCAGTCACCAAAAGTACAAACTAAATTGTTTTTGTGGAAAGGAAGTGTCTGGTGTTAAGCTCTTGAACTAGTATTAGTTCAATATCAAAAATCTATTCCGTCCTTGCCTGTTACCGAGTTACCTCCCTTTCGGGTAGGTATATATATTGTGAAGTTGTTTTTATTTTGTAAGCAAGACTCGCGTTCCTTTCTTTGAAAAATGTGACGTCACAATCTATACCTAATCGCAAGGTAAGAAAACTATGTTATATCCAATATATAATATCGTTTTTAAAGGACATACGAATATTTGTCGAAGGGAAATTCAATCTCACTTCAACATATAATTGCCAATTCATTGGCAGAAACGCACCCGTAAACTCACAATTAAGGTTTGCTAAAATGCATATAGTATAAATATTCTGGAGATTGGCTGAATTTTTTTTTCTTTGTTTAATATCCTGAGTTTTTATTATTATTTCAGAATGGCTGTAACAGTGATCATTACTCACCCTGACTCGAACCTCTGTCAAGAGTTTCATTCGAAAGGTCTAGGAAACATATACATATGATAAGCATTGAAACGTTTTGATATAATACATTGCATTAAATACAATGTCAGGTAAGTGCCCGTCAACATCAAAGACAAAATGTATCCTATTAATCAGTTTTGTACTAAAGTTAATGAAGATAATATCGCTTTAATTATATCCACACAATACAATTTTAGCAGTGTTTTCATCATATCTACATACCCTAAAATTTCTGGAAACGTTTAATGTCAGTCTGGATTGATATGTGCATGTAGAACATTTAAATAATGAGACGGTGTAGACATGTCGCATCATTTTAATATCTTGGTAATCATGTCAATTTGACTCCTGGCATTTCAAGGGATTTTCAAGTTGATAACCACGAAGCAAAATACGACATACCTGTATTGTTCTAGATTCCTTATGAAACATATAACAATGAATATAGACAATTTCACGACTTTGTTAAGTATTTTGATTGATACCGTTTGATATTCAAAATTATTGATCAATACAATTAAGCAGGTACAACATGTACGCTGTACCCATACCCGAGTCAAAGTCACGCACGTTAAATCTATGCGATACATAACCACTGAGGAGTTGATGAAATTATTTTTAGACAGGAACATGCATCTAATAAGGTAAAAACACTACTGTAAGAGCGATTTGAGTAATTCTAGACACGAATTTCTTTAGTACACTGGCAAGAGCCAAGGTTGGGCATACAAGACATCCGACCACTATGTGTAAATGCGGGCAGTAAGCGAGTTTGAACATTTCACATGCATTTCACTACAAGGGTTTTTCTGGCATATCATAGTAAAACCAACTAATCTCATTTCTATTAGAACTGGTTTATTTCCGAAATATGTGCACATTTTAATGTACTCTTAGGCTGAATTGTCCCGGAATTAATATGGGTCCGTTTTCCGTACTGTTTAAATCTTACAGATAATTCTAATCAAGTTTGACCTATTTATTATGGAAATTTGACAACTCTCGCAGCCCCGGGGGATGTGGGACATACAATTAATGACCTTCGGTTATCCGTTTCCGCACAATTTCATTGCATTTACTCCAGTAGCTTTTGAGAAGGCGAAAATGTTAATTGTTTACAAGACACACAATGGACCACGAAAGTAATGGGGCAACCGGAATAGGTCACATATTACCTCGCTTGGAGATTATAAGAACTGTTACTGAGATCAGGCTACACCATTCAGATTCATGCATTCAAATGTATACTGTTAGATATAGGTTTACCGTGCCTAATAAGCCCATCTCGAGAATTCTGTAGTTAGACAGAAACTAGCTTGCTAAATCCCTTGTGACATCATCGTAAGGATGTAGCCCGCTGTTGTCGACTCATTGCTATACAGCAAAGGTATTGACTGCTTGATTAAGGCGATATATCACAGCTTATTAACCTTCATATAGACCCAAATGAAGTCAATTATTGAAACAAGACTTGATTTAACATGAAGAGTTATAACTGATGCGAAATGCCTCGCTTGTTAAATACATGTTGAAAATATCAGAAAGTAGCATGGTTTATTATCGAAAAGGACCAGTGCTTTTGCTGGTCTGATATTGCAAATCAATAAAACAAATAAGATAATTTAAGGACGGTCCCCTCTGCTAGTTATGTGTGCTTAGTCTCATTGACAGTATTATATAATAAGAAATGGTAGTCATACATAGCTTTGTGGGCGTTTCTGCTGTGTAAGCAGTCTTAATGACTTTACCTTATTTTTTTTCAAACTAACCTAGATTCTTCTAATGATAAAAATTGGATGTGAACAGGTTTTATACAAATATACATATTAATGCTTCGAGAAACATATACATGTAATAACATTAAATTTTTTGTCTGTTTTTGCTGTTGATGCTAAATAAATTGCTATGTATTCTGCTGTGACAGATGAAGCACTACTGCAGAGGCTGCGAAAAAATATTCGGTCACAAACAATGCGAGCAACAGCAGTTTGTTGTTTTCTTTATTGTCTCATTTCTATGTAAAAAGAAAGACGCAAATTAATGTTTGACGCAGGCTCGAAAATGGAACAGTATATGATTAAGCATAGAGAGAGTAACGTCAGATAAATGGGCAAATAATCCAAAGTGCAATCTGTATCTATTATGGTCTGGTGTAGAGGGCACTATTGCCTCAAAGTTTTGTCAAAGGATGGAATAGTGCCCGAGATAAGATGACCGATGTAGACATGGCAAAAATGTGCACCATCACTAATGACAGACAATTTTTATAATACGTCCAGCAGATTGGCATTACTAGGGATAGTTACAATAAGCGGTATATGGATACGTATTGAAAGGGGAGCGACTATTGTTAATAAAACATTCCACATTTTCTATATACGTCTATTTCATTCATATGTTATATAACACATTGTAATTCCCTCCTCTTCTGATCTCATGATATTAATCAATCGTTGAACAATAAAACAAACCATAACGTTAACCGTATAATCCTACCCATACTCAGGTATCACACAGAATACACTGTGACACAGGTACAATATACATGTACACGGCAGTCAAGTAATGATCGTGCATATTCGTTTGAGCGGGTAGTCTTCCAAAGATATTTATTGACACGCTAAAGAGTATTGTACTTCTAGCATGCAACTTACGATAATATGAGTTTATTTTAATTTCAAAACAAAAAAATATGAACTATTTTATGAATAATGGTCGCTCCCCTTCCAGGCAAAGTATATTACCTATATTACATTTTGAAGCATTTTCAAAAATATTTACGATTATGTATGTAGTTGTTTATTGCCTACATGAATCACATATTTAAGATGTGGTACGCGTCAATAGAAGAATGGTTTTCTTCTTAATCAATTGAGACTATTGAATCAATGGCGTTTCTTGTCGTGATTAAAGTGGAATGCATGAAATGTCCCATAGGAAATCCACTGTTATTTTACAAGCCTTTAAATCTTGCAATATTCCGATGCAGTTTCGAAGAAGAAAGTTTTATTTGAGCTTGCTAATGGTACATGTATGTAGAACATGCTATGGTACTAGTAAATATTTGCAAAATAGATAAAAAAAACTTTTCTTAAAAGAGAATTTTAGGAGCCTTGCTCATGACAAGAAAACTACTTTAGAAAAAAAGCATACATCAACCACTGTGTTTGGGGCAAAAGATGCAGATTTGTGTAAAACAAGTCAGAAACTTAAGTAACGTTGATTTCCTTCAAGCGTTGAGAGCACGCAACAAGTGCATTTGAATGTATGATATACTTACGGATTGTCGCATTCAACAGTTATTAATTTCAAATTGATATGGTTTGTGATTAGCTTCTGTTCTGATATAATCCATTTCGGCAGTAATTTTGTCATAGAAAATGCCAGACATGATTTGATATATTCTCGGCAGGTTTGTATTTGTGATGCAGGTACCAAGTCGAAGGCAAAAGAACTATCCCGTCACCAGACAATACTATGATGCAATAGTGTCCTCTCACCTAGGTTATAATGGGGTTTAGTACATCGCACTCATTTGTATATCATTCGCCTTTGTTTTCTTACTTCAGAAACGAAATATTTCAATTCAACTGCGCATTTACTAGCAATTGCATATAAGTACAAAATAAAAAATGTCTCATTTTGTGTGTCTTTAAGTTCATAAGCATTGAAAGTACACCAATAACTGGCTGTGTCTTCTGCAGAAAAACAACTGGTTTACTTCAGTCATGTTGATGTCATGTTCCAGTACAACGTTATGATGACAGAATATAGTGACGTTACTATATGTTCACGCTTATAATCGCGTACTTTTGCGGCACAGACATGTTCATGTGTGTAACCAGTCAGACGTCAGTATTCTGCCACGTGATTTACTAACAGCTTTTAATGAATTTCAATGAAGGAGAGATATTTCAGAACATTTCTCTTTTTAAGAAAAAATGTACAATCGATTACAAATTAAGTGCAAATGGTTCAGTTAATCTTTAGTTTAAATTTAGCTTGGTTTAATTAGTTTTGAGATAGAGATACATCATGCAAATTTTAAAAAATCAGTATCAGGTAGCTCTCAATTTCGATAAAAGAATGTATTTTTTATTAAATGTCAAAAGTTTTTAGAATTTAATTACGTGGAATCAAGTAACAAATTAAGTGCAAAAAAGGTAAGAGAATCTATTTTAAATGTTAGATAGAATTTAATCATGCTAATGGAACATTTCAAAGGCAATATAATTTAGCTAAACATTTCAACCAAAGAAAGATATAATCTGATTTCCCAAACGTTGTTAGAGTTAAATGACAAAAAGTAGAACAAAAACAGATTTAGTGCAAAAAGTTGGTTGGTTGGTATTGTTAATGCCATATTAACAACTAAAGTCATTTTTCATTTCAAAATATTTTATTTAATAGGGATTGGGCAGCAGGCTATGCCTAAATGAGCCCTCTCCCTGTGGATACATACATCTACATCTCAAAATCATATAATTACGAATATATGTAATTTTCCAGACAATATTGAAATTAAATATATATTCAGTATACACTTGTAAGTTATACTATGATAACACTCCGATAATGAGTAGGTATAAAAAAGTATTTTTAGTATATATATATATGTATACTTATGTTTTTGTTTATAGTTAAAACGTGGATACTGCATAGCCAGATAATTCATAAGTTAAAATTTATAATGGACTCATATCAGTTCAATATATACAGTTCCTTGATTTAAATCAGTTAATATTGATTTGAATTTAATTTGAATTTGGATCCCTCAATATCATTCCCACACAAGCCATTCCTAGTGACCGGGCAGTACTAAAAGTCCATAGTGTTACCACTGAGTAATGGTCCTAGTCAGGAATGTCCAGAGAAAGAGCCATACTGGGGGAGAATATTAAAGCATATGCATAACACTAAGGTCATTTACATCGAGAACCTCTGTATGTGTTGTGTGTGAGAATGTCTGTATGTTTTGGGAGGATGGAATATATTATTGCTGTCTTCTTGTACCAGTCGCCTCACTCTCTTTTTGCTGACCGTTAAGCAAAAGCAGAAACTCGGCAAGGGGGCAGAACTTCCTCATAGGAACCTACTTCTTCAAGTTTCCATCTGGTTTTTGAACGTAAATTCACATTCCCACGATCTGCAGGTAAAACTGTAAAAATAGCATCAAGTTTGACCCTTTGACCTCTGAAATTTCCATAAAGCCAGAAATAAATAGGATATTCTAAATAACATATGATATGCGGATGCCCCTATGGTATCTTTTTTGCAAATACTTTGCTTATCATTGAGTGGCCGTAAAACGGTCCAAAGTGATACCCCTCTTTTGGTTGCTGTAATGGAGTTATATATCTATATTAACCCTCAATGAAATTAACAGACGAAAGTTACAGAGATATAACTGCGAATTCGGCTCAATTTCAAAATTACCATCTTTGAGGATTATGAACAGAAGTGGCATATGTTTTCAATTGGTTTTCATATGGAACCTTATTCCTTAATTAAAGGTTGATAAATTCCATATAAAATTCAAACGTTTAATTACCCACTTCTAAAACTAGCGCTTTGTTCTATAGAGCTCCACCACCGACAGAGCATAACCGATCCTCATCAGTAGAAAAATTATTGGTGGTTAAGCATGTAAATGTATATCTGATTTAACACAAGAATAATATAAAAGAACTTGTTTTGATTTCGGTGGATGCACAATCAGTACTTCATTCCATATAGGGCATAGTACCATAGACTTTTTGGATGCAAATAATTATCTTTGATATTTCTTATCTTGAAGCAAAAACTTTTCAATGGTGATAATGTTGTAAAGTAAGTAATCGAAGAAAACTACTTATTCGTCTCTTCCTGTTTTTGACATAGAAAAATGTCATTTGTTGGCGCTGTACCATAGCTAAGCTAAAACTGATTCAGAAGGTCACGACATCATCTTTCTGTTGCAGTTCATTTTGTTCGGAACGAGATCTTTAATATAATTAATAAACAGTCCAAAACAGACTTTTTACGAATATCATACGAAATAATTGACCTTGATTAAGATCGATTCACATTTATTTCGAACGAAAAAAAAAGTTAATCAGATAATATATTTGTAATAAAATATTGTAATGCAAATTGAAATAAAATTAATTGGTATAAATTGGGGTAAATAATAAACTTCATTAACGAGGACAGAAACATGATTTATCCAGGGTCATCAGGATAAGTAATAGTATTAGTTACACATTACATAATAATACAAGTATCTATACGAAATATTTCTAAAATTAATAATAATATATTGCGAATAAAGATAAAGTCGTGTTCTTAAAATACAATGACCAAAGAAAATTGATATTACATACAGCACTTACTAAAACATTATTATCACAGTAAGCACAAATATCATGCTTATGGTACTGAATTTAAGTTAAATGGCCGAAGCCTCATATACATACATGCTAATATAGCATACTTTTGTATTCTAAAAGTACATATCACAGAAGTGCTAAATCGCTTTCATTTTACGAATGCTCAGCGAAGGTGATGATTTCATATCATTAGGAAGCTGATTGATATCATAACACGATACTTTCATATTTAAGCATTTTATCTTAAATAATTATCTGATATTTTAACACGAACATATTGCATTATCCCAAAATAAACATGCACTTCAAACACACAACATATTACATCCACGGAAGGCCATCCTTAAATGACCCTAGATGTTCATAAGACATTAATCTAATCAACTAATCGATGCCCCATACTCGTATTGTTTATAGAAATGTTGGTCCAAGTTATTTATGTCTAAATCGAATATCCCTTAAACATAGTTTGCAGCAATAAAATAAAAGCTTGAAATTCAAAAGTGTATTCCTAATTCATTTAATAGATTCAATGATAGATGATGCTGGCTTAACTAAGAAAAATGTTTCAAAAGTTGTAGTAGGACATGATATGTTGGTTTATAGCGAAGAGGTCATATAGGGATAGAATGCTGTACCTGCGATACATTGTGTTTGACGATACATGAATACCTGGTCATATCTGTATGTAAACAAGCCTCGTATACCTTGTATACACGTATACCTATTCAATGTCGGGGTAAATGACGTAGCATACACAATACAAATTACAATGCCACGTGCTGTATGCATGACTGCCGGTGAACCGTCAGTTAACGTACCATAACGCTTTTTAAGTGGACCTTGAGCCTAACAGAGAATATGGGATGAAGCCATTTCAGTCGTTACTGGTCATACACACATACTATGGCCTTACCAAGCAGAGGTTATAATATGAAGTCCGCTAGCTAGCCGCTCGTGAATGTTGTAATGGTTGCTCGGTCCTTGATGATAATCCCATTTCCATTCGTTATGCAAATCCCTTGGGATATTCTTGCGTAATCGTTACAATAGTAAATATAAACATTTTTCTTGTTTTAAATGGCAAATGTGGTATAATGAACGCAAACTGGACAACGACAATTTTATCGTTAAGTATGACTGATGGGAAAGGGAAAAGATTTGTCTAGCTGGTAGCTGCCGTATGATAGGAGCATGTCGAATATCTGTAACGCAATTGTTTCCAATATAGGACAAAGTTCATGTATACCACTGTAACGATATTTTAGCAGGTGGTCATTTCATATATTTGGAAAAAATAAAATAATGAATATTTACCGTCTTGTTTAATGTTGACATTAGGCTGTTTTAAGCGTTTGTATTGGCGGATCAAAATATTCGTGATCTTTACCAAAAAACGAGAAAAGGTCAATGCCATTGTTTTAAAAAAAAATCCGATTTGACTATTAAGTACAGTAAGTGATATGATTGAACGATTTCCAAATATTTGTTATGACTTAGGAATTGCACAATTTTACTTTGATACGACTTACATACTAGAAAATCAATATAATCTGGGTATCCCAGTAATTGGATTGACTATTGTCAGAATGTTTGACCCGTGACCTGATTTCTTATATCTATTACAACAATGCTTTTAATAAAACTCTTTCTCATCTTGTAGCTAAGGAGGAATATTACTTGTGTTTTTGTATTTGACAAATGCATGTCATTTTATTTACAGAAAGTTTAATCAACATAAGCGTTATTTGATGATCCTTATCGATCATAGGATATCAATGACACTTTTATTACGCTTTTATTACAATATTCTGTTTATAAATGTCAACAAATTGTATTGTGAACAAAAAATGGTTTTGGCATCAGGCAAAGCCTATAGATATTTTAGCAAAATATATTTTTTCAGGTATACGGGTAAGGTATTTTTGTTAGCCAAGTGCGACTAGGTATGAAAGATAAAATAATTGGAGATAATTACAGGTAAGGCTATAAGACGGCTTTATAACACTTCCAACTTTTATTGGTACATTACGCCTGGTTCGTATGGAAAACTTGAAGCCTGCATGCAAGAGATAGTTTCCACCTCTTCCATTTTCTGTGAAGTTAACGTTAACCTGTACGTTTGCCATCATGTGAAATGAGAATGATTAATTAAACTTTAAACCAAATACCCTTGCATTATTTTGTTTTATAATTATAACCAAGACAATCCAAGAAAAAATGGTATCACCGATCCAAGCTCTCATGTCCCTTTTCTTTACATCATGATATTTCAAGGGTATAAGATTTAATTTTTAATTAATCCAAGTGAGAAGACACCAATGATACAATCATTCTCTGTATTGTAATGAATCCAAATCCATGGTGCAAAAAAGTGGTCTTCTACAATCATAATTATTGTACCTGTACATACAAAAGGTGTCGTTACGGATAATAATATTGGTTTATAAAACTAATACAGACATCAGGTAGTAAGACGGATGGAATGAAGGACACGTTGATACCGGTGTTCAACCAGCTACATTGTGTATGTAATCATTATATTCGTTCTTTCGTTCTTTTTTTTTGTTCGTTTGTTATTTTCGTTCGATAGTTATTGTTTTCTTTTTTTCACTCGGGTGTGCGTTTGTTCGTTCTTTCGACCGTTTGTTCGCTCATTACAGATAGTTCGATTTTATGCAAAGAGAAAATTATCAAAACGATCATCTGATCGATAACATGATTATTTGCTGGATGGAAATCCCGTGTTTTGATCGCGATCAAAATTAGTTTCTTTTTATTATTATTAGGGATTTCCCAACTAAGAGCTGAAAATGATTTTTGGCAGTACTGCCAAAAATAATTTATTTACACCAATAGTGAAGTGAAATGAGTACATACGGTGAGTCCATGAAGCCAAATTGTGGTCTACAATTTCATTACACAATTTTACAATGTTTTTAGTAATTGTAAAGTGACTTATGCAGGTATGTTTTCATTTAAACATATTTAAGGCATAACAGCCTATAGTGTTATAACTAACGTTAATAAGTCATCTGAAGCCATTTGAATGATTTTTACAGCTTTATTCATCAAACCTTATGGTTTTTAATAAATTTATGATGAAAAAATAGTATGTCAAAATTATCGCCCAGTTACGGCACATATAACTTTAATGTTAACTAAAATCATAATTTATACGATTCTAATATAACTTAAAGTTAAGGCAGAAAGATGTCTTTCGAAAAGAAATAATTGGTGTGGAGAGGGGGGGTCATTTCACCATGGGCATGGTATTTTGACACCCCCCCCCCCCCCCCACCTCCTCAAAAAAAATGCCTTCCACTGCTAGCCATGGGTCTTAACTTAATCCCAATTTGGAGTGGAGTTTATCATAAATGAGTTTAAAAAAACATGTGTTCAAGTGTTGTTGTAACTTTTAGAAGGGGGGTTCACTTTACCATGGGGGATCCATTTCACCATAATGGTATTTTGACCCCGGGGTCATTCTACCATGGGGGTTAAAATACCATACTAAACCGGCATTATATGGACGATGTATTAGAAATTTGCCGCTGACGTACCGTAGGCCAAATCTTTCCTACGATTTCACGTTTTTAAGAGGTATCGCGAACTGACTATATATTAGGCAAAACACATTCTAAAAGCTTACTAAGGCGCGCAGTGTTACGTGTTGATAACCATATAAAAACAAAATTTGTTTTAAGTGGCGGCTTCATTTCACATAAATCACACAAAAAGTTGAGATTTCATTTAGAGATATATTATACTTTAATATCCCGTCACAGGCAGTGATTCTTTCAATACACAGGTATGTTTCACACGACAGGCAGCGATCCATTCAGTTGATTTTATTGCATCGGTTCCACAAATGTAATTTGAAAACAAAACTTGAAAACCTTGTAAGTGATAACATCAACTAAACCACAAGTGTGTGCACTGTCTAGAGAGTTTATGCTTCGAAGTCCAGATTAGTAGAACTTTTTACAGAAGGCAAAAAATATTATGTGTTACTTATGTGTATATTAAATTTCATCGTAATGCGTTCTTACTATCAACTTTTTCAGCGCTGTTTGTTCGTTCATGTGTGCAAATTGTGAACATCATATCATGCGTGTCTGCCTGTCCTTCCATCTGTTCGTCAGTCTATCCATTAATTCATGTTTTCGTGTGTTTGTTTGTTTGTTTGTTTGTCTGTCTGCGTTAATAAAATCATATCTGGAAGTATATTCATGGTATGTGCAGTGTGTCCTGTCTGCAACCGGACGTGTGCACAGTTCGATTAAAAGACGGGTGGAAGAAAGGACACGTTGATACCCGTGTTCAACCAGATATATTGTGTATATAATCATCATATTCGTTCTTTCTTTCCTTTTTTTGTTCGTTTGTTATTTTCGTTCGATAGTTATTGTTTTCTTTCTTCTTTCGGGCTTGCGTTTTTTCGGTCTTTCGACCGTTTGTTCGCGCATTTTAGATAGTTCGATTTTTTTACGAAGAGAAAAATATCATAGCGATCGTCTGATTGATAACATGATTATTTGATGGATGGAAATCTCGTGTTTTGATCGCGATCAAATCTAGTTATTCTTATTTTTCTTTTTTTTTTCTTTTTTATTTCCACAAGTCTTCTTAGCAGGATATCTCACGAACGGACTAAGGTACGACGCTGAACTTTGGACACCTTATGAACGTTCATAAGATCGTGAAGTGTACGTTCGATTTTTTACAAAAATGTTCAAAGTCAAGGTCACAGACTTAAAAAACGATTTTTTTTCGAACACATTTTAAACGTTCATAACATCATAACCGTACGCTGTTGAACGTGTGCGTTTCATTATTTAGGTAGATCGCGATATTGAACTTTTTTCCTTACTACATATTATCAGAGATTATGTCTAGGTCAAGAGTTCGCTAGAGGGTCAAATGAGGTCAAACAGATGTCAAAAATAAACTTTACCATAGAAATGTTTTGATAGGCGCACATAAAATGACCAATTTCAAGGTCATATGATTCAAAATGGCGGAGATATAGGACATCAAAAATCTAAATTTTTATTTTTATTTGTCTTTTCATGCCTATGTTGTATGAAGTTTTGTCTTCAAAAGTTATGGATTCTAAAGGGGCTATATAGAAAAATAGCGGAAATATAGCTCTCCAATTATGTCAAATTGTTCCATTTCCTTATTTTTTTACATAATTTCTGAGATCGTAGCGCCTTTATCATTTATTGTAAGGTGTTTTATTTTTTGTAAATATAGACACTAGCATATTCTCTGTACAGAGTTTTAATTTCAAAGTAATGAATTTGAAATTGGCGGAAATATAGCCCTCTGAATATGGCATTTCGTTCATTCTTTAACGTAAATTTTACCGTAATTTATGAAATTTCAAAGAGAAATGTTTTAAATTGGATGTTAAAAAGCATAATCTCAGACACAGAAAATGACTAATTTCAAGGTCATATGATTCAAAATGAAAACAGAAAACATTTTTAATTTTGAAATTCATAATTAGCCAGCCAACCAGCGGCCGGTGTAACGTTGAAAATGGACCTCTGTTGAAAATTGACCTCGGGTCATTTTTCAACGTTGAAAAATGACCCCGAAAAACTGAACTTTAAACGCACTTTTTATACCGACCCGTTGAAATTAGACCCCGTTGAAAAGTGACCCCATAAGAACTCGTTTTAACACAACAACACAACACGACACCACAACACCACGAAACCACACAGCATCACACAGCACATCAACACACCAACAACACAACAACACTACACAACAACACAAAACAACACATCACACCACACAACAAAACGCAACAAAATAACACAACACCACACAGCACAACATCACACAACACTACAACGCATCACACTAAACACAACATCACACATCACACAACCACACAAGACAACATTACACAACAACATGACACAACACCACAACAAAAAATCAGACAACACAATAACACACAACACAAGCACACCACAACACACAACCAAGCAACAACAATACAACAACACTCAATAACACTACACAACACAACATCACACAACACAACATCACACAACACAACATCACACAACACAATATCACACAGCAGCACATCACACAACATAACACAACATATCACACAAACACGCAACAACAACACAACACCACCCAATAACAACACACAACAACACAACACGCCTCACAACACAACACAACATAACAACAAAACATCACACAACAACACACATCCACGCAACAACAATACAACACCACCCAAAAACAACACAACCAAATAATACACAACAACGCGACACACGACAACATCACAAAACACAACATCACACAACATAACGCAACACAAAATCACATAATAAAACATCACACAACAACACAACAACACACAACACAACAACACACAACACAACAACAATACAACACCACCTAACAACAACAGAACAATACACAACAACACAACACCTAACAACAACACAGCATCATGCAACATAACGCAACAACATATCACAAAAAATCACACAACAACATATTACACAAACACGGAACAGCAACACACAACACAACAACACAACACAACATACAACAACACAACACAAAACACAGCCGTACAGCATACAACAACACACAACACATCAATAACACACAACACAATAACATTAAACAACCACACATAACAACACAACACGCGACGACACAACATCACACAACATAACACAACACAAAACCACACATCAAAACATCACACAACAACACATCACACAATACAACAACACAACAAAAACACAGCCAAACAGCATACAACAACACACAACACAACAACACACCAATAACACACATCACAATAACATTACACAACCACACATAACAACACAACACACAACACAACAACACACAACATAACAACACAAGATCACACAACATCACACAACAACACCACACAACAAACAACACACAACACAAAAACACACAACCACAAAACAACAACAACACAAACATACGCAGAACTCAACATAACTGATTCATACGCAGATCTATATATAATACACGTATTCCTGTATTGCAGGGAATAAATACATGTATATATTAACAATTACTGAATACCTGACAAACGTAAGATCATTAAGAAACAAATTAATAATATCCCATAATTATAGTTTTGTAACACGTACTATCCACTGGTACTAGGAAGTGAACACCACATAGTACAAACTTGATAACAACAATTTCTTTTTATTTACTACGATACCTCAGTGTTATATAGCATTTCCTCAGTTTGAGAACAATTAAATTAACATTATCTACACGGACGGACAAACTGACAATAGAAAAATGAAAGTTTTGCAGTGCCGTATTCTCCATAATAAACATACAAGCACCAAAAATATTTAAATGAGGTATTTGTTACGATGATAACAATACCAAATTTCAATTCAAATCGTGGTAATTACATAATTTAAATACCAGCACAGAAGGGTCGCTTATATTAGGAATGGCGATAACAGAATTCGAGGTCAATTTTCAACGGAGGTCCATTTTCAACGTTACACCGTCCTTAGGTGAAACTAGCTATTAATAGGACGTACATTTAGTCAAACAAACAAACAAACAAAAAAGGTAATGCAGAAACCCAATAACTGACAGGTTTAAAACCTTTTATGTGTATGGCAGATCTGTCACATGTGACACCGGATGTTTAAGCAAAACCGGTGCTATGTTGGGAAAATCCTTTACAATGTATTGCCCGACCCACACAATAACCATTAACTGATGTACCTTGAATATATCCAATCAGCAGGTTCCGATATATTTACCTCTCTATGAAATCTTCTGTCCAAAGGGGGATCAATCTAAATCTGTGTTTCGTTTGGACCAGATTACTTTCGTAAGGACGCTTTCTGATTAATATTGAGTGAAACCATCCGTTCGTTCAAGCAATCGTCTGTTCACTAACATTACTTATATCATTACATAGGTGGAAATCTCGTGTTTTGATCGCGATCAAATCTAGTTTCTTTTGAATTTGCTTGTTATTGAAGCATCTAAAATCAGTTATCTTTACAGAAGGATCACTGTTTAAGTCTAAGTTAACTAAATATTTGAATAGATATGATATATTTTTTTTTCAAATAAATATTGGTTTTGTGAAGTTCAATTAAGAAAACTGATGAAATATTAAAAAATAGATCACGGTGACCTAGTTAAGTATTTGTTTCATTTATCATTAAAAACTTTAACATTTTGTTGAAAACTAAGCAACGATTTAATAGCTTGAGATTGATGTTTATTACTGCATATGGATCTTGACATTAACTGCATAAGATGATTACATCCTAGGGCCACGTTGGCTTGGTCACGTGCATAAATTAGGTCATATTTAATAAATGATATCATCTGTCCACTTAGCATCCTCTGTTCTCCCATATTTAAAAGCAGGTTTTTAAATTATTTCAGCTTGTTTTATGAACTTATTTCACGCAACACCTTCACTATAGGTAGGATATTAAAATTGTGCCTACTGCCACACTGCATGATCGTAAAAGGCGACTAAATTTGGAATCTTAATTTTGTGGTTACTTAGATAACAATGCTTTAATTTTTCAACCATTTCATAGCTCTAAAGGGACGTTAAATAGTTTTATTTTTATTGCCTTGATCTGCTTAAGATTACTGCAACTTAGGGTCAAACGAATTGGGTTATGGGGATGCCACTAGAATCGAGATTCCAGATTTAGTCATTAGAACTATCAGTGTTTTGTTCCTTTGCACATGACAAAAAGCGCACATGAAAATTGAAAAATAAAAATATAATGTGCTTTATTAACATTGATCTTCCTATACCCAGTTCGAGGATTTCGTTTAACCGATAATTCTATTTACATATGTTTATGGACGATTTTATATTGTCGCACGTGGTTGTGTGATAACAAATATGTCCCCAAATACTCACCACTTGCGTTTGAATTATACAAATAAAATGTGTATCACATTACATTTATGCGCGATCAGGATATTTTATGCATGCATCTTTAACTCGCAGTGCATTTAAATTCCAATTTAACAAAGGTCATTGAAATACGATAATACACATTTGTTGACCTACAATGTAGTTAGAAGTTATGTTAAACTAAAGGACCAAACTGTTGCCTAAGACCGAGAACAAGAGTTCCATAGCATATATATGTAATTCTTTTAAATGGTAGTTTTTGTGTACGTGACGTACGCGTTCATTTGATTTGCTCTAAATTATATTTATTTCTTTACTCAGAGCAGCAAAGAATCACTTAACCACCAACTGACAGCAAATTTTCTATTCTTTTTTTTTTAAAAACTGACTTTTAACAAATGCATACAATACATACCTATATTTGTACTTAACCACATGCACATACATATGGCAAGCCGTTTGGGTGTTTAGCTATTGAAATGAAGATATCTGTATTCAAAATGCAGATATCTGTTTTTCTATAACAATTAGAGATAACTGAATTTGAATTAGAGATATCTCTATAGATATAATGATATCTCTAATTAAACACGAAATAAAGATATCTCTAATTCAAATACAGATATATCTAATTCAATTAAAGATATCTTTATTTTGATTAGAGATATTTGTATTTCAATGTAAATACAGATATCTGCTTTTACAGATATCTTTATTTTAAATACAGATATCTCTATTTGAATCAAAGATATCTTTGTTTGACAGGAAATAGAGATATCTGTATTTAACTATCAAATAGGAAAAACGACTGCTCCCTTGACTCTCCGTTTTGCGCATGACGGAAGTAAAGAAGTAGTGACGCAAAATGGCGGGGAATGCAGACGGTGTTACAACGTATCTGCTTTCAATATTATTCAATTATAGCTGCAACAGTTCGCTCTGTTTTCCGGAGAGCAGTTGCCATGTCCTGTTCTTAAGAAATCCCCTCCAAATAGCAAGTTTATCGGTTTAGTAGACCTACATTTATCATACATCTTAAAATCCAATTTAATTACAAGCGTTTCATTAACATTGATCAGAATTAGGGAGTAGTCATTATTTTCTTTGTGATTCAAAATCAATCTTCGTACTGAGCAAACACGTGTAAATACAGATGTCTTTAATTCAAATAGATATATCTCCATTTTAAATAGAGATATATGTATTGCAAATAAATTGCAGATATCTCTAATTCAATTAAAGACATCTCTATTTGAAATAGAGATATCTGTATTTGAATTAGAGATATTTGTATTTAAAACGAAGACATCTCTATATAAACAAAATTAAAGATATTTTTATTGAAAATATGGATATCTTTAATTGGACAATAATTAAAGATATATCTATTTAAAACAAAGATATCTCTATTTGAAATAAAGATATCTCAATTATGATTAAAGATATCTGTAATTCAAATAGAGATATCTGAATTTGAAATAGAGATATCTGTAATTTAAAAGAAGATATTTCTATTTTCAGTAGAAATAGAGATATCTGTATTTAAATATGACATATCTTTATTCAAATAGAGATATCTTTATTATAATTACAGATATCGTTAATTAAATTGAGATATCTTCATTTTAAATAGAGATATCTTTAATTAAATAGATATATCTTCATTTCAATAGGTAAAAACCAAAACGGCTTGCCATACATACACAATATACACGCAAGCATACATACAATTAACACCATCCATCCATCCATACATACATACATACATACATCTATCCATCCATCCATAGATACATACATCCATCCATACATCCATCCATCCATCCATACAATCATTCACACATACATACATACATACATCAGTACATGAGTATCAGAACTCATACATTATGTTTAATGTCATTTCTGCACTTCCATATTGTCCAATTCATGATTACCAGGATAACCAAGAATCACATTCACTTCTTTATTTAATATTCTTGCAGTAAATTCAGGTACAATATCTTCATTATCATCATGATAATTCAAAATAAGTTTTGTGTAAGCACACCTGAAGAATAAATGTTGTATATTGGTTTTCAACTTTGCAGAAATGAACTTTTCCATCTGAGTTACCGAATTTCATTATTTTCATTTCTGCACATAAAAGTTGATGGATACATTTCCATTGAAATTCTTTAATCTTAAGACATGTTAAAGATGCTCCACCGCTGACAAATGGTATTTTTTCACTATCAAAAACAGGAGCAGACGATTTTAGTATTTTTCTTAAGTTACAAAAGTTACTTACTTTACACCATTACCACCATTGAAAAGTTTGAGCTTCTAAAATTAAAGATATGAAAAATAATTAATTGCATCGCGAAAAAAAATCTGTGTCACTATATCCTATATGGAATGAAGTACTGATTGCGCATGTACCAAAGGCAAAATAAATAATTTTATATTATTTTTTTGTGATAATTAGACTATTATATACATGATTAAACACCAATTATTGTTCAAATGACGAATATCATTTATGCTCTGTCGGCGGTGGAGCATCTTTAATATATTAAAACAATTCAACCAGATATCTTTACATTGAAATTGTATTATGTAAAGGTTCTCCTATTTTATTTCAGCATCGGGTCTAGTATTCCCGTTAAGTAAAAAAGTATTGTTTTATCTGATTTTATTCCAAGCTAACCAAGCTCTGTATCAGTGCTGGCATGGGTCTGTCAACAGTAAGAGGAAGGGCGAGTGCAGGTCAAAAGGGGTCAGTTTAAACGACCTCGGTGAGATTAGGTCCCTAAGGAGCTGTTAGCTAATTCTAGTATGTAATCAAGATTAATGCGATCTATTTTCTGGTTAATCAGAGAGACGTTTTGTTAGACAGTTCAGGTTTGGATGTTAGAACACAATGTTTGAGCTGAGATGTTGTGTCGATCTCATTGTATGTGGTTTACTGATATGAGTCTGACTTGAACCACACTAATCATTATGGTGCAAGGGTATATTGGGGGTAAGGAAAAGAAGGTTACCTGCTTATCGTTTAATGCAACCTGTGTCCCATCAGACTGCCAAGTGTTATCAAGAAGGAATGTTAATTATCCCAAAGCAACGTTAGAAAAGTGACAGGCGTACACGGGCCAACACAGCATTGACGAAATAAACTAAAAGCAAAGCAAAAATTGACAAAAAAGAATTGTACAACACTTGACAAAAATCTACTGCTTTTGTGGTTGCTGACAACGTTTTTGTGTGAAACTACTGTCAAAACAATGTTGCTTAAGTGTATATTGCCAAGGCGTATATGGGCCATCGTGCAAACATTAATTTTTTCACTTGCATTATCAGCTTTAAAGTGATGTATGTTGGTGCCGTAAGTACCGTGATCTAGTTGCCAACTATTGTATATTATTAACAAGACATGCTCTCAGATTATTAGTCCCCTGTGAAACCGAAGGGGAATATAGTGTCTGTCTGTCTGTCTGTCTGCCTGCCTGCGTTCCCGCCCACCCGCCAACATCAACGATTTTTTTTTCAAACTTCATACAATCGTAACATGGGGGAAAGCATGGCTTGGAATTGAATTTGGGGTCAAAAGATGAACTACAAAGTGATAAGTTGAGAACAAATACAAAGGTAACATAGGGATAACATAGCTTGGGAGTAAATTTGGGTCAAAAGGTCAATGTCACAAATTTTCGTTTCCGCAGGATAACTCGAGACAGAATTTATTCAAACTTCATACAATGATAGCATGACTAAGCAATAATAACTGGCTATAGATGAAAAAAATGTAATTGACGACAGGGGTCGTGTTTCGCTTTCAACACTTACTGTAAGCTTGTTTTCTTGTCTGCAAATACCCGTGATTTGACAGTACAAAGTGACGTATATTGCAAGGATATGACCTGAAACGACCCAAGATAAGCGATTACCTCTGTCATTGTATCAACTGTCAGTCGTCAAAATTGGAACAACACGCATCTCTTCGCATAATATTCTTGCGTTGAAATGTTTCCTGTGGTGGAGATAGTCGGGATAATTGTGTCCGTGAGCCTTTGTATACTGGTTTCTGTAGCATTGTACCTTCACCGACAACATCAGAAGTATGACCACCTGCCGGGTCCACCCAGGGACAGGTAAGTCTAATACAATATACGAATACATAGAGGTGACACAGCGAGTAGTTGATATCGAATTTCTTTCAGCAAAATAAGTTTCAGATACAAAATTCAAGAGTTTTAGCGAATGTCTTTTAACAGATATCTTAGGATTGTAGTTAGGGACTATCATTTCTAATTATTATGATTTTATCAGAAATATATGATATAGGTATATGATATGGAGCAAAGAAGTCATTCCATCAATTTGGATAAAATTCTGTCGAATTTTACTAGCGATCTGTTCATTTATCAAGACACAAAAAGAACAACTAAAACTAGATTTGATCGCGATCAAAACTCAGGATTTCCATCCAGCAATAATCATGTTATCGATCAGACGATTTCTTTGATAATTTTTCTCTTCGCATAAAATCGAACTATTTGTAATGAGCGAACAAACGGTCGAAAGAACGAACAAACGCACACCCGACTGAAAGAAAGAAAACAATAACTATCGAACGAAAATAGCAAAGGAACAAAAAAAGAAAGAAAGAATGAATATAATGATTACATACACAATATATCTGGTTGAACACGGGTATCAACATGTCCTTCCTTCCATCTGTCTTTTAATCGAACTGTGCACACGTCCGGTTACAGACAGGACACACTGCATATGCCACGAACTTACTTCCAGATAAGATTTTATTAACGCAGACAAACAAACACACGAACACATGAATTAATGGACAGACAGATTGGAGGACAATCACGGTTCAGTGATCAGAATTTGCACACATGGACGAACAAACAGCGCTGAAAAAGTTGAAAGTTAGAACGCATTACGATGAAATAAATATATACATAAATAACACATACATGAATGGCCTATTTTTGCCTGCTTTAACGATACAGTAAAATCTCAAGTAGTCGAACATGAAGGGACTACCTTAAAAAGTTCTATTCATCAAGACGTCGACGCATAAACTGTCTAGACAGTGACCTAGTTGTGGTATAGTTGATGTTATCACTTACAAAGTTTTTAACTTTTGAAAGGACTAGATATGATAATGGCTCTTTTTGGCCCCTAAATCTACCAAATTTTAAATTAAGTATTTAGAAATTACGTTTCCGCGTTTGAAATATTGAATACACCCCTGATAAAAACTTAATGATGTTTTTGTTGACAGAAAGTATGTTTTTGCTATATAACCATGGTAACTTTGCATAAATTATGAACAATTTTTATATTTTAAGAGAATTAGCAGACTCGAAAAATACATCATTTCGAGAAATATAAAGTTTGTTCTAGAATGCGCTCTATGTTAACTAGATGAAAAACTGCATAAAAAATGCCAATTTGATGAAATTTTCACATTTTGCATAATTTATGCATAATAAAATGGTTGCCATGGCAACTAGAACTGCTATATTACCTTATAGCACTATCAAATATGTCCGGTATGTAGTTAATATTTGAAATGCAAGAATAACATCTTAAAATAACAGACTTTGAAAAATAGCGGATTTGGGGGCCATAGATGACCCTTACCATATCTAGTCCTTTGTTTTCAAATTACAATTTTATGGGACTGATGCAATAAAATCAACTAATGGATCGCTGCCTGTTGTGTGAAATATACATGTGTATTGAACGGATCACTGCCTATGATGGGATATTAAAAATATATACTATATTTTTTAAATGAAATCTCATTTTGTGTGATGTATGTGAAATGAAGCCGCCGCATTTTAACAATCATTTTTATGTGGTTATTGACACGCAACACTGCGCGTGTCAGTTCGCTAAACCTGCCTATATCATTAGGCTTTTAAAATGTGTTTTTGCCTAATATATAGTTAGCTCGCGATACCTCTTAAAACGTGAAATCGTAGGAAAGATTTGGCCTACGCTACGTCAGCGGCATATTTCTAATACATCGTCCATACCCCGCTGTCCCCATGTTATATCTCATTTGTGAAATTAAACAACTGCACAATGAAATACTTCTGAGACCCTTCTATTGCACACATTTGTAATGGCCGCCGACTACACATTTAGTTGAGTAAACGGCAGCAAATCACCATCGCGTCCGGTTTTATTTTTAAAAAACCACGTGTAGTTGTAGTGAGCTACATGTATTTGCAACGTGGATATCGCGAAAGTGATGCGGTACCGCCGCCGTGTTCAATTTGAATGCTTGACAACATGTCGTGTATGTCGACCATGATTCCACCATAACAAATCTAAGTGGCTGGCATTTTGTTTCGTCTCAATAGGCAGTCTATTAATCTGTCTGCTCATTAAGTCGGATAGACAAACAAAACAAACACACGAACAAACGAATGGACGGACAGACGGACTGAATGATGGATGGAGGGATGGACAGGCAGACACGTACGATATACGATTAAAATTTGCACACAAGGACGAACGAACAGTACTGACAAGTAATTAGTGCTGTTCAATTAAATGAGCCAATCAGCGGGAGTCTGGTGAGAAAAACAAATTCCCAATTTTAATGGGATTTGGATTGAAAAGTTTTAGAAATGTGTATTGATATTGTCATATTGTCATATCCTATATTTCAAACTAACAGAAAGTACTGATTTTGTTATACTGGGATGTACTTCTATACACATGTACTTGTGGACAATAAAAAGACCACACAGAGTAAAACCAAAAATAGATTTGTGGAAATCTCCTTTTTTGGGCATAAGATTTCATAGTGAGGTAAATGTTTCAGTAAATGTATATACGTTTCTGGCTCTATCTGGATCTTGAGAAGATTTTTTACATGTAAATCTGAATTTTAATTTGACTCTTTGCCTCCGCCTCATATGTACCTTCAATCGGATCCCCTCGGAGAAATTTCCGGTAATCTTCGGAAATATTTCCGAAGGTTCACGGAAATTACTCCGAGATGTCGCGATTGATGTACCTTTTGATCTTCTATACAAATGTATTTCGAATCTTTTACGAAACTACAGCTGCGTCATGGACGTGAGTTCTGGTAGGGAAACTCAGTCTACATTTCTTTAATCATCACAATACAAATAAACACACATCTATTTGGTTCCAAGTCCACGTTCATTCTCTTTTTCTTATATGAAGACTAAGGAAATAATTCGTACAATTAGAGTTAAAAGGATCTCCCCTTTGGCCCAATAATGTAATCTCATCACATTCATACAACTACACACACAACATCCCTACACACAAAATAAAATTGGGATTACACAATTTTAACCATGGGTGTTTAAGATTAGAAAGAGCTTGGATGCGGAATAAACAAGAAAGAAAAAGCTAGAGAAAAGTATTTTGTTTTAAATGAAACCTTACGATGTTACCCCCTCCCCATAAAAATACATGGTGCAGTATCCGAACCCGGCACGTCACGGTGATGTGGGAAATGTGAGTGGCAAAAACTGTAACTTTTGATAAATAACGTTATCAAATAGTCACAGAAAACCAGACAATAAACAATTTACCTTTAGACTTTTAATTGGCAAAAATGGTCATGGCTTCACAGACAAATACCCTCATGAGCTCTGGGAACAGAAGCCCATGAATATGGGTAATATTAATAACAAACCAAATTTATTTTGGAAGCTAGGCACTCACGAAAATGATCAAACACTTGTTCATAAATCAGATAAGTCCAAAATCTGTTGGAAGCATTTCCGGTTCATAAAAAATTCCGCCAAATGCCTGGTAAACCTGGCACCGCCACCACGAGTGACGGTATGAACCGGCAAATGCATTATTAATTGAAACCATGCCGAAAAAAACTAAAATAATCACCGAGAATAAAAAAACTACAGTATTTTTGTAGTAAATCAATATGCAAACACTTGCATTGAGATTCAATTGAAAACAAATTATGTAAATATGTCTGGATAATGAAAAACCTTGCAACCTCTTACAGTTAAACTCCGGACAAAATCAGCTCATGTAAAATCCAGATGAGTAACTAAAAGGAACACATAACACCAGATTGGTCCAACAAGTGAATATTCAATTAGTTTAAGATGAGTAAATAAAAACGGGGACCAGATATGTCCCCAAGCTTAGATGCCGACCCTAGATTAGGGCGAATATGGCAACAAGCAGATAAATGTGGACAAGTTTAATTAAACAGATGTTTGTGAAATTCGAAGAATGTAAATCAACTTTCTGAGATTCAGAAACTCATACTTAAACAGATTCTAAGTTTAACCATGGACCAAACTCCTGAGATTCAGGAGAGCAACCAGATTGATTGCCTGCAGATAACATTCTTTGAAGACCCTGTTGAATACGAAACAAAAATATATCATTGCCGAGGGGGTTCAAATGAACTCCATCTTCTAAATATAAACCCGGTGTATCTACAGAGAATTCGGGGTATCTAAAATACCAGCCCCCGCACGAACTACTGCAGCCCCAATTTGACTGTTCACACGACGACGTATCCCTTCACACCCTAAATGACATTTTTCGTATCTCCAAGTTAGTCTTGGAAGAATCTGTTACCAAACAACTCTTGTGTCAGGTAAAAGGCTAAAAACTTTATCCAAGACAGACAATATCTTGTGTCTTAATACACAAGAATCTGTAAAGCCAATATTGTTACCACCACAATGAATTATTAAGATTTTGGGCGGATCCTCGAAATGTAACAATTGCTGTATTTTACCTGGAATCTCCGCAATTTTCATACCCCATTTACCTTGCCACCAAAGTTTTGAGTAGTGTCGTGTCAATGCTAGGTCTGTCCTTTCCTCCGAAATTCTTGCATGTATGAATGCTCTTTTAATGATGGATGAACCAACCAGCCATACGTTTACTGGAATAGCTGAAAACTTAATGGAATGTATTGACTAGGTATAAACTTACTTTAATATTACTAGTAAATACCGCAGGAGTTTAAAGGCCCATTACCTTTCCGCAGCAAAATATAAAGGTTCCAAAAAAAATTAATAACATCAGAAAATGCATACCGATTACCTAAAAGAAGGTTACATCACCAAACATATGCAAGATTTTCTGCATAATATATGAAAATAGTGGAGAGTCAATTCGCTGTTTTGCCGTCTGGCGCAGTGATAGACAACTACCGCGCGGTATTTAGGACGACGGCGGGAAACATAATACGACCCGCGTTATGAAAATAAACATTTTATTTATTTTAATCAAATCGTTCAGAAGGTGATGATAAATGCAGTATTAACGGTAAGTTAATAACTTTTGCGACTCTACAAAATTATCGATCTTGTTTTACATTCCCATTTTAAAAATTAAAATCCTTTTCGGAAAGGTAGTGGGCCTTTAAACCAGAGTAGGTATCCTGATATAGCCCTTAAAAGCCTTAGATTCCCACCTACCCATTTCCATAATTTGGGTGTCGGAGAAACCAGTCATGGCTGCTGTTGTTGCAGCCCCTACTCTGAAAGAATGTGTATTGTAATCTGAACCTTCCACGCCAATGGCACGCAAAGATTTTTTCACACAGACAGAAATTGATACCGGGTGACGGGTAAACCACCGTAATGACAAAAAAGTGGACCAGTGGAACTAGGTCTGATCTGTATGTAAGATTTTAAAAGCTGTACGGGGCAAGATGTCTTATTGGTAGCAGGAAGCAACAAGACTGTACCTTTTCCAAACTAATCAGTTTTTGAGGAAATCAATTTCAATTCTATAGCCGCGCCCGATTGTACAAAACGAACATTCGAACTACATACACGTGCGGGCTTGGAGTACCTTGTTAAGTAGGAGACACCAATTTCCCAATACGTAAAAAGGCATGAAAAGCCAGAGAGAATACAGCTGCAAATACTCTGGCTTCGTAACCTGATGTGCAGACAACTGGTAAAATATCAATTAACCTGTCAAGTAACCGAGAAGTAATTGGTAACCGTATCATCCTTTCTGGCTTGTGTTCTATTCATCCCTGCTAATATTTTCCTGACCACAAAACATTGGGTAACATCCTCGATACCCCGAATTTTACAATTAAAGCTGATACCTGAAATATAAGCTTTTACTGTACTGTACTGTACTGTACGCCAACCCCTGCATAGACAAGTGAGCCACAAACTTTACTATATGTAATAAAGGTGGAGGCCAAATCAACACTAAACTACAGTGATTCCTAAATTTCTCAAATTGATTCAGACCATTAGAATAGACTCTCCTGGACGATGGAGCAATAGGGCTATTTAACAGCCGCTCAGTTTCATGCTCCAAAGTAGATGTAGAAAAGACTGGGGAACTGGAGTTGGGCTTCTCTCTGCGAGTGGTGCTAGCTGCTGAAAACGGTCCCAGTGCTGTCGAGAGATAGCATCAGCAATACAATTGTGAACTCCGGGAATGTGTGAAGCTTTAAACTGAATATTGTTCAACAAGACTTTCTGTTTAGAATAGAATAGCCACCAACCCCTCATTGTCTGTGTGCAATATTATTTTCTTATTCTGGAAAGATGAAGCCCAAATAAACATAGCCATGGCAATAGGAACCAACTCTAAGAATGTTATGTCTCTAATAACTTCTGAGGACACCCAATGCTCTGGCCACTCCAAAAAAGTCCAAAAAGGAGCAAAGTAGGCTGCTCCACCTCTCCCCTTATCCCCTCCTGCACTGTCAGTAAACAACTGAATCTCCAAGTCATTCACCCAATCAACCTCTGCAATACCGCAGTAACCATTGAAAAAATCTAAGTTTGCAAGTCATCTTTGAAGGCTGGCTTAAGTCTAATGAAATGGTGGGGGGATTTTACGCCAGCCATCACATCATACAATCTTCTAATAAAAGCCCTAGCTTGGGGAATGGCCTTAGCACAGAAATTTAGTATACCTGCTAAAACCTGTAGGTCCTTCAGAGTACTTTTCTTTCTTCCCAATAACGACACCAAAGTATTTCTTAATTCTACTAACTTGTCACTAGGAATTCTGACTGACGTTTCCAGAGTGTCAATTTCAAGCCCCAAAAATGTAAGAACATGTGTAGGCAAAACAGTCTTATCCTCAGCTATTGGTACTCCAATATCCTTACACACATCCGAGAAGACTGACATAAGCGTTTGACAGTTCTGAGAATCATGACTACCTGCGAAGATAAAGTCATCTAAATAGTGGTCTAAAGTTTCTAGCTTAGCCTTATCCGAGACTATCCATTGTAAGGCTGTGGCAAACTTTTCAAAATGTGAACAAGAGATCGAACAACCCATTGGTAAACACTTGTCGATAAAAAACATATCGTCAATCTTAAAACCTAATAAGATCAAAATCTGAAGGATGCACCGGTAGAAGCCTAAATGCCGACTTGATGTCCATTTTCCCCAATAATGTACCTGTCTCAAGTGATCTGATAATGCTTAGAATCTTATCAAATGAAGAATATTCAACAGATGCTAGATCCCTGTCAATAAAATCATTAACGCTTGAACCTTTAGGATAAGACAAATGATGGATTAGACGCCAAGAACCATTCTTTTTGGGAACTAGGCCGATAGGCGACAATCTGAGATTTGGTAATGGAGGGGAAGGGAAGGGCCCTGCTATTCTACCGAGGCTTATCTCTTTAAAAACTTTTTCCAACGTTGCTTCAATGTTTTTTTCTAGTTGACAATAGGTTACGACAATCTGTACTAATTCTAGGCCCATTGTAATGCAAGTGAAATCCCTGGTCAAAACCTTCAACAAGCTGAACTACTAACTCCCTATCCTCATGACATGACAAATATTCTCCCAACAAATCACTATTAATGATGTATGGCCTAGTGCCTGCGGACTGGATTGTGGTTCCCTTTGATGCTGTGCTTGGAGCTGAGGAAACTGCCCTTGTTGTACTGGATCTAAAATTATAACATTGCTTGTTATGACCCTTTACCATACATTTTATCTGGGGTGATAACCAGAACAATTCAGACATTTGTGAGCAAATGAACAATGTGCCCTTGTACAATTGCCTTCATAATTGAAGTTGTAACATTTGAGTTCCCGAGATTTTTTTTGCCCAGAAATACTGGGATTACCAGTTGACAGTTTGCTGGTACTGTACATATACAACAACCATAGCTCTTGGTCAACGATTCCCCTCTGCATCTCTGGACGAACAGATTTTTTCAATCGAAATTGCTCGTCATAATATTTCCAACCCAGATTGTTAACTCTTTTGGCTCCGAGTCTAACAGTATGAACATATTTCAACAAACCTTGTGTCTCATCAGCGTGACCACTGGTAAATATAGCCATATATGTCAAAAAAGCATCCGTCCATTGATCAATATCATTAATTTTTGGTTGTTTGACTTTAGGCTTCATAACTAGTTGGCCATTAACTATTGAAATGTGCCTATCCTCTCTTTTAAGTTAACAGAGTTATGGAGTAACAGACTTAGATCAATGTATTTACCCTCAAGTATTTTCTGACGTATTGTGTCAGCAACATTAAAGCCTAAATTGCTATCATAGCTGCTTACTGAATGGGTGTTTACATCAATTACATTAATATTTGTATTTTCTGACTCAATCCCATTACCTGCGGTTTCATCATTGGATCCTTTTAAAGCTTGTATAAGCTGGGGTGTCACCCTATCTGCCACCTTCTCCACAATGGAAGCCAATGTTGACTCCGACAATGAATGTTCCGTGCTTGAGTTACTCCCTGAGGCAGCATTTGTATTCTCCTCTGCTACAACAGGACTCTCCTCCACTAAACGAGCTGGTCTCCGGGACAAGCGAGCCGGTCTCCTCCCCGGGAGCCGCGCTGATGACTTCTGGGTCTTTGGCATATTTAGATTGATTACACTACAACTTAAAAATATTTGTATAAATCTCTATACTCAAGAAGTGACAAGGTTAATTTATTTGGAATTTGAAGAAGTTTGTAAGGTGCAATTATTTCACGGACTTGAGCAAGGCTACCTCGTGCTCGAACACTTCCGTACCGAAAAACTACTACAATGTAGCATGCAGCAGATTTTTTTTTCACTTGTTAACAAACCCTTAATCGTATACATATGATTAAATTAGCCCGAAACAATTATGTAATAGCTACGTATATCGAACCACGATGGACTGCACCACAACATCACGGTTCGAAAACACACGCAGGCTATATACGTCACGTATACATCCTTTGTGTTCTAATTCTAACTCAACAAAAGTGACAACATGTACAAATATTCCCAACTACATGTCCATTTACTACGCTGTCGCATGCTAAAACCACATCGTTTCCATGCAACACATTTTTAAATCCAACATCATCACTCCATTAGTAAGACTATACAATCCAAAATTAGCTTAATTCAGTAGTAAATCGATAAATTATAATGTATATATAATTATTGCAATAGGATGGTACGTGGGAAACATACACTATAAAGTTTTATATTCCCTGAATATACTTTCACCTGTTCTGTCCGGCTGAGCAGAGAAAATGGAGAGTTCCATAAAGGGGAACTAACTCTCTTAACCAAAGCTTGGACCTACTAATTAAAGAGCCGGAAAACATTCGGTTAACATTTGATAACCCAATTTAATCTGTAATTCAATTAAATTCATTTGTTTACGGCGATCGTATGATCGCAATACCTACTAAAAAAAGCGTGCGCCCACTGTGCGATCTGCGATACAGTTTATCGCACACAGCGCATTTTGGAACTTTGGGTTCAATATTACGAAAGCTTGTCTTATCGTAATAAAATCACCTTATACTTAGCAAATATAGAGTCTAATAAATTGCCCATTATTAATTCTTGTGATATTTCACACAAGATGTAAGTTGTATTATACTCGAATGCTGTTTAGCTACGTATACGATGGTGAACGATCTTTATGTACGTACGCATCCTAGATACTCCAGGGGTTACTATAACTGACGTTATATATATCAGCTGCCCATGAGCATCATCTGTCTGTGCACAAATCCTTAGAGATAGACAGGACAGACACTGCAATAAACTGAACATACTTTCAGCTATGATTTCATTAGGTCAGACACACAAACACACGAACAGATTAACTTTTTAAGCCTATTTGAACCCTGTAACCTTGAATGAAGGTCAAGGTCATTCATTTGAACAAGCATGGAAGCCTTTTATCCCAGCATGCCACAGGCCCAATATCAGGTATGCAGAACGTTTGGTTATTAAAAAGTCGTTTATATATGTTTCAGCCTATTTGACCGCTGTGACCTTGAATGAAAGTCAAGGTCATTCCTTTGAATAAACGTGGTAATCCATCATCCAAGGGTGCAACAGGCCCAATATCAGGTCTCTAGGATTCTTGGTTACTAAGAAGTCGTTTAAAGATTTTAGCCTACGGTATTTGACCCTTGTGACCTTGAATAAAGGTCAAGGTCATTAATTTGATTCAACTTGGCAGCCCTTCATCCCAGCGTGCCACAGGCCAGATATCAGGTCTCTAGGACCCTTGGTTATTAAGAATAAATCGTTTGAATATATTTCAGCATATTTAACACCTGTGACCTTGAATGAAGTTCAAGGTCATTCCTTTGAACAAATTTTGTAGAACTTTATCGCAGTAAGCCACAGGCCCAATATCAGGCCTCTATGCCTCTTGCTTATTAGAAGAAGTCGTTTGAAGATTTTAGCCTATTTGACCCCTGTGACCTTGATTGAAGGTCAAGATCAATAAAAGCTTAATTTCTGTAGAGATATGTCCAAGCTACATCTATGCAAAAATTCAAGCATGTATGTGAAGTAGTAAAGCCGCTGAAACCTTGTACATTTTTGGCGTGAAAACGACAAAATCGCCATTTTCCAAAGGTTATATCTCCGCCATTTTGAATCGGATGACCTTGAAACTTGTCATTATATATTTCTAAGAGTATGCCTTTTCAAATCCATTTTTCAAAACTTTTCTGTGGCAATTTTCGTTTTGACCTTTGTTTGACCCCGCAGCAAACTCTTGGCCTTGAAATAATCTATGATAACATTTAATGAACAAAAAACGCGCTATGTCACGTTCTACCTTAATGACTTAACGGGGATAACGTACAGCGTACGGTAACGAAGTTATGAACATTTAAAATTTGTTCGAAAAAAGTTGTTTTTTTACGTCTGTGACCTTGACCTTGAACATTTTTGTGAAAAATCGAACGTACGTTTCTACGTACATAACGTGTCCAAAGTTGAGTGTCGTACCTTGTTTGGTTCGTTAGATATCCTGCTAACAAGATTTGTGGAAATAAGAAAAAAAAAGAAAAATAATAAGAAAAAACTGAACAATAACAATAGGGATTTCCATCCGTAAATGGAAATCCCTATTTACAGATTAAAGCTGACAATGCAAGTTAAATAAAGTTTTTTTTTCTAAATTCGTTTCTGAGACAACCCCTTGCGTTTCTAAGGACGGACATACGCCATTTTTTTTTAACTCTGCTTGGATACGATACGCCTACGACCCCTATATAAAGCGCGTGAATCGACACACGTGCGTTCAGTCATGTACACCTAGTAGTTGCCCACTGTGCATCACCTACTAAAACATAAACAAACCCCTTACCTGTAAATATCTGTAGGGCTTGATTTAGCAAGCAAACATGTCAACTCCTCTTAGCTGTCATTTAGATGTTTCACAAATTGAACTTTCCACACAAATGAATAGAAATCCTAATAATAATCCGTCCACATATCTCCACATATACTATCGTACCCGATGTACTCGACTGGCCACGTGCACGTGACCATCTGTCCCAAACAAGGGACGCTTCCATATATAAACTACCGAAGGCACACACGTGTACATGTGCGTGTGTAATATCTAATGTATATTGAAGTGTTCTTTTAGCTCGTATTAGATATATTTTGGGATCTAGCTGACAATATTACTTCAATGAAGCATTATCAGGTGAGTGCAGTGTTTACTTTTAGTTTGACAATGTTACACGTAAATAAGTTTTGGGTATGCTAGGTTTACACTATGTTCCCGGCGGCCACGGCAGCCCCGTTTCGGGCCACCGTAGACAAAACGTGGTGACCGCAAGACAACTTGAGACAACGCAGAAGGACGTGATAGACAAACGTGAGCGGTCGTGATTACCGTGGATGCCGTCCCAGATTTTTAAACTGTCAAAAAATTTGCCACGGCAGTCACGGTACAGATGGTAAACGCCACAGGACGTCATAAAACGGGATTGACGTAACAAAACGTAACAATGCGTGCGAGGCCGTAACAAAACTTCCAGACGGTCCGTGGTGGAACGGGCAGAAATCACGCTTCCCGGAATCTAACGGTGATTTCAAGTTGTTTTGTGACGTTCTGTTGCGTTTTTTCCACGTTTTATCACGGTTTGGTGCAGATTGGCTGCACGTTTTGTGCCGTTTTGTCAAGGTTTGTCAAGGTTTTGACGGCAAGCCAAGGTGGATGATAACCGTTTCGATGCGTTCTGTCAAGGCACATCACGGCTTGTAGCGATTGAAAGCCCGGCGTGATACGGCGTGTTACGTCTTATTACGGTCTTACGTTGCAAGCAATATCTGATGGATTATCATTGCCTGGCCTGGTACATATTTGCTTCTTCATGGATTATTTGTATTATTAAATAGAAATAGTCTATATCAAACACATTTAAACCATCAAATTATACCAAAGCTATTATTGCAAAAGACAGATTAAGTGATTAACCATTACAGAAAAAAATGGCGTCAATTTATACCAAATATAGTTAAGATTTTCTGTTCTTTTAACACATTTTGTAATTAAAATGTGTTTGAAATGACATTTTCGGCAATAAATATTCTTTCATTTGCTTCAAAAAATCCCGGCATCAGACTGTGATCCCTAGCAAGACTTGGCGGACCGTGAAAAACGTATCGGAGCTTGATCAAATGTGTAAAACGTAGCAGACCTCATCAGATCGTAACAGGCCTAGAGAGAACGTAGTGGTATCCTTGATAGACCGTGCTAAAGCCGTAGTGTACCTTTAACCTCCGGGAACAGCACTTTCCCCTATATCCACGGTCCATCAAGTAATCCGTAAAAGACAGTGGCAAAACTTCACAAGACCTAGCTCAACTTGAATACAGAGACAAAAATAGCCAAAATTCCACGGCGCACCACGTTTCGGGCAAACGGGGCTACCGTGGTCGCCGGGAACATCGTGTAAACCTAGCCGGTCAGGTGTTAGTTGTTACACCTTGAACAGCGAGCGTTCGACTGATTGCACGTGTGTGTGGTTCACGCGCTTTATATAGGGGTCGGTACCCGGTGTTGTATCCAAGCAGAGTCAAAACAAAAAGGCGACTGTCCGTCCTTAGAAACGCAAGGGGTTGTCTCAGAAACGAATTTTAGAAAAAAAAAATTTCATCTCATGTATACTAACATTGGACAATATTTTGTAAGCATTGCTAGAATTACTTCATTGTCCCATATTTAACTATTTCAAGTTATTCGTATTCTACAGACATACGTTTATAAGAATACAGTGTTATCTGGAATACAACCGTTGATATTACTTATTTGACCTTTATATGATGTACATATGTCTGTGTGTAATGGATAATAAGCTGTTTGACATCAATTACGACCGATAACATTCACTGTATATGTCTATTATTAGAAAAGAGATGATATTTTTTGGCAGTCTTTGTATTCAAATCTGGGGTTTATGAAGTTCAGTTCAGAAAACTGATGAAAATTCAAAATGTAGGTCACAGTGACCTAATTAACAACTGGTACGAATCTTACATCTTAATGCCATTGTACAAATAGCTCTGGTAGCAGGTCTTAAGCACCATCGACGGGGCACATGCTGACTCATAGTCCTTTCCGAGTATACTTTACTGTCAATTGCAGTTATTTTTGTCATGGTATTTTCGAGTCAAAATTCAGGATTTTCAATCAAACCATCCGATAGTGTTAATCATTTATTCTCATAACTCTTTCTATAGAAAAATCAATGCTTCTAAGATTTCTTTTCACTAGATCATTTAAAATATGATTCGAAACATCTTATCTCATATTTGCTGTGCTCTATTCAATCACCATTTCAAAGACACCAACGCCAACAAGTATTTTCCTGTCTACACGTATTTCAATGTGTATTTTTATTTGAAATGTATAACTTTTACCCTTTGAAGCTTCTGGACCGGCCATATTCCGTCAATCCTGAAAGTGAAAGCAAATGGTGGAATCCTGGACGATTACATCCTAGAAATGTAAGTAAATACCTTTGCTTACGTAATTTATATTCTTATTGATCGGAGTTTCTATACAAGGAATATGTAAATTCATTTAACAACATTGTTGAAATTAAATCAATCCGCAAAAATAAAGTCAGTCAAATTCTATTACCCGTTTGTCATTTAAAAACGTGAAGAAAGTCGGATTTTCCTTAACAAAGGTGTCGACCTATAGTAAGAGTCTAAAAAATCAGGGATGTGGATATATTCCACCTCGAGCTTGTCTCCCCCGTCCTCCAAACCCTAATTCAGACTGTTTTCATTATAGACACTGGTCTGTCCAATTCTTGATGCCCTTTTTTATGTGTATATGCATGCTTTTATGCTAATGTCCGGGCCAAATGCATTTAAATTGAGATTATTTGGATGCAGACAAATGAACAAAGATAATGCATGAATATTGAATCAGATGTGGATAATGCTGACATGCTACTGATTTAATAGTCTTACATAGTGAGATATAGCGATGTAGCGTCTCTACAGTAAGATTTATTCAAATACTGTCTCCATGCCTGAAATATGGAAGGCGTATTGGTATAGTTTGATGTAGTCTCGTTGATGGGTTATTATGTAAATAAAGGAAGGGGAACATATCGCGACTATGTCTATTTAAACGAAAGGAAAACCAACCAGAGAATCATATCAATCAATCTCAATATCACTCTGTCGAATTCGGAATACTAAGTATGGGAGAATTAGTATCACTATAACACAGCTGTCATAAGTATCCATTATTTCAATAATCTTACATTCATAGCTGTGATGACATCAATCTACACGTAGATAGTTGTATGTAAGGTGTGTGCTTTCCTTTTTTATCATCATTGATTGTCAAAGGTAGGTTTCACCCAAACTAATAATATGTTTTGTAAATCAATATTAACGGGAGAAGTTTTAAAAATGTAATGAAAATACTAAATTTAATTTCTGAATCCGTTTGAAATTTAAAAAAGACTTCATGAATATAATATTTAAAGGAATTCCTTGTTTTATTACCTATGTCTGACAGACTGGATTATATGCAAATGAAGATTCGATGGATTCGGTTTTCGAAGTTGTGAGTATGCGCATTGTTGCATACTAGAAGTAAACCATATGGCTGAACGAAAACGTATCAGATTTTTTTTTTTTAAATTAGAATCGATTACAAAGAGCAAGTTATAGGAATGTAGTCGACAACACCATAGAATATCATTAAGAAATAAAAGGTGGCATACATCAAAAGAAGATATAGAAACCGCATCTGATGCGGGTCTTGCACAAATTCTGTTGAATTCTGTTTTGTTGATACGGCCTCGTGTTGAAAAACTATGACGTCATGGCTCTATATAAAGCTTGATTTCACCTTATTTTTAGAGGAGCATTTTGCTGGTCAAGCTGGATGCCCACCAATATTGTTCGTTATATGCATTGAAAATGGTCTGGAGATTTAACATTTAGTTCCATTGTCATTATATTTCATTGGACGAAACCTACCTTTAAAACATTATGAAAATATTGTTATTACTGTCGTTTTAAAATGTTGATACACATTTTTATGTTTTTGTGGAATTAATGTCGTTGTAAGTTGATGATGTATATATATTTATGTTTTTTATGGCAATGCTGTCGTTTTAAAATGTTAAAACATATATTTATATTTTTTCTTTAATTGCCCAGGAGCAAGTCTTATGGAATGGTATTTCGGCTCTGTTTGATGCACCAAGTATACGTTGTTATTTTGGATCCAGAATATATAAAGGTAATGATCACGACCAATCATATTGCATATGTATATGTACCTAACTAATCCAGTCACAAAGTCTGCTCTTCTACTGAAAATATTGTTTTATTATAATACTTGTTTTTCTTCGGTATTGAGTAGGGGGTACCTATGGCAAGGAAGGAGGGATATTTTATGTACGGAGTAGCGGGTACCTATGACAAGGGAGGAGGGATATTTTATGTACGGTGTAGCGGGTACCTATGGCAGGGAAGGAGGGATATTTTATGTACGGTGTAGCGGGTACCTATGGCAGGGAAGGAGGGATATTTTATGTACGGTGTAGCGGGTACCTATCGCGGAGAAGAAGGATTATTCTATGTACGGTGTAGCGGGTACCTATGACAGGGAAGGAGGGATATTTTATGCACGGAGTAGCGGGTACCTATGACAGGGGAGGAGGGATATTTTATGTACGGTGTAGCGGGTACCTATGGCAGGGAAGGAGGGATATTTCATGTACGGTGTAGCGGGTACCTATGGCAGGGAAGGAGGGATATTTTATGTACGGTGTAGCGGGTACCTATCGCGGAGAAGAAGGATTATTCTATGTACGGTGTAGCGAGTACCTATCGCGGAGAAGGAGGGATATTTTATGTACGGTGTAGCGGCTATCTATCGCGAAGAAGGAGGGATATTTCATGTACGGTGTAACGACAACTTATCGCGAGGAAGGGTGATATTTTACCATATTCAACATTTTCTTGAAATCGAAATTCGAAACATCAATATTTTTGACTCCAATGTTAGGTAAACCTGCTTATATTGCTTACAGAGAAATCGGTTTACTACGAAATTAAATCCTTGGGATATGTTCCATTAAGAAAACCGCGAAATATGCACACCGCGAACTTAAATAAGCTACTAGATATACATTTGAAAGTATATGATGTTCCTTTCTACAGGATGTTCTGGTGACAGGGAATCATCCAAAATCCAAACGTTTATATTCAAAAATGGTCAACGTTTTCAGCACAAGGTAGGTGACATGATGTAAGGTTTTATTTATAATGTAAGAACTGTGGCAAGTATTGCACGGTGCAAATATTGCACGGTCAAACCTGCGGGTTTCGAACTTGGGACATACTAGTACTAGTGAAATCCCCTATCGATTTTACCATGTGTTATTAGGTATCATATAAATGTATCCTATGCGTTGGAAAACAGAAATAAAACTAAAAACTTTGTTGAACTTAATTTATTTAATGTTCCAATTTTCCTTGCGATATTTTATTGCAACGAACATGTACGATTAGGACAATCAAAACCTTTGGTATTGAATAAGGTTAACATTGCTGAAAATAATGTATAAAGTATAAATATAGAATTAATAAGGTAATGTATATATTTTTATTTGCAGGTTTCTTGGACAAGGACTTGAATCACAAATCGACAATAAGCACTGGATATTACAGCGAATGCAATTTGAGGAATGGTTCAAACCACAGTAAGTCGCTAATACAAACACTTTCTTTAACCAATAAAAACACATAGGGTTAACCAAACAACTACATACATATCTCATGATTCAAAAATAAGTAAAAACATGCTGATTGTATTTCCAGCTGTATTCGACAGTTCGCTCCCGAGTTTAATGAATTTGCTGATCGTCATGTAGAGGAACTGGAAAGACAAGCGGATGGAAAGACCGAGATACACACACTTAATATGTTCAACAAATTGATGATGCACGTTTTATACAAGGTAAATAGATTCGTCGTGAAGTAGATTAAATATAAATTGTTTACTACATTAAACGACAAGGAACAAAATATCGACAAATTAAATTGAATAAAAAATTAGATTACTCTGTGTCATTGAACATTTATCATGCTCATTACGATCAAGAATGCATGTTTATTTCAACTGTGGTTCCTTCCAACCATAAGATGGATATTTGGTATTATGGATTGGTGATAGCAACCAATAAAAGATTTTCCTATTGTAGGTAGCATTTAATGTCGACATGGGGCCACTGAGAGGAGAGAACCACCCTTTTGTCACAAAAATGAAGACAGCACTAGATGGATTCTCAGCTGTTTTGGCAAATCCGATCGTCGCGGTATGTATATCAGCGTATAACTATAAAATTTCTCTGGACATGGACATAGATTATTTATCCCATTGGACACAGATATCTGCATTTTCGGTGAGGGTAAGCTTTCTCTGTCTTACCCAGGACAGGACAGTCTGCACGCGAAGAACATATTCGCGTGATAAACCGGAAGTTGTAAAACGTCATATGCATATAAAACATTTAAGGATTGATTGTCACTTTTGTTGCTTGCATCGACTGATGAAGAAAGTTAATCTCTTGCAAATTAAGTGAACTGCGAAGTCTATGTATTCAGTAAAACATTATTATACAAATTCGCAACATTGTTTCAGTTATCGTACATGTACATGTATATACAGCCGCAGTAAAGATAGGGTGTTACCCCAAAATAATTGCAACAGAATTTCTTCTTTGTTTTTCATACAGATCTGACTTTGTTTTATACAAGAGAAAAAGTCGTCACAAATAAAAATTTTGGAAAGTGTTTTTCTTAACCCCAAAAAAATCAGAAAAATAGGGATATTTGCATAATTTGCTAACTTTGAAGCCAAATATAAACTTACATGGTTATCATGAGATACTAGAAAATTACTGTATGGCAAGAACATTATAATGATAGCACACGTTGCCAAAAACATAAGTTGAAATCAACACAGGGAAAAAGTATGATAACATGAAAATGGCATAATAATGTCCTTGTAACAGTCAAATATGCTTTTGTTGGGTTGTTAAAATAAAATTGTTATTATCAACAATGTCATTGATACTCATTTTGGTGAAATCTTTTTTAATAAAACCTGTTGGTTATAGGCTTTAAAAGTAAAACATTTTACTTTCACTACCTGAGATAACATGGTTGCTCAAAGTTGGTCTTTTGGCCTTTTTCAAGGATATTTTTAAGTGCAAATTGCATAATATGTCTTTTCTATTCAAGAATTATTCAGTATGTACCGTCTCAAGTGTATAGATAATTATTAATTTAGATTTTATGTAGGCTATACTCATCTAAAAGAGACAACTATATCAAAATATTCCCAAATATAAAAGACTTGAGGTCGATCAAATCCTCATTTAGTGCCAATTTGTGTAAACTTCTAAAATTGTTAAAGTCCTTAAGTTGAAATATCAAAAATGTGAATATCTATTTGTGACTTATCAGATTGTAAAATCCTTTGGCAGATATTACCACCATATTGGAGCGTTCTTTATAAAGTGAGACTGAGGTTTCTTTTTAATCAAATATTTGAAAAGGTCAGTTTTTCATTTTTCCATAATGGAACCGGCTGGAGGTTAAATAATTTTCAATGAGATAAAGGAATAAAATAAAAGTTCAGTTTCAATTTTATGGCTGAAAATCATCCAAAGTTCTGATTTATTTACTGGCAAAATTTTACGACAAACGAATAAAGCATATTCGAAAAATTAAGATTTTTGTTTTGCAGATTTAAGTATTCGGCCAAGTTTTTACTACTAAATAAGATGTGCATATTTATACCGTTTTTACAACAAATGATCAAAATAACAAGTACAAAATATGCAAAAAAAGGATATAACAAATTTGGAAGCATTTGCTTTTTTATTTTCCGAAACATTAGCTACCAAAATTGGTGTTTTACCAAAAATCTAAGTATAAAAACACTTCAAATGGGCACGATCAGTCAACTTGACAGGTTAATATTTAGTTTTTTAGCTAATGTTTTATCGATCAGGCATTAATATCAAAGAAAAAGTTATCCTTTAAGACATATAACATAAACTAATATTGTTCAGGGTACGATTTTATAAATGTTTGCATCTAAAAAGAACAAAAACAGTAATGTTCACTAAATTCAAAAGGTTTTGAGCCGTTATCATCCTTCCTAAATTCTTGGATTGTATGAAATTATTGTATCGTGTCAACTTAATTGTACTAACCTAAAGTTTGTCTTACTATATACCCGATTTCGTATTTCAAGTATTGCAAAAATAGCAGATATTGTACTTTAAAAGTGGTCAAAAGTGTGATTTCTTTATATTTTCTTATTTTTCTGGTGTTGAAAAAAACGACTTTCTGAAGATATGATATTTGTCGACTTTTTTCATGGTAAAATACTAAGATCCTCCAAACCAAAAAGCAGAAAACAAATTTTGTTGCAATTATTTGGAGGTTATGTCTATTTTTCGTATTTTACTGGACTACGGAGTTCTCCTCGTCACCAAAGCAATACAAAATATAGTTCCTAATATAGCGTCTTTCTTTGGACTTTATTACGATTAAAAATGGCGATTTTTAAATGTTGTTTTCATGTATAAAAATATTGCCATACATTTTTTCACACAAGCATTATAATGTCTCTTCAAGTAGAAAACTTGCTGCGCAGTACAGACAGTGCTCCGGTTGCTCGATTAAGCAGGGGTCCGATTTCAAAGGTAGTGAAAATGCCGAACAGATGGTATTTATACATAATCAAACCTTTTAAAATTCGATTTCAATAATTGTGGAATATAACAGAATGTTGTATATCCGTCTGATAATTATTTCCAGCTAACATTTAAATATTTATTAACTAAACCTGGTGTGAAACCCAACCCCTGTGTTTTTGGTATGCGATGTAGTCCAGTAACATGGTGCTTTCGGGGCTCAATAAAATGTGTTAAATATGGGATTTTAATCGCAGATCACTGGAAATAAAAATAAAAAAATCTTGAAATATAATAACTGCATAGTCAACTGGAGTTTTAGAATTAATAATCTGAATGAAGTAAGTAGAGAAACATCGATTTGAAATGTTGGCGGTTTTCAACGACCCTCCGTGAGTTTTGACACTCGCGGAATCGTTTCGTTGATAAAAAAAACCCATTAAGTCTAATTTCAATGAAATCAACCTGTTTATAATTTGAGCATATTTCCATGGAATCTATCGTTTCTACATGTATATTACTGTACAATTATCGTAACGATTGGCGTTCGATTATGCGTAGTCCTAGATGCGTGGTGAACCTCAATATGCGTTCAGTGGCCTACAGTAGCTTAGGATCTTAGCTTAAGTCAGCGTTTCATCAAAGAAGACGTGTGTATTAGAATACTGACAATTTCTAATATCAATTTACAAGTGTTTCTGTCTGTGTTTCTAAATGTACAACGATATTACTAATAGGCCTCATCGCAGAAAGTACATTCAAAACTGAAGCGGCGTAAAACTAAGTCACAATGTAAACAATGTCAAAATGTATTCTCACGCCGGTCAGAGGTCAGCGCGTGACCAAGCATCTTCATTAGGAAATGAAGTGATCGGAGTTTACCAGATTCATTGAGGCGGAGCGAAGTGAAAATGTGAAAAATATTAACCTGTGTAATGCAATTGTACAATCCATATCACCTTTGACCTCGAACTCGTGCTTCACGCGCGTGCTGAACTTTGACCTGATAATCATCGCAATCGTAAGTCTACCTGTCTTCACATAGTTCGTTGATGTTGTTTGCCCGGTAAAAAAGACTGCATTCATGGTTTTGATACACTTTATGCTAATCTTTCTATGTCTGTAAATATTTCAAATGATCGTTCGATTCTTGTTTATTACACTACAACGAGCTTAATTATCGCGTATTTGTAGTTTTTTAACATTTTTTTACAGAGACAGGAATAGGATCATTCCCTACCTAGAGCGTAGGACAGATAAAAATATGCATATCTCTACGCTCGGAGGCGATTCACGACTGTCTTACCCTCGGCAAGCCTCGGTTTAGATTGTCGTGAATGTCCTTCTCGGGTGGAGATTTCTCTGTCCTACCCTCAACGTAGGAAACGATATTAATCAACACTTTGGGGCAAGACAGTCTGCGGGCACTGGACATTGACATAACATTACGACAGCAATATTATCCTTTGCCTGCTGCCCGATCAAAATGAAATCTTTATTTATTTTAATGAGATTTTATTGAATAATATTGACATTAAGTCAATACCATTACTATGCAGCACGTCAACGTTGCCGCTCATTTATGCAATGTCGACTGTAAATAAACAAAAAGTAGACAGGTTCAGAGAAAAATACTTATTTACCCCCAAAGAGCACGACAAGGTTAATGTCAATCCAACGGCTAAGATTCTCCAGAATCATAGTCCTCGGATCGGGGTTGTTCTGTCTTATTCATAAAGAAAAGAAAGACTTTTATTGACGTCGCGTTTCATTGTGTATACAATGTTAAATAAAACTTTTTCGGCAGTTGATGGATCTTAGTTCTAATATACGTGAAATTGTTATTGAAATTGTCTTTTGTAAGGTGATAAACACAATGTTAATTCTTCCGAATACATCTGATGTCATGGTAGCAAATAGCGGCTTCTGATTAGTAGAAATTTAGATGTTATTTCGGTGATAATTGGTATAGGGGTTTTGATGGAGGCCGAAGGTAATAGTAGGACTGAGGGGGCGTTTGTGGGACTTCTGTAATAGCCACACATACTATGTTCCCCATGTATCGTTCAATTACTGTCTGTTTTTTAACCTTAAAACAATTTTGTATTTAAGATGAATCCGTTTGAATGGAAATACCGTCGCGAGGTCCGGGACGCCATACGCTATATCCGAGGATATGCCGGTAAACAGATAGCGGAAAGGGGAATGGCGAAAACTAGAGGGGATTATGTTCCTGACGATCTCCTGGAGAATATAATGAAACTAAAAGGTTTCTCATTTTAATTTTCACTGATCAGTAAATAATATTCTAATTTGAATACAATGTATTAAAATAAAGTGTTTTTATCATTCTTTTTCTTAAACGGAGCATCACATTGTATTTTATTTTCAGAAAAATATCCAGCGTTAATGACAGATGAAATATTATTGGACAACTACTTCACCTTTCTCTTGGCAGGTAGGGAAATTCACTGGGCAAATGAAATACTAAAGTACTATAAGTACTAAAATACTATATTCTAGTGTTGATTTTTTTAGTGATAAATAAGATATAAAATATGACATCGTAGAAGGCTTATATTATTGATGACGTGCACCATGTATGTCCAAGGCTGCGGGTTCTATCCAGGTATTAACAACATTACTTCCCTAGTAATGACATACAGAGAGCAACCAACAAAATGATTTTACATAGACCACAGTGTTAAACTTTGTTAAAGTTTTGTACTGTATTATTAAAACAAAGAAATATTAGTTAGGTATTGTGTTCTATAATTAAAGTCTAGGTTCTCATATAACACTAGATAGAAAAAAAAGTTTGGGTCCTTCTGCTCAAACTCCAACCAGGGTAGCTTTATTGAAATCAGGCGCATTTTGCACTAAAAAATCCGGAAATTCTAATGTTTTTACCTATTCATTATCAAAATTGATATTTTGAACCTAAATCTCAATATGAATTTCCAAATTGATATCATGATTATCTAGAAATAATTACCTGTCAGAAAACATTTTTACTTTTGAAATTCATAATAAGCCAGCCAATCAGCGGCCGGGTTAAAATTCTATCCTGGGCTCAATCTTGTATACACAGGGGCCATTTCGAAGGTCTTTTTTTATTTAGTTGGTTGATCCCTACACTACTCCATGTGCCTGAAATGAATATGAGGAAATTAACGGCGGAACAAGGAGACGAACGTCGCCAGCTGTTACTGTTATTCTGTTCTCTATTGAATTGTTTTATTATGCTGCCCAGGTGGTGGGTTATGTAATAGATGCAACAGTCGTGACTTTGTTATTCTTTTATCAAACAGGACAGGAGACATCCGCCAGCGCACTATCTTTCATGTTGCTTCAGCTCGGACGGAACCCTGATTGCTATAAAAAGTATGTTACTCTATCGATACTGATATATTTTATTTAATATATTGGTGTATGTTATACGTCTGACATCAAGCAGAAAATTGAAAAATATGAAAACTTATGCGAAAGAGAGGGCTGAAGTTGGTTGCGGGTTCCTAGTTCCTAGTTCCCTTTATTAAATGGAATTGTTTATTAAACGGAACTAGGAACCAGACCCGAGTTCCGTTTAATACAAATACTGGCCAACGTGTAAAGTTCCGTTTATTATGATTCCTACCTCTAAAAGCATGTTTAATTACATATGTAATATAGGAATCGAAGTTCGAAGTTTTAGGAACAATAAAACACAGAGTTAATCTCTATAGCAAAGATTTACTTAAACGGATCTGTCACCCAGACCCGAGTTGCTTTTAAGCTTAAACGGAAGTCGAGTCTGAGTGTCAGATCCGTTTTAGGAAATCTCCGCTATAGAGAATTTTTTTGTTTTGTATCATTCTTAAAACCTCGAAGTTCGATTCCTGTTATTGTATCATTAAACATGACCATAGAGTAAGGAATCATAATATTCGGAACTCCACTCCTTGGCCAGTATTTGGTTTAAATGGAACTCGGGTGTGGTTCCTAGTTCCGTTTATTAAACGCAACTAGGAACTAGGAACTCGCTACCAACTTCAGCCCTAGCAGGAGTCAATTCTTTATATAAAAACGATACCTAGAAGGGGTCCATTCTTTATATAAAAACGATACCTAGAAGGGATCCATTCTTTATATAAAAACAATACCTAGAAAGGATCCATTCTTTATATAAAAACAATACCTAGAAGGGATCCATTCTTTATATTAAAATGATACCTAGAAGGGGTTCATTCTTTATATTAATACGATACCTACAAGGGGTCCATTCTTGAGATAAAATCGATACCTAGAAGGAGTCCATTCTTTATATAAAATCGATACCTAGAAGGAGTCCATTCTTTATATAAAAACGAAACCTAGAAGGGGGTCCATTCTTTATATAAAATCGATACCTAGAAGGAGTCAATTCCTTTAAAAAACGATATCTAGAAGTCCATTCTTATATAAAAACGAAAATTAAAAGGAGTCCATTCTTTCCATTCTTTATATAAAAACGAAAAATAAAAGGAGTCCATTCTTTATATTTAAACGATACCTAGAAGGAGTCCATTCTTTATATAAAAACGATATCTAGAAAGTGTCCATTCTATATCTAGAAAGTGTCCATTCTTTATACAAAAACGATGTATGGAAGGAGATCATTCTTAATACAAAAACGATGCAGGTATAAAATTTATAATAGCATATAATTTGAATTATTCAGGTCTTCTTTGTTGGTTTGTTAGGCTACAAAAGGAGATTGATGAAAACGCTGGTGCTGTTTCTGTGATCACCCTGAAAGAACTTGAGAAGTTACCTTATTTGGACATGGTAATGAAAGAGACACTTCGGCTTTACCCTATTGCCAAGAATACGTTTCGCGAGACAATAAAGGACGTGAGGTTCGGACCACATCTGATTCCAGAAGGGACGGACATGCTCGTGGGTATATCATATTGAGATCAAAAAACATAATATACTGCTATAAAAAATAATGTATTCAAGAATGCAAAAGTTTCGACAGAAAACAAATGATATTGATTTGACTAAGTAATGTCACTGAACGTAAAAAGTATTACTACAGCATAAAATGCCTGATTGATGCACTCGTCTTTCACCTATACATCTAAAATACAGCATGACATACTTCCTTTTCTATGATGTGCTCATTTTGTTGCGTCTGAAGTAGCGATGTCCTTACTCGTTTAGTTGTGTGCGCAAGCCAACAGCTTGACTTGAAGACTAGCTTACTCGAATCTTTAAAATTTGAATCCACTAGTGACAACACCATTTTGGATCTACCTTGAAAATATCGGCACCAAAAGACGTATAGTGGTGGGATCAGAAGGCCAAAGGTTCACGTTCTTCTATATGCCTATGTCGCTGAGCTACACAATAATTCACATTGACGTTGCTATTGAATTCAGTTTTGATTGTTGAATTACTATTGTTGAATTTTGCCCCTTCAAACATACCAAATATATTAACATCAAATGATATTACAGGTGAGCTTCTATGCCGCATCCAGAATCGAACTGAATGTTAGCAACCCTTCAAAGTTTATACCGGAAAGATTCGATAGCAAGAATCCAGAAAAGTAAGTTTAAATCATCCTTTTCCTTCTATTCATATTTCTTTTAGAAACCTTTTCCCTTTAAGTATAGCAAGATTAAAAAGCACAATTCTTCCTGTTTCTTTTGAAGGTTCAGCAAGTATACTTCCACCCCGTTTTCAGCAGGCCCTCATACATGTATCGGGAAAAAATTCGCCGAGGTAAGAAGTTTTATGAATAAAAGACCAGTGACTATTTTAACAATTTTAGTTTTTTTATATCATTTCATCCTAAACATTATTTTGAAATAGAGTTGTATCAGCACAGCAGTATAAGGGGTAGTAATGGTGGTTAGTATATGTGCATATATCAAACCTGACCGAAACGAACATGTTATCACAGCAGTACAGGGCAAAGGAAAAACAAATTAATGTGGAACACGAACCATTTCACTTACAACTTACAACATATATATTATAAAATGTTTTCTTTCCTATCTTACTTTACAGATAGAAATAAAAATTGTTATTGCAAAGATCATGCAGCATCTCGACTTTGAACTTGTCCCCGGCCAAAGCATGGAGATAATGGAACACTCGACAATAAGTGCTAAAGATGGAGTCAAATGTTACTTCCGTCCGAGAAGGGTAACCTCGGCATAAGGAACTGTACTCGAGGCATCAACAAACGTCAAAGTATTCTCCGTACAAAATGTAAACAAGGAATATTTACTACCAACATAAGTTTAAAATTTTCATTTTATATTTCAATATTGTTTTTGTTGTACCGTTGAACGTTTCCATTTTTATCTGATTTGCGATTTACATGTACTCCAATATTGTACCTGATATCTGATGTTAGCAGAAATCTTTTGTGGATATGATTTAGCGTAGCATCAAAAACGTATATATGAGCACAAAAAATGTCGGAAATTCAACCATTTTGATAAATGGAAGTAGGACCTTTGTTTGCCGAGTAGTTTTCTCCATACTCATGGCATGTCAGGTTAAGGAGGATAACGTTAATATGAAACACGAAATGTTCAGATAGTGTACTATTTATACTACTATTTTGAATGTATGATTTTGAATGTATGATTTTGGGTGAAATTGCCTGTTTTATACACGTAGATATCATATGAAAACAACGCTATACAAATGCTCATATAGAATTACAATATAATGTTTCAACTATATGTGTATGGTTTAGCACAAAATAAGGTTTAAATAATAAAATACGAAGGTTCCTCTGTCATTATCAGGGACAATGAAGGAGTTTCACATCTCTTAGTGTATATCTCTTTCTGATAGTATATTGAGGTATAGTAAAGTGATTGTATACCATAAAGTTGTATTCAAAATGTTTCTCCTAAATGATGCTTCTCATAGACGCACGAGTTGATTTTTGTCCGATACAAATATTTGTAAGGTGTTCGGAGGAATTTTATTTTGAAATATTTGCACATGGTGTTATGCCGAATATTGTCCTTAGAACTGACAAAGCGAGTTTAAAACATGCGTGTTCAGATAAAAAAGTCTATTTCAAATGGTTAGCAGATAATTGTTGTATTTCTGCCATCGTTAAGAAGGCATCTATACAGCTAGTTAATATTGCTGGTTTGTAGATTGGAACAAATACAACAGTCATGGCAACACTGAACGTGAAAATGCACAAAGTTCATCACGAGTAACATAACTCAAACTCAGCAGTACACTCACATGACAACGTATCATTGACTTGAAGATTGTCAGTGCTTGTTAGTCCAGAATATGTATTAAAACATGGTTGTGATGTCATCTATTGTTATAGCTTGAGGTATAGTCGGAGCAAAGTCTACTATTATCACCTACTACTGTGGAATAGTTACCTTTTGCTGTGGACTAGTTTGTGAACTTTTCCACAGGAAAAGGTAACTATTCACAGTTGGAGGTGAATGTATCAACTGGTGAACAGAGCTTAGCATGTTGTCAGAAATACATCCTCATTCATTAAACCCTCGGAGAAATGGATTAAAGATTAACCCAGGTACTTGCCAACATTGTTGTGATGTATTTGTAAACTTATTTTCACAATACTGATATACATATATATATGCATACAATTTCCATCACCTCATTCAAAAATAAATTTCATCAGTTCTTTCACAGACATTGTAGCCGTAACCCAGAAAAGAATTCACTTGAACAAATCCAGAAGAGAGAAGATTAAATCACATGAGACAAATGCTGAATTATCTGCCAAAATGAAATTACAGATGCTTGACATGCTTTTTTTCATATTTTGTATATCCAAAGCACTTTATATTCCATTAAAATGGTATAAATCAAACAAATTTACATCCCAACGCCTTTCAAGAAGATAATAATTCCAAAGGAATATCTTCAAAAAACACACTCTTTTGCTTCATGATTTCACTATTTTGTGTATATATCCAAAACATCCGGGAAGATTTTGTTGTTGATTTTTGCCCAAGTCACCTCAAATTTATATCCAAAAATCATCACTACTGCATTTACACAGCTACATATTTATGGTCCTCCATGATGAGCAGTGAAAACTTAACTGAGTAAATGTTTCAGTGTGAGTACCATATAGTACCTCTGCATGAATATTTAAAAAAATCACGAATAGATCTCAAGGTTTAAATAGGTAGTAAGGGTTTACCTGGAGCTGTGGAATAGTTAAACCATACCCAGTGTAACAGTTGAGAGTGACCGTGACATTCAGTGTCATGTTTTAAGTATGAAAAACACCTCAAACTGGGACAGTTTTCGGTTTTTCTCCTATACATAATTTATCATAACTAGAATAGGAGTAAAACTGAGAAAGCAAAATTGTAAATATTGCTTGTTATGGAAACTATAATCAATTATTTCATTTTTTCGTTATTTTTAACAATCGCCTAATGAAATATTACTATTAAAACCGTAATGTCATTAAAATAACATATTTGAATGGATAGAAGTTTGGCTTTGTATATGTAATTGATGATTGTTTCATGCCTGATAAAGTTAATGAATTATCATTCCAATACACCATAATGATTATGTTTGTAGCAATACGGTAATTTTATTTATATTCGGTCTATTATAACTTTTGTTGTTGCAAAAATGGTAGATGCTGTATTGGATTAATGATATGTTGTTATAATTCCATTGTTTTTGAGAAATATCATATTTACTTCATACTTTCCATATCTTTGTTTTTAATTCTTTTTATTTTGCACCACTGATTGGAAAGCAAACACTAGCATTAAGCAATTATATATCCAACCATACAACCCGAATATGACACCATGTGACATCAAATGAATTATTGTGGACTGCCATCAGTGGTACGTGTCAGTGAAATGGAAGTTTGAACAATTACCGCGAACTATCATGTCACACATACCGTTCAGAATTCAAAAATGTTAGAATTTGTTTATTTATTTAGAAAACCTACGTTCCTTTGTCAGAGATAAATACCCCTAATTGTTCAAAATTAAGATGTGTACTATTAGTCAAAATTGGCGAATAACAGTAAGATGTTTTGAGGGATGGCATACTACACAGTGAACCTATTTCGTCGTTACCGATTGCAAGATAAAGAAATAAATATTCACGAATATTCAAAATTTAGATATATGTATACTCTGAATTAAGCGGAAATAGTAAATAGGGATCTTGAGGAAAGGCGAATGAAAAAGCACCACTTACAACAGCAGTTGCTGTCATGTAACAAACGAGAACTATTCATTATCTTGACTATTCCACAGTCTGAGGTGTTTCTCATACTTACAACGTGGCACCGAATGTCACTGGTACTCTCCACTATTGCACTGGATATTGTTTAACTATTCAACAGCTCCAGATGAAGCCTTAACTATTGATTCATTTCATTACCTCACTAGGAGAACAAGAATCACGATTTACATGACTCTTTTTAAGGATGTATTCTTTTGAGGTTTCAGTCCCATTGAAGCCTCGTCCGACAAAGATCAAAGAAGTTATGAGATTTTCAAATACAATTTATCAATATCTGTAGCAAGTTGTCAGTTGCCAATCTTGTCAAAAAATTACATTTTTAGAAGATTTGTTTTTTTTTATACGGGGATTTTAAGAAATGGTTCATTTGGCGGTCATTTTGAATTGTGTCTTTTTTCTTTTTCACAGTTTTAATACTTTTTACTAAAAATTGTTCTTACTCTAATCATCACTGCCCTAGTATTTTTAGCTGTTTCGAGCTAATTTTTGCTGTAAATCTTTACTAGGTTCATGGTTATTGAAATATTGAGCATAAATGTGTAAAATGATACATTTTTGTCACTTTGATTTTACATTTAATGGAATTTTTAGCACTTCTAATTTTTATTCTAAAATACTGAAAAATAACAAATTTTCAAATGGGGCAAAAAAGGAAGCACACGGACCCTGCCTGATTTAGAAAGAACAACCCTTTCTTAATTGATATGCAAAATATTAACAAAAGTTTAATACCTAAACTTTTCTATAGAGGGTAAAATTTGGCAAAAATGGCTGAGAAATTGTTAAACTTTGAGGACCATAAATATGAAGCTCTGTATGCAGATTTGAACACATTATTGATGATTTTTAGATAAAAATTTGAAATGATTTTGGCAAAAATCTTTTCCTGGACAGCACAGGCCTTAGAGGAAGCTAATCAAAATTAAGAAAAAAAATATTCTCCAATATTTTTTATCATAACACTACCGGTACATATACACAAAAAAAGTGAAACCATCATAGCAGTCACAAAATGGAAGTACTTAAATAAGGGATCGTTGCTCCGGATTCAGCCGCCCTAGCACTTCATCGTGAAAGCTTCTTGATATGTTTTATTAAACATTTCAATTTTAACAAAAATTTATTTAAAAAAAATGAAATGGGATCAAACAACAGAGAGTGTTTATTTAACATGCGACTGCAGATTTCTGTCGTGCAAAATCAAAGAGTAAATGGAAATAAAAGTATAAACTACTTTGTATTTATAACAAATATGAGCGCAAATCAATCTTGTTTCATGGTATGCTGTGGTAGACATGTGTAGCCTTTTCATTCGAAAATGGTTTGAATTAAAATTTATTATATAAAACGTAAGATTTATTTCAACTTTGTTGTGCTTAAAGTTATATGTGCTGTAAATTTCATACTCACGAATCAAGAGGAGTTTTGATATGTTATTCACTGCCAAACATTTTGAGAATTACAATACTTTAATTGTTTAGGTTTTGATTTTGCAAAGTGAAGTTACCGCTCAACATTAATTTTGGGAGTAGTGCCTGCCAAAAATCGTGATATTTACGCCTACAGTGTTGTAAAAATACTACATACCAAGATGGCCAGGTTGTGGTCAACCAATCAAATACGCATTTTTACAATAATATAAGTAATTATTAAGTGACTTCCCCAGATATGGTTTTTCCTAACCATACATCAAGCATAAAACAAGAATTTTTTCAATGTGTTAATTCTGGGATTTTGCAAATGCTTATAAAGTGTCATACACGTTTTTGTCATTGCCTTTGAATGATATTCACCACTTAAAGATGCTCCACCGCTGACAACTGGTATTTTTTCACTTTCAAAAACAGGAGCAGACGATTTCGTATCTTTCTTCAGTTACAAAAGTTACTTACTTTACACCATTACCACCACTGAAAAGTTTGAGCTTCTTTTTTTACTTCAAGTTAAAAATATGAAAAATAATTAATTGCATCCCGAAAAAATTCCGTGTCACTATATCATATATGGAAGGAAGTACTGATTGCGCACGCACCAAAGGCGAAATAAATTATTTTATATTATTTTTTGTGTTAATTAGACATATATATACATGATCAAACACCAATTTTTGTTCAACTGATGAATATCATTTATGCTTTGTCGGCGGTGGAGCATCTTTAATTATCAAACCTAACTGTTTCCAATACAGCACTTAAGAAACAATAGCATGTGCATTTTTTGCCCAGTTATACTTAACTTAAACGTTGCAATAATGTACATGATTTGCTTATATGGAGAAGTTTTGATACCGGGTATGTTAAAACTTAATATTTGTGTTTGATATATGTTTAAAAGTTTCTGGAGAGGACACCTACCATCTATATCAAAAGCAATCACAGCTGGAGTTATTATGGACGATTATTTGATAGAAGTGTAAGTAATTTTAACTTCTACAAAATTCAGAATATCAGTGCACCTTGTTTTGTTTAGGAAATGTTAGGTCCATTTATCTTGAATTGTGTGATAGATACTGTATAAACAGCCGACAAAAATATATATCATTTAACCATACACTTGTTTAGCATACGTTCATAACAATATTGTTCGCATTAATTCTACATCCTCTTAAAATTCTTCTTCTTCTTTAACTTACATTCTACTTTCATCTATCCATTTAAAATATTGTGTGGTATCATGCTTCCCAGAGTCCTCGACTCACAAAAGACATCAGCACCACTTCATGTCTGACTGAAATAAATTTGTTAAGAACAATTATACATTTTTGAGTTATTTGTGTTATCAATGCTGAGGGTTAATTTTTTATCAACAGGTCCAAGACGTACGGACTTATTTTTCGCCTGTGGTTATGGAATCAGGTTATTGTTGTTGTGTTAGATCCGGATTTTATAAAGGTAATCCTTGATAATCAGATCATCCAATTTTATAAACACCAGACAGGTATCCTTTTATCCTTAATATTCGCAATGTCAAGATTGCTTCATTGGCTCGTCTTCTTTGTCGAAATGACTTGGGGAGTAATTTATAATTTTAATTCTCGTGAGAGTGAGGAAGGCGCTCTACTGTCATGTTTGTCCTAACCTCCATAACAGTATTAATTTCCAGGATGTGCTGGTGACCGGTAACCATCCAAAATCGAGACGTATCTATTCTTCATCAACTGGCGTGTTCGGTGCAAGGTAAAAAGTGTCTCTACTGGCATAGTCCATAAATTGATCACATGTTTTAATTAAACGAGTTTTCATGCAACCACATAAGCAAAAGGACAATTCAGAAAAGATAACCTTGAGATATCTTTTCAATTCAATGCTTCGCTAAGGTGATTTATTTATTTTCCATTGTATGTATTAAATATAGATGGCATTATGTTAAACTATACGTTTTAGAACAAATTGATATGAGTAAGAATATTTTGATATAATTTCAGGTTTGTTAATGAGGGACTTTTAACACAAGTTGATAATAAACTCTGGATACTGCAGCGAATGCATTTCGATAAATGGTTCAAACCACAGTAAGTCAATTCACGTTTAAAACAGAGTTATTCCGGCAAACGCTATCTTATGCACTGTTGGCATCACATTTATCGTGAAGGGACTATTCAGGTATGTCATAAGTGTATTATTCGACTTTCCTTATGAAACATACAACAAAAAATATTGATGAATTCGACGGCATATTATAATTGATAACGTTGAAATTCCAAATCGGATAGCATTTACGATTAAGCAGGTGCAATACAAACGCTGTACCCATTTCCGAGCCGATGTCACGCAGGTTAAAGAAATGCAATACATATCCAACGAGGAGTTGGTTTTTCACATAATAAGGTAAACACATTATTGTAAGAGCTATTTCAGTAGTTCTAGACTTACTCCACTGTCACTTGTCAAGGTTCGGCATACACGACATGTAAATGCGGACAGCGAGCAAGTACGTGTATCAAGATTCCACACATGTTTCACCAAAGTGGGCTTTTCTGACACATAACAATGAATACTTCAATTACTCTCACTTCAATAAGAACTGTTTTGTTTCCTGATATATGTGGAATTTCCAATGCGCTCTTAGACTGAATTGTGAATTGTCCCTTTAAGAGAATCTACATTATACCAAAAGTAAAAGAAGAATTACAATGACTTTTAAGTTATATCGTGTAGCATAAGCAAGAATGATATCAAGTTCAGCGATAAAACTTATCACTTTGTGGAAACTGTAAGCAGCATTCAGTAGGAAGAATTGTTTAATGAAAACTCTTCAACAGTAGACCACATTACAAGGAATATAAATATGTTTGTTATCGGAGATCTCTTAAGGATAGACATGAAAGAGCGATCTGAATCCACGTGACACCAGATTTTGTATAGATTTTTTTTTCTGTTACATATTCACGGAGAGAAATGTTCGTGCATTTGTCAATATTACGAGCATATTAAGGTATATAGGTCAGTACTTTAAACTGAATTTAAGACCTCGCAAATAATAGCAACCAAGTATTTTGAAATACTGTTAAAATAGACAAATAGAAAAAAAAAACTCTATCCACATACTTCCGTATCTTGTTTTCCTTGTTCTGAAGTTTTGTATATCTAACATACGCATATATTTACATTTATTTTATGGAATATCGCTGTACTTTTTTTCCTCTATTTATACAACAATTAAGCTGCATTCGACAATTTGAAAATGAATTCAACGAGTTCGCCAACCGTTATACACAGGTATTGGAGCTATCTGCGGATGGAAGGACAGAGGTACAGACGTTAGACACCTTTAACAAGCTGACCATGCACTTGATTTACAAGGTGTGTTTTCATGTAGAGCTCAATCGAGTCTATCAAACATCAAATAAATCAATAAAATAGATTTAACCGTACAAAAGATAAATCAATTTAAATGAAATTCTAACATAAATTTAGAAAAGAATATGGCCCCCAAAACAGATAATAAAATTCTAGGAAGACAGATGTTTGAACTCGTGGTATGCCACAATGTCGTTATGAGTATTGACGAATAAAAAACAAACTGCGAAAGATCAATTTCACCTGTCAATTCAAAACAGTAGTAACTTCATCTCAACGGTTTATTTTTTCATGCATACAATAATTTTTATTAAGGAGAGTCGTCCTATTGATAACTATTTCGTTTAGATTTTTCTAGGCTTACAGGGTTCATATAAATGGAAATAGTGGGTCTCCATAAAATAAATCGAAATGTCTCTATTGTAGGTTGCATGTAACGTTGGGGCCGTTGGATGGTCACAATCATCCATTTGTTACTAACATGAAGACAACATTTCCCGGAATCGCAGAACAAATCGTCAATCCGTTTGCAGCTGTAAGTTAATCCTTAGAAACACCAAGATAACCCGGGAATGGACACTGTTGACCTCGGCTTTATCGTGTTGACCAATGATCAGGATAGTGACATCCACGTTCAACTCACGGTCTAGAGAGCGTGGTAGAAATGGAATATTTCCTTTCTTTTTTTTTACATAAAAAACACAATTGTTTGAAGCATGAAAAAAATATACTACTTTGTTTTTTAAATATGTTCATTCGTAAGATTCATTTAGAGATGCTAGCAGCTATATGCAAAATCAATTTACAATTATAATATTTCGTAAAATTGTTTTGAAAGTTCACAGAAGCACAGATGGTCATGCAGTATGTCATACATGTTTCAGATAAATCCGCTTAAATGGAAATTTCGTTGTGTTGTTCGTGAATCTGTAAATTTTATCCGACAATGTGCAGAAAAGGAGATGCTTGACAGAAAGATTGCAAAACGGAACGGTGAATATGCACCTAATGACCTTTTGGAGAATATAATGGAATTAAAAGGTAACTATTCTGGGTAATCTATGGATATGTCACATCGTCTCATTTTACACGAAATGATAGATGTCTAAGTAGGAATCGAATATAAATGTTACAAGGAGAAGACATACTATTGTAAGCGTGGATAAGTCAGTTAGTAAGCTGTTCGCGGTTTGGTCATTGTCGGGATATGCATCTAAAGTTTAATTATTTACATATCAAGATTTGAATTGAGTGATATATATGCGCATGGACATGTTCGCAGTGATGTAATGAAAGCGAAAGTTCCTATTCCACGACTAATTCACTTTTACAGTTATGCAATACGACAATAAAAAGGCCCATGCTTTCAGTACATTAATATAATTAATCAATACAACCATCAATTTTAGCGAGCGGATAATCTTCGCGGTCGATAATAAATCGTGAAACTGTTTAAAGTACAGGTAAAGTGGAACTCCCAAAGTTTGTCGTGAAATTGAATATCCAGGAAACTGTTTAAAGTACAGGTAAAGCGGGACTCCTAAAGTCTGTTCTGAAATAAAATTTCCACGAAGAGTCATAAGGAATAAAAAAAAACCGCTAAATTAAGTCGTCTCGGAAATAGATTGATTTACAGTAATGTTATCATTAGGTGCAAAAACTAAAATCATCGATTGTTCAATTAAAATAAATTACTTTCTTGACTAATTATACGTTTTTTGCAGAGATACTTCCAAATCGTTAATTGTTTCAGAATAACATCCCGGAATAATAACAGACGACGTTTTATTGGACAATTTCCTTACATTTATTTTGGCAGGTAAACTCAATGTTTAAGCCAGTAAGTGCTGACAATATCTTTTCTATTGTTTCATGTGGTTGACTGTCAACACTTTTAACTTACAATAAGATGAGAGTTTTTCTAAGATGTTAAATTCCTTTAAAACGAAAGTGTTATAATCTGAATGTCGGCGTATTTCATGCATGAAAATTCCAGAATCTAAACAAAGTCACACGCAATTAGAGTTGTATAGAAAAGAAAAAATATACGTTGTGTTTTATATAAGATATTAATATGAAAATATTGTGCTTCGTTTAATGATATAGGACATTAACATGAATATATTGTATTTCGTTTTGTAATACAGGACATTAATATGAATATATTGTACTGTTATGATACATGACAAGAAACATTAGCCAATGCCTTGTCCTTCACGCTTCTACTCCTCGCCAAGAACCCTGAATGTTACAGTCGGTAAGACTCAGTATCAGATACCTTGTATGCTTGTTTCCATTAAATGTGGTTTTAAGTAGTTTTCAAAATGGTTTGGAAGTAAAGAAAGAAGATAATAAAAAACAAAACGCGATTGATACTACAAAGTCCATGTTGATTTAGAACATTCCGGACTTCTCCGATTTTTTTACAATCTTCATCATCAAACACAGATTCTATTTTAGAAATCAAAATTTATTTTAAACTCGTTTTACATTAACATTTTCATATAACATAATGAAGTTTTAAGGCACTTTGAGCGTAAATTCAAAATGAAAAATGAATTAGAAAAAAATACATTAACACTATCATGAACAACAAATTGAACATTTTCAGACATTTTTATGAAGACACATGGCTATATACATTACATTATACATGTATCGATAACATTTCAACACACACAATAGTAGAAAGAGTTTCTAAAATAAATGAGGTAGTAAACGATTCCTAAAAATAGATTTTGTTTCTCAAGACTTCAACAAGAAGTGGATGAAAACGTTGGCTCTATATCTGTGGTTACCACAAACGAATTTGAAAAGTTGACTTACTTGGACATGGTATTGAAAGAGACACTTAGGCTGTATCCTGTTGCCAAGACAACATTCCGGGAAACAGCGAAGGACTATAAACTCGGGGCTCACTGTATACCTGCAGGCACAGATATGATGGTATGTAAAATAGGCCCATATTACAATAGATCGGTACTTATAGGTAAACTCTACCTATGGCCACAGTAACACGACGGGGGAAATTATCTGAAGGCACAGACAAGATCGTAAGTAATATTTTTGGATTATTATTCAACATAGAATTGATGTGGCCAGTAGCATAGACTACATCACTTTATATGGCATGAACTAAGCAAAAGAGCATCAAAACATTTACAAATGTATGATTAATTCAATCATCATCTTATAATTATGTTCTATTTTTTCTAACAACTGAACTGTTTAATTATTTAACAGTTGAATGTAGCTTAATCTATATGTGTTTTTTAAATCTTTCAGAGTGAATTCATAAATACAGCATACTTGGTTTAACCCCCCCCCCCCCCTCACTAACAATCTTACTTTAAATACACAGAATCTAGTTTCCATGACTGGCCACAAACCTCATGGGTGGATGACCAATGACTAGTAGGCCTATATGGACATTTGCTGGTCTGTATCCTATGGGTGGAGGGAAACCTCTCACTGAATACTGGATTCAGTACCAATCACCTTTTGAAACCTGGCAATAATCCTCTATATACATACACTTTTTGACAAATAAACACCATTGAAACATATCTGTAACTATAAACTTCCATATTCAAATTTTACATCTGATAATTATAATGTATGTTTATACTGTTATATATTATAAACAACACTGTATATCTTATGTAATTTGCTATGCATCTGTTACTTAGGGAGAGAACTCACATAGGCCATAACTGTTGTTCAATCATTTTTCAAATAAATTTTTGATATAAAATTTGTTGAAATTAAAAAAAAAATGTATGTTTGAAATTACTTTTGGTGAGTTATTTTCAGATAATAATTTAACACAACATTTCATTCCAGTTAAAAATATATACTTACGAATGTTGTTAACCCATATTGCTAAAAAGGATTTTTTTTATGAAATGCTATCCTTACCTCTCTTAATACAAGGTGTACACACCATGTAGGGATGAACACCTTGTATTGGACATGATTCTTATTTACCATGGAATTTACTTTTCATACCTTAACACCAGGTTAGTTTCTACGCAACATCTAGAGTTGAGCACAATGTGAGAGATCCCACTCAGTTCCGACCGGACCGATTCGACAGAAACAGCACAGAAAAGTTAGTAATCGTTCAATAGTGTGTTATATAGATCGTGATTTAATTATCTAATCATCCAGCATGGTTACGATAATATGTCAATCATTTTGTATTAGCTGTATTTGAACCTTATGAAATAAGAATATTATCTTTTCAGGCCATGTAAATATGTGTCGACACCATTTTCAGCTGGACCCCACATATGCATCGGGAAAACGTTTGCGGAGGTAGGTTCATTATTGATGTTTAATTCTATAAGGAACAGAGCTATCTGAGATCAATTATAGATTGTATCACAGCTTATCAACTGTTAAACATACCAATTACTTTGTTGTAAGTATCAGCCTATAAAAAGGTCATATTTACCAAACGTATAAGTTATCAAACCAACTTCATCTTGTCAAAAAAACATCTATTTCAATTCTGCAACACTGCGCTGCAATGTTACGGAAAAATATTATGAAAACAATCAATATATATATAATGACTGGTAGAACGAACTGTATGTACTTTATGGAAAATGCTATCGTTGGGGTATGAAGACGAAAAATAATTTCAGGTGTTTTAGAAATGTAAATCTATTTATAATATTCGAGTTTCTTGTTTACAACGTTATGTGATTTTATAGGCTAAGAATAAAATCTTGTCGTCGATAATGTTAGCTATCATAATACCAACAGATTTTCATATGCGATACAATTCCGCACGCTGTAAAATTTCGAGAAAATAAATCTGCAGGAAAGATTCACTCACAATGACAACAGGGCAATTTTACGACGTGTAATTTACCGACTATTAGTCGATTAGTTTCACCTTCTTAAATAGCCGTGCAAAGTCAATGAATGTATGCTTCTGCTAGTCGACTTGATTTTACCTGTATCATGTTTACGTGGTTTGTCATCTTTATGTCTACTAGTCGACTTTACCTGTATCATGTTTACGTGGTATGTCATCTTTATGTCTACTAGTCAACTTTACATTATCATGCTTACGTGGTTTGTCATCTGTATGTCTACTAGTCGACTTTACATTATCATGTTTATGTGGTTTGTCATCTGTATGTCTACTAGTCAACTTTACATGTATCATGCTTACGTGGTTTGTCATCTGTATGTCTAGTAGTCAACTTTACATTATCATGCTTACGTGGTTTGTCATCTGTATGTCTACTAGTCAACTTTACATTATCATGCTTACGTGGTTTGTCATCTTTATGTCTACTAGTCAACTTTACATGTATCATGCTTACGTGGTTTGTCATCTGTATGTCTACTAGTCGACTTTACATTATCATGTTTACGTGGTTTGTCATCTTTATGTCTACTAGTCGACTTTACATTATCATGTTTACGTGGTTTGTCATCTTTATGTCTACTAGTCAACTTTACATGTATCATGCTTACGTGGTTTGTCATCTTTATGTCTACAAGTCAATTTTACATGTATCATGTTTACGTGGTTGGTCATCTTTATGTCTACTAGTCAACTTTACATGTATCATATTTACATGGTTTGTCATCTTTATGTCTACTAGCCAACTTTACATGTATCATGTTTACATGGTTTGTCATCTTTATGTCTACTAGTCGACTTAACGTGTATCATGCTTACGTTGTTTGCCATCTTTATGTCTACTAGCCAACTTTACATGTATCATGTTTACGTGGTTTGTCATCTTTATGTCTACTAGTCAACTTTACATTATCATGTTTACATGGTTTGTCATCTGTATGTCTACTAGCCAACTTTACATGTATCATGTTTACGTTGTTTGTAATATGTATGTCTACTAGTCAACTTTACATGTATCATGCTTACGTGGTTTGTCATCTTTATGTCTACTAGTCAACTTTACATGTATCATGTTTACGTGGTTTGTCATCTGTATGTCTACTAGTCAATTTTACATCATCATGTTTACGTGGTTTGACATCTGTATGTCTACTAGTCAACTTTACATGTATCATGCTTATGTGGTTTGTCATCTGTATGTCTACTATCGATTTACTTATCTGTTGTGTTTGTCATCTTTTGTCTACTAGTCAACTTTACATTATCATGTTTACGTGGTTTGTCATCTTTTTGTCTACTAGTCAACTTTACATTATCATGTTTACGTGGTTTGTCATCTGTATGTCTACTAGTCAACTTTCCATTATCATGTTTACGTGGTTTGTAATCTGTATGTCTACTAGTCAACTTTACATGTATCATGTTTACGTGGTTTGTCATCTGTATGTCTACTAGTCAACTTTACATGCATCATGCTTACGTGGTTTGTCATCTGTATGTCTACTAGTCAACTTTCCATTATCATGTTTACGTGGTTTGTCATCTGTATGTCTACTAGTCAACTTTACATGTATCATGTTTACGTGGTTGGTCATCTGTATGTGTACTAGTCAACTTTACATGTATCATGTGCTTACGTGTGTAATCTGTTTCTACTAGTCAACTTTACATCTGTTTATGGTTTGTCATCTGTATGTCTACTAGTCAACTTTACATTATCATGTTTACGTGGTTTGTCATCTTTATGTCTACTAGTCAACTTTACATTATCATGTTTACGTGGTTTGTCATCTGTATGTCTACTAGTCGACTTTACATGTATCATGTTTACGTGGTTTGTCATCTGTATGTCTACTAGTCAACTTTACATTATCATGTTTACGTGGTTTGTCATCTGTATGTCTACTAGTCGACTTTACATGTATCATGTTTACGTGGTTTGTCATCTGTATGTCTACTAGTCAACTTTGCATTATCATGTTTACGTGGTTTGTCATCTTTATGTCTACTAGCCAACTTTACATGTATCATGTTTACGTGGTTTGTCATCTGTATGTCTACTAGTCAACTTTACATTATCATGTTTACGTGGTTTTGTCATCTGTATGTCTACTAGTCAACTTTACATTATCATGCTTTACGTGGTTTGTCTATCTGTATGTCTACTAGTCAACTTTACATTATCATGTTTACGTGGTTTGTCATCTGTATGTCTACTAGTCGACTTTACATTATCATGTTTACGTGGTTTGTCATCTTTATGTCTACTAGTCAACTTTACATTATCATGTTTACGTGGTTTGTAATCTGTATGTCTACTAGTCAACTTTACATTATCATGCTTACGTGGTTTGTCATCTGTATGTCTACTAGTCGACTTTACATTATCATGTTTACGTGGTTTTGTCATCTGTATGTCTACTAGTCAACTTTATCATTATCATGTTTACGTGGTTTGTCATCTGTATGTCTACTAGTCAACTTTACATGTATCATGTTTACGTGGTTTGTCATCTGTATGTCTACTAGTCGACTTTACATTATCATGTTTACGTGGTTTGTCATCTGTATGTCTACTAGTCAACTTTACATTATCATGCTTACGTGGTTTGTCATCTGTATGTCTACTAGTCAACTTTACATTATCATGTTTACGTGGTTTGTCATCTGTATGTCTACTAGTCAACTTTACATGTATCATGTTTACATGGTTTGTCATCTGTATGTCTACTAGTCAACTTTACATGTATCATGTTTACGTGGTTTGTCATCTGTATGTCTACTAGTCAACTTTACATTATCATGTTTACGTGGTTTGTCATCTGTATGTCTACTAGTCAACTTTACATTATCATGTTTACGTGGTTTGTCATCTGTATGTCTACTAGTCAACTTTACATGTATCATGTTTACGTGGTTTGTCATCTGTATGTCTACTAGTCACTTTTACAATATTATCATGTTTACGTGGTTTGTCATCTGTATGTCTACTAGTCGACTTTACATGTATCATGTTTACGTGGTTTGTCATCTGTATGTCTACTAGTCGACTTTACATTATCATGTTTACGTGGTTTGTCATCTGTATGTCTACTAGTCGACTTTACATTATCATGTTTACGTGGTTTGTCATCTGTATGTTCTACTAGTCGACTTTACATGTATCATGTTTACGTGGTTTGTCATCTGTATGTCTACTAGTCGACTTTACATGTATCATGTTTACGTGGTTTGTCATCTGTATGTCTACTAGTCGACTTTTACATGTATCATGCTTACGTGGTTTGTCATCTTTATGTTTACTAGTCGACTTTACATGTATCATGTTTACGTGGTTTGTCATCTGTATGTCTACTAGTCGACTTTACATGTATCATGTTTACGTGGTTTGTCATCTTTATGTCTACTAGTCGACTTTACATGTATCATGTTTACGTGGTTTGTCATCTGTATGTCTACTAGTCAACTTTACATGTATCATGTTACGTGGTTTGTCACTGTATGTCTACTAGTCGACTTTACATGTATCATGTTTACGTGGTTTGTCATCTGTATGTCTACTAGTCGACTTTACATGTATCATGCTTTACGTGGTTTGTCATCTGTATGTCTACTAGTCGACTTTACATGTATCATGTTTACGTGGTTTGTCATCTTTATGTCTACTAGTCGACTTTACATGTATCATGTTTACGTGGTTTGTCATCTTTATGTCTACTAGTCGACTTTACATGTATCATGTTTACGTGGTTTGTCATCTGTATGTCTACTAGTCGACTTTACATGTATCATGTTTACGTGGTTTGTCATCTGTATGTCTACTAGTCGACTTTTACATGTATCATGTTTACGTGGTTTGTCATCTGTATGTCTACTAGTCAACTTGATTTTACATGTATCATGTTTACGTGGTTTGTCATCTTTATGTCTACTAGTCAACTTTACTTTACATGTATCATGTTTGTCATCTGTATGTTTGTCATCTTTCATGTTTACGTGGTCTGTCATCTAGTCAACTTTACATGTATCATGTTTACGTGGTTTGTCATCTGTATGTCTACTAGTCGACTTTACATTATCATGTTTACGTGGTTTGTCATCTGTATGTCTACTAGTCGACTTTACATTATCATGTTTACGTGGTTTGTCATCTTTATGTCTACTAGTCGACTTTACATTATCATGTTTACGTGGTTTGTCATCTTATGTCTACTAGTCGACTTTACATTATCATGTTTACGTGGTTTGTCATCTTTATGTCTACTAGCCGACTTTACATGTATCATGTTTACGTGGTTTGTCATCTGTATGTCTACTAGTCGACTTTACATGTATCATGCTTACGTGGTTTGTCATCTTTATGTCTACTAGTCGACTTTACATGTATCATGTTTACGTGGTTTGTCATCTTTATGTCTACTAGTCAACTTTACATGTATCATGTTTACGTGGTTTGTCATCTTTATGTCTACTAGTCAACTTGATTTTACCTGTATCATGTTTACGTGGTTTGTCATCTTTATGTCTACTAGTCGACTTTACATGTATCATGTTTACGTGGTTTGTCATCTTTATGTCTACTAGTCAACTTGATTTTACCTGTATCATGTTTACGTGGTTTGTCATCTGTATGTCTACTAGTCGACTTTACATTATCATGTTTACGTGGTTTGTCATCTGTATGTCTACTAGTCGACTTTACATTATCATGTTTACGTGGTTTGTCATCTGTATGTCTACTAGTCGACTTTACATGTATCATGTTTACGTGGTTTGTCATCTTTATGTCTACTAGTCGACTTTACATTATCATGTTTACGTGGTTTGTCATCTGTATGTCTACTAGTCGACTTTACATGTATCATGTTTACGTGGTTTGTCATCTTTATGTCTACTAGTCGACTTTACATGTATCATGTTTACGTGGTTTGTCATCTTTATGTCTACTAGTCGACTTTACATGTATCATGTTTACGTGGTTTGTCATCTTTATGTCTACTAGTCGACTTTACATGTATCATGTTTACGTGGTTTGTCATCTTTATGTCTACTAGTCGACTTTACATGTATCATGTTTACGTGGTTTGTCATCTTTATGTCTACTAGTCGACTTTACATGTATCATGTTTACGTGGTTTGTCATCTTTATGTCTACTAGTCAACTTGATTTTACCTGTATCATGTTTACGTGGTTTGTCATCTGTATGTCTACTAGTCGACTTTACATGTATCATGTTTACGTGGTTTGTCATCTTTATGTCTACTAGTCGACTTTACATGTATCATGTTTACGTGGTTTGTCATCTGTATGTCTACTAGTCAACTTTACATGTATCATGTTTACGTGGTTTGTCATCTGTATGTCTACTAGTCGACTTTACATGTATCATGTTTACGTGGTTTGTCATCTTTATGTCTACTAGTCAACTTTACATTATCATGTTTACGTGGTTTGTCATCTGTATGTCTACTAGTCGACTTGATTTTACATGTATCATGTTTACGTGGTTTGTCATCTTTATGTCTACTAGTCGACTTTACATTATCATGTTTACGTGGTTTGTCATCTTTATGTCTACTAGTCACTTTACATTATCATGTTTACGTGGTTTGTCATCTTTATGTCTACTAGTCACTTTACATGTATCATGTTTACGTGGTTTGTCATCTTTATGTCTACTAGTCAACTTTACATGTATCATGTTTACGTGGTTTGTCATCTTTAACTACTAGTCGACTTGATTTTACATGTATCATGTTTACGTGGTTTGTCATCTTTATGTCTACTAGTCGACTTGATTTTACATGTATCATGTTTACGTGGTTTGTCATCTTTATGTCTACTAGTCGATGATTTTACATGTATCATGTTTACGTGGTTTGTCATCTTTATGTCTACTAGTCGACTTTACATGTATCATGTTTACGTGGTTTGTCATCTTTATGTCTACTAGTCGACTTTACATGTATCATGTTTACGTGGTTTGTCATCTGTATGTCTACTAGTCGACTTTACATTATCATGTTTACGTGGTTTGTCATCTGTATGTCTACTAGTCGACTTTACATTATCATGTTTACGTGGTTTGTCATCTCTATGTCTACTAGTCAACTTTACATGTATCATGTTTACGTGGTTTGTCATCAGTCTTTATGTCTACTAGTCAACTTTACATGTATCATGTTTACGTGGTTTGTCATCTTTATGTCTACTAGTCGACTTTACATGTATCATGTTTACGTGGTTTGTCATCTGTATGTCTACTAGTCGACTTTACATTATCATGTCATGTTTACGTGGTTTGTCATCTGTATGTCTACTAGTCGACTTTACATTATCATGTTTACGTGGTTTGTCATCTTTATGTCTACTAGTCACTTTACATGTATCATGTTTACGTGGTTTGTCATCTTTATGTCTACTAGTCGACTTTACATGTATCATGTTTACGTGGTTTGTCATCTGTATGTCTACTAGTCGACTTTACATGTATCATGTTTACGTGGTTTGTCATCTGTATGTCTACTAGTCAACTTTACATTATCATGTTTACGTGGTTTGTCATCTGTATGTCTACTAGTCGACTTTACATTATCATGTTTACGTGGTTTGTCATCTGTATGTCTACTAGTCGACTTTACATTATCATGTTTACGTGGTTTGTCATCTGTATGTCTACTAGTCGACTTTACATGTATCATGTTTACGTGGTTTGTCATCTGTATGTCTACTAGTCGACTTTACATGTATCATGTTTACGTGGTTTGTCATCTGTATGTCTACTAGTCGACTTTACATGTATCATGTTTACGTGGTTTGTCATCTTTATGTCTACTAGTCAACTTTACATGTATCATGCTTACGTGGTTTGTCATCTGTATGTCTACTAGTCGACTTTACATGTATCATGTTTACGTGGTTTGTCATCTGTATGTCTACTAGTCGACTTTACATGTATCATGTTTACGTGGTTTGTCATCTGTATGTCTACTAGTCAACTTTACATTATCATGTTTACGTGGTTTGTCATCTGTATGTCTACTAGTCAACTTTACATTATCATGTTTACGTGGTTTGTCATGTTATGTACTATAGACTTACATGTCTTACGTGGTTTGTCATCTGTATGTCTACTAGTCGACTTTACATGTATCATGTTTACGTGGTTTGTCATCTTTATGTCTACTAGTCGATTTACATTATCATGTTTACGTGGTTTGTCATCTTTATGTCTACTAGTCAACTTTACATGTATCATGTTTACGTGGTTTGTCATCTGTATGTCTACTGTCGACTTTACATGTATCATGTTTACGTGGTTTGTCATCTGTATGTCTACTAGTCGACTTTACATGTATCATGTTTACGTGGTTTGTCATCTGTATGTCTACTAGTCGACTTTACATTATCATGTTTACGTGGTTTGTCATCTGTATGTCTACTGTCGACTTTACATGTATCATGTTTACGTGGTCTCTGTCTTCTTTAATGTATCTAGGTCATCTTGAGTCTATTTTACATGTATCATGTTTACGTGGTTTGTCATCTTTATGTCTACTAGTCGACTTTACATGTATCATGTTTACGTGGTTTGTCATCTTTATGTCTACTAGTCAACTTTACATTATCATGCTTACGTGGTTTGTCATCTTTATGTCTACTAGTCGACTTTACATGTATCATGTTTACGTGGTTTGTCATCTTTATGTCTACTAGTCGACTTTACATTATCATGTTTACGTGGTTTGTCATCTTTATGTCTACTAGTCGACTTTACATTATCATGTTTACGTGGTTTGTCATCTGTATGTCTACTAGTCGACTTTACATTATCATGTTTACGTGGTTTGTCATCTGTATGTCTACTAGTCGACTTTACATGTATCATGTTTACGTGGTTTGTCATCTTTATGTCTACTAGTCAACTTTACATTATCATGTTTACGTGGTTTGTCATCTTTATGTCTACTAGTCGACTTTACATGTATCATGTTTACGTGGTTTGTCATCTTTATGTCTACTAGTCGACTTTACATGTATCATGTTTACGTGGTTTGTCATCTGTATGTCTACTAGTCGACTTTACATGTATCATGTTTACGTGGTTTGTCATCTTTATGTCTACTAGTCAACTTTACATTATCATGTTTACGTGGTTTGTCATCTGTATGTCTACTAGTCAACTTTACATTATCATGTTTACGTGGTTTGTCATCTTTATGTCTACTAGTCAACTTTACATTATCATGTTTACATTGTTTGTCATCTTTATATATTGTTGATCATTTGGTTCTGTTAATGGTTTTCCATGGTCTTGTTCTTCTTAACAGATGGCGATGAAAACAATAATTGTGAAGATTATGCAGAATTTTGAATTTGAGCTGGCCCCTGGTCAAACAAGCGAAATAAGGGACAATGCAACTAAACAGCCCAAAGATGGTGTGAAGTGTTACTTCCGGCAACGAAGCAATAATGTTGGCATCCGTTAGAATATTGCATATACATCATTAAAAACAAACGAACTGTTCTTGTGTTCCTTTATAAATTCTTAATTTATGAAATAATATTTCATTGCATCATGTCATCTGAAACTGCAAAATAGCCTTTTCATGAGATAATCCGTTTGCAATTACACTAAACGCCAATGTTTGGTTTGAATCATTCATGTTGTTTTTAGATCCCAGATTGTAACAGACTTCGCTAGGTACCAAGGTTTTCCATCAACGACAATACATGATATATCCTTATAAATCTTCACAGAAGTACTCACATTTTCACGAGAATAAGAGAGCTTGACAAAACATAATCCGAAAGGAAACCCAGAAATAGAAAAGTGTCTACCAATAAACATGAAATAGATAGGATATGTCTACTCAGAGATGATTGCTTGGGGGTTAACAGATTCAATTGTTTATTGACAATATCATAAACTGCAATTAAGCCTAATATCACCATGCCTGAAGGCACATGAATGGTATATAAGTCTGAAACAAAGACGCTTCAGACTCCGGGACGTCTAATTACTGCACCTAGCATCATACCTCAGTTATACTAACGCATGCGCCATACTAAATAGTCAACTATTGACTGTTGACATGGTCATCTTAAACAGTAACCCCATGCACTATCTAAGAGTGTGGAATATTTTGCGTTAGAAGATAAAAATGCTGATGCGTCTGCATATGAGATGAATTGTGGGAAAAGCTGTCGAAGAAACAAGATGGATACGATGAATAAAAAGAAAGGTAAGCGTAGAATATGTTTTAGTCTATTTAATAGAATTTCTACTGTACGGTAAATGATCATTTAAATCATAAATAAAGGATGATTATTTTAGCATTAGCATATGAACCTTGAGAAGGAATGTGAAGTTTTACACTACAAAATGGGATATTTCGATGAACCACGTAACGTGTAACTAAAGCAAAATTAATTTATTATCGACCAAGATTGACCAGTTTTAAAAAAACAGAAAGAATTATCTCATGCTACTGGTCCAGTTTCAAGACTCAACCTACAGTAGGCCTTTCAGAACTTGACAAGAAGTAGTTCAAAGATTTTAGGAATTTTGGCCCCTGTGATCCCATCTATGCCCTATGGCATCGAGTTCCGTCGTTGTCAATATGTACGTTAATGGATTGTTGTCTGTCATCACTGTGAAGTTCTGTCCATATAGGTAGTCGTGAAACTTCTCGCAAAGTGCCCATTTAAGAGCCAGACACTCTGGCTTGTGTGCCGGATAGTTCCTCTCAGATTTACTCAAACCCCTGCTGGCGTATGCGATAACCCGTTTTCTTCTTGATTAAGGACAGCTCCTAGGCCTTTAAGGGAAGCATCAGTATGTACTTCGAAAGGCTTCTTAAAGTCCGGGTATCCGAGAATGGGTGGAGAAATCAATGCATCCTTGAGTGCTGTGAAGGCATCCTCTCGCTCAACTTCCCATTTCCATTCTCGGGTGGCAATGCATTCAATTTCCCTTTACCATTCGTCTTCCTAGGTGTAGGCATTAAATCAGTTAGGGGTCGAGCTATCTTTGAGATATCCTTTATAAATTCCCGGTAATATCCTATGAATCCGAGAAACTGCCTCACTTCCTCTGGAGTACTAGGGCGTGGCCATGTCTTTACCTTCTCCACTTTGTCGGGGTCCGGCTCTACTCCATCTGCTGAGACAATATGTCCGACATACTTAACCCTCGGCATGAAGAAAGCACATTTCTTCGGAGACAGCTTCAAGTTTGACTCTCGAATCCGCTGCAGTACTTTCTCCACCCTCAGTAGATGTTCCTCATAAGTGTCAGAAAAGATGATCAAGTCATCCAGATAAATGAAACAATACGTTAAATGAAGGTCTCCCAGGCATTCCTCCATAAGGCGCTGATACGTCGCTGGTGCGTTAGCCAGTCCAAATGGCAGTCGGTTAAATTCATAAAACCCAAGCGCTCCAACGGTAAATGCTGTTCTCGCCTTATGATCCTCATCTATTTCCAACTGGTGGTATCCGGACTTCATATCAAGCACCGTGAAGTATTTATTTCCAGCTAATGAGTCCAGGATATCTTCAATTCTTGGAAGTGCGTAGGCGTCCTTTATGGTTCTCTGGTTCATGCATATACCTGTATTACCTAACCTGCAAAAGAACACAAAGTACAAACACAGAACACTGAACATGTAACACCACAACACCCGTTACCTCACACATAACACATACATGAAATGTAAACAGGACTGTATCTCTGTTGTAGTCAGGTGTTGTCAGGAAAAACCTATAAATCCTATCCAAAAGACGTTCCCAAAAAAACAAGTACCACTATAGTTTATAGCAAAGGAAAAAAAACTAAGAAAAATAACAAAAAAATAATTAAGCGAAGAAAGTATCACTAGCTGTCTGCCAACAAACCCGAAGTCTAATTGACAACAAAAAAAAGTTCAAATTAGTCAAGTGTAAGCAAAATGAAATAAGAAAAAAAGGTATTTCATCAAAGTTTAGATGATATATAAATGACTAGTAGCAAAAAAAATCAAGTTGACCAAAGAATTATCAAGTAAACGTGTAAATCTATATTAAAGAATAAATTTCCTATCTAAATGTTCAATCACAGCTGGTTAACTTTATAATAAATGTTCTTTTCACAAATCAGGCACTTCTGGATCCTCCAACTGAATCACATGTAATTGTAATGAATACCCATAGGGATACATGTGAACTGAAAGTTCGGGGGTCAAGGCCACATCAGCAATCATGGTTAATCAACAGAGTAATACTTTACAAAGTTCCATGGTCACCTCACTGCGGTGGTCTATCACTACAGTAATAATGTAAAGTTCAGTCTTGATCAACATCACCTACCGTATGCTGTATCACAAAGCGAGTGGACATCATCCGGCATCGGGTTCACCTCCATATAGAATTCAAGGTATATTCCAAATGAAATATATGTATGTCCAACACACTAACTATATATCCAAACACAGGACTATATAGGCGTTGCACAATTCACATCAACTTTTCCATCAGGAATATATGGTAACTTGAAAACTCCAACTGAATTCCTCTCATGTTCCATGCAGGTCCCTACATGGGCGCCAATTTGTAACCGGGTTGTGAACTGGATCTTAACAATCAGAACTCATAAACATCCGGGTCGGGTTCACTGGTATTTATTCACAATAATTAGAACTGCCTGCATGTTGGTTCCAGGACCCTGAAACATATAAATAAAAGTACATTAGGATCGCTACCATAACTAACATACAACGTGTACACTAGACAAGTTATCCCTATCGAAATATCACAGTTATATAGATACAAATACATAAGTAAAACTCTATAATTTCCTATCAGTAAAGGTAGTTACCATTACCTTACAACCATGCATTAGTATGATAGATAAAAAGAAATACTTACCCTATACATTATAAATATACATAAAGAGTACAATATATACAAGGGGAGATAATCAGCTTGTCAGGTAACAAGGGGAAGTAACCCACTTGATACGAACAATGGGAAATAATCCACTTGCACACTTAACACCATTAAAACTAGTACAATATGGAAAATAGATATTATTCCAATATACACATAAATATACCAATTACATTGTGTTACATATCATAGCAAATTCAATTATATTTTACTTTATCAGATCAATATACAAAGCATTTCTAACTATAATGTGTATGTAGCTTACCTCAACTATGGGTAAAGGGTCGCTTATGACTATAATGTATACAGCAGAATACCTGCAGACATCTACATAATTTCACTGAAAGATTTATAAATAATTCAATCAGTAACAAGTAAAACCATACACAATTACTTTTAAAATACATACGCAAATTACACAGTTACTAAATTCATACTGGATTTAGAAATATGGCAAATGTAAGTTACAATCTATTTCAAATTGCACTCTATACAAAATGTATACACTTTCTCAATAATAAATTGAATCAATCTACATTTCTTAATTACCATTCTTTAGATACCAAAACAATATGTAAAAAGATAATATAAAAAGTATTAGACTTACATTTGGGTTTGTAGCTTATTGGCACGTATCATGATATAAATCTCCAAAAAGGGGAGATGTTGCTCCTTCCCCAGATCTCAAGCTACTGTCTAATTTTTGCACAAAGACTTTCCCTCCAAAAATATATCAACCAATAGGACAACAGGTCAGATAGGTCAGGTCAAGGTCAAACACTGGACTTTACTCTACATGCACACAGGACATGGACAGTACATTTAATAGTGGACACTCAAAAAGACAAGTCACATGACCATACATACTTCATACATACACAGGTAAAATCTATTTATAGCTCACCAGGCAGAGTGAGTGAGCTCACACTACATATATATATATTACTTGTATATCACAGTGCACTTACCACACTCTGTGATACATAATTCAGTGAGACATCAACATTACATTGACCTGAAAGAAGTTACTTTAAAACAAATGAAATTAAAACAATATACAACCCATGTATCAATATACAATACAATCAAATTAATAAAATACAAATTAGCTAATTAATAGTGGAATAGTCCACTTGGTCACATACAGATATCTCTTTTTCTCCTGAAAATAGACATCTTCTTTTAAATTACAGATATCTCTATTTCAAATTCTTGTCCAATTAAAAATAAAATTTTAAATTAAAATTAAAATATAGATATCTTTAATTGAATTAGAGAAGGTATCTCAATTTGAATTTAAGACATCTGTATTTGAGTCATTCTCAGAAAAGTTCCAAATTGCTGTCTTCTCTATATATTTGCTATTTTATATTTTCTCTATATATCTTTTTAGAAATATTTTAATAGGAAAAGGTTTATGTATAAGGCTTAAAACTGACTTTACCAAGAAACTAACTTTTAATGCACTTTGTTTTGAAAATGACAATGATTATGTTGAAGTTTTTTTTCAATTCAATGTAGGTCAACCACAGGACATGTCACCAGAGATATTACCCAAATTCATACTTAAACCTGACAATGCAAGTTAAAAAGCACGCATTTGAAATTCAAAAAAAAAAAAAAAAAAAAAACAATGAATTTTTTTTTTCAAAAAATTGCTTCTGAGACTTTCCCCAGTTATGACAGTGTCGTATCCAAGGAAGTGGTAGCCATTTTTCTTTTTGGTCTGCTTAGTTACCTTCACTGACCAACTCCCTATATAAAGCACGGAACTTGATACAAGTGCATCATTCCAAACAATTAGCTTGTGTCGGATACAGGAACTACTAGTTAGTTCGAATTGAGATGTTACAGTTTGTACTATGATGAAGAGTAGAAATGAAAATCTTTAAAAAATGAAGAAAACTTCTGTGGTGTTACTGTCCTTGGTGTTACGTATACCAAATAGTGATAAAAAAGTAACAACACTGACAAATTTTGGTAATACCACAGAAATAAAAGTCACACAAGAAGAAATTTAGGACATCTTTTCATTTAATTGTTGTAATATTTGATGTATATATCTTCATAGATAAAATACATTTCAAAATAATGAATCACAAATACAATCGGCAACAGTACCACCACACATAGTCTTGGTAACAGTATGGATAAACCATAGTAAACACCACAGACAAGGACAAAGAAATACTGCTTTTTTACTCCTTTTGTAACATTAGATATATTTGAAACTCTTCGAAATCATAGTTTGTTCTCTATCTAGTCCATTTTTAATCTCTAATGAATGTCATTAAGATGATCAAGAACCTTACAAAGCTTTTCAATCGGTTAACACCATGGACAAATGTATGTTGTGTTACCTTTCTCAGCGGTTAACAATCAATGTCCATAGTGTTACCAGGACAAAATATTACAAAATAATAAGTTAATAAGATGATAACAAACAACAAGAAGCCCAAGGGCCTTAACAGTCATCGGACTTCAATGGCAAAAGTCAAGGTGCCATATGTAACAACACTTTGTCAAGATCATATCGGGATCACTTTAGGCAAGTTTCAGCCAAATTGCATCGGTTTAACTTGAAAAAGTTCAAAATCTGTTTTCAAGATGGTTTGTGCCAGCCATCTTGGAATTTGGATCGACCCGAAAAATAACAACACTTGGTCGGGACCATGTCAGGATCATTTCATGCAAGTTTCAGCTAAAATGCACTGGTAGAACTTGATAATAAGTTCAAAATGTGTTTTCAAGATGGCGGCTGGTGTGGCCATTTTTGAATTCGGAATTGACCCGAAAAACGACAACACTTGGTTGGGACCATGTCAGGATCATTTCATGCAAGTTTCAGCTAAAATGCACTAGTAGAACTTGATAATAAGTTCAAATGGTGTTTTCAAGATGGCGGCTGTGGTGGCCATTTTTGAATTCGGATTGACCCGAAAAACGACAACACTTGGTTGGGACCATGTCAGGATCATTTCATGCAAGTTTCAGCTATATCGCACTGGTAGCAGTTTAGAAGAAGTGTGGAAAGTTAACGCACGGCTGATGGCGCACTGCGCAAGGCGGACGGTGGACGACTATGGACGAAACATGTTGACAATAGGTCATCCTGACCCTTCGGGTTAGAAGCCCTAAAAATGAACTTAAACTTCATGTTGAAACCAACTCCAGGCAAATCGGACCAGTGGCTAAATATCTATAAGCAGTTCAAATCTGAACAATGAAGGCTGTGACGGCCACCTTGGATTCTGGTCGGAAAAAATGAAACCAGTCAACACAACTGCAGGTCATCAGAAATAACCTCGTTAAATTTTATGGTGATCCGACTTTTCGAGAAAATGGTCGGACAAAGTCGTGACGAAAAAAGAAAATCCAGAAGAAGCAGAAGAAGAATTTAAAAGAATAATGATAACAAGATCTAATTGTGACCGATGCTGTCACATAAAGTCCCCCCAATTTCCACAGAGCCTAATTTGACAAGAGTGACCTCCCCCTGAATGATGATGTGACATTGTTTTACCGGTAAATTAATTCTATTTCCCAGAAGAAAAAAATGCTTTTTGAAAAGTCACATCATTTAAAATTAATATATTAGGCACAACAATGTCTATAATTGTATTAGATTTGTGTTCTCAATCAAGTTCCTTTTTGTTCAATTTTGACCAGTTGCATGCCGTGGCAGCTATCCTGACTCCTGGTCCGCAAAAGTTGTCCAAAAATGACCTCAAATTAGTTTTATGTCACTAGTAAAAGTATGATCTACAACTTAAAAAAATACAACAAAAATGAACTTTGACCTAAAACGGATCCCTGCTGACCAGTGAATAAAGGGAGATAACTCTAACCCATTTTTAGAAAATTTGAAACAGTCACAAAAGGACCTCTTTCACGAACAATAGAATTTTGCCCAGGATCAATTTTATTAAAACATTAATACAAACCCTTGAAATACGTTTAAAAATTTCAGAAGGTCCCAGGGGCCTGTGCTGTGGCCAAATTAAAGTTGCCCAGTAGAGGTGTATGACAGGGTTCCCTTTTTTATCCAAAAAGGTATCAAAATAATGTTTTATGTTATCAAACTGTATTATAGGCAAAATGTAGTAAATAAAATTTTGGCTACATTTTTAAGACAGAAAATGTCGAAATTTTGGGGGTTATTTTCGGCCATGTCAATTATTAACAATGATGATTCATCTACTTCCAGTTTGAGTGCACCAAAAATATTTTCTGAAAAATTGGCTCATTACCAGAAGTATTTATAGTAAAAATTTCAGAAAAATTGTGGACCGGTAAATTTGTCGTTTAAAAGTCTTAGAGAGGCAAGGTCTATTTTTAGCAATATTAAACCATGGTCGCACCACGGCCCTTTTCAATCGTAAAATTGAGAAAACAAAGAAAGTAATTTCTTAATCATATTTAATACTCGTTAGTTACATTAAATGTAAAGTAATATATGATTTTATAGCCCATATATTGAAGAATAATCAAAATATTGAGTCACAATTACAAAGTATTTCGGAATTTCAGGCAATTTCATCCACTTTTCAAGCTAGATGATGATTGCAACTGCATTCTCAGAAATATTCGTTTTATTTACAGCTGAAAGGCATATAAAGTAAAATGATAACAAAATTTAGAAAAAAATGGGTAGGAGTAGATAATTATGTAAGAGAATCAAGTTTTTACCAATTTTCACACATCCAGTATATTAGTATGTATAATGTTGTTTTTTGTTTTTGTTTTTTTTTTTTTTTTTTTTTTTTAATATTGTGCTTTCAAAGTGTCGGCAATGGCATGAAATCACACCATTTCAAGCTTTTGTGTTAAAAAAACAAAGACAAATTGATATATGATTTTTTTCTGTTCAAAATTGTATTAATTTCACTATATTTAATATTTCTTAGCAGTTGTTGATTTAGATTGTTCAGAACATATTGTGATCAATCAACTGAAGTTTGATTTCAAGTTTTTGAATTTTCTTCAGAATTTTCATGAATTCCATAAAGGTTAACTAAGAATGTTTTTTTTCGGTTTAAAAACTAATAGCATCTTTTATGGTTAATGAACCAGTCAAAAGTTTTTGAGGCCCACAGTTTTATTTTTCATAATTAGTTAGGTGTATCGTAAACACATCATACTGTCAATCAAAATGGCTTAAGGTTTATCATTTCAGGTATTAAATTTTGATTTTATAAGATATTTGGTTATCACAAGCATGAATTATACATGTCAGAGAGAGTCAAATAAATTATTTTTTTATGTAATACAAAGTTAAGTAGCATACAGTATATGTAATACACTGCATCTAAATGATTTCCAGTTTAATCATAACACATTTTCTGTTTGACTTGTTTCTCCATTATTTCTGTACGATTATAACATATTCGCCAATAAACATTTTAGAGATGTTTTTGTCCAAAAGGATTAGTTCAGAATTACTAATAAAATTCATATAATTCTAAACTCAAATTCAGCTTATATAGTATGGAATAAAACCGTTTCATCGCCACACACTCTTTACCACGGGGATATACACCATGTACATGTACTGTGATTGCAGCCTTACTTTTGTGTATAATACTCAGTAACGCTATTTAATTTTCTAATTTTCAAATAGTACTAACATGGAAATCAAAAATGATTATTGACAATAAAGATATATTTAAGTTTTGATGATCTACTAGCAGATAACGTTTATTTTCATTATTAAAACTGCTACATTCAGTTAGTCATTTGGCAAGATTAAAGAAGTATTTGGCATTAATGTATCTAAATCTAAAATGATATATTAATGAGTTTCCCGACCAAATTAAACTTAAAATCTAAAACAAGATAATAATCTTATTATGTAAAAGTGATGAGATTTACATTTGTTAGCATAAATCAACATAAATGTTAATCTATCAGAAGTGTTAGCCCTGCAAATAATTGAACTACTGTAGGTTTGTAACATGACCCATGTAACCTGGCAACTCTTCCCTTTAAAACCACAAAGTTACAGAATCATATTTTAATCACCCTCTTCACTGTAAATATGCTTCATAATTACTAAATAAATCATTAGAACAGGACATATTAGTGAAGCTATTTCAAATGCAAAACAGTTTATTATGGTCTTAAAACACCTAAATGTTTTGTAATTTTGATTATGTAAAACTTAATTTTCTACAAAGTATCACTAAATAAATCAATTTGAAATCATATCAAGCATTAAATGAGTATTGGATTATATATCAATGTTGACACCGTTAGATTCGTGATTAATGATCCAAAATAAGCATATTCATATCATTATGTAATGTTACAAAAATAGACCTTGCCATATATTATAACCTTTAAACGACAAATTTACCGGTCCACAATCTTTTTGATATTTTCACAAAATTCACTTCTTGTAAAGAGTCAACTTTTTAGAAAAATATTTTTGGTGCACTCAAACTTAAAGTGGGTGAATCACCATTGTTAATATATGTAATTGACATGACCGAAAAAAAACACTCAAAATTTCGACATTTTCTGTCTTAAAAATGTAGCCAAAATTTTATTTACTACATCTTGTATACATATTTGTTATCATAATACGTAATTATTTATACTCTTTAGACAATAATACAGTTTAATGACATAAAACATTATTTCGATACCTTTTTGGATCAAAAAGGAAACCCTGTCATACACCTCTACTGGGCAACTTTAATTTGGCCATAGCACAGGCCCCTGGGCCCTTCTGAATTTTTTAAACCTATTGCAAGGGTTTGTATTAATGTTGCTAAATGTAACATTTAGTTTTAATAAAATTCGTTCGTGGGCAAATTTCCATTATTCGTAAAAGAGGTCCTTTCTTTTTTTTACTCATCATTATGGCATTTTTCACTTCAAAAATTTAGAATCCGATTTAAACTACATATTGAAATCGATTCCATGCAAATCGGACCAATACAAAAATTAGAGATATCTTTATTTGAAATTAGAGATATCTGGTTTTTTAATAAGAGATTCTCTATTTTGTGTTTAATTAGACACATCATGATTTTTAAATAGAAATATCTCTAATTCAAATAAAAATATCTCTTATTCAATTAAAGATATCTTTATTTTCATAAAAGATATCTCAAGTATCATTGATAGTTCCTAATGACAGAATGGCAGTAGTGGATTTCTAGGCAAAGGGAGATCACTCTCAAGTTGTTATTTAGGGTATTTATTATTTTCTGACACAGGGACCTGGCACGAAGTTTTTTAAAGATGCTCCACCGCCGACAAAGCATAAATGATATTCATCAGTTGAGCAATAATTGGTGTTTGATCATGTATATATATGTCTAATTAACACAAAAAATACTATAAAATAATTCATTTCGCCTTTGGTGCATGCGCAATCAGTACTTCCTTCCATATAGGATACAGTGACACGGAATTTTTTCGGGATGCAATTAATTATTTTTCATATTTTTAACATGAAGTAAAATTAGAAGCTCAAACTTTTCAATGGTGGTAATTGTGTAAAGTAAGTAACTTTTGTAACTGAAGAAAAATACTAAATCGTCTGCTCCTGTTTTTGATAGTAAAAAAACACCATTTGTCGGCGGTGGAGCATCTTTAACCAACAGTATACATAAATATCATAGTATCAATAATAGATATATGTTTACTGTTGGTAAAAAAAATCGTGCTAGGTCCCTGTGCTTTCTGATATACCAATGTGGCCTAGAAAGTATTTAATGATGTACATGTTGCACGAACCAGGTGACACCCTTATATCTCTACGGTCTAATAGTCCGAAGGCCCGTTAGTCCAAAAATTAGTAAGGTCCAATAGTCCGGAGGCCGTTAGTCCGACGGTCCAATAGTCCGAAGGCCCGTTAGTCCGAAGGCCCATTAGTCCGAAAATTTAGAGTAAATATTGCAAGTTATATACTAGTAGTAATATCACTACTTATTCCAATGTAGTAATGCAAGTGTAACTAATATCAGGCATAGATATATTCCACAATACTATTATACAAATCCAAGTTTATTAAAAATGGGAGGCATGTTTGAAATCTGTAATCGAACTCTATTAACGAGAGTGAGTTATTTTCTTAAACAAATAGAACAGTTATGTATTTTAAATTGATCAAAAAGTACAGTGTACTTGTTACATACACCTGCATTTATATTACTTGTATGTTATTACTTCTTATTATGCTGTGATATAGCTGATTATATATGTTATACGATATAGCATCGAATATACAATTGTATAACTACTACATGTATATGTTCAATCTATTTATACTCTGTACACAGTATTAAGCGTTCAAGTTCTATTAAAGCTAAAATTATGAACTTAAGTAAAATTGAAATATATTTAGTGGTTATGCAATTGTATTATACTGCTATGGCTACGCTAAAGGTCATGATATGAGGTATTAAGCATATACCCATTATAATATTAAAATATTGCTATGGCTGTAGCTTATACTACAATCATACATAACTAACGATGACCATTCATTATACTCTCCAATGTACGTAAAATATTTCATACACGATATGTACGCTTGAGAGTATTTTGTTCACACAGTACTATTAGTTACCCTGTCTGTCATGTATGTTTTGTATAAATTGACCTCTTGTGGCACACAAAGGTGTGTCCAGAGTGTATTAATAAAATCTTAAATCTGAAATCAGTAGTTGATATAATTAACGTACAGTTGTATTTTCAGAAAAACATTTTTTTTTCTACACTGCTGATCTGACAATATCTATGGACGGCAATTTGTCATTTCTTCGTGGGGTATTGCAAGGTCAAAATAACATCAAAATAATAAAATAATAATAATAAAAAAAAAGGTTTGAAATATGTTATATTTAATAAGATATCTCTCAAGCATACGTTTCTATGAATTATCTTACAAACATACAAGCTTTAAGATGTCCGATTGTAAGCCTTATGTACACTGTCATTTGATTACATTATGATTAACGTTTCTCCGTGAATAAATGATGTATATAATCAAATTTTACCTAAAATTGATCTTAATTATACCTGTAAACGTCATTGTATTGTACAATGTGTACATGTATTTAACCGACTTATTTTTGCGTTTTCTCCCCCTTTCTTTGACTTGTTTATTCTACCCTTAATGACAGAAATAGTCCGCATAATGATATTTTGGTGGGAGATGTTACACAGGATTGCGTTGTACATACAGAAAGCATATACTCTATGATACGTTTACGTATTTCAAGATTATACTCTTTTTTAAATTTCGCAACATTTCGTTGTTTATTACATTTTTTCCCAATAAATCTACAAAGTCACATACATGTAAGTTTACCTCTAGCACAACAAATCTTTTGCATCGAAAATTGCAATAAAGGTTTGTATCATTTTGAGTACAGTAATGTTCGCATATAAATTCCAGTTATATTATCTGTTTTCGGACTATCGGGCCTTCGAATTATTGGGCCCCTTCGGACTAACGGACCTTAGGACTAATGGGCCTTCGGACTAACGGGCCTTCGGACTTAACGGACCTTAGGACTGATGGGCCTTCGTACTAAACGGGCCTTCAAGTTTATTGGGCCTCCGGACTAACGGGCACTTCGGATTATTGGGCCGTAGGGATATAAGGCGGTCACCCACGTACCAAACATTTGGTAAATAAATGGTATTAAAGCTAAATGAATGAAATCATTACTGATAGTAATAACTTTATCAGTAAATTCGAAGGTCTCTCCCAGGCATTCCTCCATAAGGCGCTGATACGTCGCTGGTGCGTTAGCCAGTCCAAATGGCCATGTCGGTTAAATTCATAAAACCCAAGCGCTCCAACGGTAAATGCTGTTCTCGCCTTATGATCCCTCATCTATTTCCAACTGGTGGTATCCGGACTTCATATCAAGCACCGTGAAGTATTTATTTCCAGCTAATGAGTCCAGGATATCTTAATTCTTGGAAGTGCGTAGGCGTCCTTTATGGTTCTCTGGTTCATGCATATACACCTGTATTACCTAACCTGCAAAAGAACACAAAGCACAAACACAGAAACACTGAACATGTAACTCCACAACACCCGTTACCTCCTCACACATAACACATACTTGAAATGTAAACAGGACTGTATCTCTGTTGTAGTCAGGTGTTGTCAGGAAAAACCTATAAATCCTATCCAAAAGACGTTCCCAAAAAAACAAGTACCACTATAATTAATAGCAAAGGAAAAAAAACTAAGAAAAATAACAAAGAATAATTTAGCGAAGAAAGTATCACTAGCTGTCTGCCAACAAACCCGAAGTCTAATTGACAACAAAAAAAAGTTCAAATTAGTCAAGTGTAAGCAAAATGAAATAAGAAAAAAAGGTATTTCATCAAAGTTTAGATGATATATAAATGACTAGTAGCAAAAACCAATCAAGTTGACCAAAGAAATGCTTATCAAGTAAACATATAGAATTCAAGGTATATTCCAAATGGAATATATGTATGTCCAACACACTACCTATATATCCAAACACAGGACTATATAGGCGCTGCAGAATTCACACATCAACTTTTCCATCAGGAATATATGGTAACTTGAAAACTCCAACTGAATTCCTCTCATGTTCCATGCAGGTCCCTACATGGGCGCCAATTTGTAACCGGGTTGTGAACTGGATCTTAACAATCATAACTCATAAACATCCGGGTCGGGTTCACTGGTATTTATTCACAATAATTAGAACTGCCTGCATGTTGGTTCCAGGACCCTGAAACATATAAATAAAAGTACATTAGGATCGCTACCATAACTAACATACAACGTGTACACTAGACAAGTTATCCCTATCGAATATCACAGTTATATAGATACAAATACATAAGTAAAACTCTATAATTTCCTATCAGTAAAGGTAGTTACCATTACCTTACAACCATGCATTAGCATGATAGATAAAAAGAAATATTTACCCTATACTCTATAAATATACATAAAGAGTACAATATACACAAGGGGAGATAATTCGCTTGTCAGGTAACAAGGGGAAATAACCCACTTGTTACGAACAATGGGAAATAATCCACTTGCACACTTAACACCATTAAAACTAGTACAATATGGAAAATAGATATTATTCCAATATACACATAAATATACCAATTACATTGTGTTACATATCATAGCAAATTCAATAATTTTTACTTTATCAGATCAATATACAAAGTATTTCTAACTATAATGTGTATGTAGCTTACATCAACTATGGGTAAAGAGTCGCTTATGACTATAATGTATACAGCAGAATACCTGCAGACATCTACATGATTCCACTGAAAGATTTATAAATAAATCAATCAGTAACAAGTATAAAACCATACACAATTACTTTTAAAATACATACGCAAATTACACAGTTACTAAATTCATACTGGATTTAGAGATATGGCAAATGTAAGTTACAATCTATTTCAAATTGCACTCTTTACAAAAATTTTCTCAATGATAAATTGAATCAATCTACATTTCTTAATTACCATACTTTAGATACCAAAAGATAATATAAAAAGTATTAGACTTACATTTGGGTTTGTAGCTTATAGGCACGTATCATGATATAAATCTCCAAAAAGGGGAGATGTTGCTCCTTCCCCAGATCTCAAGCTACTGTCTAATTTTTGCACAAAGACTTTCCCTCCAAAAATAGATCAACCAATAGGACAACAGGTCAGATAGGTCAGGTCAAGGTCAAACACTGGACTTTACTCTACATGCACACAGGACATGGACAGTACATTTAATAGTGGACACTCTCAAAAGACAAGTCACATGACCATACATACTTCATACATACACAGGTAAAATCTATTTATAGCTCACCAGGCAGAGTGAGTGAGCTCACTCTACATATATATATATTACTTGTATATCACAGAGCACTTACCACACTCTGTGATACATAATTCAGTGAGACATCAACATTACATTGACCCGAAAGAAGTTACTTTAAAACAAATGAAATTAAAACAATATACAAGACATGTATCAATATACAATACAATCAAATTAATAAAATACAAATTAACTAATTAATAGTGGAATTGTCCACTTGGTCACATACAGATATCTCTTTTTCTCCTGAAAATAGACGTCTTCTTTTAAATTACAGATATCTCTATTTCAAATTCTTGTCCAATTACAAATAAAATTTCAAATTAAAATTAAAATATAGATATCTTTAATTGAATTAGAGAAGGTATCTCAATTTGAATTTAAGACATCTGTATTTGAGTCATTCTCAGAAAAGTTCCAAATTGCTGTCTTCTCTATATATTTGCTATTTTATATTTTCTCTATATATCTTTTTAGAAATATTTTAATAGGAAAAGCTTATGTAAAGGCTTAAAACTGACTTTACTAAGAAACTAACTTTTAATGCACTTTGTTTTGAAAATGACAATGATTATGTTGAAGTTTTTTTTCAATTCAATGTAGGTCAACCACAGGACATGTCACCAGAGATATTACCCAAATTCATACTTAAACCTGACAATGCAAGTTAAAAAGCACGCATTTGAAATTTAAAAAAAAAAAAAATGAATTCTTTTTTTTTTTTTCAAAAAATTGCTTCCGAGACTTTCCCCAGTTATGACAGTGTCGTATCCAAGGAAGTGGTAGCCATTTTTCTTTTTGGTCTGCTTAGCTACCTTTATGCAGGGCCATATTGTAAATTAGACTTGTCTAAATATGTAACCCTGGTTAAATAAAAGATTTTATTATTATCATTATTCACTGACCAACTCCCTATATAAAGCACGGAACTTGATACACGTGCATCATTCCAAACAATTAGCTTGTCTCGGATACAGGAACTACTAGTTAGTTCAAATTGAGATGTTACAGTTTGTACTGTGATGAAGAGTAGAAATGAAAAACTTTTAAAATTGAAGAAAACTTCTGCGATGTTATACTGTCCTTGGTGTTACGTATACCAAATAGTGATAAAATAGTAACAACACTAACAAAATTTGGTAATAACACAGAATTAAAAGCCACACAAGAAGAAATTTAAGACATCTTTTCATTTAATTGTTGTAATATTTGATGTATATATCTTCATAGTTAAAATACATTTCAAAATACTGAATCACAAATACAATCGGCAACAGTACCACCACACTTAGTCTTGGTAACAGTATGGATAACCATAATAACACCACAGACAAGGACAAAGAAATACTGCTTTTTTACTCCTTTTGTAACATTAGATATATTTGAAACTCTTTGAAATCATAGTTTGTTCTCTATCTAGTCCATTTTTAATCTCTAATGAATGTCATTAAGATGATCAAGAACCTTACAAAGCTTTTCAATCGGTTAACACCATGGACAAATGTATGTTGTGTTACCTTTCTCAGCGGTTAACAATCAATGTCCATAGTGTTACCAGGACAAAATATTACAAAATAATAAGTTAATAAGATGATAACAAACAACAAGAAGCCCAAGGGCCTTAACAGTCATCGGACTTCAATGGCAAAAGTCAAGGTGCCATATGTAACAACACTTTGTCAAGATCATATCGGGATCACTTTAGGCAAGTTTCAGCCAAATTGCATCGGTTTAACTTGAAAAAGTTCAAAATCTGTTTTCAAGATGGTGGCTGTGCCAGCCATCTTGGAATTTGGATCGACCCGAAAAATAACAACACTTGGTCGGGACAATGTCAGGATCATTTCATGCAAGTTTCAGCTAAAATGCACTGGTAGAACTTGATAATAAGTTCAAAATGTGTTTTCAAGATGGTGGCTGTGGTGGCCATTTTGGAATTCGGATTGACCCGAAAAATAACAACACTTGGTTGGGGCCATGTCAGGATCATTTCATGCAAGTTTCAGCTATATCGTACTGGTAGCAGTTTAGAAGAAGTGTGGAAAGTTAACGCACGGCTGATGGCGCACTGCGCAAGGCGGACGGTGGACGACTATGGACGAAACATGTTGACAATAGGTCATCCTGACCCTTCGGGTTAGAAGCCCTAAAAATGAACTTAAACTTCATGTTGAAACCGACTCCAGGCAAATCGGACCAGTGGTTAAATATCTATAAGCAGTTCAAATCTAAACTATGAAAAGCTGTGGCGGCCACCTTGGATTCTGGTCGGAAAAAATGAAACCAGTCAACACATCTGCAGGTCACCAGAAATAACCTCGTAAAATTTTATGGTGATCCGACTTTTCGAGAAAATGGTCGGACAAAGTCGTGACGAAAAAAGAAGATCCAGAAGAAGCAGAAGAAGAATTTAAAAGAATAATAATAACAAGATCTAATTGTGACGGGTGCTGTCACATAAAGTTCCCCCAATCTCCACAGAGCCTAATTTGACCAGAGTGACCTCCCCTGAATGATGATGTGACATTGTTTTACCGGTAAATAAATTATATTTCCCAGAAGAAAAAAATGCTTTTTGAAAAGTCACATCATTTAAAATTAATATATTAGGCACAACAATGTCTATAATTGTATTAGATTTGTGTTCTCAATCAAGTTCCTTTTTGTTCAATTTTGACCAATTGCATGCCATGGCAGCCATCTTGACTCCTGTTCTGCAAAAGTTGCCAAAAAATGAACTCGAATTAGTTTTATGTCACTAGTAACAGTATGATCTACAACTTAAAAAATACAACAAAAATGAACTTTGACCTAAAACGGATCCCTGCTGACCAGTGAATAAAGGGAGATAACTCTAACCCATTTTTAGAAAATTTGAAACAGTCACAAAAGGACCTCTTTCACGAACAATAGAATTTTGCCCAGGATCAATTTTATTAAAACATTAATACAAACCCTTGAAATACGTTTAAAAATTTCAGAAGGTCCCAGGGGCCTGTGCTGTGGCCAAATTAAAGTTGCCCAGTAGAGGTGTATGACAGGGTTCCCTTTTTGATCCAAAAAGGTAATAAAATAATGTTTTATGTTATCAAACTGTATTATTTTATGAAGGGTATAAATAGTTACATATTATGATCACAAATATGTAGGCAAAATGTAGTAAATAAAATTTTGGCTACATTTTTAAGACAGAAAATGTCGAAATTTTGGGGGTTATTTTCGGCCATGTCAATTATTAACAATGATGATTCATCTACTTCCAGTTTGAGTGCACCAAAAATATTTTCTGAAAAATTGGCTCATTACCAGAAGTATTTATAGTAAAAATTTCAGAAAAATTGTGGACCGGTAAATTTGTCGTTTAAAAGTCTTAGAGAGGCAAGGTCTATTTTTAGCAATATTAAACCATGGTCGCACCACGGCCCTTTTCAATCGTAAAATTGAGAAAACAAAGAAAGTAATTTCTTAATCATATTTAATACTCGTTAGTTACATTAAATGTAAAGTAATATATGATTTTATAGCCCATATATTGTAGAATAATCAAAATATTGAGTCACAATTACAAAGTATTTCGGAATTTCAGGCAATTTCATCCACTTTTCAAGCTAGATGATGATTGCAACTGCATTCTCAGAAATATTCGTTTTATTTACAGCTGAAAGGCATATAAAGTAAAATGATAACAAAATTTAGAAAAAAATGGGTAGGAGTAGATAATTATGTAAGAGAATCAAGTTTTTACCAATTTTCACACATCCAGTATATTAGTATGTATAATGTTGTTTTTTGTTTTTGTTTTTTTTTTTTTTTTTTTTTTTTAATATTGTGCTTTCAAAGTGTTGGCAATGGCATGAAATCACACCATTTCAAGCTTTTGTGTTAAAAAAACAAAGACAAATTGATATATGATTTTTTTCTGTTCAAAATTGTATTAATTTCACTATATTTAAAGATGCTCCACCGCCGACAAAGCATAAATGATATTCATCAGTTGAGCAATAATTGGTGTTTGATCATGTATATATATGTCTAATTAACACAAAAAATACTATAAAATAATTCATTTCGCCTTTGGTGCATGCGCAATCAGTACTTCCTTCCATATAGGATACAGTGACACGGAATTTTTTTCGGGATGCAATTAATTATTTTTCATATTTTTAACATGAAGTAAAATTAGAAGCTCAAACTTTTCAATGGTGGTAATTGTGTAAAGTAAGTAACTTTTGTAACTGAAGAAAAATACTAAATCGTCTGCTCCTGTTTTTGATAGTAAAAAAACACCATTTGTCGGCGGTGGAGCATCTTTAATATTTCTTAGCAGTTGTTGATTTAGATTGTTCAGAACATTTTGTGATCAATCAACTGAAGTTTGATTTCGAGTTTTTGAATTTTCTTCAGAATTTTCATGAATTCCATAAAGGTTAACTAAGAATGTTTTTTCGGTTTAAAAACTAATAGCATCTTTTATGGTTAATGAACCAGTCAAAAGTTTTTGAGGCCCACAGTTTTATTTTTCATAATTAGTTAGGTGTATCGTAAACACATCATACTGTCAATCAAAATGGCTTAAGGTTTATCATTTCAGGTATTAAATTTTGATTTTATAAGATATTTGGTTATCACAGCATGAATTATACATGTCAGAGAGAGTCAAATAAATTACTTTTTATGTAACACAAAGTTAAGTAGCATACAGTATATGTAATACACTGCATCTAAATGATTTCCAGTTTAATCATAACACATTTTCTGTTTGACTGTTTCTCTATTATTTCTGTACGATTATAACATATTCGCCAATAAACATTTTAGAGATGTTTTTGTCCAAAAGGATTAGTTCAGAATTACTAATAAAATTCATATAATTCTAAACTCAAATTCAGCTTATATAGTATGGAATAAAACCGTTTCATCGCCACACACTCTTTACCACGGGGATATACACCATGTACATGTACTGTGATTGCAGCCTTACTTTTGTGTATAATACTCAGTAACGCTATTTAATTTTCTAATTTTCAAATAGTACTAACATGGAAATCAAAAATGATTATTGACAATAAAGATATATTTAAGTTTTGATGATCTACTAGCAGATAACGTTTATTTTCATTATTAAAACTGCTACATTCAGTTAGTCATTTGGCAAGGTTAAAGAAGTATTTGGCATTAATGTATCTAAATCTAAAATGATATATTAATGAGTTTCCCGACCACATCAAACTTAAAATCTAAAACAAGATAATAATCTTATTATGTAAAAGTGATGAGATTTACATTTGTTAGCATAAATCAACATAAATGTTAATCTATCAGAAGTGTTAGCCCTGCAAATAATTGAACTACTGTAGGTTTGTAACATGACCCATGTAACCTGGCAACTCTTCCCTTTAAAACCAAAAAGTTACAGAATCATATTTTAATCACCCTCTTCACTGTAAATATGCTTCATAATTACTAAATAAATCATTAGAACAGGACATATTAGTGAAGCTATTTCAAATGCAAAACAGTTTATTATGGTCTTAAAACACCTAAATGTTTTGTAATTTTGATTATGTAAAACTTAATTTTTCTACATAGTATCACTAAATAAATCAATTTGAAATCATATCAAGCATTAAATGAGTATTGGATTATATATCAATGTTGACACCGTTAGATTCGTGATTAATGATCCAAAATAAGCATATTCATATCATTATGTAATGTTACAAAAATAGACTTTGCCATATATTATAACCTTTAAACGACAAATTTACCGGTCCACAATCTTTTTGAAATTTTCACAATATTCACTTCTTGTAATGAGTCAACTTTTTAGAAAATATTTTTGGTGCACTCAAACCGGAAGTGGGTGAATCACCATTGTTAATATATGTAATTGACATGGTCGAAAATAACACTCAAAATTTCGACATTTTCTGTCTTAAAAATGTAGCCAAAATTTTATTTACTACATCTTGTATACATATTTGTTATCATAATACGTAATTATTTATACTCTTTAGACAATAATACAGTTTAATGACATAAAACATTATTTCGATACCTTTTTGGATCAAAAAGGAAACCCTGTCATACACCTCTACTGGGCAACTTTAATTTGGCCATAGCACAGGCCCCTGGGACCTTCTGAATTTTTTAAACCTATTGCAAGGGTTTGTATTAATGTGCTAAATGTAACATTTAGTTTTAATAAAATTCGTTCGTGGGCAAATTTCCATTATTCGTAAAAGAGGTCCTTTCTTTTTTTTACTCATCATTATGGCATTTTTCACTTTAAAAATTTAGAATCCGATTTAAACTACATATTGAAATCGATTCCATGCAAATCGGACCAATACAAAAATTAGAGATATCTTTATTTGAAATTAGAGATATCTGGTTTTTTAATAAGAGATTCTCTATTTTGTGTTTAATTAGACACATCATGATTTTTAAATAGAAATATCTCTAATTCAAATAAAAATATCTCTTATTCAATTAAAGATATCTTTATTTTCATAAAAGATATCTCAAGTATCATTGATAGTTCCTAATGACAGAATGGCAGTAGTGGATTTCTAGGCAAAGGGAGATCACTCTCAAGTTGTTATTTAGGGTATTTATTACTTTCTGACACAGGGACCTGGCACGAAGTTTTTAACCAACAGTACCATTATTCATATAGGATACAGTGACACGGAATTTTTTCGGGATGCAATTAATTATTTTTCATATTTTTAACATGAAGTAAAATTAGAAGCTCAAACTTTTCAATGGTGGTAATTGTGTAAAGTAAGTAACTTTTGTAACTGAAGAAAAATACTAAATCGTCTGCTCCTGTTTTTGATAGTAAAAAAACACCATTTGTCGGCGGTGGAGCATCTTTAACCAACAGTATACATAAATATCATAGTATCAATAATAGATATATGTTTACTGTTGGTAAAAAAAATCGTGCTAGGTCCCTGTGCTTTCTGATATACCAATGTGGCCTAGAAAGTATTTAATGATGTACATGTTGCACGAACCAGGTGACACCCTTATATCTCTACGGTCTAATAGTCCGAAGGCCCGTTAGTCCAAAAATTAGTAAATATTGCAAGTTATATACTAGTAGTAATATCACTACTTATTCCAATGTAGTAATGCAAGTGTAACTAATATCAGGCATAGATATATTCCACAATACTATTATACAAATTCAAGTTTATTAAAAATGGGAGGCATGTTTGAAATCTGTAATCGAACTCTATTAACGAGAGTGATTTATTTTCTTAAACAAATAGAACAGTTATGTATTTTAAATTGATCAAAAAGTACAGTGTACTTGTTACATACACATGCATTTATATTACTTGTATGTTATTACTTCTTATTATGCTGTGATATAGCTGATTATATATGTTATATGATATAGCATTGAATATACAATTGTATAACTACAACATGTATATGTTCCATCTATCTATACTCTGTACAAAGTATTAAGCGTTCAAGTTCTATTAAAGCTAAAATTATGAACTTAAGTAAAATTGAAATATATTTAGTGGTTATGCAATTGTATTATAGTGCTATGGCTACGCTAAAGGTCATTGATATGAAGTATTAAGCATATACCATTATAATATTAAAACATTGATATGGTTGTAGCTTATACTACAATCATACATAACTAACGACGACCATTCATTATACTCTCCAATGTACGTAAAATATTTCATACACGGATTCACACTGTACTATTAGTTGTTACCCTGTCTGTCATGTATGTTTTGTATAAATTGACCTCTTGTGGCACACAAAGGTGTGTCCAGAGTGTATTAATAAAATCTTAAATCTGAAATCAGTAGTTGATATAATTAACGTACAGTTGTATTTTCAGAAAACATTTTTTTTTCTACACTGCTGATCTGACAATATCTATGGACGGCAATTTGTCATTTCTTCATGGGGTATTGCAAGGTCAAAATAACATCAAAATAATAAAATAATAATAATAAAAAAAAAGGTTTGAAATATGTTATATTTAATAAGATATCTCTCAAGCATACGTTCTATGAATTATCTTACAAACATACAAGCTTTAAGATGTCCGATTGTAAGCCTTATGTACACTGTAATTTGATTACATTATGATTAACGTTTCTCCGTGAATAAATGATGTATATAATCAAATTTTACCTAAAATTGATCTTAATTATACCTGTAAACGTCCTTGTATTGTACAATGTGTACATGTATTTAACGACTTATTTTTGCGTTTTCTCCCCCTTTCTTTGACTTGTTTATTCTACCCTTAATGACAGAAATAGTCCGCATAATGATATTTTGGTGGGAGATGTTACACAGGATGCGTTGTACATATAGAATGCATATACTCTATGATACGTTTACGTATTTCAAGATTATACTCTTTTTTAAATTCGCAACATTTCGTTGTTTATTACATTTTTTCCCAATAAATCTACAAAGTCACATACATGTAAGTTTACCTTAGCACAACAAATCTTTTGCATCGAAAATTGCAATAAACGTTTGTATCATTTTGAGTACAGTAATGTTCGCATATAAATTCCAGTTATATTATCTGTTTTCGGACTATCGGGCCTTCGAATTATTGGGCCTTCGGACTAACGGACCTTAGGACTAATGGGCCTTCGGACTAACGGGCCTTCGGACTAACGGACCTTAGGACTGATGGGCCTTCGTACTAACGGGCCTTCAAGTTATTGGGCCTTCGGACTAACGGGCCTTCGGATTATTGGGCCGTAGGGATATAAGGCGGTCACCCACGTACCAAACATTTGGTAAATAAATGTATTAAAGCTAAATGAATGAAATCATACTGATAGTAAAACTTTATCAGTAAAATGAAAAGTTTGAAAATACCACTTAATCATTTATTTATTTATTTAATCAATTAAATTTATTTTTGTTAACTTTTGCTAGATATAATTATTCATTTCACAGATAGAGTCTGCAGTATATGATAACAGTAGGAAGTAATTATCAACACTCTCTCTGGTTTTGTCCTGAGCAATTAACCAAATACAATCTAGACTCTGGACTACATGTAATAGTTCTACCAGAAATTTAAAGGTGAGAATCACAGGTAGCCGACCATTACCTGTATATTGTTGTTGTTGTTGTTGTTGTTGTTTTTTTTTTTTTTTTTTTTTTTTTTTTTTTTTGTCTGTTAATCACCTATCTAGTTGTATTGCATTACTAGTTTACCTGTAGTTTAAATGTTGTGCACTACTAGTGCACTTAGGTAAAGGTTAGCTTACATTCATATACACTGTAGTTTATTGTCTTAAGATAAGTAAAAATGGATTAGGCACAAGTTATGTTAACTTATGAAGCCTTCTTCAGTCAACATAATATATACAAGTGATGGCATAAACACTGTAAGTGCATTGTATATGTTGAATTTAACATATTGTAACAAAATAGGCCTAGTGGCCTGTGGTTTGGGCATATATCCGATCAGGTATTGGATCGAGGTGTTCCAGTTTACATTTAAGATACAGTGTTTAAGATGTAACAAAACAGGTTAGTGGCCTGTGGTTAGGGCATATACCCGATCAGGGATCGGGTCGAGGTGTTCCAGTTTACATAAACGATACTGTGTGGTAGAGAATATTTGAAGATTCTGACATAAATAGCGCTAGGACGTAGCGTGGCAGTTTTATGCTGTGGACATAGAAATATAAATGCTGAAGATTGTTATTCATTGAGTTATTGCATTGTATGAATTAATTGTTAAGATGCGAGAGTGATTGAAATAATGTACGAGTGCATCACGTCACGATCTCGATCTTTCCGTCAATACACAAACATGACTAGTGTGTGGAATGTGTTCGATATAAGATTAAGTAATCGACATTACATGTAAATCAATGATTGTACAAACCCATGTGTTAGTTATCTCGCTGAGATACTGTCGATTTCATTGTTAGACGACTTTATTTAGCTGTAAATGTCGTTGTTGACATTCATGTGTTCGTCGCTGACAACTTGTTGTCAAAATGACGTAGTCGGCGTTTCGAGTGTATTCGTTGTAGAAATATTGTAAAGAATGTCTGTTATTATACTTAGATCGTTTTTATGTTTATGATGATTTGTGTATTTGATTTAGGTACAGATGCATTGTGTACGATGTGTATTTTTATAGTATCGGAGGGATTATATTATAGTTCCTTTGCGTAAGGTTTCGGGTGTGAGACAGGCCAACCGAGGCTTTCAGCCAATCAGCGGGCGGCCTAGCCTCGCCCGAGGCCCAAAGGTTATAAATAGGGGTGAGCACAGGGCCTCGCCACTTCTGTTTCACCGGTACCAGCGAGCGGTCACTACGCTCTCGCAGGATAATAGCGCCAGACTAAATTGGTTACTTTTTTTAAGTTAGGATTAGACACTCACATGTTTTAAGAGTACGGCTCTTAGCCTCTATGAGTTGTCTAAGTATTTATTTCTGGGATTATTTGGTTATAGGATATGAAACTCATAAGTTTCAAGAGTGCGGCTCTTAGCCTCTATGAGTTATCATTGTATATATGTATTTTATGACAAGCTTAGGAAAGACTCTCATAAGTTTCAAGAGTGCGGCTCTTAGCCTCTGTGAGATGTCAGTAGTCGATTTCTCAGGAAAGACTCATAAGTTTCAAGAGTACGGCTCTTAGCCTCTGTGAGATTACTGGAATTATGGAGATTATCATTCTTATTTAACACATGTTGTGACTTTCTCAGGTATATAATATATTCTTTAACTTTTATTACTGGCTTGAGTCTTTTATTATACTGGATCATTCCGGATAAGCAATCGTTGAGACTTGTAGTCTTAACCTACGGATCATACAAAATATAAGGTTAGACAGGAACTGCGACCTGGGTGCTGGGTACTACCTGCACGCTACCAAGGAATACTTAGGAATACCGCACCCGGGTCCGGTTTTTGTCACAGTGGTGGCAGCGGTGGGATCCTTTTGATTGCTTGGAAAACCTAAATCTAGTAAATATGTTGGAAACGGAAGACAAAGGAGAGCACACACATCACGCAGAAGAACAGGGAGAGGGCACGTCTACAACTGGTACCGGTGGAACAGACGTCCCACAGGCTCATCATTTAGTGGACTCGGCTAATGATGAAAGCAATATAAGTACTCCAATGCTACATGGAAGTAAACTGGAGATGACATCTTCAGGTACAACCGGAGAGAGGAACCTGCGAAAAGAAATGGAATATCTAAATGAGCAAATGAACATATTGGGTCGAAAATTTGAAGACATGGAAAGGGAGATAACTGTTGCTTTCGGGAGGAATGGAGGAAGGGATGTGCAGACTGGAAATAATAGTCTGACATCATATTTCCTGTATGCGGATACCATTGATGGAGAAAGTGGAACAAATCCCAGAATGGCCACTGGGATGGACTTCCGGTCCAGTAGTGAAGAAGAGAGAAACACTACTGGGGAAAATGGTGCAGCAGGAGGTAATGCGCTCAGTAATGACGAAGACAGGGATCTGTTGACCAGATCTGATTACCATGAGAGTGGGGTTCTACAGCATGGTGGAAATAAACATGGGCTATACCACTCTAACTATAGGTGTAGAGGTGGTCGAGGGTCGCATGTGAATAATCAATGTCTTGGTTTAGAAAATCAAGATGTCAGGTCCGCTCGGGAAACGAAGGACCTGGGAATTCGTCAGAGCGGAGAAAGTACTCATTTACCCGTCAGGCACCCAGAAGCAAGTAGAGAGTTAAACCCTCATCGACAAATTAGAGACGTGAATGATTGCATTACAGAGCAGGGAAAATCACGAAAATACAGGAAACCTGCAACATATGATGGCAAAACTAGTTGGCCGGATTACCTTATACATTTTGAAATTGTTGCTATGTTAAACCAATGGAAAGAAAATGAAATGCCATTTGAGCTTGCCATCTCTTTGCGTGGATCTGCGCAAGAGGTATTGGGTTGTTTGACGCCATCCCAGCGTCAGAATTACCAAATGCTAGTCGAAGCATTGACTTCCCGATTCCATCCAGATAATATGACGGAAATATACAAGGCTGAAATGAAAAGTAGACTTCGCAGGAAGGATGAAACACTTCCTGAGCTCGCACATGACATCAAGAGATTGGTGAGAATGGCTTATCCTATGGACTGTGGACAGATAAGAGATCAACTGATGCTGGACTGCTACATTGACAGCTTGAATGATTCAGATATGGAATGGGCAGTGTATCAAAGACAAGTAAAGACCATTGATGAGGCAGTGAGAGCAAGTTTGGAATATGAGGCCTTTAACTTTAGAAAGAATAAATGTATTATTGTCTCATCCAATGGAGTTAACCGAAGCCAGACAGTTGAGGAAACAGAAAATGCAGATCAAAGCAATGTTTTATTGGGCACTATGCAACGGCTTATCCAATCGCTGGATTCCTTAAAGTCTACCTTGAAAAATAATACAAGTAGATCTTCAACAGATCTACAGCATATCAGAAAGAAGGACTTCAAAATTCAGGGTCTTTGCTTTCATTGTCATCAACCAGGACACAAGAGGATGAATTGCATCAAATATAAAAAGGACCATAAAGCATGAAACAGAACACAAGGACATCATGACCCGAGTAAAAGACTTACCAGATGTCATATTCATAGATCACAGAAAATATATTTTCCATGAATTTAGTACTCAATTTACTGTATTTTGATGTCATACAGTTACACAAGAAACTATGGCACAACATAACTTTTCTAAGAAGTAGATGGACTCCCTCTTGAGTCGTGAAGCAGATGGACTCCCTCTTGAGTCGTGAAGCAGATGGACTCCCTCTTGAGTCGTGAAGTAGATGGACTCCCTCTTGAGTCAAGAAGCAGACGAATTGACAAGGAAAGGATCTGGATCTATAAGGATGATGGAAGTGTAGAGACTATTTATATTATGATTAAACGAGAAATAAGTGTAAGTTATGTGTTTTAGTGTAAGAAATATAGAAACATTTTCAGCATGGTAAGATTTCACGACAGTTAATATTTTGTAGAGATTAATTATCATAATTCGGAGGTATACTATGGAAGATAAATTTTAATCCAGAATGTCATAATTATAGGTAAGATGTCCAATATTGTAAATGTAAAGTTGGATAATAAGTATAGTGTGGTTATGAGAGCATAATTATATATTGCCAGATTTTTACCAAGTGATAAAGGTACGTTTGTAAAAAGATTTTTGCAACTTTAGAATATGTTTTGTATATTTATACGTGTATGGGAAGTGTTTCCCCGAGGCGCGTGGTGTAAAGTAGCAGGTGAAAGGTGTCCTCTATGTGTTGTGAAGGGGAGAGGCCTGTGGTAAAACAAAAAAAATGTAGATATGTACAAATGTTTTTCTTTGAAATTCTGGAGGTATGATTACCAGAATTAGTTTTTGAATTCAAAGTTAGTAACATTTTATTGTAAGATGAATTTACAGGTTAGCAGCAATTTATCAGTTATATGTCCAGGAAGATTAAGTGTTGACGAGGACGTCAAGTTTTAGAAAACCGGGGGTAATGTAACAAAATAGGCCTAGTGGCCTGTGGTTTGGGCATATATCCGATCAGGTATTGGATCGAGGTGTTCCAGTTTACATTTAAGATACAGTGTTTAAGATGTAACAAAACAGGTTAGTGGCCTGTGGTTAGGGCATATACCCGATCAGGGATCGGGTCGAGGTGTTCCAGTTTACATAAACGATACTGTGTGGTAGAGAATATTTGAAGATTCTGACATAAATAGCGCTAGGACGTAGCGTGGCAGTTTTATGCTGTGGACATAGAAATATAAATGCTGAAGATTGTTATTCATTGAGTTATTGCATTGTATGAATTAATTGTTAAGATGCGAGAGTGATTGAAATAATGTACGAGTGCATCACGTCACGATCTCGATCTTTCCGTCAATACACAAACATGACTAGTGTGTGGAATGTGTTCGATATAAGATTAAGTAATCGACATTACATGTAAATCAATGATTGTACAAACCCATGTGTTAGTTATCTCGCTGAGATACTGTCGATTTCATTGTTAGACGACTTTATTTAGCTGTAAATGTCGTTGTTGACATTCATGTGTTCGTCGCTGACAACTTGTTGTCAAAATGACGTAGTCGGCGTTTCGAGTGTATTCGTTGTAGAAATATTGTAAAGAATGTCTGTTATTATACTTAGATCGTTTTTATGTTTATGATGATTTGTGTATTTGATTTAGGTACAGATGCATTGTGTACGATGTGTATTTTTATAGTATCGGAGGGATTATATTATAGTTCCTTTGCGTAAGGTTTCGGGTGTGAGACAGGCCAACCGAGGCTTTCAGCCAATCAGCGGGCGGCCTAGCCTCGCCCGAGGCCCAAAGGTTATAAATAGGGGTGAGCACAGGGCCTCGCCACTTCTGTTTCACCGGTACCAGCGAGCGGTCACTACGCTCTCGCAGGATAATAGCGCCAGACTAAATTGGTTACGTTTTAAGTTAGGATTAGACACTCACATGTTTTAAGAGTACGGCTCTTAGCCTCTATGAGTTGTCTAAGTATTTATTTCTGGGAATATTTGGTTATAGGATATGAAACTCATAAGTTTCAAGAGTGCGGCTCTTAGCCTCTATGAGTTATCATTGTATATATGTATTTTATGACAAGCTTAGGAAAGACTCTCATAAGTTTCAAGAGTGCGGCTCTTAGCCTCTGTGAGATGTCAGTAGTCGATTTCTCAGGAAAGACTCATAAGTTTCAAGAGTACGGCTCTTAGCCTCTGTGAGATTACTGGAATTATGGAGATTATCATTCTTATTTAACACATGTTGTGACTTTCTCAGGTATATAATATATTCTTTAACTTTTATTACTGGCTTGAGTCTTTTATTATACTGGATCATTCCGGATAAGCAATCGTTGAGACTTGTAGTCTTAACCTACGGATCATACAAAATATAAGGTTAGACAGGAACTGCGACCTGGGTGCTGGGTACTACCTGCACGCTGCCAAGGAATACTTAGGAATACCGCACCCGGGTCCGGTTTTTGTCACAATATTATTTACATAATTACAAAATATACAGTCATTATGGTTTAACAATTCTACTGAGCTTTATAAATGACTGCACATATTCAAATAAATAACAATTTATTGCCAACGTCAAGTTTTCATTTCCATATAAAGTAACAAATATAAATTTACTTCTATGTTTAGGTCATCAAAAACTTGGGCCATATCAGCATGGACAGTAGTATAATTCTGACATTCAAGAAAGAAATGGTTAGCATTTTCACAAATGTTGCTACAGTTAAAACACAAGTACAGTCTAGTGTCAAATTTATACCGAAAATGTCATCTCTGGGAGAACTGCACTGGTGTCTTATAAGTCAAAACCCCCCAAAGGCTAATATATATACATCAGTCTATAGTGGGTCTTTGACTTATCAGCGTGCTAAATACCTATGGTACATGTATGTATAACATGGTAACGTTAGACTGTATAGCTAGAAGAAATAGGTTGGGAAATCAAAAAGGTAACGGTAGTGATTTAACATTATCATCTAAGTTAAGGAAAGGAGGATTATGTTGTAGTTGAAAGTCGATAATTTCGAATTCAAAAGTTGTCCCTATTTTTATAGTGTAAGGATTATCAGCTAGTCGACTAAATTACCATATATGGAAGAGACAAAAATCCTGTGCAATTATCCCCCTTTATTGTAGTTAGTTCTAAGAAAAGTGTGATTTATGAATTGGATTAGTTTAATACCCATAGTAATGTGTAGTAATTTCAGGAGGCACTCTTTAATTTCCCCTGCGAACCACAATTTTGAAACACAGTTTGTAAATCTAAACGAAAGCCACCGCGTGTATTATGTTTTTTACGTAAAAGTACCGAAACGACTTTTCTATGTGTCCCGAAACGACCGTACAATGTACCGAAACGACTTCAGCTATGTGACCGAAACGACTAGCTTGTTACCGAAACGACCTGATGCACGTCATTTTCGGGAAATGTGGCGTCTATAGAGGTACTTATATTACTGACAGGGACATTACTAAAAGATGATTTGTCTGTTTAACTCATGTGACCTTCGATGAAGGTTTACGTTAGTCCGCTAAACCTGCCTATATTATTAGGCCCCTTTTAAAAAAATTGCCAAATTTATATATTAGGCAAAAAAAATAATAATAATAAGGCCTAATCATATACATGTAGGCAGGCTTAGCGGACTAGGTTAAGGTCATCTATTCGATAACTTGATGTAGCCCTTCATCCAAACATGCTACCAATTCATCTGATTAAATCGTCTGTCCATGTTTACTAAGTATTGTTTCGTTGGATACGTTAAATAAAATACTTTAACGAATGCGTGATTTGGAATCTGTCCAATGTACAATGGGCGATCACCTACTTTTAAAAAGTTTTACATTCGTAACAATCAGTTAAGGTTCGGATTAGCCTTGGTTAAGAATAAACGTTTTGAACTTGGAATTTTTTCCCATATGATTGTGATATACAGCTTCCGTTGTCTATCTATTACCTCTAATCAAGCACCGTGTGGAGGATCACGCTCAGCAAATAATCCTGATTAATTGGATTTATCTAGTGATGTGACTTATATACCACAGATAACGTTACTATTACTTAAATTGAAGATGGCCTGTTGTTCTCCTATAGTTAATGCTTCAGATATGTTAAGGTTTGTTCTGCTTGCTGTCATTTTATGACTACGATACCGGTGATGCTATTCAATGGAGGTTCATTGAAATATAGAAATAGTTCTGTATTGTCATAACATGTGTATTAGGAAGAGAAACCCAAGAAAACAATCGTAGTTGTGATATCTAAAAAGAAATCTTCCAAATCTTTTTATTCATATCAGATAAGGAAAGCAATATAATGTCTGATGCGAACAAATGAATATCAGTTATTCATTTTATTTAGTGATATTGTCATTTCAAGACATACAAAAACAAGATAATTGTGTTTTTATAAAAAGTTGAATTTGTAAGGCATTTTACATATTTTGTATACACAGGTTGACTTACGTTACACCTACACAACGCATATAGTTAATGTTAGGTGTAATTGTATCCCGCGATTCGGAAAAACCCTAAAATCTGTATAGCGTATACCTATACTTCCTGATTCAACTTCTAGTGTAGTTCATTCATTGTTGATTGTTGTGTCGCCCTGGTTCTCAAGGTAAGTACTACCGTTTGACATAAATTAGCAATTAGTAAGTATATCTTATGTTATTGGCGACTGTGGTTGTGATAAATCAACGGACTGAAAACGAGAATTATTAAAACTAGCTTGTATCAGTAACACAATCCTTCTTAACCTATTTACGAAGATTAGCGGAAATAAGATTATACCTAAATACATATTTGTATATTGACATGGAAATATTTCTTGTTTCGTGGTCATCTTAGTAAGTTGATAGTTAGATAATTACATTAAAGATCTAACGTGACAACGTCAGGGTTTAATTGTAGACATATTCATAGGTTGTAGTTGTTTTAAAGCTTTCTGGAAAATAACCAAATATCAGGAACCAATGTGGTTATATACCAGACAAAAATAATAAGTTATAGCCTGATTGGAATGGATCGATCATCGGTGACCAGGAAGCTTTATTTGTAGAACATCCGACAAGTGGCCAGAGGTGTTCGAATTCTGGTCTAGTGGCTTCATGGTTAAGAAAGAAAACATATAATAAATCATATAATAAATAAATGTTGAATATCCTTGTGATGGAATTTAAATAGAAAAAAAAACTAAAACAAATCTGCCATCGATCTCTAACGTTTTCCCGGCTGCCGCTGTTCTTAAACATCTCCTGAAGAACAGTGGCAGCTGGGAAAACGTTAGAGATCGATGGCAGATTTGTTTTAGTTTTGGTTTTTTTAATAAATTATATATATAAACCAAGAAAAAAGTACGTCTCCATATGTATATATATATATATATATCCATTCTACTTTCATCTTCTCCTTTAATCTATGTTAAACCAGATGGGATATATCAGGCGATGAACTCCCATCTGGTCAAGCATATGAATATTTAACGTTTCCGTAGCGTCACTGACGATGTTTACAATGTATACTTACGCCTACACATAACGGTCAAATGATTTAAAAAGTGGTTTAACAGTTGTATGGTCTTTAAATTCAAATAGTGTTATCGTGTTGACAAAATGGGAGGCTGAAGTTGGTTCCGAGTTCCGAGTTCCGGGTTCCGTTTAAGCTAAACGCGAGTTCCGTTTAGGTAATACGGTATTCGGAACACCGTTTAAGGAAATTTTTCATCATTTTAGATTAAATCATTCTATATGCTTAAGAAATATGATAAATATTGCATGTTGTCTTTTTTCATGGGTTACTAGTGATGAATCCACTTTAATTTAGTTTTCGAATAACTCCCATTTTCGAGTTCCGTTTAAGCTCCGTTCGTCTCCAGCTCAGCCAGCTGGACGTCTTCTGTGCTGTTGTTGACAGTCGGTCCACTGCTGCTTTCCTGTCTCTTCCCTTCACACCCAGTGCTTCAAATATTTTCATGTTGAATGTGCAGGAAATCCTCTGCATCCGATCTCCACTGAGAAGAGCCAAACACTTCACCCTAGGGCCCTGATGTCTCCTGCCTTTTCTTTATAGTTTCCCTTCTTTCGCTCAAATGCCTCCTCACATCTTCCCATGCAACTGTCAATTCCACCATGACCATATTCTCTCCTTGCGTTGACCATATGAGGATATCTGGACACAGATTGGTCTGGATGATGTCGGGGCATATCAGTCTACTGTCTAGATCGACCCTCATCTCTATAGCTCTATTAATATTATAATCGTGTCTTTCAGAACCATGTGAAAAAAATGTGTTGTCAGTGGTATATCATTATCAAGATCCATTATAGAATTAGAAATAGGAAAATAATAAATTCGTACACTTTGCATAATGCCCTCGTTCATTAAAATAGAACTTGTTTCAGACGAAGATTTAGTTACAGACTTTCGAACAATTGTAATGTCCATCCTGGAAGATGCTTGCTAAATGCCCTTCTGAACAAATCAATCTATTTCAAATGTAAACATTTCACCACACATAACCAGACGATTCAACCATTCCAGTTTAACGTTCTACGTTTCTAATATTGAAACATATTAATTAAAATCTGTACCGACCGTCTTTTCCAAAACTTCAAGTCGCTACTTATTATCACATTAGCCAGTGGTACTTACAGCCCTAAGTGTAGATGTTAAGGTGCGACTAAAGGGATATTTTCAATTATTCATCAAAATATGATAGTATATCTTTCTAATGTCATACTAGTTGAGCATTGTGGTTTTCAATATAAGAACACATTGACTTCATTAAATTTTATGCATCTAACATTCCACACTCTTATACCGCCATCTTTCGTTCGGGAATATGTTGAGTATATGATTGAAATGACATGAGACTCAGTTATAGTGTAGATTATGTTGTGATAGATCCAATATAAATCAATTATGGACCTTTGCTGAGGTCCATATGGGGCCCACGGTCATTATTTTAAATTCTATAAGGGCGATATAGCATTATATTACCGAAACAAAGGTCATTAATATTTATATTAGATATGTCGTTTCTTTAAAGATGCTCAACCGTCGACAGAGCATGAATGATATTCATTATTTGAACAATAATTGATGTTCAATCGTGTGTATGTATGTCTAATTAACACAAAAATAATATATATATTTTCATTTTGCCTTAGGTGCATGCCCAATCAGTACTTCATTCCATATAGGATATAGTGCGACGGAATTTTTTCGGGATGCAATTAATTATTTTCCATGTTTTTAACTTGACGTAGAATTAGAAGCTCAAACTTTTCAATGGTGGTAATGGTGTACAGAAAGTAATTTTTGTAACTGAAGAAAAATACTAAATCATCTGCTCCTGTTCTTGATAGTGAAAAAATACTATTTGTCGGCGGTGGAGCATCTTTAACAAATGTAAAAAAAACAATTACTAATGTGTATATTAATTACACGAAAATAGAACAAAAACCATTATTTTTTTCATAACAGAATAAAATATTGAGCATCTGGCATAGAAATCAGTTGAGGAAGTTGAAAGGTGTTTGCAGCTTTCTAGTACTGTTATCCGTATGGTTTGAACAAGGGATATTGTATAAGTTAGTGGTATACGAAGGTGATGATGTTTGTGGGACAGGCATTCGTGGGACCAGTTTACATTATAAGACTCTTTCCTATGTGGTTATGAAAGATATGGATATTCTACCCGAGAATATCCATATCCTTCATATCAACGTATGAATGAGTATTTTTTCTCTTACCTCGACGTTTTATTACAATTTTACTACCATGATTTTCCGTAATTTTGTAATAAATTCGGAAAAAAACGCGAATGCAAGTCAATTGTCGATACATGAAAACTGCATGATATTTTCAACCCAAATCCCATTGTTAGTATCTTTTAAAGTAAGTTCAGCCGAGTTTCTGAAAAAATGTCTTCCTTGAAAATAACGATTTTGTTGATGTTGTGACGTCACGAGGCTACGCATAATTGTATACAAAGTATGCAACGGGAAACGTGAAAACTAGATTAGATAAATTTTTATTCGCCATAAAGTAGTATTAAGAGAAACGTGCCAACATGGACCTTATTAAAAGCTTTACAACAATCAAGCCGGTATAAGTCACGGTCTTAAAGGCGGACCAGAGATATTTATATCCAGGAATTGTAATTTGAAACCTCCAAAACGCGATACAAAAATTATCACTAAAACTTCACTGACTGTTATAACTTCATGATGAAGTTTTATTTAGGTAAAGAATTTCAATCCTTTATATGTAAGAAATGTAATATTACACACAACTTTTCCTCCATAATTCTCTTATTTAACATTTACTATGATTATGCAATCAGAACAAGGGTCAAATATTTTCAGTATTGTTGAGAGATGCGCCTCTATAGATTAGTGATATGATTGAACGATTTCCAGATATTTGTTATGACTTAGGAATTGCACAATTTTACTTTGATACGACTTAAATACTAGAAAATCAATATAATCTGGGTATCCCAGTAATTGGATTGACTATTGTCAGACTGTTTGACCCGTGACCTGATTTCTTAATTCAATTACAATGCTTTTAATAAAACTCTTTCTCATTTTGTAGCTAAGGAGGGATATTACTTGTGCTTTTGTATTTGACAAATGTATGTCATTTTATTTACAGAAAGTTTAATCAACATAAGCGTTGTTTGATGATCCTTATCGATCATATGATATCAATGACACTTTTATTACGCTTTTATTACAATATTCTGTTTATAAATGTCAACAAATTATATTGTGAACAAAAATGGATTTGGCATCATGCAAAGCCTATAGATATTTTAGCAAAATATATTGTGTCTTCTCACTTGGTTAACATTCTGAATTTTTTCAGGTATACGGGTAAGGTATTTTTGTTAGCCAAGTGAGACTAGGTATGAAAGATAAAATAATTGGAGATGATTATAGGTAAGGCTATAGACGGCTTTATAAAACGTCCAACTTTTATTGGTAGATTACGCCTGGTTCGTATGGAAAACTTGAAGCCTACATGCAAGAGATAGTTTTCACCTCTTCCATTTTCTGTGAAGTTACGTTAACCTGTACGTTTGCCATCATGAAATGAAAATTTTGTTTTGTAATTACAATCCAAGAAAAAATGGTATCACTGATCCAAGCTCTCATGTCCCTTTTCTTTACATCATGATATTTCAAGGGTATAAGGTTTAATTTTTAATTAATCCAAGTGAGAAGACACCAATGATACAATCATTCTCTGTATTGTAATGAATCCAGTAGGTGCAAAAAGTGGTCTACTACAATCATAATTATTGTACCTGTACATACAAAAGGTGTCGTTACGGATAATGATATTGGTTTATATAACTAATACAGACATCAGTTGCATACGTTAAATACAATACTTTAACGAATGCACAATTTGGAATCTGACCAGTAGTGAATACAATGGGCGCCGTGTTTACTTTGCTATAAAATATTTTAAAAGCTTTACATTCTTGAGAAACACTAATCAGTTATTGTTCGGATTAGCCTTTGTTAAGAATGAACGTTTTGAACTCGGAATTTTTCCCATATGATTGTGATATACAGCTCCCGTTGTGTATCTATAACCTCTAATCAAGCAGCGTCTTGTGTATCACGCTAAGCAAACAGTATTGTTGGTTAATTGGATTATATAAATATATCATAGATAACGTTACTATTACTTAAAATGAAGATGCTCCTCCGCCGATAACGCATAAACGATACCCATCATTTGAACAACAACTGATGTTTAATCGTGTATATATATATGTATTATCATCACAAATATACATATAAAACTTTGCTTTTGTTTTATGCGCAATCAGTACTTCGTTCCATATAGGACATAGTGCCATGGGATTTTTTCGGGATGCTATTAATTATTTTAAGCTCAACCTTTTCAATGGTGGTAATAATATAAAGTAAGTAACTTTTATAAGTGAAAAAAAAATTAATTCGTCTGCTCCTGTTTTTGATAGCGAAAATATACCGTTTGTAAGCGGTGGAGCATCTTTAATCACTGCACATACAATATAGAATTGTCATAAATAAGCTACATTATAATTTAAGTGTAGAAGTTGGCAGAGGTACAATGTAGAAACATTGTTCGAAATAACAGATCTTGTATCAATCGGGGACGAATTTCCGTGTTTGCAATCGTCTGTTCAAAATATTTGGATTAATGGCAAACAGGTTAATTTTAGGTATTGAAAATTTGAAGAGTAGGTATATAGGAACACACAAAAGGTAGAGTAGATATATTGTTTGTGCGAATAAAATTAGAACATTATATATGTATGATGTTATGTCCATTCTTTGAACTACATTTGTATTATATATACTTCGTTAAATGTTTATCAAAACTGATTAGCATATATGCCATATGTGGACTAAACAATAAAAATGTACACCAAGTATACGCTGCGCTTTTAGGACTTTTGTTCTCTTATAGTTAATACTTCAGATATGTTAAGGTTTGATTTGCTTGTTATTATTTGAATACATATTCAATAGAGGTTCATTAAAATATAGTAATAGTTTTTTATTGTCATTAAATGCGTATCAGGAAGAGAAACCCAAGAAGCAAATCGCAGTTGTGGTGTCTGAGAAGAAATTTTCCGAATCTTTTGATTCATTTAAAATAAGGAAATTACGAATTTAACAAAAAAAAGCGACATGATGTCTGATGCGAATAAATAAATATCAGTTATGCATTTTATTTAGTATTATTGTCATCTAACGACATATAAAAACAGGATAATATTTTTTAAATAATCAGCTGAATTTGTAAGGTATTTTAAATATTTTCCATACACAGGTTGACTTACGTTACACCTACACAACGCATATAGTTCATGTTAGGTGTAATTGTATCCCGCGATTCGGAAAAACCCTAAAATCTGTATAGCGTATACCTATACTTCCTGATTCAACTTCTAGTGTAGTTCATTTATTGTTGGTAGTTGTGTCGCCCTGGTTCTCAAGGTAAGTACTACTGTTTGACATAAATTAGCAATTAGTAAGTATATTTTATGTTATTGGCTACTGTGGTTGTGATAAATCAACGGACTGAAAACGAGAATTATTTAAACTAGCTTGTATCAGTAACACAATCCTTCTTAACCTATTTACGAAGATTAGCGAAAATATAATTATACCGAAATATATTGAAATGGAAATAATTCTTGTTTCGTGGTCATTTTAATAAGTTGATTAGAAATATTTCTTGTTGTGTGGTTATTTTAGTAAGTTGATAGTTAGATAATTACATTAAAGATCTAACGTGACAACGTCAGGGTTTATTCGTAGACATATTCATAGGTTGTAGTTGTTTTAAAGCTTTCTGGAAAATAACCAAATATCAGGAACCAATGTGGTGATATACCAGAAACAAATAATGAGTTATAGCCTGAATGCAATGGATCGATCATCGGTGACCAGGAGGCTTTATTTGTAGAGCATCCGACAAGTGGCCGGGGAGTTCTAATCCTGGTCTAGAGGCTTCATGGTTACAGAAATAAACCATATATATACAAATATATATACCAAGAAAAAAGTACGTCTCCATATATATATATATATATATATATATATATCCATTCTACTTTCATTTTCTCGTTTAATCTATGTTAAACCAGATGGGATATATCAGGCGATGAACTCCCATCTGGTCAAGCATATGAATATTTAACGTTTCCGTAGCGTCACTGACGATGTTTACAATGTATACTTACGCCTACACATAACGGTCAAATGATTTAAAAGGTGGTTTAACAGTTGTGTTGTCATTAAATTCAAATAGTGTTATCGTGTTGACAAAAAATTGGAGGCTGAAGTTGGTTCCGAGTTCCGATTAGGTAAAACGGAACTCGGAACACCGTTTAAGGATTTTTTTATCATTTTAGATAAAATCATTCTATATGCTTAAGACACATGACAAAATAACATGTTCCGTTCATTTAACTTGGTGCCGTCAACAATAAACTATTACCAGACATACAGTTGATATCCTTTCGACGGCCGGTGTAACGTTGAAAATGGACCTCGTTGAAATTTGACCTCGGGTCATTTTACAACGTTGAAAAATAATCCCGAATGCCGTTGAAAACTGAACTTTAAGCACACTTTTCTCACCAACCCGTTGAAAAGTGACCCCATAAGAACTCTTTTTTCATTACGTAACCCAACGCTACAAACTAGATCTCGACAACGCTTTCCCAATGACTCGCCCAAGTCGACTCGATATATTGATCTAACTTTGGAAAAAATGATATATCAAAATTCAAGGTCATATTTTAATTTTTGTATTGTCTAATCAGCCAGGTCCACCTCTCCCTAAACGTTTTGACTACTAACCTGGAGCGTCCTAAAGATGGCGAGTTGACAGTGATTGGCCAAATCACAGCCCGTCTGGGATAGCTTCCAGCTCATGTCTTGTCGTCTCCAGCACAGCCAGCTGGAAGTCTTGTCTGCTGTTCTTGACAGTCGGTCCACTGCTGCTTTCATGTCTCTTCCCTTCACACCCAGTGCTGCAATCATTCTCCATGTTGAATGTGCAAGAAATCCTCTGCATCCAATCTCCACTGAGAAGAGCCAAACACTTCATCCTAGGGCCCTGATGTATCCTGCCTTTTCTTCATACTTTCCCTTCTTTCGCTCAAAAGCCTCCTCACATCTTCCCATAGAACTGTCGATTCCACCATGACCATATTCTCTCCTTGCGTTGACCATATGAGGATATCTGGACGCAGATTGGTCTGGATGATGTCGGGACATACTAGTCTACTGTCTAGATCGACTCTCATCTCCCAGTTTTGTGCGCCGTCAATGATTCCCCCTGGTGAACACTTGTAGAAGTGTGTCCTCCCTCCTCGTCTCGTACAAAGTTGATGAATGTACAACCCGTCGCAGGCTTCCGCTTCTTAGACCTCTCCCTCTCCAGGATGTCAGCCAATTTTCTTAGCACGTTGCATCCTGATAGTACATGCGCAAGGTTCCCTGGTCGGTTGCACAATGGACAGTCTGAAGTCTCATTCAAGCCCCATCTATGGAGGTTAATAGGCGAGGGAAGCAGGTCGTGGTTTCGGCAAGGTGACATACGCCAGAAGTCCGACCAAAACAGTCTTCTGTCTGTAGTTCCCCACCTCGTCCATGCTCCCTGGGCTCCCATCTCTACCACTTTGGCATTTCTGATTTCCTCCTCGATTTTCCTGATGTTGTCCTGTACCATCTTCCACTTGCAGGCTTTATCTGATGTCCCCAGCGCTGCACATGACTTGTACCCAGTCCCTGGCGTCCTACGGACGTTCTACCAACGATGTCTTGATGTATCAGGCGGCTCTCAGCTGCTTCTACTGCATTGCTTGCAGACAATTCCTGCCCTTTCTCGTCTATATGCCAGCGAGTCTGATCTTATCATCTTTTAAGTCCCTCACAGTCATCACCTGTCTTGCCTTAGCCACATAGAATTCCTCAACGAGTGATGGAATTGTTAGCTGTAGTTTGGCTAGTGAGCTGTGCAGGCCAACGCTCGTGAAGCTTGGGGGTACTTCTAGCTATCTTCGCAGGAATTTTCTGATGGTTCTTTCCAGTGCCTCTACTGTCGTTGTGATAACCTCATACAATGTGAGCGGCCTCTCTTGATTATCAAGCTCCATGACTTCCTGGGTTTGAATTTCATTCTTGCCCATTCCGCAGTCTCCTCCAGTGCAGTAAATATCCACCGGGCCTGGACTTGTGTTGTTGTAGTTACTGTCAGATCATCCATGAAGCATCTGTTTGGTGGTAGTCGAATCCCCGATGCCGTCTTCGGGCCTCTACTTTCTCTGTCTGCTGCCTTGATAGTAAGGTTCATCCCCATTTTTTGGGTTTCTTTATGATATTATGAAGCAAATAAGTGTAGAAATGAGCCAAGAGTCATCGGACCAAAGCCTTACTTAGTTTGGTTTGGTTTATTTTATTTAACGTCATATTGTTTATTGGTAGAGGAAAGCCGGATTTCACGGAGAAAAACTACCGGCCAGCGGTCAGTACCTGGCAATTGCCCCACAAGGAATTCGAACTTGCGACTCAGAAGTGGAGGGCTTGTGGTAATATGTCGAGCTATCTTAACCACTTGGTCACCGCGCCCCCATCAATAAAACAGCATGTAATGATTTTGTATATTTAGAATTAGGAAGGTTATCTTTGTACCCAGAAAAATAAGACTTTAGGAGTATAGGAAAAAATAAAAGGTACTTCTAACTATATTTCAAAAGAATGTTTAGATAATATAATTGAAACTAATGATGAGTGGATTACTTACATTAAACATGAACTAGTAAAAATGGGTTAGGATACCTCTGGCATGAAAGTTACGCTGACTGTTATACATGTAACATTATTGAGGATAGAATTAATGATGTATATCGACAAGAGCTTATTAACAATAATGTAAATAATACAACACGAGGTATACTTTAAAAACATTTAGTAGACAGTTTTTGTTTACAATTTTATTTCACAAAAATGGATACAAACCACAAAATATAACACGAGAGAATAGATTGTGTACATATTGTGATTCAATCGAACTTGATGATGAATATAATTTTCAACTATAATGTTCATATTATGTAGATTTACGCCAAATCTATATAATGAAAAATTATTACAGAAGACCATTTTTCATTAGTTAAATTGTTAAGCGTTAAAAACGTTAAAGAATTACAAAGTGATGATTAATTTATTCATTTAGAAACGGTAAGAACAATTTAAAGATGAAATATATTTCTCTGAAAATCTATGGTACCTATTTGAATCACTTCCCATCTTTTTTTATATTTGTGTACTGTTAATGTTTAGGGAGAAGGCGTGTATACGCATGTTGCATGTATTCCAAATAAAATATTACGGTCATTTTTCAACAGACAATCTGTTTAGAGTTTGCCACGGTCATTTTTCAACGGTCATTTTTCAACAGACCTGCCGTTAAAAATTGACCCTCGCAGCTGTCAATTTTCAACGGCATGTTCAACTTTCAACAGCATTCGGGGTCAGTTTTCAACGTTGTAAAATGACCCGAAGTCAATTTTCAGCGGAGGTCCATTTTCAACGTTACACCAGCAGGATTCGAACTTGACTCAATTTTGAAAGTAGGTTATAACAAATGCCATCTTTGAAAGCAGTTTGCATCTAGATTTCGGTTTGATGCCATTTTCACGATGATAACAAACAGTACACACTACAAACAACAAAAGCAGTCACCGGAAGTCCCCTAAAGGTCACCACGCACGGGTCATGGGAGGCAGAAACCTGCGCATGGAACTTTTTTTTTTTTGAAATCTGTGCTATCACAACGACAGGTTTCCGGGCAAACACTAAAATCCGGATTTCAGAACACAATTTTTTACTTATTTGGGCATGTTCAAAGGTGATTTGTGACGTCACTAATGCAATGACCGAATCGATATTGACATGCTATATAGGGATGAACATCTCCTTTTCAAAAAACTAATATCTTGTTTTCAAGGGTCTCAGTGGGGCTCCAGAAGGGTGCATGAAATGTGGCAAATGAATAATTACGCATAAATACGTTACGGCCGTCAAAAGGATATGAAGCCCATCCGTGTGAGTACATGGATTTCACATACAGAGTTTCTGTTTCAAATAGACATCTATCATTGTGTCTGACATGGAATGCGGACACCGACATGGACTGCCGAAATTTAGGGGTTGTCTCGAAAAACAAATTCCACAAATTAAGAACACATTCCTTTTTCATGTTTATTCCATGTTTATCCGAACTTAATGGTATCGAATATTGCATGAGATAAGCAATCTATAAATGAAGAAATATGCTTTCAAATATCATCCCGGTCGTTAAGTAAAAATCTTAATATCAATTTTCTCTCATACCTACGGGTGTAATACTGGTTGGTATCATACAATACATTCATGTCTCCGGAGGCTGTATTGTATGGCTACCCATGCAATACATCCTCGTGACGTCACAGCGTCAACAAAATTACTGGTTACTCGGTAAAATTATTATGTTATTTTTTCAAAAGTCAGACTGGTTTTGATATATTTACGGTTTTGCATTGAAAATATAATGCAGGGTTTAAAGATTTTATTAGTTTAACGTATTATCAACAACCGGTGTCATGTAAAGACGTGTCCAGTTTGTTAGTGGAGGAAGCCGGAGTACCCGAAAAAAAAACCACAGACTAGCGCCTTACAACTACCCCACGTGGGATTCGAACTCGCGACTCATAGGTGGAGGGCCTGTGGTATCATGTCGAGACCTCTGAACCACTCTGCCAACCCCCCCCCCCCCCCCTAAAAAAATAATAATACATTTTTCATGTATGAATAATTGACGCACATCTCGTACCATTACATCACTTCCATATTCCCGACAGATCACGCTTCAAATGCGGATGGTTAGATGTTCTGACATGTTTGGAGTCAATGGATATAGTGTCATTACTATACATGTTTGAAAAAAAACTAACAGATGATACAGACCGTTAGATATAGGTTTAGAAATGGCATACATTTTTCATATTAGTATGTAAATTCTAAAACAGTCAAACTATCTATCAAGTGTCTACTGGTACAATGCCAATTATGTTGAACAAAAGCCATTTGAGACGCAGAAAAATACTCTTTAATCAGGTGGTCTGTATACGGAGGTTCTCATCAAGGCAGGTTTTTACTATATCTAATTGTCCATAATACATACTGTGTGTTGTTGATACTAACGTTTTCATTTCTCCTTTTCTCAAATGTATTTCGTACGTTTGTTTAACAGATGTCTAATAAATACCGTGTAGTACGAAAGAAAGGCTTAATAAGGAACATGGTTCAGCATGAATACAAACTGGCACTTACAAGAGGGATTGATACATGCATCAGCTTTAATTATCTACAAGGTGTTATAGACTTCTTAAATGACTTCGATAAAGAAGACCAAATCGAAATTGTGAATTATCTCAGACACAAGTCGTCTGTATTTTTTCGTGCTTGCAAAGCGGGTCGTTTGGATATTGCTAAGTACATGATGTTTGAATGCAAAGCTGATATTGAATTACGAGGTTTCTACCATATAAAGTCGGTATCCATGGATGAATGGGTGACGCCGTTATTGGTCGCAATATGCGAACAACATTATCCTGTTGTTCAACTTCTGGTTAAGCATGGAGCTAATATGAACGTCTCCACTTCAAATGGTTTGACGCCATTGCGATGTGCATGCAATTCAGCAAATTTTGACAATGTAAAATATTTAGTTGAAAATGGTGCCAGAGTCCATCAGCCAAATGACAATAACAAAACTCTCTTAATGACTGCAGTTCGGGGGTCTGTTGAACTTTGTGAAATTCTAGTCAATAACGGTGCGTCCGTCAATGCAACAACAATCGATGGCTACACAGCTATGTGGGATGCCATAATGCTTGGTAGGCTTGACATTGTAAAGTTCTTCCTTAGCGTCGGAGCGTCTCCATTCATGAACATTCCGAAAGAAATTCACATTCTTTACGTTGCCGCATTGGCAGGGAACAAGGCTTTATTCAACTATATCATGGATAATACTGTGATGGAGTTGTCTTGGTCGGTCAATGGTTATGAACTACTAGGTGCGACTGCGATTGATACATTTGACAACATACAGGAAGGATTAAAGTTGTGGGAAAAGGCTATGGATCTGCGAAACCATTATCCAAAGTAACCGCTAGTTAAAGACATTCCAAATGAAACCAAGCAAGCGTACCTTACTCATAAGAAATGTACAACGCCCGAAGACGTAAAGGCGTTGGTGGCTACAGACAAAGACAAGCTTCACATGCAAGCTCTACTTACGTACGAAAGGATCCTAGGTTTGCATTGCAAACATATCATAGATATTTTTAGGCTCCGAAGAGATGAGTACGCCGATTCCAAACAATACCAACGGGCTGTTGATATCTGGAAGTACACCATTAGTATTCGTAGACAGACTGTACCAGCTATGGACAGAGTATCAGTTGCGGACTTGAGAAGACTGGAAGAGATTCTGAGGAAGATCTTCACAGAATACTCTTCTGGTGCAACCAGCGAGAATGTATGATATTCTTTTTTATTTTAACTTAAACCAGTCTTAGCTACTGCTTTTATTTTATGAATGACTAAGTAAGAAATGAATACCGCTATATCACCTGTAACATAATTATAAGTGAAGGAATCCCTTGCACTCTGGGCCTAGTTGCTCATAACGTGAATATGCTCACTACAATTTAACAATTTACAATTTTGAACAAGTGTCCGGATCATTGTACACACCTTTGAGGATCGTTAATTATTATACAATGATAAAAACGTATAAGGTAGGCATTATGTGGCATGAAAAGTAACAAATGTTATCTGTAAATGGTACCTTATTGAGATTTACGTCTGAGGACAAAAGGGTCAATGTTAAACAATGATACATCTATTTTCCAGGTACAGGCAAGTGACATTGTGGACATGTTGGAATTGGCAGTTGCACAATTACACGAATGCACTGAACGTTTGGAAATTCGACTTCTAGAAAAGAACACATCTGAAGTTTTCCTTTCACTTCTTCAAGTCACAGCTGACTATATGAAGTTGTTTTTCCTTTCGGAAGATCAGGGTTCCGAGATTGAGCGATTCACCAAACACGTGGAGCGAGCGGTACTGCTGAACCCAGCTAACGAACGCAGTGAACAGTTTCTACATTTTATTTTAAAGATACAATAAAACAATGGTGATCCTCCATCGATTGATATTGTTCTCAGTCTCCTCAAAGCTGGAGCAGATGTAAATGCCACAGACAAGGAGAGGAACACACCACTTCATCTATGTATAGCATCATGGCAGAAACAAATATACTGTCCAATGAGAGCAGGCCAATGGAAGGACTTGGCGTGGTTGTTGATAGAAAATGGCGCACACATGGATGCCAAAAACTCACGAAAGAAGATGCCGTTAGAGTTTCTGGTGGAACAGGAATTTGGTTGTCCACTCGAGTATACAACCTTGAAATGTATGGCAGCTAGGGTGATACTTGACGAAGGAGTGGCCTACAGGGGTTATATCCCTTCCTTACTTGAAATGTTTGTAGGACTTCTACAGTTGAATCTCATGACAGACCTTAAAAAACAACACAATTCTGTTAAATACGAAAATTTTGATGATTGGGATTTTTAGTGCTATAAAACTTCGACATTAACTATAATCGGGCACTGATTATCCGTTACCATCATTACATCGAGTTACTGCAAACCAACTTATTTTCGTATTCGATTAATTTTCGAAAATGTTATAGACCTATACCAGTAGAACTTAACTTAGAATGTTATAGATCTAAACCAGTAAAACTGGATTTAAAGTGTTATAGACATATACCAGTAGATCTGAATTTAAAGTGTTATAAACATACATCATTAGAACTTAACTTAAAATGTTATAAATATATACCAGTAGAACTTAACATAAAGTTTTATAAACATTTACCAGTGGAACTTAACTTAAAATGTTATAAACCTATACCAGTAGAACTTACCTTAAAATGTTATAAACCTATGGCGGTAGAATTGAACTTAAAATTCTATAAACCTATATCAGTAGAACTTAACTTAAAATGTTATAAACCTATATCAGTAGAACTTAACTGTTTTGTCTTTTAATCGGATATTAGATCTAGATATCTGTTTTTGACCGTTACATTTCTATGGAAATGTGTTATGAATATGTGTACAACAAAACACTCCCTTCATCATTAACCCTCTCACTCAAGCATTCATCATCTAATTTACCCAAGCATTAACCCTCACCCACTCAACCATTAACCCTCTTACCCACTCAACCATCCGCTCTCTCACCCACTCAACCATTAACTTCTCACTCACTTAAGTATAAACCCTCTCCCTCACTCAAGCATAAACCCTCTCATTCACTCAAGCATTATCCCACTCACTGATTCCAGCGTTAACCCACTCACTCACTCAAGCATTAACCCACTCATTCACTCAAGCGTTAACCCACTCACTCACTCAGGCATGAGCCCTCTCATTCACTTAAGCATTACCCCACTCACTCACTCAAGCTTTTATCCTCTCACTCACTAACTCAACAAGCATTAACCCTATCACTCACTGAAGCATTACTCCTCTCTTTTACTCACTAACTCAAGTATCACTTTTAAGCATTAACCCTCTCGCTCACTCACTCAATCATTAACCCTCTCATTCACTCAATCATTAACCTTCTCATTCACTCACTCACTCACATACTCATGCACTCACCCACTTAAGCATTAACCCTCCCATTCACTCACTCACTCACTCACTGACTCACTCCCTTAAGCATTAACCCTCTCATTCCCTCAACCATTAACCCCATTACTTAACCATTAACGCTCTCACTCGCTCACTCAAGCATTAACTCTCTTACTCAATCAACGATGACACTCTTATTCACCCAACCATTGTTCAAGCAGTAATCCTCTCATACACCCAAGCATTAATCCTTTCACTCACTCAAGCAATAATCCTCAAACTCACTCACTTACTGAAGCATTAACCATATCACTTTTTAAACATTAACACTCTCACTCACTCACTCACTCACTTAAGAATTAAACCTCTCCCTCACTCAAGCATTAACCCTCTAATTCACTCACTCACTCACTCACTCAGACATTAATCCTCTGATTTCCTCAACCATTAACCCCATTACTCACTCAAGCATTAACGCTCTCACTCGCTCACTCAACCATTAACCCTCATACTGACTCACCCAAGCATTAAACCTATCATACACTCAAGCATATACCCTCTCACTCATTCACTCAATCATGCATTTACCCCATCACTCACTCACTCACTAAAACATTTACCCTCTCACTCGCTCAAGCATTTACCATTTCACTCACTCAACCATTAACCCTCTCACTCACTCAACCATTAACCCTTTCATTCACTTAACAATAACCCCCTCAATCACTTAACCATTAACCCCCTTACTCAGTCAACGATGACACTCTCATTCACCCAACCTTTTACCCCCTCACTCACTAAACTATCAATCCTCTCATTCACTCAAGCATAAACCATCTCACTCACTCAAGCATTACCCTCTCACTCACTCAAGCATTATAATTTCATTCACTCACCAATTAACCCTCTCACTCACTCAACCATTAACCCCCTCACCCACTTAACTATTTATCCTTTCACTCACACAACAATTAACCCTCTCACTCACACAACCATTAACCCTCTCACTCACACAACAATTAACCCTCTCACTCACACAACAATTAACCCTCTCACTCACACAACCATTAACCCTCTCATTCACACAACAATTAACCCTCTCACTCACACAACCAATCACCCTCTCACTCACACAACAATTAACCCTTTCACTCACACAACCATTGACCCTCTCACTCACACAACCATTAACCCTCTCGCTCACACAACAATTAACCCTCCCACTCACACAACAATTAACCCTCTCACTCACTCAATCATTGACCCTCTCACTCACACAACAATTAACCCTCTCACTCACACAACAATTGACCCTCTCACTCACTCAACAACATACACATCAATCCCTCTGAATAAATAATTAATAATTACGTTCGACAAATATATTATTTTTCTCGTAACATTTGGTATAAACATGTAATTTCTGTACGTTTATGTACACAGCATGCTCAGTTGAAGTGTACGTAATATACTTACAGAAACATTTACTACTAATTGATTACATGTATCATTTCAAATGACCTTTTGGTATGTAAGTGTATATTATGACGTTTCAGACATCATTTGGTGGCTGTTTGTATTATTTCTGTGAAAAATTAATTATGTTATATGAAATATCGATTAGCTTGTAATAATAATGATATTTCAAGTCGATAACACTTTGATTCAGAGACTCGTGTTCCAAGTGGTCGACATAAATATACAATATTTACAACACGGTAATACATTAATGACAATACATATAATAGCGTTATTATAATAATGAGTATCACAGTCACCCTATAACAGAAAATTAGTAGTTAAAAACTAAAAAGGCACTCATAAAGGTCATGGTGCATATCAAATATATGAAAACAAAAATATAAACACATTTAAATGAATTAGTGTCTAATATACATACATATAAATATGACAAAATATATGCTATTATAGCATGTTTTAAAATTGTTTTTGTTTGATTAATCAATGATAGTTTACTTAAGAAGATAAAAGAACAGAGTGATGTTCTCATTCAACAAGCATAAAACCACTCAATACTCAATTATTTAATATAGACTAACGATATATTACAATTTTCATACACCGCCTGCGATGAGACGTCCTCGACCTATCGTTAATTATGATGCACTCGATCGTGGTCTTATATCATGTAACTTTTCGTCGGATATTAGATCTAGATGTATCTATTTTCGACAGTTATGTTTCTATGAACATGTGTAATTAACATGTGTACAACGTATAAAAAACAAGCAGTCTCAACTGCTATTCCACACTTAAAGACCCAGTTAAACTCATTTCATTAACATCATTTCAAGATGATCACCGAATCATTCGAGTAGGAAAAATTCCAATGCATATACATATGTACATGTAGACTGTATATGTTATTTTAAATGCATTTAATTAACGATCAAACCTGTGATTAGTGTTTACTGTGCCGTAACTACAATACCGCAGTAAGTCATTTTTTATGACTATGGGGCGATACTGCGATCCTGCCGACAGTATATTAAATGGAACTGGTCTTGACTTTATGTAACCCTTACCTATTTTACCCAGAGTAAACATATATAATACTTTATAGGTATACTGCGGGTTAATCCAAGTGAGAAGACACCAATGATACAATCATTCTCTGTATTGTAATGAATCCAGTAGGTGCAAAAAAGTGGTCTTCTACAATCATAATTATTGTACCTGTACATACAAAAGGTGTCGTTACGGATAATGATACTGGTTTATAAAACTAATACAGACATCAGTTGGATACGTTAAATACAATACTTTAACAAATGCGTAATTTGGAATCTGTCCTGTACAATGGGCCATCACCTTCTTTAAAAAAGTTTTACATTCTTAACAATCAGTTAAGGTTCGGATTAGCCCACGTTAAGAATAAACGTTTTGAACTTGGAATTGTTACCCATGTGATTGTTATATACAGTTTCCGTTGTCAATCTATTACCTCTAATTAAGCACCGTCTGGAGGATCACGCTCAGCAAATAATCCTGTTTAATTGGATGTATCTAGTAATTGTGACTTATATATAAATATGTTATGGATAACGTTACTATTACTTAAATTGAAGATGCTCATCCGACGATAAAGTATAAACGATATCCATCACTTGAACACCAACTGATGTTTAATCGTGTCTATATATGTATAATTAACACAAAAATACATATAAAATAATTTACTTTGCCTTTGTTGTATGCGCAATAAGTACTTCGTTCCATATAGAACATAGTGCCACGGAATTTTTTCGGGATACAATTTATTATTTTTTTTTTATATTTTTACCTTGAAATAAATTTAGAAGCTCAACCTTTTCAATTGTGGTAAAAATGTCAAGTAAGTAACTTTTATAAGTGAAGAAAAATAATCATTCGTCCGTCCTGCTTTTGACAGAGGAAAAATGCCGTTTTTCAGCGGTGGAGCATCTTTAATCATTGCACATACAGCATAAATTTGTCATAAATAAGCTACAGTATAATTTAAGTGTAGAAGTTGGCAGAGGTACAATGTAGAAACATTGTTCGAAATACCATATCTTGTATCAATCGGGGACGAATTTCCGCCGTGTTTGCAATCGTCTGTCCAAAACTTTTGGATTAAGGGCAAAAAGGTTAATTTGAGTTATTGAAAATTTGAAGAGTAGGCATATACGAGCACACAAAAGGTAGAGTAGATATATTGTTTGTGCGAATAAAATTAGAACATTATACATATATGATGTTATGTCCATTCTTTGAACTACATTGGTATTTTATATGCTTCGTTAAATGTTTATTAAAACTGATAGGCATGTATGCCATATGTGGATAAAACAATAAAAATGTACACCAAGTATACGCTACGCTTCATTGATCACATAACTTAGATAGAGGGAGGCCTATTGTTCTCCTATAGTAAATGCTTCAGATATGTTAAGGTTTGTTCTGCTTGCTGTTATTTGATGACTACGATACCGGTGATGTTATTCAATGGAGGTTCATTGAAATATAGAAATAGTTCTGTATTTTCATTAAAAGTTTATCAGGAAGAGAAACCCAAGAAAACAATCGTAGTTGTGATATCTAAGAAGAAATCTTCCAAATCTTTTGATTCATTGCAGACAAGGAAATTACGAATCTAACTTTAAAAGCAAAATGATTTCTGATGCGAACAAATGAATATCAGTTATGCATTTTATTGAGTGCTATTGTCATTTCAAGACATACAAAAACAAGATAATTGTGTTTTATAATAAGTTGAATTTGTAAGGCATTTTACATATTTTGTATACACAGGTTGACTTACGTTACACCTACACAACGCATATAGTTAATGTTAGGTGTAATTGTATCCCGCGATTCGGAAAAACCCTAAAATCTGTATAGCGTATACCTATACTTCCTGATTCAACTTCTAGTGTAGTTCATTTATTGTTGGTAGTTGTGTCGCCCTGGTTCTCAAGGTAAGTACTACTGTTTGACATAAATTAGTAATTAGTAAGTATACCTTATGTTATTGGCGACTGTGGTTGTGATAAATCAACGTATTGAAAACTAGAATTATTAAAACTAGCTTGTATCAGTAACTCAATCCTTCTTAACCTATTTACGAAGACTAGCGGATATGATTATACCGAAATATATTGACATGGAAATATTTCTTGTCCCGTGGTCATTTTAGTAAGTTGATAGTTAGATAATTACATTAAAAATCTAACAACGTCAGGGTTTATTCGTAGACATATTCATAGGTTGTAGTTGTTTTAAAGCTTTCTGAAAAATAGCCAAATATCGGGAACCAATGTGGTGATATACCAGACAAAACCAATGAGGTAAAGCCTGATTGGAATGGATCGATCATCGATGACCAGGAAGCTTTATTGGTAGAGCATAGTTACAGAAATAAACTATATATATATATATATAGATAGATATTTCCATTCTAATTTCATTTTCTCGTTTAATATATGTTAAACCAGATGGGATATGTGTGACTATGAACTCCCATCTGGTCATGGCGGTAATCATATACAATAAACATACACGAGGTCTATATTTTCGGTAGCCCTCCTCCCCATCTGCAGAAATTATTACTATCGTTATTTAGTACACGATTTGCTTACAACAATCTTTAAATGAAGAAATATGCTTTCAAATATCATCCCGGTCGTTCAGTAAAAATCTTAATATCAATTTTCTCTCATACCTACGGGTGTAATACTGGTTGTTATCATACAATACATTCTCCTGAGGCTGCATTACATGGCTACCCATGCAATACATCCTCGTGACGTCACAGCGTCAACAAAATTACGTGTTACCCGGTAAAATTATAATGTTAATTTTTAAAAAATCAGACTGATTTTGATATATTTTGGGTTTTGCATTGAAAATATCATACGGGTTTAAAGATTTTATTAGTTTAACGTACTATTAACAACCGGGGTTATGTAAAGACGTGTCCAGTTTGTTAGTGGAGGAAGCCGGAGTACCCGAAGAAAAACCACAGACTAGCGCATTGCAACTACCCCACGTGGGATACGAACTCGCGACTCATCGGTGGAGGGCTTGTGGTATTATGTCGAGACATCTAAATCACTCTGCCACTCTCCCCCCTCCCCCCCCCCCACAAAAAAAAAAATAACGTGCAGTTTTCATGTATGGATAATTGACGCACATCTTGTACCATTACATCACTTCCGTATTCCCGACAGATCACGCTTCAAATGCGGAGGGTTAGATGTCCTGACATGTTTGGAGTCAATGGATATGGTGTCATTACTATACATGTTTGAAAAAAAAAAAAAAAAAAAAAAAAACCTAACAGATGATACAGATGATTAGATATAGGTTTAGAAATGGCATACATTTGTCATATAAGTATGTAAATTCTAAAACAGTCAAACTATCTATCAAGTGTCTACTGGTACAATGCCAATTATGTTGAACAAAAGTCATTTGAGACGCAGAAAAATACTCTTTAATCAAGTGGTCTGTATACGGATGTTCTCATCAAGGCAGGTTTTTACTATATTTAATTATCCATAATACATACTGTGTGTTGTTGATACTAACGTTTTCATTTCTCCTTTTCTCAAATGTATTTTGTACGTTTGTTTAACAGATGTCTAATAAATACCGTGCACAACGAAAGAAAGGCTTATTAAGGCACACGAACGAGAATGAATACAAACTGGCACTTACAAGAGGGATTGAAGAATACATCAGCTTTAATAATCTACAAGGTGTTATAGACTTCTTAAATGACTTCGATAAAGAAGACCAAATCGAAATTGTGAATTATCTCAGACGAAAGTCGTCTGCATTTTTTCGTGCTTGCAAAGCGGGTCGTTTGGATATTGCTAAGTACATGATGTTTGAATGTAAAGCTGATATTGAATTACGAGGTTTTTACCTTTATGAACGGGTGACGCCGTTATTTGTCGCAGTATTCGAACAACATTATCCTATTGTTCAACTTCTGGTTAATCATGGCGCCAACATGAACGTCTCCACTTCATTTGGTTTGACGCTATTACGACACGCATGCAATTCAGCAAATATTGACATTGTAAAATGTTTAGTTGAAAATGGCGCCAGTGTCCATCAGCCAGATGACAATAAAAATACTCTCTTGATGACTGCAGTTCGAGGGCCTGTTGAACTTTGTAAAATTCTAGTCAATAACGGTGCGTCCGTTAATGCAACAACAATCGATGGCTACACAGCTATGTGGGATGCTATAATGCTTGGTAGGCTTGACATTGTAAAGTTCTTCCTTAGCGTCGGAGCGTCTCCATTCATGAACATTCCGAAAGAAGTTCACAATCTTTACGTTGCCGCATTTGCAGGGAACAAGGTTTTATTCAACTATATCAGGGATAATACTGTGATGGAGTTGTCTCGGTTGGTTGATGGTTATGAACTACTAGGTGCGACTGCGATTGATAAAGACAACATACAGGAAGGATTAGAGCTGTGGGAAAAGGCCATGGATCTACGATACTCTAACCCAGAGGAACCGCTAGTAAAAGACATTCCAAATAAAACCAAACAAGCGTACCTTTTTCATAAGGAATGTACAACACCCGAACAAATACAGGCGTTGGTGGCGGCTGCAGACAAAGACAAACTGTACTTGCAAGCTCTACTTACGTACGAAAGGATCCTAGGTTCGCACTGCAAGCATACAATAGATAGAATTAGGCTCCGAGGACTGCAGTACGTCAAATCCAACCAATACCAAAGGGCTGTTGATATCTGGAAATACAACATTGGTATTCGTAGACAGACTGTACCAGCTTCGGACAAAGTATCGGTTGCGGACTTGAGAAGAATGGAAGGGTTTCTGAGGAAGATGGTCACAGCATACTCCTCTGGTGCAACTAGCGAGAATGTATGATATTCTTTTTCATCTTTACTATATAATCGGAATCAGTCTTAGATACTGTTTTATTTTATGGATTACTAAGTAAGTTATAAATACCGTTATATCACCTGTAACATAATAATAAGTGAATGAATCCCTTGAACTCTGGGCCTAGATGTACTGATTGCGCATGCACCAAAAGCAAAATAAATTATTTCATATTATTTTTGTGTAAATTAGACATATATATGCAGGATTAAACACCAATTATTATTCAAATGATGAATATCATTTATGCTCTGTCGGCGGTGGAGCATCTTTACATGTAGTATACAATGATAAAAACGTATAACATATATACAGTGTATATACTCTATCCTATATGAGGTAAGCATAATATTATGTGGCATGAAAAGTAACAAATGATATACACCTGTACATAGTATCTTATTGACATTTACGTCTGTGGACAAAAGGGTCAATGTAAAAAATGTTACATCTTTTTTCCAGGTACGGGCAAGTGACATTGTGGACATATTGGAATTGGCAGTTACACAATTACACGAATTTACTGACATTTTGGAAATTCGACCTCTAGAAAAGAATACATTTGAAGTATTCCATTCACTTCTTCAAGTCATAGTTGACTATATGAAGTTGTTTTACCGTTCGGAAGATCAGGGTTCCGAGATTGAGCGATTCACCGAGAACGTAAAGCGAGCGGTAATGCTGAACGCAACTAACGAACGCGGTGAACAGTTTCTACATTTTATTTTAAAGATGCAATCAAACTTTGCTGATCCTCCATCGATTGACGTCGTTCGCAGTCTGATTAAAGCTGGAGCAGATGTAAATGCCACAGACAAGAAGAGGAACACACCACTTCACAACTGTATAGCATCATGGGGTTTTCAATACAAAAGGCGAGCAGACCAATGGAAGGACTTGGCGTTGTTGTTACTAGAAAAAATGGCGCACACACATGGAAGCCCAAAACTCAAGAACGAAGATTCTGTTAAAGTTTCTGGTGGAACAGGAGTTTGGTTGTCCACTCGATTATACAACCTTAAAATGTATGGCAGCTAGGGTGATAATTGACGAAGGAGTGGCCTACAGGGGTTATCTCCCTTCCTTACTTGAAAGGTTTGTAGGATTTCTACAGTTGAATCTCATGACAAACCTAAAAAAAAAAAAAAAAAAAAAGTCTATTAAATAGGAATTAATTTGATGAGTTTAGTGCTATGAAACGTCGACATTAACTATAATCGGGCACTGATTATCCGTTACCATCATTACATCGAGTTAACCTTTACCAGTAGAACTTAACTTAAAGTGTTATAAACCTATACCATTAGAACTTAACTTAAAATGTTATAGACCTTTACCAGTAGAACGTTGCTTAAAGTGTTATAAACCTATACCATTAGAACTTAAAGTGTTATAAACCTATACCAGTAGAACTTAACTTAAATGTTCTAGACCTATACCAGTAGAACTGGATTTTAAATGTAATAGACATATACCAGTAGAGCCTATCTTAAAATGTTATAGACCTATACCAGTAGACCTGAACTTAAAATGTTATCAATCTATACTAGTAGAACTTAACATAAAGTTTTCTAAACCTATACCAGTGGAACTTAACTTAAAGTGTTATAGACCATTACCAGTAGGACTTAACATTAATAAGTACATCACGTGACACAATGCTGGATTCTGATTGACTACACAGATGGGTACTATTTGCAATATTGCCCGGGCAAGCGGGCACTATTGAAGTGGCGCGAAATTGAACGTGAATGTATTGTGACGTCATCATTACGTGACGTCATTATAACGTTGCGCTTCGACCAAGACGTCAAAATGGCGGACAGGCTGTTGTGTGCGGGGATGGAAGCAAATGTTGCTTTTCTACAGAATACAGTTCACTTATGTTCAATATAAATCTACTTTTAACCTTCATGAACCTGAATCCCGTTTTAAAGAAACACATATTTCTGCAACAATTCATATGTTGTACTTTTAATGTAACAGCGTGGTGTGGAAATGGAGATAGCGTTGCGAGGTGTCGTTTGACGTGCTTCTGTTACGATGACATGAAAACGGGTCTCATGTGAGGGTGATGTACTAAACCCATTATGGCCTGTTTGAGAGGACACTATTGCCTCATAGTATTGTCTCGTGATAGGATAGAGCCCTCGCCTTCGGCTCGGGCACTATTCCATCCCTCGACAATACTATGAGGCAATAGTGCCCTCTCAACCAGGCCATAATAGATAAATATTATAAATCTATACCAGTAGAGCTGGATTTAAAATGATATAGACCTATATCAGTAGAACTTAACTTAAAATGTTATAAACCTATATCAGTAGGACATAACTTAAAATGTTATAGACCTTTACCAGTAGAACGTTGCTTAAAGAGATATAAACCTATATCAGTAGAACTTAACTTAAAGTTTTATAAACCTATACAAGTAGAACTTAACTATAAACCCCTAACAGTATAAAGTATTATAAACCTGTATCAGTAGAACTGTACTAAAAATGTTATGAACCTGTACCAGTAGAACTTACCTTAAAATGTTATAAACCTATACCAGTAGAACCTAACTTAAAATGTTATAAACCTATACTAGTAGAACCTAACTTAAAATGTTATAAACCTATATCAGTAGAACTTACCTTAAAATGTTATGAATCTATATCAGTAGAACTTAACTTAAAGTGTTATTAATCTATACCAGTAGAACTTAACTTAAAATGTTAAAGACTTATACCAATAGAGCTGAACTTAAAATATTTTAAATGTATACCAGTAGAACTTACCTTAAAATGTTATAAACCTATGGCAGTAGAACTTAACTTAAAGTTTTTAAACCTATACCAGTAGAACTTATCTTAAAATGTTCTATAAACCAATACCAGTAGAACTTACCTTAAAATGTTATAAACCTATGTCAGTAGAAACTAACTTAAAATGTTATAAACCTATATCAGTAGTACTTAACTTAAAATGTTATAAACCTATATCAGAAGAACTTAACTTAAAATGTTATAAACTTATACCAGTAGAACTTAACTTAAATGTTATAGACCTTTACCAGTAGAACGTTGCTTAAAGAGTTATAAACCTATATCAGTAGAACTTAACTTAAAGTTTTATAAACCTATACAAGTAGAACTTAACTATAAACCCCTACCAGTAGAAAGTGTTATAAACCTGTATCAGTAGAACTGTACTAAAAATGTTATGAACCTGTACCAGTAGAACTTATCTTAAAGTGTTATAAACCTATGGCGGTAGAATTTAACTTAAAATTCTATAAACCAATACCAGTAGAACTTAACTTAAAATGTTATAAATCTATACAAGTAGAGCTTACCTTAAAATGTTAAAGACTTATATCAGTAAAACGTAAATGTTATAGACCTTTACCAGTAGAACGTTGTTTAAAGAGTTCTAAACCTATACCAATAGACATGAACTTAAAATGTTAAAGACTTATACCAGTAGAACTTAACTTAAAATATTATAAATGTATACCAGTAGAGCTTACCTTAAAATGTTATAAACCTATGGCAGTAGAACTTAACTTAAAGTTTTTAAACCTATACCAGTAGAACCTAACTTAAAATGTTATAAGCCTATATCAGTAGAACTTAACTTAAAATGTTATAAACCTATATCAGTAGAACTTAACTTAAAATGTTATAAACCTATATCAGTAGAAATTACCTTAAAATATTATAAATCTATATCAGTAGAACTTAACTTAAAGTGTTATTAATCTATACCAGTAGAACTTAACTTAAAATGTTAAAGACTTATACCAGTAGAGCTGAACTTAAAATATTTTAAATGTATACCAGTAGAACTTACCTTAAAATGTTATAAACCTATATCAGTAGAACTTAACTTAAAATGTTATAAACCTATATCAGTAGAACTTAACTTAAAATGTTATAAACTTATACCAGTAGAACTTAACTTAAATGTTATAGACCTTTACCAGTAGAACGTTACTTAAAGAGTTATAAACCTATATCAGTAGAACTTAATTTAAAGTTTTATAAACCTATACAAGTAGAACTTAACTATAAACCCCTACCAGTAGAAAGTGTTATAAACCTGTATCAGTAGAACTGTACTAAAAATGTTATGAACCTGTACCAGTAGAACTTATCTTAAAATGTTCTATAAACCAATACCAGTAGAACTTAACTTAAAATGTTATAAATCTATACAAGTAGAGCTTACCTTAAAATGTTAAAGACTTATATCAGTAAAACGTAAATGTTATAGACCTTTACCAGTAGAACGTTGTTTAAAGAGTTCTAAACCTATACCAATAGACATGAACTTAAAATGTTAAAGACTTATACCAGTAGAACTTAACTTAAAATATTATAAATGTATACCAGTAGAACTTACCTTAAAATGTTATAAACCTATGGCAGTAGAACTTAACTTAAAGTTTTTAAACCTATACCAGTAGAACCTAACTTAAAATGTTATAAACCTATATCAGTAGAACTTAACTTAAAATGTTATAAACCTATATCAGTAGAACTTAACTTAAAATGTTATAAACCTATATCAGTAGAAATTACCTTAAAATGTTATAAATCTATATCAGTAGAACTTAACTTAAAGTGTTATTAATCTATACCAGTAGAACTTAACTTAAAATGTTAAAGACTTATACCAGTAGAACTTAACTTAAAATGTTATAAACCTGTATCAGTAGAACTTAACTTAAAATGTTATAGACCTTTACCAGTAGAACGTTGCTTAAAAAGTTATAAACCTATACTAGTAGAACCTAACTTAAAATGTTATTAACCTATCTCAGTAGAACTTAGCTTAAAATGTTATATAATGTTTTGTCTTTTAATCGGATATTAGATCTAGATATCTGTTTTTGACAGCTACATTTCTATGGAAATGTGTGATGAATAGGTGTACAACAAAACACTCCCTTCATCATTAACACTCTCACTCAAGCATTCATCATCTAATTTACTCAAGTATTAACCCTCACCCACTCAACCATTAACCATCTTACCCACTCAACCATCCGCTCTCTCACCCACTCAACCATTAACTTCTCACTCACTCAAGTATAAACCCTCTCCCTCACTCAAGCATAAACCCTCTCATTCACTCAAGCATTATCCCACTCACTGACTCCAGCGTTAACCCACTCACCCACTCAATCATTAACCCACTCACTCAAGCGTTAACCCACTCACTCACTCAGGCATGAGCCCTCTCATTCACTTAAGCATTACCCCACTCACTCACTCAAGCTTTTATCCTCTCACTCACTAACTCAGCAAGCATTAACCCTATCACTCACTGAAGCATTACTCCTCTCTTTTACTCACTAACTCAAGTATCACTTTAAGCAATAACCCTCTCGCTCATTCACTCACTCAAGCATTAACCCTCTCATTCACTCAATCATTAACCCTCCCTTTCACTCACTTACTGACTCACTCCCTCAAGCAGTAACCCTCTCATTCCCTCAACCATTAACCACATTACTCAATCAAGCATTAACTCTCTTACTCACTCACTCAAGCATTAATCCTCTCACTCACTCACTTACTCAAGCATTAACCATCTCACTTTTTAATATTAACCCTCTCGCTCACTCACTCACTCACTTAAGAATTAACCCTCTCCCTCACTCAAGCATTAGCCCTCTAATTCACTCACTCACTCACTCAAACATTAATCCTCTGACTTCCTCAATTATTAACCCCATTACTCACTCAAGCATTAACGCTCTCATTCGCTCACTCACAATTAACCCTCTTACGGACTCACTCAAGCATTAAACCTCTCATACACTCAAGCATTTACCCTGTCACTCATTCACTCAATCATGCATTAACCCACTCACTCACTCACTAAAGCATTTACCCTCTCACTCACTCAAGCATGAACCCACTCACTCACTCAACCATTAACCCTCTCAGTCACTCAACAATAACCCTCTTAATCACATAGCCATTAACCCTCTTACTCAATCAACGATGACACTCTCATTCACCCAACCATTTACCCCCCTCACTCACACATTAATTAACCCTCTCACTCACACAACCATTAACCCTCTCACTCACACAACCATTTACCCTCTCACTCACACAACAATTTATCTGCTCATTTACACAACCATTAACCCTCACACTCACACAACCATTAACCCTCTCACTCACACAATAATTAATCTGCTCACTCACACAATCATTGACCCTCTCACTCACACAACAATTAACACTCTCACTCACACAACCATTAACCCTCTCACTCACAAAATCATTAACCCTCTCACTCACACAACCATTAACCTCTATAACCTCTCACTCACACAACCATTAACCCTCTCTACTCACACAACCATTAACCCTCTCACTCACACACAACCATTAACCCTCTCACTCACACAACCATTAACCCTCTCACTCACACAACCATTAACCCTCTCACTCACACAACCATTAACCCTCTCACTCACACAACCATTAACCCTCTCACTCACACAACCATTAACCCTCTCACTCACACAACCATTAACCCTCTCACTCACACAAACAATTAAACTGCTCACTCACACAACCATTAACCCTCTCACTCACACAACAATTAACCCTCTCACTCACACAACCATTAACCCTCTCACTCACACAACAATTAATCTGCTCACTCACACAACCATTAACCCTCTCACTCACAAAACCATTAACCCTCTCACTCACACAACACATTAACCCTCTCACTCACACAACCATTAATCTGCTCACTCACACAATCATTAACCCTCTCACTCACACACAACCATTAACCCTCATCACCAAATACCTCACTCACACACTCATAACACTCACTCACTCACAAACATTAACCCTCTCACTCACACAACCATTAACCCTCTCACTCACACAACCATTAACCCTCTCACTCACACACAACTTAACCTACTCACTCACACACACATTAACCTCTCATCACACAACCATTAACCCCTCACTCACACACCATTAACCCTCTCACTCACACAACCATTAACCCTCTCACTCACACAACCATTAACCCTCTCACTCACACAACCATTAACCCTCTACTCACACAACCATTAACCCTCTCACTCACACAACCATTAACCCTCTCACTCACACAACAATTAATCCTCTCACTCACACAACATTAACCTCTCACTCACACAACCATTAACCCTCTCACTCACACAACCATTAACCCTCTCACTCACACAACAATTAACCCTCTCACTCACACAACAATTAAACTGCTCACTCACACAACCATTAACTCTCTCACTCACACAACCATTAACCCTCTCACTCACACAACAATTAACCCTCTCACTCACACAACAATTAACCCTCTCACTCACACAACAATTAATGTGCTCACTCACACAACCATTAACCCTCTCACTCACACAACCATTAACCCTCTCACTCACACAACCATTAACCCTCTCACTCACACAACCATTAACCCTCTCACACACAACCATTAACCCTCTCACTCACACAACCATTAACCCTCTCACTCACACAACCATTAACCCTCTCACTCACACAACCATTAACCCTCTCACTCACACAACCATTAACCCTCTCACTCACACAACCATTAACCCTCTCACTCACACAACAATTAACCCTCTCACTCACACAACCATTAACCCTCTCACTCACACAACCATTAACCCTCTCACTCACACAACATTAACCCTCTCACTCACACAACCATTAACCCTCTCACTCACACAACCATTAACCCTCTCACTCACACAACCATTAACCCTCTCACTCACACAACCATTAACCCTCTCACTCACACAACCATTAACCCTCTCACTCACACAACCATTAACCTCTCACTCACACAACAATTAACCCTCTCACTCACACAACCATTAACCTCTCACTCACACAAACCATTAACCCTCTCACTCACACAACCATTAACCCTCTCACTCACACAACCATTGACCCTCTCACTCACACAACAATTAATCTGCTCACTCACACAACCATTAACCCTCTCACTCACAAAACCATTAACCCTCTCACTCACACAACAATTAACCCTCTCACTCACACAACAATTAATCTGCTCACTCACACAATCATTAACCCTCTCACTCACAAAACCATTAACCCTCTCACTCACACAACACAACCATTAACCCTCTCACTCTCACAACCATTAACCCTCTCACTCACACAACCATTAACCCTCTCACTCACACAATCATTAACCCTCTCACTCACACAACCATTACCCTCTCACTCACACAACCATTAACCCTCTCACTCACACAACAATTAACCCTCTCACTCACACAACAATTAAACTGCTCACTCACACAACCATTAACTCTCTCACTCACACAACCATTAACCCTCTCACTCACACAACCATTGACCCTCTCACTCACACAACCATTGACCCTCTCACTCACACAACAATTAATCTGCTCACTCACACAACCATTAACCCTCTCACTCACAAAACCATTAACCCTCTCACTCACACAACCATTGACCCTCTCACTCACACAACCATTGACCCTCTCACTCACACAACCATTAATCCTCTCACTCACAAAACCATTAACCCTCTCACTCACAAAACCATTAACCCTCTCACTCACACAGCCATTGACCCTCTCACCCACACAACCAATAACACTCTCACACTCACACAACAATTAATCTGCTCACTCACACAACCATTTACCCTCTCACTCACACAACAATTTATCTGATCATTTACACAACCATTAACCCTCTCACTCACACAACCATTAACCCACTCACTCACACAACAATAAATCTGCTCACTCACACAATCATTGACCCTCTCACTCACACAACAATTAACACTCTCACTCACACAACCATTAACCCTCTCACTCACACAACAATTAATCTGCTCACTCACAAAACCTTTAACCCTCTCATTCACACAACCATTAACCCTCTCACTCTCACAACCATTAACCCTCTCACTCACACAACCATTAACCCTCTCACACAAACCATTAACCCTCTCACTCACACAACCATTAACCCTCTCACTCACACAACCATTAACCCTCTCACTCACACAACCATTAACCCTCTCACTCACACAACCATTAACCCTCTCTCACACAACAATTAACCCTCTCACTCACACAACAATTAATCTGCTCACTCACACAACCATTAACCCTCTCACTCACAAAATCATTAACCCTCTCACTCACACAACCATTAACCCTCTCACTCACTCAAGCATTAACCCTCTAATTCACTCACTCACTCACTCAAACATTAATCTTCTGACTTCCTCAACCATTAACCCCATTACTCAGTCAAGCATTAACGCTCTCATTCGCTCACTCACAATTAACCCTCTTACGGACTCACTCAAGCATTAAACCTCTCATACACTCAAGCATTACCCTGTCACTCAATTCACTCAATCATGCATTAACCCACTCACTCACTCACTAAAGCATTTACCCTCTCACTCACTCAAGCATGAACCCACTCACTCACTCAACCATTAACCCTCTCAGTCACTCAACAATAACCCTCTTAATCACATAGCCATTAACCCTCTTACTCAATCAACGATGACACTCTCATTCACCCAACCATTTACCCCCCTCACTCACACATTAATTAACCCTCTCACTCACACAACCATTAACCCTCTCACTCACACAACCATTTACCCTCTCACTCACACAACAATTTATCTGCTCACTTACACAACCATTAAAACTCTCACTCACACAACCATTAACCCTCTCACTCACACAACAATTAATCTGCTCTCACTCTCACACAATCATTGAACCCTCTCACTCACACAACAATTAACTCTCACTCCACACAACATTAACCCTCTCACTCACACAACAATTAACCCTCTCACTCACACAACAATTAACCTCTCTCACACAACCATTAACCCTCTCATCACACACAACCATTAACCCTCTCACTCACACACCATAACCTCTCAACACAACCATTAACCCTCTCACACACAACCATTAACCCTCTCACTCACACAACATTAACCCTCTCACTCACACAACCATTAACCCTCTCACTCACACAACCATTAACCCTCTCACTCACACAACCATTAACCCTCTCACTCACACAACCATTAACCCTCTCACTCACACAACAATTAACCCTCTCACTCACACAAACAATTAATCTGCTCACTCACACAACCATTAACCCTCTCACTCACAAAATCATTAACCCTCTCACTCACACAACCATTAACCCTCTCACTCACACAACCATTAACCCTCTCACTCACACAACCATTAACCCTCTCACTCACACAATCATTAACCCTCTCACTCACACAACCATTACCCTCTCACTCACACAACCATTAACCCTCTCACTCACACAACAATTAACCCTCTCACTCACACAACAATTAAACTGCTCACTCACACAACCATTAACTCTCTCACTCACACAACCATTAACCCTCTCACTCACACAACCATTGACCCTCTCACTCACACAACCATTGACCCTCTCACTCACACAACAATTAATCTGCTCACTCACACAACCATTAACCCTCTCACTCACAAAACCATTAACCCTCTCACTCACACAACAATTAACCCTCTCACTCACACAACAATTAATCTGCTCACTCACACAATTATTAACCCTCTCACTCACAAAACCATTAACCCTCTCACTCACACAACACAACCATTAACCTCTCACTCACAAGACCATTAACCATCTCACTCACACAACAATTAATCCTCTCACTCACACAACAATTAATCTGCTCACTCAAAAAACCATTAACCTCTCACTCACAAAACCATTAACCCTCTCACTCACACAACCATTGACCCTCTCACCCACACAACCAATAACACTCTCACACAACAATTAATCTGCTCACTCACAAAACCATTAACCCTCTCACTCACACAACCATTGACCCTCTCACTAACACAACAATTAACCCTCTCACTCACACAACAATTAATCTGCTCACTCACAAAACCATTAACCCTCTCACTCACACAACCATTGACCCTCTCACCCACACAACCATTAACCCTCTCACTAACACAACAATTAACCTTCTCACTCACAAAACCATTAACCCTCTCACTCACACAACCATTGACCCTCTCACTCACACAACAATTAATCTGCTCACTCACACAATCATTAACCCTCTCACTCACACATCCATTGACCCTCTCACTCACACAATCATTAACCCTCTCACTCACAAAACCATTAACCCTCTCACTCACACAACCATTAACCCTCTCACACACACAACAATTAATCTGCTCACTCACACAATCATTAACCCTCTCACTAACACAACCATTGACCCTCTCACTCACACAATCATTAACCCTCTCACTCACAAAACCATTAACCCTCTCACTCACACAACCATTGACCCTCTCACTCACACAACCATTGACCCTCTCACTCACACAACCATTAACCCTCTCACTCACACAACCATTAACCCTCTCACTCACACAACCATTAACCCTCTCACTCACACAACCATTAACCCTCTCATTCACATGTGTTAAACAAAGAACATACACATCAATCTCTCTGAATAAATAATTAATAATTACGTTCAACAATTATATTATTTTTGTCGTAACATTTGGTATAAACATGTAATTTCTGTACGTTTATGTACACAGCATGCTCAGTTGAAGTGTACGTAATATACTTACAGAAACATTTACTACTAATTGATTACATGTGTCATTTCAAATGACCTTTTGGTATGTAAGTGTATATTATGACGTTTCAGACATCATTTGGTGGCTGTTTGTATTATTTCTGTGAAAAATGAATTATGTTATATGAAATATCGGTTAGCTTGTAATAATAATGATAAACGATGTCTTCCAAGCGGTCGACATAAATATACAATATTTACAACACGGAAAATAAATTAGTAGTTAAAACTGAAAAGGCACTCATTAAGCTCATGGTGCATATCAAATATATGAAAACAAAAATATAAACACATTTGAATGAATTAGTGTCTAATATACATACATATAAATATGACAAAAAATAAAAATGGACAGAATATATGCTATTATAGCATTTTTTAAAATTGTTTTTGTTTGATTAATCAATGATAGTTTACTTAAGAAGATAACAGAACCGAGTGATGAATTTACTTAAATAGACACGTATAATAAGAAGCAAATGAAACAGTGATTATTGAGATACATGTAGAAAGTGTTTGTTATATATATTTTTTTTTTTTTTTTTTTTTTTTTTTTGTTATTCGTATTAAAAGCACCTTGCTATTTTCACAGTCTAACGTCATAATCCTTCTTTACCATACATAGTCGGGGGGGCAAATTTAGGTCATTGAAGGTTTTACTCAATTGCATGTGGTGTTCATGCAACTGGTATCAAAGTGTCATAGGAAAGGGGGCCAGATTTACGACTAACAGATTAATCCTTTGAACGATGTGGGTAACCAAACGATCCACGTGATCAATGCATGTCATTGATCGCATGATGATATATCACGTGATGATAAAGAATGACTTTACATCAGACTCTATTGGGGGAAAAAATTAAATCATCAAGGAACAAAGAATTCATTATGAACCTCCACGCCTATTCTACGTTTTCGTTAACATTCAATGTACTACAATGTCAATAAATCGAATTATATGAGTATTTGATATAAACTTTATTTTCTCTTCAGGCAAAAACAAACGAAAACAAAACGAAGTCTTTCCGTAACCTTTAACATTGTTTTTTATGGATGTGATTTCGGCAGTCAAGGTTTAAAATAATTTATTTATCTGATAGTATGAAGCATGTAATGTTGATGAAATTTTGCAGACTCTCCACAGATCTAATCTAAAAGACTACAGCACTTGGATATAAAGTCAACAACCACGCACACAGGGCAAAATAAACTTATATGAATCTAGACTTTTACTACGCTCGCCTAATTGAATATTTGATTTAATGATATTCGACTCAACATAGTTTTGGTGGCTATGGAACTAAGCTAGGCAGATTTTACAACCGTGGTGAAAATTGAAAATCGAAAATGACTTTCTTTTTTCAAACAAAACTAAAAATACCAAACAATCATACAATGACTACTCACAATTGAAAATCATTATAGCGAAATTTACCATATTGGCTTATAATATGCATTATTTTCAATCCAGTAACATTGCGAGTAGAAGCCTTGTGCACGTCTAAAACGTTGAAATTGTTGTTAATAAAACCCCAGACTGGCATTTAGAATTGACGTAAAGCCCACGATGTTTTCCGTGTGTTTTACAGGGTTATAGTGTGGCCTGTACAATCATTACTATTCTGTCATTAAAAAGGCATAAATGTGCTGCCTTAATTCAAAGTATACAAAAATTAAGCCGTCACTCCTATTGTAATTGCTTAGTTTTACGGGGATTTTCTGTTGTTGTTTTGGCTGTTTATTTTTGTATGATTTTCTCCTTATAATACTAAATAATTAAAAAACTGTGTTAAATTGCAACGTGGGTTTTCTTATTTTGTTTGGTTTGTTTAGTTTTACCTTTAATTAACAGCAAGGGTCATTTAAAGACATACCAGGTTTGTTGGTGCTGGAAGCCGGAGTACCCGGAGAAAAACTACAGATTACTATTTAGTAATTTGCAAGATTTAATGAAAGGAGTTTTTGTCTTGCGAGCCTTGAATTTGAAATATCAAAATATGAACACAATCCGAGATACATATTATCACATATCTGAAAACAACATGTTACATTTTGAAGAATCTAAACTTCAAATGAAAAAATCAAGCGGGTGTCGCCATTTTGTCATGACATCCTGGGATGGTGACGTCACGTCATTGTTGATTGACATGGAGCACGCAATGAATTTCCAGCCAATGAAAATCTCTCCTGGTTATATAAACAACAGTGACATTATTATGCAAAAACCAATCAGGATAACAGGGACATTACGTGTGTGGATAAAATCTGGGCCGTTTTACTCTATTCGAATGAGATAAAACCTAATAGGAATTTTTATTTTAGCATATTTAAACCACTCAGCATTCAACCAGCATACACAGAGGACAGTTGACATTGTTCTCATTTCCGTATCTTATAAAGTTTGTAAATCAGTGTAGTTCCATAACCGCATGCATGCTTGTAACCCTGATGAATACTGCTATAAAGAAAACCTTTCGGTCATAGAGAACTTGTTTTTACCCGAATCGTTTGAAAGCAAGTCTGGTAAGATAGAAGTCCCGAGCTCGATCCATATTTAAGCTTGTCCATTGCTATCATACACCGGCATACCATGTTTTACCCTTCAATCTACGATGACAATTATACTATAACTGGAAGTCCAGTTTTGGAATTTTAGTCACTTTTGATTAATTAATGGTACACATGTAGTTTACTTAAGAAGATAAAGAACAAGGAGTGATGAATTAACTTAAATACATACGTATAATAAGAAGCAAATGAAACAGTGAATATTGAGATACATGTAGAAAGTGTTTTTTTTTTTTTTTTTTTTTTTTGTTATTCGTATTAAAAGCACCTTGCTATTTTCACAGTCTAACGTCATAATCCTTCTTTACCATACATAGTCGGGGGGGGGGGGCAAATTTAGGTCATTAAGGTTTTACTCAATTGCATGTGTTGTTCATGTAACTGGTATCAAAGTGTCACAGGAAAGGGGGCCAGATTTACGACTAACAGATTAATCCTTTGAACGATGTTGGTAACCAAACTATTCACGTGATCAATGCATGGTCATTGATCGCGTGATGATATAGCACGTGATGATAAAGGATGACTTTACATCAGACTTGATATAAACTTGATTTTCCCTTCAGGCAAAAACAAACGAAAACAAAACGAAGTCTTTCCGTAACCTTTAACAGTGGTTTTTATGGATGTGATTTCGGCAGTCAAGGTTTAGAATAATTTATTTATCTGTTAGTACATTCGAAGCATGTAATGTTGATTATATTTTGCAGACTCTCCACAGATTTAATCTAAAAGACTGCAACGCTTGGATATAAAGTCAACAACCACGCACACAGGGCAAAATAAACTTATTTGAATCTAGACTTTTACTACGCTCGCCTAATTGAATGTTTGATTTAATGATATTCGACTCAACATAGTTTTGGTGGTTATGGAACTAAGCTAGGCAGATTTTACAACCGTAAAAAGGATTAATCTGTTAATCGTATCACTACGGTGTGTTCTGGCGCCCTTCGCATGGTTTAGTTCATTTTGCGAGACTCAACAAAATCAATTATCAATTCATTTCGGCACTTATGTCAACATTAGTCATCGTGATCATATATTTTTATAATTTTTCATCTGATATTAGATCTAGATATCTGTTTTTGACAGTAACATTTCTATGGAAATGTGTAATGAACATATGTACAACATAACACTCCCTCAAACATTTACCCACTCACTCACTCATTCACTCACTCACTCACTCACTCACTCACTCACTCACTCACTCACTCACTCACTCACTCACTCACTCACTCACTCACTCACTCACTCACTCACTCACTCACTCACTCACTCACTCACTCACTCACTCACTCACTCACTCACTCACTCACTCACTCACTCACTCACTCACTCACTCACTCACTCACTCACTCACTCACTCACTCACTCACTCACTCACTCACTCACTCACTACTCACTCACTCATTCACTCACTCACTCAATAAGCATTAAACCTCTCACTCACTCACTCAAGCATTTACCCTCTTACTCACTCAAACATTAACCATCTTACTCACTCAAGCATAAACTCTCTCCCTCACTCAAGCATTAACCCACTCACTCACTCAAGCATTTAACCTTTCACTCACTCACTCACTCACTCACTCACTCACTCACTCACTCACTCACTCACTCACTCACTCACTCACTCACTCACTCACTCACTCACTCACTCACTCACTCACTCATTCACTCACTCACCTCACTCACTCACTCACTCACTCACTCACTCACTCAACAAGCATTAAACCTCTCACTCACTCACTCAAGCATTTACCCTCTTACTCACTCAAACATTAACCATCTTACTCACTCAAGCATAAACTCTCTCCCTCACTCAAGCATTAACCCACTCACTCACTCAAGCATTTAACCTTTCACTCACTCACTCACTCACTCACTCACTCTATCACTCACTCAAGCATTAACCCTCTTACTCACTCAAGTATTAACCCTCTCACTCACTCAAGCATCAACCCACTCACTCACTCAAGCATTAACCCTCTCACTCTCTCAATCCCTTTCGTTTTATGAATGCTAATCGAAGGTGCATGATGATCTCACATCATTAGAAAGCTGATTGATATCATAACACGATACTTTAATATTTCAGCATTTTATTTTAAATGTTTATCTGATATTTTAACACGAACATACTGCATTCTCCTAAAATAAACATGCACTTCAAACACACATCACATTACAAACATAGGAGGCCATCCTTGAATGACTCTAGATGTTCATAAGACTTTATTCTAATCAACTAATCGATGCCCCATACTCGCATTGTTTATAGAAATGTTGGTCGACATCAAAGTTATTTTTGTCTAAATCGAATATTCTTAAAACATATTTTGCAGCAATTCAGTGAAATAATGGTGCGTTGATGACGTCATAACCGCAACTTCACGATGTGAACATTGTTTATTCATGTTGGTCGTTGCTTAAAATGATTGACGATGATGTCTAAAAACTTATTAGAAATAAAAATTGTTGTTGGGAAACATAGTTTGCTGCAGGAAACTAAATATGAAAAATTTGATGAAAAATTACCATTTTGAGTTGAAATTCATTTCCTGCGTTTCAAAACACTCATTTAACAGAGTTTTGTGACAAAAGATATTTGGACGAAGTTGAGTGATCTGTCTATTTGTCTACTTCCGGTTGAAAAATGGTTCAATGTATATCACTAATTATTTCAATTATTTGAGCGGATTTCGATTTGTTGGCCGAACAGATGACGTCATAACTGCTATGTTCATACCAACTTATTCAGTGGTAAACATTTAGGGACGGTCTGTTATACTTCCTTGATACTCCAGGGGTTCCGATCACTTACCATCTCTACACCCCTGGACAATATAGTAAAACTAAAGGCATCAGAATAGAACAGGTATTTTAGTCATTTGATGTACAACAGAAGAGCCGTATAACGGTAAACTGCGGTTGACTGTTGCTTTGATACTGGGCGTCACTCTCTCTCTGTAGTCTTCAAAGAAAATGTATGCAGGTCTGTGATTGGTTCAGATTTGTTCCCATGACCTGCCTTCAGTTTTACTATGAGACAGTCAAGGAGTGTAGCGATCGTAAGTGATCGGAACCCCTGGAGTATCGAGGATGTGTTTGGCGATACATGAAGACCTAGTCATATGTGCACTATCCGGTCATCAGGTGGTATGTAGTCAGACCTCTTGCTCGCACGCGCACGTGTACCTATTCAATGTCGAAGTAAATGACGTCACATACACCATACAAATTGCAATGTCACGTGCTGTATGCATGACTGCCGGTGTACCGTCAATTAACGTATCACAACGCTTTTTAAATGGACCATGAGCCTAATAGAGAATATGGATGAAGTCATTTGAGTCGTTTCTGGTCATAAACACATACTATGACCTGACCAAGCAAAGATTATACTATGTAGTCCGCTAGCTAGCCGCTCGTGAATGTTGAAATGGTTACTCCGTACTTGACAATGATTACATTTCAATTCGTTATGCAAAATCCTTGAAATATTCTTGCGTAATCGTTACAAATGTAAATATATAAAAAAAAAATCTTGTTTTAAATGGCAAATATGGTATAATGAACGCAAACTGAACAACGACAATTTTATCGTAACGTATGACCCATGGGAAAGGGAAAAGATTTGCTTAACTGGCAGCTGCCGTATGATAGGAATATGTCAAATATCTGGAACGCAATTGTTTCCAATATATGACAAAGTATACCACTGTTCAGGTTAGATAAACGTTATTTTTGCAGGTGGTCATTTTACATATTTGGAAATAAAATATTAAAATAATGAATATCTACCGTCTTGTTTAATGTTGATATTGGGCTGCCATCTTATACTGAATTCTACAACAACAATTCAAAAGTTGCACTCGTAACCATCTCACCATAACCAAAACTGAGCTGTTTTTTAGGGCGTTTATATTCAAAATATTCATGATTTTTACCAAAAACGACAAATTATCAATGCTATTGGTTTTAAACATTTTGCGATTTGACTATTAAAGATACATAATTCAACAATTTCTAAATATTTCGCGGATCAAACTTTCGCAACCATAGCAATAATATTTATTCCGCGAAAATAACAAGTATATTGCCCTAACTTAACATTTAAAAAAAATTAAGTTTTAAATCGAAAATCTAAATACCCAACCAGTAGGATCCGACGCATTCATTTTCCCAATAACTATGCTGCCCTAACGGGTATTTCTAGGAATCCGTTTTGGTTTGGTTTGGTGGATGGTCCCTGTAAGTGTAACGTTATGATGTAATTCGACTTCATTCAAGCCTGAGTTGAATGGTACATATTAGTAACCTAAAATTGTGTAACTATGACCTCTTAAGGTTAGATTACCAGCTAAATCATGAGATCTGACCTTCTCATGGCTTGCTATAATTAAATCAAAGAAGCCGCTCGCGCCGAGCGAAATCATATAAAATAACCTGTAATTTGCTTTCGTTTTAAACGTCATCTGCATGTATCTAAGCATTGGTTGTCATATTTTTGACATGCATTGGTGTGTAACATACATTGGGTGCTCTAGCATATCCAATGGTGCGCGTTAGAGTATTAAAAGTTAACATCGTAAATAATACATCTTTGATGAAAACAATTTTAAATGTATAAAAAAAACAATAAAGTAGTTCATATATTTTAAATTATCAAAGAGTGCCTTTACAAAATTTTGATTGTCAGTTACCATCGCGCGGTCTCGTCGTCATTTTGTCAGCAGTAAACGCGCAAACGATACCAGCACCGATCTTGATTACAACAAATAAAAGTGTCTAATGTTGGAAATCTCGGTTTGTAATTTCATTATTTACCTAATCTAGTGGTTAAAACATTTTTCTCTTAATATAGACTAACGATACATTACAATTTTCATACACCGCCTGCGATGAGACGTCCTACACAGCAAAAAGTGCAACGCATGTTTTACATACGTTTGAAAAAAACATGCGTTAAAACGCGTTTTACGTACGTTTTGGCCAACATGCGTAAAACGTACGTTTGAACAAAACATGCGTTTTAAGAAACGCATGTATAACATATGTTTTACGCACGTTTGTTTTCCATCACATTTATAAGCGAACGTCTGTTAAAATAACCCTACTAATTATATGTAAAACATTAGTTTTGTCAATGTTATTGAAGACCTGCAGTATCTATTTTTTCAAAAATGTTATTCCCATATGCAAATTGGCGGATCGCCAGCCGATGTTTAAGCCACGCCCCCAACGATTCAAGGGAGATCACTCCTGTTTGCTCCGACATCGGCAATGTAAACAAGATGGCGACCGCCAAATTTTCAGATGACTTTTCATCCATAATTACCTTATTAACCAATCATTCAAAAAAACGAAGGACAATATCGTTTGTCAGTGATTTTAAAATAAAAACTGTGAAATTGTCAATTGATATTTTGCAAACTTTCACACATGTATATTGCAGTCAATGCAAGTCAGAGCACCCGCATTCTGTAAATATTGAAGTAGGCATATCGCTTTCTAAAACCGTGTTGATTGACATTCATTATTCATGTTTTAAAGCATGATTAGTACATATTGTGTGTGGAAAAGTATCTCCAATTCAGCTTTGTTTCTTCTTTATTCCCCTAGTATTTCCAGCTATAATTCCAGAATATTTTGCATGTATTTTTTCTGTCTTCTGACAAGGTCTGTAGGCCATTTTTCAAAAGCCTAATAGGGCCCTATATTTTTATAACTTTTTTTCAAATATATGTTGAGGTAGGTCTAATAATCATGGCAGGATTTTTTTCATAAATAAAAACACATAACTAGACAGTAGATAAATTTAATGATTTAATGAACATATAAATTTAAAAATCAATAATACAACAAAAAAAAAAAAAACAAAAAAAAATCACAGAATATTAAGGTAGAATATTGATGTGCAATGAATTAAACAGGACAGAACTAATGTAACTGATATCTGCTGTACATCATTTATAAGCACCTGCAAATATATCAATATGCCTATACCTTTATGGTTAAATTTTATCATTAAGATAGGTTTGATGCAAATATTTGTATCTGATGTTCATTAGAATTTTAATATTATAGTGTAATTTAATAGAAAATTCTGTATCTTTTGTCATTATAATACAATGTTTTGTTTAATCCATATACAATATATGCGTTAAATGTTCATTAAAAGCACACTGAATATACATAAATCAAATGTTTCAATTTACAACATGGGTGAACAATGTTCCCATGTACTGGCACTTATGATGATCCTCACCAAGATAGTTATAACTGTACATGTATATATATGTGCTGAATGTACAACTGGCTGTATGTTTTCCTCTTTAACTTGTTCCCCAATCAATGACACTCTGTTTGAAAATAAATAAACAGAAAAATTTAATTCCATGTCTTTATTTATTGCATATCTCTCAGTCAATTTTCAATTTAGCTGATATCCAGCAAGTATCATATTCAAATAGGGTTCACTTCTTTACAGAAGATACCTGTTACCTAGTAAGGAAAGTTTCTTAGCTTTAGATTTTCCCATAAATTAGATGAAATGCTCTACATTGGAAACTTTTAAGTTAAGGATAACTTAATATTTCTTAAGTTAAGTTAAGAAATGTTCATGAAACATATTGAAATTAGGGTCTATAAATAAATCAGACCAAACATCACAATGACTTTAAGACTGATTAATATACATGTACACAGAATATAAAAAATCACAGACATGATGCAACAAATGATAAAATTAATATGATTAATATTGTAACTATACATGTGTAGGAACCTGATCACTTCTCAAAGCTGTTTTCAGCAGGGTGTGGCAAGCTTGTACATAAAAGTACAATACACCAGATTAAAACAAATATAGGTTACATTTCAATAATAAGAGACATTGAATACATGAATTATTAAGAAAGGTTGGGTATAGATTTTGGTATGCACATGTATATGAAAATTTGAAGAAAAAAATATCAATAATCTGCTTAAGATATATTATCTAATTAAATATATTCTATTGCATTATCAAATATGTACTTTAAAACATATAATGAAAAAGACTGTGGATCAGTGATGGTTGGCCCTCCATGTTTAAAGTACTGATCAGGATTAAGAAAAATATACGGTATATACATGTAGTGTAAGATTTCAAATAATTCCTTTCAAGCAACTTTAATTATAAGAGGGACTGAGTTTTTTTTCATCTTAGGGAGTTTTACATAAATCAGAAACTTAAATGCATAGTGTAAAGGTTATATTAATGCATGTACTACATGTACATGTACACAGTACTTTCACTCCCTATAAAAATGCACTAACTAGTACTGATAATGCATCCTTGAATCCTTGATTTTATCTAGTCACTAGACTATACATTGTATAGACCTTTCCACATCAATCCGCCATCTTGAAATTTTAGAGTTATCCTCCCCTTGATCGGAATAAAGACACTTCCGGTTTTCGTTACGTACACTGTAATATAGTAACCGCTTACTACCTTTGAAACGAATTTTCCCGATTTGTTACACGTTTCTTTGCTGCGTTGCTGCTAATATTATATGAATTACATATTTCCATATATGTAGGTGTTTTTTATCGTAAATATTGGATAGTTTCCCAACATTTTCGTTCATTTTTTTAGTGGGCGTGGCCGCTAATGAAAAGTTTCAGTGGAGGGTTCATTCAACTTTGTAAGTCCGATCTTACGTCTTCCATCTTCCCCGAGAATGTATTAAAGCATGGTGAAAATAGCATGTGGTAATATATCCACTTATCACGATAATGTATGCGTTTATTCCGACATTTTCTCACTAAAACCATCATATATATACAGAAACATAAACTGTATACAGGTGTTTGTTACATCTTACATATATATATATATAGGTGTTTGTATGTGTGTGTGTATAGATCGAAGTTTTTAAAAGAACTGGGTACATTCACTGGCATGTCACGCCTAAATTCCAAACTGTTTTTGACCTACCTTTGAAAGTAATTTACAAGTACATTGTACATGATCCAAATTGGTGATGGAAACCACTATATGTAGTTCACGCACCATTTTTTACCTCTCATATGCGGTGTCTATTAAAATGTAGGACTCTGGTCATTTGAAATAGAAATACAATGTATGTATTCAAACCTGTGAACAATTTTGTGCCTTAGTTTGTGGTTGCTGTGTTTTGGATTAGACACAGAAAGAATATACATGTAGATGATTGATTTTTTTTTCATATAAACAGCACCCTTCCATCCAAAAGTTTAAAATACAATAATGACATTTGTGCATACATATTTTTTTTGCATATGCTGTAATATCTGCTATGTGCTCTTTCTGCACCCTAGGCTCTGGAAATAAAACATTCAACTTTATCCTACTTTGTAATAGTTTAAATTAATTATTTATGTGAAGCCAAATCTTACATGGATTGACTTGTACATTGAAAGGTTTGCTTTCTTCTAAAAGACTTTATAAATGATGATAGTCAATTCATTCTAATAAGATTTTTTAATGCCAATCATGATATGTAGGCCTACCTTTATGTAGATATAGTTCAATATTTCTATTCAAAATGAAATGCACACTCTTTACACATACTTCATAGCAATATGTTGGCGATTTATTAGATACATATATGTATCCTGAAAGTGGACATAGTTTCAAATAAAAATAAACAAACATGAAATGATCTACTCCTAAAAGTTGGTAAGCAGATGACAACAATAGGTACATGTATTTCTTGCTGTCTAAATGAAGAGGAAGCTGAATGAATGTACATGTATGTACTTGTTTTTTGTGTGTGTGTGTGTAAATCAATGTGATTTGTACTCCACAGCCTTCATGAAGAAGTTAAACCTGTTACCGCCTCCATGTTTGTGTTAATATTTTTTAACGTGAAAAGTAGATTGTCAACAATCAAACAAATTATTTATAGATTGATGATTTCTATATAGTACAAATAATGCAAGTACAGATATCAAACCATGTAGTGATACAAATGCACTATGATAATGTATGATACTGCAGTTACTTTTGTAAAAATGCATACAGTCTTTTTAGAATGCAGTAACTATTTTAGAAATACATCTATACATTAATCTCATTTTAGCCAGTATGGTACCTTCAAATTCAGAACATAGATCAGGGATCCTATATATATATACATGTACATGTATATTGAAACTGGAAAGAAAACCTGGCTTATCTACATGTATTGTACATAAGTAATATATATATACACACACATGTAAATCAATACAATAATTGTAAATGTCTTATGAAGTTACAGAAGCTAGCATACTGCCCAAAACAAAAGAAAACAATATCTTCAAATCTTGGTATTTCCAACTATATGTACATCTATTTCCAAGATGACAAATATCTTGTACATAGTCTTCACTAGCCTCATTGAATTTTCCCTTTATGGGAAATGGCCATGACAATAACCCATAGGGAAACTGTGAAACAATTTTACACTATGTAGCTTATATATATTAAGTTACATCATAGATAATGGTAATTGTAGGTAGGTTGAAGACATATTTATTTATTTTTGTAAATGGAATATGGATGGTGGGACATAAGAAAATTCTGAAAATTGATTCTTTTGGGCCCTCTTTCTGACAGGAATACATAAAAATATTCAGGTTCATATGATCTTTTCTACTCAGTTTCCCTACCAATGCTTCCAGAATTGATTATTATTGAGATTAGTTTCAAGCAAGGATTTTTAAGTATCTGTGTCCTTGGTTTAAAGATTTTATAGCTCTCAAATCACTGTGACCTGGCTTTAGGAAAGTACAACAGCCAAATATGCATTTTTAATCGTCACTACAAGTACATTGTTGTAAAACATAAACATACACTTTGAATGTTGTCTGCATCTATATTTGTACATGTACACAATTACCACATAAATTTAGTATATATAGACTTTTAAGTGGGCAAGTTTACAGGTTATGATTTTTCATTTCCGCAAATTTTATTATGCATGAAAACACACATAGTGTAAATGGATTAGGTAACAGGCTAAATCTACATAAATCTTTTCCGTAGTGGTGTACTACATATATATTGATTATATTATTTTCGTTTTATTTAACTACTCACACACACACACACATATTCATTCTCTTTTCATTCCGGTAGTATAAAAATATTTATACATGAATTATATTTTTATAACATTAGAAAACAAAAGAACATAAATTGTACAAATGGTTAGATATACATGTAGTTCAACAGAGACAATAGAGATATCATCCTAAACATTTACCAGGTAGTTGCAGAAATACATGTATACTGTGTGACTTTGGAAAAGATAAATCATATCCGTTCCTATCTTCATGTAAATCTATGTCACCAGAAGTGGGCAAGTCCATATTAAAAAAAAAAGATCACTGCATTGTTTCTATTGACAAAGTATATTATTTTAATTTTTTAGAATTACAATTCAAGAATATAGGAGAAATATATAGTCCAGCAGGATTTTCATTATTCATTTTAGCTTTAAATATACCTAGCAATGGTGCTAAACTTATATCAGGATCAACTGTGTTCCAAATTCGCATGACATCAGGAAAAAAGCTATTGCCAAAATTGACCTAAACGGGGAAGAACCTACACTGTATGTTACCTATGTTATGTACACTACAGGTTATGATAGTAGAAATGTGTACATTCATACAAATGCATATATAGATAACAAGATGTTGTTAACATAGTATTTCTTTATTCAGTCAAAATACTATGTCAAAAAACTGACATAAGTTTGACGTTCTATCAATAATAATTATCATAAGCATAGTGTTTTAATGTAAATAAATGGTTTTCTATGAAGATAGTGTTGGTATGCGAGACGTCAATCTCCTACACGTCCATGTGCCGTGGTCCAAGCAGATACATATACATAAATGAACATGTGTATTATGAAGACACAGTATTTACATATTAAAAATAAATTGATCTATTTCACTGAAAACGGCAACTTTTAAGTACTAGATTATTAAACTAAAAACGTTTACAATCAAATAAGATATGTAGACGTTACATCTGTACCTGTCAAATTACAGTCAACAGTAATACAGGGTGTATATGTAAAGTACTATCTACAAAATGTATTACGGCGATATCATTATCCCGCCATTATCACGTTACCGGCGACTTTGAGTCGGTAGTTTTTGCACTAAATTTAACTTGACAGTTAACAATATTCTTTCATGTGGTTTAAGCAACAGTTCAAATATCCAAACGTAACTCACATATACCTCTAACGTTTCGTAATTAACGTGTTTTACGCGAAAGATCGGCTGACATTTACTACCATACAATGCTCTGTCCATGTAAACCGGAAGTTGCTTTACTCCGGGCGCCACTATCGCTTTACAAAGGGCGATAACTCAAAAAAGTTATGTGGATACGTCTATATGCACTTGACTTGTCATATATTTTTTGAACAAAATTGGAAATAGAATGACATTAATGAACAAAAGTGCCTATGGCAATCGTACATGAATACAGACATGGACCCAGAGGCCCTACTGACAGAAAAATATTTTCGTCTAAACATACACGTACATGTACATGTATCTAATAATACACGTACATGTACATGTATCTAATATCTGGTATTGTACACTTTGGGCCTATATATAGAGATATATATATCGATCGTTAGGAAGTTCGGTCACGGCCACACACGTTACCGACTTTATACCTTCAGAAATCAGTAGGTCTTGATAGAACAAATTTAGAACTAACACTTCTTGATGATCTGTATAAAATATGACATATGCACAACAGAATATGATATGAGTTACTTACATATAGTCAGAAACATATATACATATATGTATATATGTTTCTGATATAGTTTTACCTTTGAACACATGTGTAAACACGTAGACGTGCTTTCAGAACATCAGTTGTTGCCTCGGGCGGTTTTATCCACTTGTCCAGCGATCTTCCAGGTTCAGGAAAGGGGTTTAATAAAACATTTCTAACAAATTTATCAGGATGTCGATTGTTGCTGTTATATTTATCCCAACGCCAACGCTAACCCGCATTTTCAAATTACACACGCCGTACAAGTCTACAGTGTTGACGTAAACAAATGGCTGTCATGTCGGCTCCGAAGAGATGAGTACGCCGATTCCAAACAATACCAACGGGCTGTTGATATCTGGAAGTACACCATTAGTATTCGTAGACAGACTGTACCAGCTATGGACAGAGTATCAGTTGCGGGCTTGAGAAGACTGGAAGAGATTCTGAGGAAGATGGTCACAGAATACTCCTCTGGTGCAACCAGCAATAATGTATGATATTCTTTTTTATCTTTACTTAAATCAGTTTTAGCTACTGTTTTATTTTATGAATTACTATGTAAGGTATAAATACCGCTATATCACCTGCAACATAATTATAAGTGAATGTATCCCTTGCACTCTGGGCCTAGTTGCTCATAACGTGAATATGCTCACTACAATTTAACAATTTACAATTTTGAACAAGCGTCCGGATCATTGTACAAACCTTTGAGGATCGTTAATTATTATACAATGATAAAAACGTATAAGGTAAGCATTATGTGGCATGAAAAGTAACAAATGTTATCTGTAAATGGTACCTTATTGAGATTTACGTCTGAGGACAAAAGGGTCAATGTTAAACAATGATACATCTTTTTTCCAGGTACAGGCAAGTGACATTGTGGACATGTTGGAATTGGCAGTTGCACAATTACACGAATGCACTGAACGTTTGGAAATTCGACTTCTAGAAAAGAACACATCTGAAGTTTTCCTTTCACTTCTTCAAGTCACAGCTGACTATATGAAGTTGTTTTTCCTTTCGGAAGATCAGGGTTCCGAGATTGAGCGATTCACCAAACACGTGGAGCGAGCGGTACTGCTGAACCCAACTAACGAACGCAGTGAACAGTTTCTACATTTTATTTTAAAGATACAATCAAACAATGGTGATCCTCCATCGATTGACATTGTTCGCAGTCTCCTCAAAGCTGGAGCAGATGTAAATGCCACAGACAAGGAAAGGAACACACCACTTCATCTATGTATAGCATCATGGCAGGAACAAATATACTGTCCAATCCGAGCAGGCCAATGGAAGGACTTGGCGTGGTTGTTGATAGAAAATGGCGCACACATGGATGCCAAAAAATCACGAAAGAAGATGCCGTTAGAGTTTCTGGTGGAACAGGAATTTGGTTGTCCACTCGAGTATACAACCTTGAAATGTATGGCAGCTAGGGTGATACTTGACGAAGGAGTGGCCTACAGGGGTTATATCCCTTCCTTACTTGAAATGTTTGTAGGACTTCTACAGTTGAATCTCATGACAGACCTTAAAAAAACAACACAATTCTGTTAAATACGAAAATTTTGATGATTGGGATTTTTAGTGCTATAAAACTTCGACATTAACTATAATCGGGCACTGATTATCCGTTACCATCATTACATCGAGTTACTGCAAACCAACTTATTTTCGTATTCGATTAATTTTCGAAAATGTTATAGACCTATACCAGTAGAACTTAACTTAGAATGTTATAGATCCTATACCAGTAAAACTGGATTTAAAGTGTTATAGACATATACCAGTAGATCTGAATTTAAAGTGTTTATAAACATACATCATTAGAACTTAACTTAAAATGTTATAAATATATACCAGTAGAACTTAACATAAAGTTTTATAAACATTTACCATTGGAACTTAACTTAAAATGTTATAAACCTATACCAGTAGAACTTACTTTAAAATGTTATAAACCTATACCTATGGCGGTAGAATTGAACTTAAAATTCTATAAACCTATATCAGTAGAACTTAACTTAAAATGTTATAAACCTATATCAGTAGAACTTAACTTAAAATGTTATAGACCTTTACCAGTAGAACTTAACTTCAAATGTTATATAATGTTTTGTCTTTTAATCGGATATTAGATCTAGATATCTGTTTTTGACAGTTACATTTCTATGGAAATGTGTTATGAATATGTGTACAACAAAACACTCCCTTCATCATTAACCCTCTCACTCAAGCATTCATCATCTAATTTACTCAAGTATTAACCCTCACCCACTCAACCATTAACCCTCTTACCCACTCAACCATCCGCTCTCTCACCCACTCAACCATTAACTTCTCACTCACTTAAGTATAAACCCTCTCCCTCACTCAAGCATAAACCCTCTCATTCACTCAAGCATTATCCCACTCACTGATTCCAGCGTTAACCCACTCACTCACTCAAGCATTAACCCACTCACTCACTCAAGCGTTAACCCACTCACTCACTCAGGCATGAGCCCTCTCATTCACTTAAGCATTACCCCACTCACTCACTCAAGCTTTTATCCTCTCACTCACTAACTCAACAAGCATTAACCCTATCACTCACTGAAGCATTACTCCTCTCTTTTACTCACTAACTCAAGTATCACTTTTAAGCATTAACCCTCTCGCTCACTCACTCAATCATTAACCCTCTCATTCACTCAATCATTAACCTTCTCATCACTCATACTCACTCACCTACTCTCATACATGCCACCACTCAACATTAACCCTCCATTCACTCACTCACTCACTGACTCACTCCCTCAAGCATTAACCCTCTCATTCCTCAACCATTAACCCATAACTTAATCAACCATTAACGCTCTCACCGCATCAAGCATTAACTCTCTTACTCATCAACGATCACTCTCACTCACCAACCATTGTTCAACAATCCTCTCTCACTCACTCACTTACTCAAGCATTAACCATCTACTCACTCACTTACTGAAGCATTAACCATCTCACTCAACATAACACCTCTCACTCACTCACTCACTCACTTAAGAATTAAACCCTCTCCCTCACTCAAGCATTAACCCTCTAATTCACTCACTCACTCAGTCAGAACATTAATCCTCTGATTTCCTCAACCATTAACCCCATTACTCACTCAAGCATTAACGCTCTCACTCGCTCACTCAACATTAACCCTCATACTGACTCACACAAGCATTAAACCTCTCATACACTCAAGCATTACCCTCTCACTCATTCACTCAATCATATGCATTAACCCACTCACTCACTCACTACTAATAGCATTTACCCTCTCACTCACTCAAGCATTAACCATTCACTCACTCAACCATTAACCCTCTCACTCACTCAACATTAACCCTCTTCATCACCACATAACCCCCATTACACCCATTAACCCTCTACTCATCAACGATGACACTCTCATTCACCCAACCATTTACCCCCTCACTCACTCACACAACATAACCCTCTCACTCACACAACATTAACCCTCTCACTCACATCAACAATTTACCCTCTCACTCACACACATTAATCTCTCTCACTCACAAACATTACCCTCTCACTCACAAAACATAACATTCATTCACAACCATTAACCCTCTCACTCACACAACAATTAACCCCTCACTCATAAAACAATTAATCCTCACTCACAAAACATTAACCCTCACTCACTCACACAACACATTGACCCTCTCACTCACACACACAATTAACCCTCTCACTCACACAACAATTAATCTGCTCACTCACACAAACCATTAACCCTCTCACTCACACAACCATTGACCCTCTCACTCACACAACCATTAACCCTCTCACTCACACAACAATTAATCTCTCACTCACACAACAATTAACCCTCTCACTCACACAACCATTAACCCTCTCACTCACACAACAATTAACTCTCACTCACACACATTAACCCCTCTCAACCATTACCCTCTCACTCACAAACATTAACCCTCTCACTCACACAACAATTAACCCTCTCACTCACACAACCATTACCCTCTCACTCACACAACATTACCCTCTCACTCACACAACATTAACCCTCTCACTCACACAACATAATTCCTCACAAACCATTAACCTCTCACTCACACTCACTCACAATAACCCTCTCACTCACACAACCATTGACCCTCTCACTCACACAACATTAACCTCTCACTCACAAACCATTAACCCTCTCACTCACACAACCATTGACCCTCTCACTCACACAACCATTACCCTCTCACTCACACAACCCTTAACCCTCTCACTCACACAACCATTAACCCTCTCACTCACACAACCATTAACCCTCTCACTCACACACACAACCATTGACCCTCTCACTCACACAACCATTAACCCTCTCATTCACATGTGTTAAACAAAGAACATACACATCAATCTCTCTGAATAAATAATTAATAATTACGTTCAACAATTATATTATTTTTGTCGTAACATTTGGTATAAACATGTAATTTCTGTACGTTTATGTACACAGCATGCTCAGTTGAAGTGTACGTAATATACTTACAGAAACATTTACTACTAATTGATTACATGTGTCATTTCAAATGACCTTTTGGTATGTAAGTGTATATTATGACGTTTCAGACATCATTTGGTGGCTGTTTGTATTATTTCTGTGAAAAATTAATTATGTTATATGAAATATCGATTAGCTTGTAATAATAATGATATTTCAAGTCGATAACACTTTGATTCAGAGACTCGTGTTCCAAGTGGTCGACATAAATATACAATATTTACGTTATCACAGTCACCCTATAACAGAAAATTAGTAGTTAAAAACTAAAAAGGCACTGTTAAAGGTCATGGTGCATATCAAATATATGAAAACAAAAATATAAACACATTTGAATGAATTAGTGTCTAATATACATACATATAAATATGACAAAAAAATAAAAATTGACAGAATATATGCTATTATAGCATGTTTTAAAATTGTTTTTGTTTGATTAATCAATGATAGTTTACTTAAGAAGATAAAAGAACAGAGTGATGAATTTACTTAAATAGATACGTATAATAAGAAGCAAATGAAACAGTGATTATTGAGATACATGTAGAAAGTGTTTGTTATTTTTTTTTTTTTTTTTTTTTTTTTTTTTTTTTTTTGTTATTCGTATTAAAAGCACCTTGCTATTTTCACAGTCTAACGTCATAATCCTTCTTTACCATACATAGTCGGGGTGGGGGCAAATTTAGGTCATTAAGGTTTTACTCAATTGCATGTGGTGTTCATGCAACTGGTATCAAAGTGTCATAGGAAAGGGGGCCAGATTTACGACTAACAGATTAATCCTTTGAACGATGTGGGTAACCAAACGATCCACGTGATCAATGCATGTCATTGATCGCGTGATGATATATCACGTGATGATAAAGAATGACTTTACATCAGACTCTATTGGGGAAAAAATTAAATCATCAAGGAACAAAGAATTCATTATGAACCTCCACGCCTATTCTACGTTTTCGTTTACATTCAATGTACTGCAATGTCAATAAATCGAATTATATGAGTATTTGATATAAACTTTATTTTCTCTTCAGGCAAAAACAAACGAAAACAAAACGAAGTCTTTCCGTAACCTTTAACATTGTTTTTTATGGATGTGATTTCGGCAGTCAAGGTTTAAAATAATTTATTTATCTGATAGTATGAAGCATGTAATGTTGATGAAATTTTGCAGACTCTCCACAGATCTAATCTAAAAGACTACAGCACTTGGATATAAAGTCAACAACCACGCACACAGGGCAAAATAAACTTATATGAATCTAGACTTTTACTACGCTCGCCTAATTGAATATTTGATTGAATGATATTCGACTCAACATAGTTTTGGTGGCTATGGAACTAAGCTAGGCAGATTTTACAACCGTGGTGAAAATTGAAAATCGAAAATGACTTTCTTTTTTCAAACAAAACTAAAAATACTAAACAATCATACAATGACTACTCACAATTGAAAATCATTATAGCGAAATTTACCATATTGGCTTATAATATGCATTATTTTCAATCCAGTAACATTGCGAGTAGAAGCCTTGTGCACGTCTAAAACGTTGAAATTGTTGTTAATAAAACCCCAGACTGGCATTTAGAATTGACGTAAAGCCCACGATGTTTTCCGTGTGTTTTACAGGGTTATAGTGTGGCCTGTACAATCATTACTATTCTGTCATTAAAAAGGCATAAATGTGCTGCCTTAATTCAAAGTATACAAAAATTAAGCCGTCACTCCTATTGTAATTGCTTAGTTTTACGGGGATTTTCTGTTGTTGTTTTGGCTGTTTATTTTTGTATGATTTTCTCCTTATAATACTAAATAATTAAAAAACTGTGTTAAATTGCAACGTGGGTTTTCTTATTTTGTTTGGTTTGTTTAGTTTTACCTTTAATTAACAGCAAGGGTCATTTAAAGACATACCAGGTTTGTTGGTGCTGGAAGCCGGAGTACCCGGAGAAAAACTACAGATTACTATTTAGTAATTTGCAAGATTTAATGAAAGGAGTTTTTGTCTTGCGAGCCTTGAATTTAAAATATCAAAATATGAACACAATCCGAGATACATATTATCACATATCTGAAAACAACATGTTACATTTTGAAGAATCTAAACTTCAAATGAAAAAATCAAGCGGGTGTCGCCATTTTGTCATGACATCCTGGGATGGTGACGTCACGTCATTGTTGATTGACATGGAGCACGCAATGAATTTCCAGCCAATGAAAATCGCTCCTGGTTATATAAACAACAGTGACATTATTATGCAAAAACCAATCAGGATAACAGGGACATTACGTGTGTGGATAAAATCTGGGCCGTTTTACTCTATTCGAATGAGATAAAACCTAATAGGAATTTTTATTTTAGCATATTTAAACCACTCAGCATTCAACCAGCATACACAGAGGACAGTTGACATTGTTCTCATTACCGTATCTTATAAAGTTTGTAAATCAGTGTAGTTCCATAACCGCATGCATGCTTGTAACCCTGATGAATACTGCTATAAAGAAAACCTTTCGGCCATAGAGAACTTGTTTTTACCCGAATCGTTTGAAAGCAAGTCTGGTAAGATAGAAGTCCCGAGCTCGATCCATATTTTAAGCTTGTCCATTGCTATCATACACCGGCATACCATGTTTTACCCTTCAATCTACGAAGACAATTATACTATAACTGGAAGTCCAGTTTTGGAATTTTAGTCTCTTTTGATTAATTAATGGTACACATGTAGTTTACTTAAGAAGATAAAAGAACAAGGAGTGATGAATTAACTTAAATACATACGTATAATAAGAAGCAAATGAAACAGTGAATATTGAGATACATGTAGAAAGTGTTTGTTATTTTTTTTTTTTTTTGTTATTCGTATTAAAAGCACCTTGCTATTTTCACAGTCTAACGTCATAATCCTTCTTTACCATACATAGTCGGGGGGGGGCAAATTTAGGTCATTAAGGTTTTACTCAATTGCATGTGGTGTTCATGCAACTGGTATCAAAGTGTCACAGGAAAGGGGGCCAGATTTACGACTAACAGATTAATCCTTTGAACGATGTTGGTAACCAAACTATTCACGTGATCAATGCATGGTCATTGATCGCGTGATGATATAGCACGTGATGATAAAGGATGACTTTACATCAGACTTGATATAAACTTGATTTTCCCTTCAGGCAAAAACAAACGAAAACAAAACGAAGTCTTTCCGTAACCTTTAACAGTGGTTTTTATGGATGTGATTTCGGCAGTCAAGGTTTAGAATAATTTATTTATCTGTTAGTACATTCGAAGCATGTAATGTTGATTATATTTTGCAGACTCTCCACAGATTTAATCTAAAAGACTGCAACGCTTGGATATAAAGTCAACAACCACGCACACAGGGCAAAATAAACTTATTTGAATCTAGACTTTTACTACGCTCGCCTAATTGAATGTTTGATTTAATGATATTCGACTCAACATAGTTTTGGTGGCTATGGAACTAAGCTAGGCAGATTTTACAACCGTAAAAAGGATTAATCTGTTAATCGTATCACTACGGTGTGTTCTGGCGCCCTTCGCATGGTTTAGTTCATTTTGCGAGACTCAACAAAATCAATTACCAATTCATTTCGGCACTTATGTCAACATTAGTCATCGTGATCATATATTTTATAATTTTTCATCTGATATTAGATCTAGATATCTGTTTTTGACAGTTACATTTCTATGGAAATGTGTAATGAACATATGTACAACATAACACTCCCTCAAACATTTACCCACTCACTCACTCATTCACTCACTCACTCACTCACTCACTCACTCACTCACTCACTCACTCACTCACTCACTCATTCACTCACTCACTCACTCAATCACTCACTCACTCACTCACTCACTCACTCACTCACTCACTCATTCACTCACTCACTCAACAAGCATTAAACCTCTCACTCACTCACTCAAGCATTTACCCTCTTACTCACTCAAACATTAACCATCTTACTCACTCAAGCATAAACTCTCTCCCTCACTCAAGCATTAACCCACTCACTCACTCAAGCATTTAACCTTTCACTCACTCACTCACTCACTCACTCACTCACTCACTCACTCACTCACTCACTCACTCACTCACTCACTCACTCACTCACTCACTCACTCACTCACTCACTCACTCACTCACTCACTCACTCACTCACTCACTCACTCACTCACTCACTCACTCACTCACTCACTCACTCACTCACTCACTCACTCACTCACTCACTCACTCACTCACTCAACAAGCATTAAACCTCTCACTCACTCACTCAAGCATTTACCCTCTTACTCACTCAAACATTAACCATCTTACTCACTCAAGCATAAACTCTCTCCCTCACTCAAGCATTAACCCACTCACTCACTCAAGCATTTAACCTTTCACTCACTCACTCACTCACTCACTCACTCACTCACTCACTCACTCACTCACTCACTCACTCACTCACTCACTCACTCACTCACTCACTCACTCACTCTATCACTCACTCTATCACTCACTCAAGCATTAACCCTCTTACTCACTCAAGTATTAACCCTCTCACTCACTCAAGCATCAACCCACTCACTCACTCAAGCATTAACCCTCTCACTCTCTCAATCCCTTTCGTTTTATGAATGCTAATCGAAGGTGCATGATGATCTCACATCATTAGAAAGCTGATTGATATCATAACACGATACTTTAATATTTCAGCATTTTATTTTAAATGTTTATCTGATATTTTAACACGAACATACTGCATTCTCCTAAAATAAACATGCACTTCAAACACACATCACATTACAAACATAGGAGGCCATCCTTGAATGACTCTAGATGTTCATAAGACTTTATTCTAATCAACTAATCGATGCCTCATACTCGCATTGTTTATAGAAATGTTGGTCGACATCAAAGTTATTTTTTTCTAAATCGAATATTCTTAAAACATAGTTTGCAGCAATAAAATAAAAGCGTAAAATACAAGAGTGAATTCCAAATTCATTTAATAGTTTCAATGATTGACGATGCTGTCTAAGTTGAAAAAAAATGTTTCAAAAGTTTCAGCAGGATTTGATTTGTTGGTTGATGACGAAACTGATGTTCTATCAACAACAGAGGTCATTTAGGGACGGTCTGTTATACTTCCTTGATACTCCAGGGGTTCCGATCACTTACCATCTCTACACCCCTGGACAATATAGGGCATGGGCTAGGAGGGTCCCACATGCACCCCCCCCCCACCCAAACCTCCAAACCAATATTTTTCTGAACCCTTATGACCCACTGATCACAAATCCAAATGTTAACATTGCATATGTTGGGATGAACTTCCGGTAATGACGTCATCAAGATGGCCGCCATCTCGAATTTCACTAAAAATTGAAAAATAGTCATAACATTAACATTTTTCAACCGAAGTAGACAAATGAGGTATCAAAATGACCACAATAGAACAACAAATACATATCAGGACCAACAAATCCAATATATGTAGTGATTTCTACGCAGGAAATGAAAAAAATTGGATTTAAAGCTCAAAAATGGTGATTTTTCAGCAAATTTTTCATATTTTGTTTGACGCAGCAAAAATGTTTCCCAACACAATCTATTATTTCAAATAAGTTTTTTGACCACTTATCAATCAGTTTAAACAACAACAACAACAACAACAACAACCAATGTTAACATTGTATAGGTTCCGGTTATGACGTCATCAAGATGGCCACCATCTCGAATTTCACTAAAAAATGAAGAATAGTCATAACACTGATATTTTTCAACTAAAGTAGACAAATGTGGTATCAAAATGACCACAATAGAACGACAAATACATATCAGGACCAAATAATCCAATATGTGTAGTGATTTGTACGGAAGAAATAAAAAAATAAGCTTTAAAGCTCAAAAATGGTGATTTTTCAGCAAATTTTAAATACTTGGCTTGACGCAGCAGAAATGTTTCCCAACAACAAATTATTACTCGTAATCAGTTATTTAAACTCCTATCAATCAGTAAAAACAAAACAACAAAAATATATAGAAATGCAAAAAAAAAGAATTATTGTTATACCCTCAATTTTGTAGATTAGCAGATTCAAAAATAACACAACACCTACTGATAGCGTAACAAATGTAACCTAAGCTAATTCTGTGTTTCCGTTAATATCATTAACAGTTCCCAAAGCGTTTGTGTCTTTGAAAATGAGCACATTCATTGTTTATTTCCTATGCATACCATAAGCAAAATGTCAGATAGTTACTACAATGTCACTAATATGTCTTTCACTGGTTCTCAATGATAACCATTATCATTGTGCGTGTTTTCTCGCCTCACTGACCTATCCACTGAAGAGACTCGGCATATCTGGTAGCTGGTACATGCAGTCCGAATCAGAGTACTCGAGATATCAGTATCCAATTCGTCGAAAGTCAGATCGACATCTTCGATGTCGATGAGCTCATGTGACACTGCATTACCAGTGTTGTTCTAGCCTTTTATGACCCATCCATGACCAGAGTTCATATCAGGCACAACAGGTTCAGGGATGTGGGATCTCTTTCAGATTCTAACATATCGTACGTATATGCTGTTTCAGACTTTTCCGGCATAATGGAAATTACACCAGATGCACATTCTTCCAATGGTGGAATTGGTTCTCCTTAGCACATAACTCCATAATTCGTATGAAGTACTATTCATCAATCTTGTGGACCCTCGTGCAACCATAAATGGCACAGGTGATATCATCGAGGTCATTAATGAGGGCATAAATGTTAAATGTTTTTCATTGGTCTGACTTTCCCCATTCCCTTGAAGGTGCTGGTTGTGTCACATCTGGTGTATGCGCAAAGAGACCATAGACGAATCTCCAGTAAAAAGTTCTATAAAGTGCTTTCCAGACTTGGCAAAGAGTGAAACTTCACTGCAGACCTCATTTATGACCTCAAATGAATCCACCTGTGCCACCTATGGTCACTGAGGTTCACAAGAATGAGGAATTGTGCTTCATACGTATTAAGGAGAACCAACTCAACCCTCCGCAGAATGTTGATCTGGTGTCTTTTCCATCATGCTGAGGATGTTTCTGATCTTAACTCTGACCATGGACAGTTGACAAGTTAGAACCACGATGGTAACCCGGTAATGTAATATCACATCAGGTCACCGAGGTCGAAGACGACACTCTGGCGAGAAAGCACGCACAACGAAAATGATTAGCATTAAGAACTAGTGAAAGAAATATGTGACACTGTAGTAACCATCTTATATTTCCTTGCGTTATACACAGGAAATAAACAATGGATGTGCTCATTCTAAAAGACACAATATGTTTCGAAAAGTGTCATGGTATTTACGGAACTTTAATTTGATACCCTATAGCTATAGTTAGCGTTTTGCTGTAATAATTCAGTTTGAGAGGCTACTAGTCTACAAAATTTCGAACATGAAAATGGATTATTTTGAAGTCCCACTTAGATATTCAGCCAACTTTAAATTCAAATTTGTTAAGATATAAATCGTCAATAGCCAATGTTATATTCAGGAAATTCCAAGACACCATGAAACTGTAGTGTTAGCGGTTTGGAAAAAATAACAATCCTATGCCGCATCCGGTGATGTTTTGTAAACCAAATGATGGTATAACAATTCTCTTTTGCATTTCTATATATTTTTGTTTTTGTTGTTTTAACAGATTGATAAGAGGTCAAATAACTGATTGTGAATAATAATTTGTTGTTGGGAAACAATTTTGCTGCGTCAAGCCAAATATGAAAAAATGCTGAAAATTTACTATTTTTGAGCTTAATTTTTTTTTCATTTCCTGCGTTCAAATCACTACATATATTGGATTATTTGGTCCTGATATGTATTTGTTGTTCTATTGTGGTCATTTTGATACCTCATTTGTCTACTTCAGTTGAAAAATATCAGTGTTATGACTATTTTTCATATTTCAGTGAAATTCGAGATGGTGGCCATCTTGATGACGTCATAATCGGAACTTAACGATGTTAACATTGGTTTTGGTTGTTTTTGTTGCTTAAACTGATTGACAAGTGGTCAAAAAACTTATTAGAAATAATAGATTGTTGTTGGGAAACATTTTTGCTGCGTCAAACTAAATATGAAAAATTTGCTGAAAAATTACCATTTTTGAGCTCAAAATATTTTTTTTTCATTTCCTGCGTTCAAATCACTACATATATTGGATGTTTTGGTCCTGATATGTATTTGTTGTTCTATTGTGGTCATTTTGATACCTCATTTGTCTACTTCGGTTGAAAAATGTTAATGTTATGACTATTTTTCAATTTTTAGTGAAATTCGAGATGGCGGCCATCATGATGACGTCATAACCGGAAGTTCATCCCAACTTATGCAATGTTAACATTTGGATTTGTGATCAGTGGGTCATAAGGGTTCAGAAAAATATTGGTTCGGAGGTTTGGGGGGGGTGCATGTGGGACCCTCCTAGCCCATGGCCTAATATCATAGTAAAACTAAAGGCATCAGAATAGAACAGGTATTTTAGTCATTTGATGTACATCAGAAGAGCCGTATAACTGTAAACTGCGGTTGACTGTTGCTTTGATACTGGGCGTCACTCTCTCTGTAGTCTTCAAAGAAAATGTATGCAGGTCTGTGATTGGTTCAGATTTGTTCCCATGACCTGCCTTCAGTTTTACTATGAGACAGTCAAGGAGTGTAGCGATCGTAAGTGATCGGAACCCCTGGAGTATCGAGGATGTGTTTGGCGATACATGAAGACCTAGTCATATGTGCACTATCCGGTCATCAGGTGGTATGTAGTCAGACCTCTTGCTCGCACGCGCACGTGTACCTATTCAATGTCGAAGTAAATGACGTCACATACACCATACAAATTGCAATGTCACGTGCTGTATGCATGACTGCCGGTGTACCGTCAATTAACGTATCACAACGCTTTTTAAATGGACCATGAGCCTAATAGAGAATATGGATGAAGTCATTTGAGTCGTTTCTGGTCATAAACACATACTATGACCTGACCAAGCAAAGATTATACTATGTAGTCCGCTAGCTAGCCGCTCGTGAATGTTGAAATGGTTACTCCGTACTTGGCAATGATTACATTTCAATTCGTTATGCAAAATCCTTGAAATATTCTTGCGTAATCGTTACAAATGTAAATATATAAAAAAAATAATCTTGTTTTAAATGGCAAATATGGTATAATGAACGCAAACTGAACAACGACAATTTTATCGTAACGTATGACCCATGGGAAAGGGAAAAGATTTGCTTAACTGGCAGCTGCCGTATGATAGGAATATGTCAAATATCTGGAACGCAATTGTTTCCAATATATGACAAAGTATACCACTGTTCAGGTTAGATAAACGTTATTTTTGCAGGTGGTCATTTTACATATTTGGAAATAAAATATTAAAATAATGAATATCTACCGTCTTGTTTAATGTTGATATTGGGCTGCCATCTTATACTGAATTCTACAACAACAATTCAAAAGTTGCACTTGTAACCATCTCACCATAACCAAAACTGAGCTGTTTTTTAGGGCGTTTATATTCAAAATATTCGTGATTTTTACCAAAAACGACAAATTATCAATGCTATTGGTTTTAAACATTTTGCGATTTGACTATTAAAGATACATAATTCAACAATTTCTAAATATTTCGCGGATCAAACTTTCGCAACCATAGCAATAATATTTATTCCGCGAAAATAACAAGTATATTGCCCAAACTTAACATTTAAAAAAAATTAAGTTTTAAATCGAAAATCTAAATACACAACCAGTAGGATCCGACGCATTCATTTTCCCAATAACTATGCTGATCTAACGGGTATTTCTAGGAATCCGTTTTGGTTTGGTTTGGTGGATGGTCCCTATAAGTGTAACGTTATGATGTAATTCGACTTCATTCAAGCCTGAGTTGAATGGTACATATTAGTAACCTAAAATTGTGTAACTATGACCTCTTAAGGTTAGATTACCAGCTAAATCATGAGATCTGACCTTCTCATGGCTTGCTATAATTAAATCAAAGAAGCCGCTCGCGCCGAGCGAAATCATATAAAATAACCTGTAATTTGCTTTCGTTTTAAACGTCATCTGCATGTATCTAAGCATTGGTTGTCATATTTTTGACATGCATTGGTGTGTAACATACATTGGGTGCTCTAGCATATCCAATGGTGCGCGTTAGAATATTAAAAGTTAACATCGTAAATAATACATCTTTGATGAAAACAATTTTAAATGTATAAAAAAAACCAATAAAGTAGTTCATATATTTTAAATTATCAAACAGTGCCTTTACAAAATTTTGATTGTCAGTTACCACCGCGCGGTCTCGTCGTCATTTTGTCAGCAGTAAACGCGCAAACGATACCAGCACCGATCTTGATTACAACAAATAAAAGTGTCTAATGTTGGAAATCTCGGTTTGTAATTTCATTATTTACCTAATCTAGTGGTTAAAACATTTTTCTCTTAATATAGACTAACGATACATTACAATTTTCATACACCGCCTGCGATGAGACGTCCTACACAGCAAAAAGTGCAACGCATGTTTTACATACGTTTGAAAAAAACATGCGTTAAACGTATGTTTAAAACATGCGTTTTACGTACGTTTTGGCCAACATGCGTAAAACGTACGTTTGAACAAAACATGCGTTTTAAGAAACGCATGTATAACATATGTTTTACGCACGTTTGTTTTCCATCACATTTATAAGCGAACGTCTGTTAAAATAACCCTACTAATTATATGTAAAACATTAGTTTTGTCAATGTTATTGAAGACCTGCAGTATTTTTTTTTTTTTCAAAAATGTTATTCCCATATGCAAATTGGCGGATCGCCAGCCGATGTTTAAGCCACGCCCCCAACGATTCAAGGGAGATCACTCCTGTTTGCTCCGACATCGGCAATGTAAACAAGATGGCGACCGCCAAATTTTCAGATGACTTTTCATCCATAATTACCTTATTAACCAATCATTCAACAAAAACGAAGGACAATATCGTTTGTCAGTGATTTTAAAATAAAAACTGTGAAATTGTCAATTGATATTTTGCAAACTTTCACACATGTATATTGCAGTCAATGCAAGTCAGAGCACCCGCATTCTGTAAATATTGAAGTAGGCATATATCGCTTTCTAAAACCGTGTTGATTGACATTCATTATTCATGTTTTAAAGCATGATTAGTACATATTGTGTGTGGAAAAGTATCTCCAATTCAGCTTTGTTTCTTCTTTATTCCCCTAGTATTTCCAGCCATAATTCCAATATATTTTGCATGTATTTTTTTCTGTCTTCTGACAAGGTCTGTAGTTTTCAAAAGCCTAATAGGGCCCTATATTTTTAAAACTTTTTTTTCAAATATATGTTGAGGTAGGTCTAATAATCATGGCAGGATTTTTTCATAAATAAAAACACATAACTAGACAGTAGATAAATTTAATGATTTAATGAACATATAAATTTAAAAATCAATAATACAAAAAAAAAAAAAAATCACAGAATATTAAGGTAGAATATTGATGTGCAATGAATTAAACAGGACAGAACTAATGTAACTGATATCTGCTGTACATCATTTATAAGCACCTGCAAATATATCAATATGCCTATACCTTTATGGTTAAATTTATCATTAAGATAGGTTTGATGCAAATATTTGTATCTGATGTTCATTAGAATTTTAATATTATAGTGTAATTAATAGAAAATTCTGTATCTTTTGTCATTATAATACAATGTTTTGTTTAATCCATATACAATATATGCGTTAAATGTTCATTAAAAGCACACTGAATATACATAAATCAAATGTTTCAATTTACAGCATGGGTGAACAATGTTCCCATGTACTGGCACTTATGATGATCCTCACCAAGATAGTTATAACTGTACATGTATATATATGTGCTGAATGTACAACTGGCTGTATGTTTTCCTCTTTAACTTGTTCCCCAATCAATGACACTCTGTTTGAAAATAAATAAACAGAAAAATTTAATTCCATGTCTTTATTTATTGCATATCTCTCAGTCAATTTTCAATTTAGCTGATATCCAGCAAGTATCATATTCAAATAGGGTTCACTTCTTTACAGAAGATACCTGTTACCTAGTAAGGAAAGTTTCTTAGCTTTAGATTTTCCCATAAATTAGATGAAATGCTCTACATTGGAAACTTTTAAGTTAAGGATAACTTAATATTTCTTAAGTTAAGTTAAGAAATGTTCATGAAACATATTGAAATTAGGGTCTATAAATAAATCAGACCAAACATCACAATGACTTTAAGACTGATTAATATACATGTACACAGAATATAAAAAATCACAGACATGATGCAACAAATGATAAAATTAATATGATTAATATTGTAACTATACATGTGTAGGAACCTGATCACTTCTCAAAGCTGTTTTCAGCAGGGTGTGGCAAGCTTGTACATAAAAGTACAATACACCAGATTAAAACAAATATAGGTCACATTTCAATAATAAGAGACATTGAATACATGAATTATTAAGAAAGGTTGGGTATAGATTTTGGAATGCACATGTATATGAAAATTTGAAGAAAAAAATATCAATAATCTGCTTAAGATATATTATCTAATTAAATATATTCTATTGCATTATCAAATATGTACTTTAAAACATATAATGAAAAAGACTGTGGATCAGTGATGGTTGGCCCTCCATGTTTAAAGTGCTGATCAGGATTAAGAAAAATATACGGTATATACATGTAGTGTAAGATTTCAAATAATTCCTTTCAAGCAACTTTAATTATAAGAGGGACTGAGTTTTTTTTCATCTTAGGGAGTTTTACATAAATCAGAAACTTAAATGCATAGTGTAAAGGTTATATTAATGCATGTACTACATGTACATGTACACAGTACTTTCACTCCCTATAAAAATGCACTAACTAGTACTGATAATGCATCCTTGAATCCTTGATTTTATCTAGTCACTAGACTATACATTGTATAGACCTATCCACATCAATCCGCCATCTTGAAATTTTAGAGTTATCCTCCCCTTGATCGGAGTAAAGACACTTCCGGTTTTCGTTACGTACACTGTAATATAGTAACCGCTTACTACCTTTGAAACGAATTTTCCCGATTTGTTACACGTTTCTTTGCTGCGTTGCTGCTAATATTATATGAATTACATATTTCCATATATGTAGGTGTTTTTTATCGTAAATATTGGATAGTTTCCCAACATTTTCGTTCATTTTTTTAGTGGGCGTGGCCGCTAATGAAAAGTTTCAGTGGAGGGTTCATTCAACTTTGTAAGTCCGATCTTACGTCTTCCATCTTCCCCGAGAATGTATTAAAGCATGGTGAAAATAGCATGTGGTAATATATCCACTTATCACGATAATGTATGCGTTTATTCCGACATTTTCTCACTAAAACCATCATATATATACAGAAACATAAACTGTATACAGGTGTTTGTTACATCTTACATATATATATATATAGGTGTTTGTATGTGTGTGTATAGATCGAAGTTTTTAAAAGAACTGGGTACATTCACTGGCATGTCACGCCTAAATTCCAAACTGTTTTTGACCTACCTTTGAAAGTAATTTACAAGTACATTGTACATGATCCAAATTGGTGATGGAAACCACTATATGTAGTTCACGCACCATTTTTTACCTCTCATATGCGGTGTCTATTAAAATGTAGGACTCTGGTCATTTGAAATAGAAATACAATGTATGTATTCAAACCTGTGAACAATTTTGTGCCTTAGTTTGTGGTTGCTGTGTTTTGGATTAGACACAGAAAGAATATACATGTAGATGATTGATTTTTTTTCATATAAACAGCACCCTTCCATCCAAAAGTTTAAAATACAATAATGACATTTGTGCATACATATTTTTTTTTGCATATGCTGTAATATCTGCTATGTGCTCTTTCTGCACCCTAGGCTCTGGAAATAAAACATTCAACTTTATCCTACTTGTAATAGTTTAAATTAATTATTTATGTGAAGCCAAATCTTACATGGATTGACTTGTACATTGAAAGGTTTGCTTTCTTCTGAAAGACTTTGTAAATGATGATAGTCAATTCATTCTAATAAGATTTTTTAATGCCAATCATGATATGTAGGCCTACCTTTATGTAGATATAGTTCAATATTTCTATTCAAAATGAAATGCACACTCTTTACACATACTTCATAGCAATATGTTGGCGATTTATTAGATACATATATGTATCCTGAAAGTGGACATAGTTTCAAATAAAAATAAACAAACATGAAATGATCTACTCCTAAAAGTTGGTAAGCAGATGACAACAATAGGTACATGTATTTCTTGCTGTCTAAATGAAGAGGAAGCTGAATGAATGTACATGTATGTACTTGTTTTTGTGTGTGTGTGTGTAAATCAATGTGATTTGTACTCCACAGCCTTCATGAAGAAGTTAAACCTGTTACCGCCTCCATGTTTGTGTTAATATTTTTTAACGTGAAAAGTAGATTGTCAACAATCAAACAAATTATTTATAGATTGATGATTTCTATATAGTACAAATAATGCAAGTACAGATATCAAACCATGTAGTGATACAAATGCACTATGATAATGTATGATACTGCAGTTGCTTTTGTAAAAATGCATAAAGTCTTTTTAGAATGCAGTAACTATTTTAGAAATACATCTATACATTAATCTCATTTTAGCCAGTATGGTACCTTCAAATAGAATCAGGGATCCTATATATATACATGTACATGTATATTGAAACTTGAAAGAAAACCTGGCTTATCTACATGTATTGTACATAAGTAATATATATATACACATGTAAATCAATACAATAATTGTAAATGTCTTGTGAAGTTACAGAAGCTAGCATACTGCCCAAAACAAAAGAAAACAATATCTTCAAATCTTGGTATTTCCAACTATATGTACATCTATTTCCAAGATGACAAATATCTTGTACATAGTCTTCACTAGCCTCATTGAATTTTCCCTTTATGGGAAATGGCCATGACAATAACCCATAGGGAAACTGTGAAACAATTTTACACTATGTAGCTTATATATATTAAGTTACATCATAGATAATGGTAATTGTAGGTAGGTTTGAAGACATATTTATTTATTTTTGTAAATGGAATATGGATGGTGGGACATAAGAAAATTCTGAAAATTGATTCTTTTGGGCCCTCTTTCTGACAGGAATACATAAAAATATTCAGGTTCATATGATCTTTTCTACTCAGTTTCCCTACCAATGCTTCCAGAATTGATTATTATTGAGATTAGTTTCAAGCAAGGATTTTTAAGTATCTGTGTCCTTGGTTTAAAGATTTTATAGCTCTCAAATCACTGTGACCTGGCTTTAGGAAAGTACAACAGCCAAATATGCATTTTTAATCGTCACTACAAGTACATTGTTGTAAAACATAAACATACACTTTGAATGTTGTCTGCATCTATATTTGTACATGTACACAATTACCACATAAATTTAGTATATATAGACTTTTAAGTGGGCAAGTTTACAGGTTATGATTTTTCATTTCCGCAAATTTTATTATGCATGAAAACACACATAGTGTAAATGGATTAGGTAACAGGCTAAATCTACATAAATCTTTTCCGTAGTGGTGTACTACACATATATTGATTATATTATTTTCGTTTTATTTCACTACTCACACACACACACATATTCATTCTCTTTTCATTCCGGTAGTATAAAAATATTTATACATGAATTATATTTTTTATAACATTAGAAAACAAAAGAACATAAATTGTACAAATGGTTAGATATACATGTAGTTCAACAGAGACAATAGAGATATCATCCTAAACATTTACCAGGTAGTTGCAGAAATACATGTATACTGTGTGACTTTGGAAAAGATAAATCATATCCGTTCCTATCTTCATGTAAATCTATGTCACCAGAAGTGGGCAAGTCCATATTAAAAAAAAAAGATCACTGCATTGTTTCTATTGACAAAGTATATTATTTTAATTTTCTAGAATTACAATTCAAGAATATAGGAGAAATATATAGTCCAGCAGGATTTTCATTATTCATTTTAGCTTTAAATATACCTAGCAATGGTGCTAAACTTATATCAGGATCAACTGTGTTCCAAATTCGCATGACATCAGGAAAAAAGCTATTGCCAAAATTGACCTAAACGGGGAAGAACCTACACTGTATGTTACCTATGTTATGTACACTACAGGTTATGATAGTAGAAATGTGTACATTCATACAAATACATATATAGATAACAAGATGTTGTTAACATAGTATTTCTTTATTCAGTCAAAATACTATGTCAAAAAACTGACATAAGTTTGACGTTCTATCAATAATAATTATCATAAGCATAGTGTTTTAATGTAAATAAATGGTTTTCTATGAAGATAGTGTTGGTATGCGAGACGTCAATCTCCTACACGTCCATGTGCCGTGGTCCAAGCAGATACATATACATAAATGAACATGTGTATTATGAAGACACAGTATTTACATATTAAAAATAAATTGATCTATTTCACTGAAAACGGCAACTTTTAAGTACTAGATTATTAAACTAAAAACGTTTACAATCAAATAAGATATGTAGACGTTACATCTGTACCTGTCAAATTACAGTCAACAGTAATACAGGGTGTATATGTAAAGTACTATCTACAAAATGTATTACGGCGATATCATTATCCCGCCATTATCACGTTACCGGCGACTTTGAGTCGGTAGTTTTTGCACTAAATTTAACTTGACAGTTAACAATATTCTTTCATGTGGTTTAAGCAACAGTTCAATATCCAAACGTAACTCACATATACCTCTAACGTTTCGTAATTAACGTGTTTTACGCGAAAGATCGGCTGACATTTACTACCATACAATGCTCTGTCCATGTAAACCGGAAGTTGCTTTACTCCGGGCGCCACTATCGCTTTACAAAGGGCGATAACTCAAAAAAGTTATGTGGATACGTCTATATGCACTTGACTTGTCATATATTTTTTGAACAAAATTGGAAATAGAATGACATTAATGAACAAAAGTGCCTATGGCAATCGTACATGAATACAGACATGGACCCAGAGGCCCTACTGACAGAAAAATATTTTCGTCTAAACATACACGTACATGTACATGTATCTAATAATACACGTACATGTACATGTATCTAATATCTGGTATTGTACACTTTGGGCCTATATATAGAGATATATATATCGATCGTTAGGAAGTTCGGTCACGGCCACACACGTTACCGACTTTATACCTTCAGAAATCAGTAGGTCTTGATAGAACAAATTTAGAACTAACACTTCTTGATGATCTGTATAAAATATGACATATGCACAACAGAATATGATATGAGTTACTTACATATAGTCAGAAACATATATACATATATGTATATATGTTTCTGATATAGTTTTACCTTTGAACACATGTGTAAACACGTAGACGTGCTTTCAGAACATCAGCTGTTGCCTCGGGCGGTTTTATCCACTTGTCCAGCGATCTTCCAGGTTCAGGAAAGGGGTTTAATAAAACATTTCTAACAAATTTATCAGGATGTCGATTGTTGCTGTTATATTTATCCCAACGCCAACGCTAACCCGCATTTTCAAATTACACACGCCGTACAAGTCTACAGTGTTGACGTAAACAAATGGCTGTCATGTCGGCTCCGAAGAGATGAGTACGCCGATTCCAAACAATACCAACGGGCTGTTGATATCTGGAAGTACACCATTAGTATTCGTAGACAGACTGTACCAGCTATGGACAGAGTATCAGTTGCGGGCTTGAGAAGACTGGAAGAGATTCTGAGGAAGATGGTCACAGAATACTCCTCTGGTGCAACCAGCAATAATGTATGATATTCTTTTTTATCTTTACTTAAATCAGTTTTAGCTACTGTTTTATTTTATGAATTACTAAGTAAGGTATAAATACCGCTATATAACCTGCAACATAATTATAAGTGAATGTATCCCTTGCACTCTGGGCCTAGTTGCTCATAACGTGAATATGCTCACTACAATTTAACAATTTACAATTTTGAACAAGCGTCCGGATCATTGTACAAACCTTTGAGGATCGTTAATTATTATACAATGATAAAAACGTATAAGGTAAGCATTATGTGGCATGAAAAGTAACAAATGTTATCTGTAAATGGTACCTTATTGAGATTTACGTCTGAGGACAAAAGGGTCAATGTTAAACAATGATACATCTATTTTCCAGGTACAGGCAAGTGACATTGTGGACATGTTGGAATTGGCAGTTGCACAATTACACGAATGCACTGAACGTTTGGAAATTCGACTTCTAGAAAAGAACACATCTGAAGTTTTCCTTTCACTTCTTCAAGTCACAGCTGACTATATGAAGTTGTTTTTCCTTTCGGAAGATCAGGGTTCCGAGATTGAGCGATTCACCAAACACGTGGAGCGAGCGGTACTGCTGAACCCAACTAACGAACGCAGTGAACAGTTTCTACATTTTATTTTAAAGATACAATCAAACAATGGTGATCCTCCATCGATTGACATTGTTCGCAGTCTCCTCAAAGCTGGAGCAGATGTAAATGCCACAGACAAGGAAAGGAACACACCACTTCATCTATGTATAGCATCATGGCAGGAACAAATATACTGTCCAATGCGAGCAGGCCAATGGAAGGACTTGGCGTGGTTGTTGATAGAAAATGGCGCACACATGGATGCCAAAAACTCACGAAAGAAGATGCCGTTAGAGTTTCTGGTGGAACAGGAATTTGGTTGTCCACTCGAGTATACAACCTTGAAATGTATGGCAGCTAGGGTGATACTTGACGAAGGAGTGGCCTACAGGGGTTATATCCCTTCCTTACTTGAAATGTTTGTAGGACTTCTACAGTTGAATCTCATGACAGACCTTAAAAAACAACACAATTCTGTTAAATACGAAAATTTTGATGATTGGGATTTTTAGTGCTATAAAACTTCGACATTAACTATAATCGGGCACTGATTATCCGTTACCATCATTACATCGAGTTACTGCAAACCAACTTATTTTCGTATTCGATTAATTTTCGAAAATGTTATAGACCTATACCAGTAGAACTTAACTTAGAATGTTATAGATCTATACCAGTAAAACTGGATTTAAAGTGTTATAGACATATACCAGTAGATCTGAATTTAAAGTGTTATAAACATACATCATTAGAACTTAACTTAAAATGTTATAAATATATACCAGTAGAACTTAACATAAAGTTTTATAAACATTTACCAGTGGAACTTAACTTAAAATGTTATAAACCTATACCAGTAGAACTTACCTTAAAATGTTATAAACCTATGGCGGTAGAATTGAACTTAAAATTCTATAAACCTATATCAGTAGAACTTAACTTAAAATGTTATAAACCTATATCAGTAGAACTTAACTTAAAATGTTATAGACCTTTACCAGTAGAACTTAACTTCAAATGTTATATAATGTTTTGTCTTTTAATCGGATATTAGATCTAGATATCTGTTTTTGACAGCTACATTTCTATGGAAATGTGTTATGAATATGTGTACAACAAAACACTCCCTTCATCATTAACCCTCTCACTCAAGCATTCATCATCTAATTTACTCAAGCATTAACCCTCACCCACTCAACCATTAACCCTCTTACCCACTCAACCATCCGCTCTCTCACCCACTCAACCATTAACTTCTCACTCACTTAAGTATAAACCCTCTCCCTCACTCAAGCATAAACCCTCTCATTCACTCAAGCATTATCCCACTCACTGATTCCAGCGTTAACCCACTCACTCACTCAAGCATTAACCCACTCACTCAAGCGTTAACCCACTCACTCACTCAGGCATGAGCCCTCTCATTCACTTAAGCATTACCCCACTCACTCACTCAAGCTTTTATCCTCTCACTCACTAACTCAACAAGCATTAACCCTATCACTCACTGAAGCATTACTCCTCTCTTTTACTCACTAACTCAAGTATCACTTTTAAGCATTAACCCTCTCGCTCACTCACTCAATCATTAACCCTCTCATTCACTCAATCATTAACCTTCTCATTCACTCACTCACTCACATACTCATGCACTCACCCACTCAAGCATTAACCCTCCCATTCACTCACTCACTCACTCACTCACTGACTCACTCCCTTAAGCATTAACCCTCTCATTCCCTCAACCATTAACCCCATTACTTAATCAGCCATTAACGCTCTCACTCGCTCACTCAAGCATTAACTCTCTTACTCAATCAACGATGACACTCTTATTCACCCAACCATTGTTCAAGCAGTAATCCTCTCATACACCCAAGCATTAATCCTTTCACTCACTCAAGCATTAATCCTCTAACTCACTCACTTACTGAAGCATTAACCATATCACTTTTTAAACATTAACACTCTCACTCACTCACTCACTCACTTAAGAATTAAACCTCTCCCTCACTCAAGCAATAACCCTCTAATTCACTCACTCACTCAGACATTAATCCTCTGATTTCCTCAACCATTAACCCCATTACTCACTCAAGCATTAACGCTCTCACTCGCTCACTCAACCATTAACCCTCATACTGACTCACCCAAGCATTAAACCTATCATACACTCAAGCATATACCCTCTCACTCATTCACTCAATCATGCATTAACCCCATCACTCACTCACTCACTAAAACATTTACCCTCTCACTCGCTCAAGCATTTACCATTTCACTCACTCAACCATTAACCCTCTCACTCACTCAACCATTAACCCTTTCATTCACTCAACAATAACCCCCTCAATCACTTAACCATTAACCCCCTTACTCAGTCAACGATGACACTCTCATTCACCCAACCATTTACCCCCTCACTCACTAAACTATCAATCCTCTCATTCACTCAAGCATAAACCATCTCACTCACTCAAGCATTACCCTCTCACTCACTCAAGCATTATAATTTCATTCACTCACCAATTAACCCTCTCACTCACTCAACCATTAACCCCCTCACCCACTTAACTATTTATCCTTTCACTCACACAACAATTAACCCTCTCACTCACACAACCATTAACCCTCTCACTCACACAACAATTAACCCTCTCACTCACACAACAATTAACCCTCTCACTCACACAACCATTAACCCTCTCATTCACGCAACAATTAACCCTCTCACTCACACAACCAATCACCCTCTCACTCACACAACAATTAACCCTCTCACTCACACAACCATTGACCCTCTCACTCACACAACCATTAACCCTCTCGCTCACACAACAATTAACCCTCCCACTCACACAACAATTAACCCTCTCACTCACTCAATCATTGACCCTCTCACTCACACAACAATTAACCCTCTCACTCACACAACAATTGACCCTCTCACTCACTCAACAACATACACATCAATCCCTCTGAATAAATAATTAATAATTACGTTCGACAAATATATTATTTTTCTCGTAACATTTGGTATAAACATGTAATTTCTGTACGTTTATGTACACAGCATGCTCAGTTGAAGTGTACGTAATATACTTACAGAAACATTTACTACTAATTGATTACATGTATCATTTCAAATGACCTTTTGGTATGTAAGTGTATATTATGACGTTTCAGACATCATTTGGTGGCTGTTTGTATTATTTCTGTGAAAAATTAATTATGTTATATGAAATATCGATTAGCTTGTAATAATAATGATATTTCAAGTCGATAACACTTTGATTCAGAGACTCGTGTTCCAAGTGGTCGACATAAATATACAATATTTACAACACGGTAATACATTAATGACAATACATATAATAGCGTTATTATAATAATGAGTATCACAGTCACCCTATAACAGAAAATTAGTAGTTAAAAACTAAAAAGGCACTCATAAAGGTCATGGTGCATATCAAATATATGAAAACAAAAATATAAACACATTTAAATGAATTAGTGTCTAATATACATACATATAAATATGACAAAATATATGCTATTATAGCATGTTTTAAAATTGTTTTTGTTTGATTAATCAATGATAGTTTACTTAAGAAGATAAAAGAACAGAGTGATGTTCTCATTCAACAAGCATAAACCCACTCAATACTCAATTATTTAATATAGACTAACGATATATTACAATTTTCATACACCGCCTGCGATGAGACGTCCTCGACCTATCGTTAATCATGATGTACTCGATCGTGGTCTTATATCATGTAACTGTTCGTCGGATATTAGATCTAGATATATCTATTTTCGACAGTTATGTTTCTATGAACATGTGTAATTAACATGTGTACAACGTATAAAAAACAAGCAGTCTCAACTGCTATTCCACACTTAAAGACCCAGTTAAACTCATTTCATTAACATCATTTCAAGATGATCACCGAATCATTCGAGTAGGAAAAATTCCAATGCATATACATATGTACATGTGGACTGTATATGTTATTTTAAATGCATTTAATTAACGATCAAACCTGTGATTAGTGTTTACTGTGCCGTAACTACAATACCGCAGTAAGTCATTTTTTATGACTATGGGGCGATACTGCGATCCTGCCGACAGTATATTAAATGGAACTGGTCTTGACTTTATGTAACCCTTACCTATTTTACCCAGAGTAAACATATATAATACTTTATAGGTATACTGCGGGTTAATCCAAGTGAGAAGACACCAATGATACAATCATTCTCTGTATTGTAATGAATCCAGTAGGTGCAAAAAAGTGGTCTTCTACAATCATAATTATTGTACCTGTACATACAAAAGGTGTCGTTACGGATAATGATACTGGTTTATAAAACTAATACAGACATCAGTTGGATACGTTAAATACAATACTTTAACAAATGCGTAATTTGGAATCTGTCCTGTACAATGGGCCATCACCTTCTTTAAAAAAGTTTTACATTCTTAACAATCAGTTAAGGTTCGGATTAGCCCACGTTAAGAATAAACGTTTTGAACTTGGAATTGTTACCCATGTGATTGTTATATACAGTTTCCGTTGTCAATCTATTACCTCTAATTAAGCACCGTCTGGAGGATCACGCTCAGCAAATAATCCTGTTTAATTGGATGTATCTAGTAATTGTGACTTATATATAAATATGTTATGGATAACGTTACTATTACTTAAATTGAAGATGCTCATCCGACGATAAAGTATAAACGATATCCATCACTTGAACACCAACTGATGTTTAATCGTGTCTATATATGTATAATTAACACAAAAATACATATAAAATAATTTACTTTGCCTTTGTTGTATGCGCAATAAGTACTTCGTTCCATATAGAACATAGTGCCACGGAATTTTTTCGGGATACAATTTATTATTTTTTTTTATATTTTTACCTTGAAATAAATTTAGAAGCTCAACCTTTTCAATTGTGGTAAAAATGTCAAGTAAGTAACTTTTATAAGTGAAGAAAAATAATCATTCGTCCGTCCTGCTTTTGACAGAGGAAAAATGCCGTTTTTCAGCGGTGGAGCATCTTTAATCATTGCACATACAGCATAAATTTGTCATAAATAAGCTACAGTATAATTTAAGTGTAGAAGTTGGCAGAGGTACAATGTAGAAACATTGTTCGAAATACCATATCTTGTATCAATCGGGGACGAATTTCCGCCGTGTTTGCAATCGTCTGTCCAAAACTTTTGGATTAAGGGCAAAAAGGTTAATTTGAGTTATTGAAAATTTGAAGAGTAGGCATATACGAGCACACAAAAGGTAGAGTAGATATATTGTTTGTGCGAATAAAATTAGAACATTATACATATATGATGTTATGTCCATTCTTTGAACTACATTGGTATTTTATATGCTTCGTTAAATGTTTATTAAAACTGATAGGCATGTATGCCATATGTGGATAAAACAATAAAAATGTACACCAAGTATACGCTACGCTTCATTGATCACATAACTTAGATAGAGGGAGGCCTATTGTTCTCCTATAGTAAATGCTTCAGATATGTTAAGGTTTGTTCTGCTTGCTGTTATTTGATGACTACGATACCGGTGATGTTATTCAATGGAGGTTCATTGAAATATAGAAATAGTTCTGTATTTTCATTAAAAGTTTATCAGGAAGAGAAACCCAAGAAAACAATCGTAGTTGTGATATCTAAGAAGAAATCTTCCAAATCTTTTGATTCATTGCAGACAAGGAAATTAAGAATCTAACTATAAAAGCAATATGATTTCTGATGCGAACAAATGAATATCAGTTATGCATTTTATTGAGTGCTATTGTCATTTCAAGACATACAAAAACAAGATAATTGTGTTTTATAATAAGTTGAATTTGTAAGGCATTTTACATATTTTGTATACACAGGTTGACTTACGTTACACCTACACAACGCATATAGTTAATGTTAGGTGTAATTGTATCCCGCGATTCGGAAAAACCCTAAAATCTGTATAGCGTATACCTATACTTCCTGATTCAACTTCTAGTGTAGTTCATTTATTGTTGGTAGTTGTGTCGCCCTGGTTCTCAAGGTAAGTACTACTGTTTGACATAAATTAGTAATTAGTAAGTATACCTTATGTTATTGGCGACTGTGGTTGTGATAAATCAACGTATTGAAAACTAGAATTATTAAAACTAGCTTGTATCAGTAACACAATCCTTCTTAACCTATTTACGAAGACTAGCGGATATGATTATACCGAAATATATTGACATGGAAATATTTCTTGTCCCGTGGTCATTTTAGTAAGTTGATAGTTAGATAATTACATTAAAAATCTAACAACGTCAGGGTTTATTCGTAGACATATTCATAGGTTGTAGTTGTTTTAAAGCTTTCTGAAAAATAGCCAAATATCGGGAACCAATGTGGTGATATACCAGACAAAACCAATGAGGTAAAGCCTGATTGGAATGGATCGATCATCGATGACCAGGAAGCTTTATTGGTAGAGCATAGTTACAGAAATAAACTATATATATATATATATAGATAGATATTTCCATTCTAATTTCATTTTCTCGTTTAATATATGTTAAACCAGATGGGATATGTGTGACTATGAACTCCCATCTGGTCATGGCGGTAATCATATACAATAAACATACACGAGGTCTATATTTTCGGTAGCCCTCCTCCCCATCTGCAGAAATTATTACTATCGTTATTTAGTACACGATTTGCTTACAACAATCTTTAAATGAAGAAATATGCTTTCAAATATCATCCCGGTCGTTCAGTAAAAATCTTAATATCAATTTTCTCTCATACCTACGGGTGTAATACTGGTTGTTATCATACAATACATTCTCCTGAGGCTGCATTACATGGCTACCCATGCAATACATCCTCGTGACGTCACAGCGTCAACAAAATTACGTGTTACCCGGTAAAATTATAATGTTAATTTTTAAAAAATCAGACTGATTTTGATATATTTTGGGTTTTGCATTGAAAATATCATACGGGTTTAAAGATTTTATTAGTTTAACGTACTATTAACAACCGGGGTTATGTAAAGACGTGTCCAGTTTGTTAGTGGAGGAAGCCGGAGTACCCGAAGAAAAACCACAGACTAGCGCATTGCAACTACCCCACGTGGGATACGAACTCGCGACTCATCGGTGGAGGGCTTGTGGTATTATGTCGAGACATCTAAATCACTCTGCCACTCTCCCCCCTCTGCCACTCTCCCCCCTCCCCCCCCCCCCACAAAAAAAAAAATAACGTGCAGTTTTCATGTATGGATAATTGACGCACATCTTGTACCATTACATCACTTCCGTATTCCCGACAGATCACGCTTCAAATGCGGAGGGTTAGATGTCCTGACATGTTTGGAGTCAATGGATATGGTGTCATTACTATACATTTTTTAAAAAAAAAAAAAAAAAAAAAAAAACTAACAGATGATACAGATGATTAGATATAGGTTTAGAAATGGCATACATTTGTCATATAAGTATGTAAATTCTAAAACAGTCAAACTATCTATCAAGTGTCTACTGGTACAATGCCAATTATGTTGAACAAAAGTCATTTGAGACGCAGAAAAATACTCTTTAATCAAGTGGTCTGTATACGGATGTTCTCATCAAGGCAGGTTTTTACTATATTTAATTATCCATAATACATACTGTGTGTTGTTGATACTAACGTTTTCATTTCTCCTTTTCTCAAATGTATTTTGTACGTTTGTTTAACAGATGTCTAATAAATACCGTGCACAACGAAAGAAAGGCTTATTAAGGCACACGAACGAGAATGAATACAAACTGGCACTTACAAGAGGGATTGAAGAATACATCAGCTTTAATAATCTACAAGGTGTTATAGACTTCTTAAATGACTTCGATAAAGAAGACCAAATCGAAATTGTGAATTATCTCAGACGAAAGTCGTCTGCATTTTTTCGTGCTTGCAAAGCGGGTCGTTTGGATATTGCTAAGTACATGATGTTTGAATGTAAAGCTGATATTGAATTACGAGGTTTTTACCTTTATGAACGGGTGACGCCGTTATTGGTCGCAGTATTCGAACAACATTATCCTATTGTTCAACTTCTGGTTAATCATGGCGCCAACATGAACGTCTCCACTTCATTTGGTTTGACGCTATTACGACACGCATGCAATTCAGCAAATATTGACATTGTAAAATGTTTAGTTGAAAATGGCGCCAGTGTCCATCAGCCAGATGACAATAAAAATACTCTCTTGATGACTGCAGTTCGAGGGCCTGTTGAACTTTGTAAAATTCTAGTCAATAACGGTGCGTCCGTTAATGCAACAACAATCGATGGCTACACAGCTATGTGGGATGCTATAATGCTTGGTAGGCTTGACATTGTAAAGTTCTTCCTTAGCGTCGGAGCGTCTCCATTCATGAACATTCCGAAAGAAGTTCACAATCTTTACGTTGCCGCATTTGCAGGGAACAAGGTTTTATTCAACTATATCAGGGATAATACTGTGATGGAGTTGTCTCGGTTGGTTGATGGTTATGAACTACTAGGTGCGACTGCGATTGATAAAGACAACATACAGGAAGGATTAGAGCTGTGGGAAAAGGCCATGGATCTACGATACTCTAACCCAGAGGAACCGCTAGTAAAAGACATTCCAAATAAAACCAAACAAGCGTACCTTTTTCATAAGGAATGTACAACACCCGAACAAATACAGGCGTTGGTGGCGGCTGCAGACAAAGACAAACTGTACTTGCAAGCTCTACTTACGTACGAAAGGATCCTAGGTTCGCACTGCAAGCATACAATAAATAGAATTAGGCTCCGAGGACTGCAGTACGTCAAATCCAACCAATACCAAAGGGCTGTTGATATCTGGAAATACAACATTGGTATTCGTAGACAGACTGTACCAGCTTCGGACAAAGTATCGGTTGCGGACTTGAGAAGAATGGAAGGGTTTCTGAGGAAGATGGTCACAGCATACTCCTCTGGTGCAACTAGCGAGAATGTATGATATTCTTTTTCATCTTTACTATATAATCGGAATCAGTCTTAGATACTGTTTTATTTTATGGATTACTAAGTAAGTTATAAATACCGTTATATCACCTGTAACATAATAATAAGTGAATGAATCCCTTGAACTCTGGGCCTAGATGTACTGATTGCGCATGCACCAAAAGCAAAATAAATTATTTCATATTATTTTTGTGTAAATTAGACATATATATGCAGGATTAAACACCAATTATTATTCAAATGATGAATATCATTTATGCTCTGTCGGCGGTGGAGCATCTTTACATGTAGTATACAATGATAAAAACGTATAACATATATACAGTGTATATACTCTATCCTATATGAGGTAAGCATAATATTATGTGGCATGAAAAGTAACAAATGATATACACCTGTACATAGTATCTTATTGACATTTACGTCTGTGGACAAAAGGGTCAATGTTAAAAATGTTACATCTTTTTTCCAGGTACGGGCAAGTGACATTGTGGACATATTGGAATTGGCAGTTACACAATTACACGAATTTACTGACATTTTGGAAATTCGACCTCTAGAAAAGAATACATTTGAAGTATTCCATTCACTTCTTCAAGTCATAGTTGACTATATGAAGTTGTTTTACCGTTCGGAAGATCAGGGTTCCGAGATTGAGCGATTCACCGAGAACGTAAAGCGAGCGGTAATGCTGAACGCAACTAACGAACGCGGTGAACAGTTTCTACATTTTATTTTAAAGATGCAATCAAATTTTGCTGATCCTCCATCGATTGACGTCGTTCGCAGTCTGATTAAAGCTGGAGCAGATGTAAATGCCACAGACAAGAAGAGGAACACACCACTTCACAACTGTATAGCATCATGGGGTTTTCAATACAAAAGGCGAGCAGACCAATGGAAGGACTTGGCGTTGTTGTTACTAGAAAATGGCGCACACATGGAAGCCCAAAACTCAAGAACGAAGATTCTGTTAAAGTTTCTGGTGGAACAGGAGTTTGGTTGTCCACTCGATTATACAACCTTAAAATGTATGGCAGCTAGGGTGATAATTGACGAAGGAGTGGCCTACAGGGGTTATCTCCCTTCCTTACTTGAAAGGTTTGTAGGATTTCTACAGTTGAATCTCATGACAAACCTAAAAAAAAAAAAAAAAAAAAAGTCTATTAAATAGGAATTATTTTGATGAGTTTAGTGCTATGAAACGTCGACATTAACTATAATCGGGCACTGATTATCCGTTACCATCATTACATCGAGTTAACCTTTACCAGTAGAACTTAACTTAAAGTGTTATAAACCTATACCATTAGAACTTAACTTAAAATGTTATAGACCTTTACCAGTAGAACGTTGCTTAAAGTGTTATAAACCTATACCATTAGAACTTAAAGTGTTATAAACCTATACCAGTAGAACTTAACTTAAATGTTCTAGACCTTTACCAGTAGAACTGGATTTTAAATGTAATAGACATATACCAGTAGAGCCTATCTTAAAATGTTATAGACCTATACCAGTAGACCTGAACTTAAAATGTTATCAATCTATACTAGTAGAACTTAACATAAAGTTTTATAAACCTATACCAGTGGAACTTAACTTAAAGTGTTATAGACCATTACCAGTAGGACTTAACTTTAATTAGTACATCACGTGACACAATGCTGGATTCTGATTGACTACACAGATGGGTACTATTTGCAATAGTGCCCGGGCAAGCGGGCACTATTGAAGTGGCGCGAAATTGAACGTGAATGTATTGTGACGTCATCATTACGTGACGTCATTATAACGTTGCGCTTCGACCAAGACGTCAAAATGGCGGACAGGCTGTTGTGTGCGGGGATGGAAGCAAATGTTGCTTTTCTACAGAATACAGTTCACTTATGTTCAATATAAATCTACTTTTAACCTTCATGAACCTGAATCCCGTTTTAAAGAAACACATATTTCTGCAACAATTCATATGTTGTACTTTTAATGTAACAGCGTGGTGTGGAAATGGAGATAGCGTTGCGAGGTGTCGTTTGACGTGCTTCTGTTACGATGACATGAAAACGGGTCTCATGTGAGGGTGATGTACTAAACCCATTATGGCCTGTTTGAGAGGACACTATTGCCTCATAGTATTGTCTCGTGATAGGATAGAGCCCTCGCCTTCGGCTCGGGCACTATTCCATCCCTCGACAATACTATGAGGCAATAGTGCCCTCTCAACCAGGCCATAATAGATAAATATTATAAATCTATACCAGTAGAGCTGGATTTAAAATGATATAGACCTATATCAGTAGAACTTAACTTAAAATGTTATAAACCTATATCAGTAGGACATAACTTAAAATGTTATAGACCTTTACCAGTAGAACGTTGCTTAAAGAGATATAAACCTATATCAGTAGAACTTAACTTAAAGATTTATAAACCTATACAAGTAGAACTTAACTATAAACCCCTAACAGTATAAAGTATTATAAACCTGTATCAGTAGAACTGTACTAAAAATGTTATGAACCTGTACCAGTAGAACTTACCTTAAAATGTTATAAACCTATACCAGTAGAACCTAACTTAAAATGTTATAAACCTATACTAGTAGAACCTAACTTAAAATGTTATAAACCTATATCAGTAGAACTTACCTTAAAATGTTATGAATCTATATCAGTAGAACTTAACTTAAAGTGTTATTAATCTATACCAGTAGAACTTAACTTAAAATGTTAAAGACTTATACCAATAGAGCTGAACTTAAAATATTTTAAATGTATACCAGTAGAACTTACCTTAAAATGTTATAAACCTATGGCAGTAGAACTTAACTTAAAGTTTTTAAACCTATACCAGTAGAACTTATCTTAAAATGTTCTATAAACCAATACCAGTAGAACTTACCTTAAAATGTTATAAACCTATATCAGTAGAACCTAACTTAAAATGTTATAAACCTATATCAGTAGAACTTAACTTAAAATGTTATAAACCTATATCAGAAGAACTTAACTTAAAATGTTATAAACTTATACCAGTAGAACTTAACTTAAATGTTATAGACCTTTACCAGTAGAACGTTGCTTAAAGAGTTATAAACCTATATCAGTAGAACTTAACTTAAAGTTTTATAAACCTATACAAGTAGAACTTAACTATAAACCCCTACCAGTAGAAAGTGTTATAAACCTGTATCAGTAGAACTGTACTAAAAATGTTATGAACCTGTACCAGTAGAACTTATCTTAAAATGTTATAAACCTATGGCGGTAGAATTTAACTTAAAATTCTATAAACCAATACCAGTAGAACTTAACTTAAATGTTATAGACCTTTACCAGTAGAACGTTGCTTAAAGAGATATAAACCTATATCAGTAGAACTTAATTTAAAGTTTTATAAACTTATACAAGTAGAACTTAACTATAAACCCCTACCAGTAGAAAGTGTTATAAACCTGTATCAGTAGAACTGTACTAAAAATGTTATGAACCTGTACCAGTAGAACTTATCTTAAAGTGTTATAAACCTATGGCGGTAGAATTTAACTTAAAATTCTATAAACCAATACCAGTAGAACTTAACTTAAAATGTTATAAATCTATACAAGTAGAGCTTACCTTAAAATGTTAAAGACTTATATCAGTAAAACGTAAATGTTATAGACCTTTACCAGTAGAACGTTGTTTAAAGAGTTCTAAACCTATACCAATAGACATGAACTTAAAATGTTAAAGACTTATACCAGTAGAACTTAACTTAAAATATTATAAATGTATACCAGTAGAGCTTACCTTAAAATGTTATAAACCTATGGCAGTAGAACTTAACTTAAAGTTTTTAAACCTATACCAGTAGAACCTAACTTAAAATGTTATAAGCCTATATCAGTAGAACTTAACTTAAAATGTTATAAACCTATATCAGTAGAACTTAACTTAAAATGTTATAAACCTATATCAGTAGAAATTACCTTAAAATATTATAAATCTATATCAGTAGAACTTAACTTAAAGTGTTATTAATCTATACCAGTAGAACTTAACTTAAAATGTTAAAGACTTATACCAGTAGAGCTGAACTTAAAATATTTTAAATGTATACCAGTAGAACTTACCTTAAAATGTTATAAACCTATATCAGTAGAACTTAACTTAAAATGTTATAAACCTATATCAGTAGAACTTAACTTAAAATGTTATAAACTTATACCAGTAGAACTTAACTTAAATGTTATAGACCTTTACCAGTAGAACGTTACTTAAAGAGTTATAAACCTATATCAGTAGAACTTAATTTAAAGTTTTATAAACTTATACAAGAAGAACTTAACTATAAACCCCTACCAGTAGAAAGTGTTATAAACCTGTATCAGTAGAACTGTACTAAAAATGTTATGAACCTGTACCAGTAGAACTTATCTTAAAATGTTCTATAAACCAATACCAGAAGAAACTTAACTTAAAATGTTATAAATCTATACAAGTAGAGCTTACCTTAAAATGTTAAAGACTTATATCAGTAAAACGTAAATGTTATAGACCTTTACCAGTAGAACGTTGTTTAAAGAGTTCTAAACCTATACCAATAGACATGAACTTAAAATGTTAAAGACTTATACCAGTAGAACTTAACTTAAAATATTATAAATGTATACCAGTAGAACTTACCTTAAAATGTTATAAAACCTATGGCAGTAGAACTTAACTTAAAGTTTTTAAACCTATACCAGTAGAACCTAACTTAAAATGTTATAAACCTATATCAGTAGAACTTAACTTAAAATGTTATAAACCTATATCAGTAGAACTTAACTTAAAATGTTATAAACCTATATCAGTAGAAATTACCTTAAAATGTTATTAATCTATATCAGTAGAACTTAACTTAAAGTGTTATTAATCTATACCAGTAGAACTTAACTTAAAATGTTAAAGACTTATACCAGTAGAACTTAACTTAAAATGTTATAAACCTGTATCAGTAGAACTTAACTTAAAATGTTATAGACCTTTACCAGTAGAACGTTGCTTAAAAAGTTATAAACCTATACTAGTAGAACCTAACTTAAAATGTTATTAACCTATCTCAGTAGAACTTAGCTTAAAATGTTATAGACCTTTACCAGTAGAACCTAACTTAAAATGTTATAAACCTATATTAGTAGAACCTAACTTAAAATGTTATTAACCTATCTCAGTAGAACTTAACTTAAAATGTTATAGACCTTTACCAGTAGAACTTAACTTCAAATGTTATATAATGTTTTGTCTTTTAATCGGATATAAGATCTAGATATCTGTTTTTGACAGCTACATTTCTATGGAAATGTGTGATGAATAGGTGTACAACAAAACACTCCCTTCATCATTAACACTCTCACTCAAGCATTCATCATCTAATTTACTCAAGTATTAACCCTCACCCACTCAACCATTAACCCTCTTACCCACTCAACCATCCGCTCTCTCACCCACTCAACCATTAACTTCTCACTCACTGAAGTATAAACCCTCTCCCTCACTCAAGCATAAACCCTCTCATTCACTCAAGCATTATCCCACTCACTGACTCCAGCGTTAACCCACTCACTCACTCAAGCATTAACCCACTCACTCAAGCGTTAACCCACTCACTCACTCAGGCATGAGCCCTCTCATTCACTTAAGCATTACCCCACTCACTCACTCAAGCTTTTATCCTCTCACTCACTAACTCAGCAAGCATTAACCCTATCACTCACTGAAGCATTACTCCTCTCTTTTACTCACTAACTCAAGTATCACTTTTAAGCAATAACCCTCTCGCTCATTCACTCACTCAAGCATTAACCCTCTCATTCACTCAATCATTAACCCTCCCTTTCACTCACTTACTGACTCACTCCCTCAAGCAGTAACCCTCTCATTCCCTCAACCATTAACCACATTACTCAATCAAGCATTAACTCTCTTACTCACTCACTCAAGCAATAATCCTCTCACTCACTCACTTACTCAAGCATTAACCATCTCACTTTTTAATATTAACCCTCTCGCTCACTCACTCACTCACTTAAGAATTAACCCTCTCCCTCACTCAAGCATTAAACCTCTAATTCACTCACTCACTCACTCAAACATTAATCCTCTGACTTCCTCACCCATTAACCCCATTACTCACTCAAGCATTAACGCTCTCATTCGCTCACTCACAATTAACCCTCTTACGGACTCACTCAAGCATTAAACCTCTCATACACTCAAGCATTTACCCTGTCACTCATTCACTCAATCATGCATTAACCCACTCACTCACTCACTAAAGCATTTACCCTCTCACTCACTCAAGCATGAACCCACTCACTCACTCAACCATTAACCCTCTCAGTCACTCAACAATAACCCTCTTAATCACATAGCCATTAACCCTCCTACTCAATCAACGATGACACTCTCATTCACCCAACCATTTACCCCCTCACTCACACATTAATTAACCCTCTCACTCACACAACCATTAACCCTCTCACTCACACAACCATTGACCCTCTCACTCACACAACAATTAATCTGCTCACTCACAAAACCATTAACCCTCTCACTCACAAAACCATAAACCATCTCACCCATACAACCATTGACCCTCTCACTCACACAACAATTAATCTGCTCACTCACACAACAATTAATCTGCTCACTCACAAAACCATTAACCCTCTCACTCACACAACCATTGACCCTCTCACTCACACAACAATTAACCCTCTCACTCACACAACAATTAATCTGCTCACTCACAAAACCATTAACCCTCTCACTCACACAACCATTGACCCTCTCACTCACACAACCATTAACCCTCTCACTAACACAACAATTAATCTGCTCACTCACAAAACCATTAACCCTCTCACTCACACAACCATTGACCCTCTCACTCACACAACAATTAATCTGCTCACTCACACAATCATTAACCCTCTCACTCACACAACCATTGACCCTCTCACTCACACAATCATTAACCCTCTCACTCACACAACCATTAACCCTCTCACTCACACAACCATTAACCCTCTCACTCACACAACCATTGACCCTCTCACTCACACAACCATTAACCCTCTCACTCACACAACAATTAATCTGCTCACTCACACAACCATTAACCCTCTCACTCACACAACAATTAATCTGCTCACTCACACAATCATTAACCCTCTCACTCACACAACCATTGACCCTCTCACTCACACAATCATTAACCCTCTCACTCACAAAACCATTAACCCTCTCACTCACACAACCATTGACCCTCTCACTCACACAACCATTGACCCTCTCACTCACACAACCATTAACCCTCTCACTCACACAACCATTAACCCTCTCACTCACACAACCATTAACCCTCTCACTCACACAACCATTAACCCTCTCACTCACACAACCATTAACCCTCTCATTCACATGTGTTAAACAAAGAACATACACATCAATCTCTCTGAATAAATAATTAATAATTACGTTCAACAATTATATTATTTTTGTCGTAACATTTGGTATAAACATGTAATTTCTGTACGTTTATGTACACAGCATGCTCAGTTGAAGTGTACGTAATATACTTACAGAAACATTTACTACTAATTGATTACATGTGTCATTTCAAATGACCTTTTGGTATGTAAGTGTATATTATGACGTTTCAGACATCATTTGGTGGCTGTTTGTATTATTTCTGTGAAAAATGAATTATGTTATATGAAATATCGGTTAGCTTGTAATAATAATGATAAACAATGTGTTCCAAGCGGTCGACATAAATATACAATATTTACAACACGGAAAATAAATTAGTAGTTAAAACTGAAAAGGCACTCATTAAGCTCATGGTGCATATCAAATATATGAAAACAAAAATATAAACACATTTGAATGAATTAGTGTCTAATATACATACATATAAATATGACAAAAAATAAAAATGAACAGAATATATGCTATTATAGCATGTTTTAAAATTGTTTTTGTTTGATTAATCAATGATAGTTTACTTAAGAAGATAACAGAACCGAGTGATGAATTTACTTAAATAGACACGTATAATAAGAAGCATATGAAACAGTGATTATTGAGATACATGTAGAAAGTGTTTGTTATTTTTTTTTTTTTTTTTTTTTTTTTTTTTTTTTTTTTTGTTATTCGTATTAAAAGCACCTTGCTATTTTCACAGTCTAACGTCATAATCCTTCTTTACCATACATAGTCGGGGGGCAAATTTAGGTCATTGAAGGTTTTACTCAATTGCATGTGGTGTTCATGCAACTGGTATCAAAGTGTCATAGGAAAGGGGACCAGATTTACGACTAACAGATTAATCCTTTGAACGATGTGGGTAACCAAACGATCCACGTGATCAATGCATGTCATTGATCGCGTGATGATATATCACGTGATGATAAAGAATGGCTTTACATCAGACTCTATTGGGGAAAAAATTAAATCATCAAGGAACAAAGAATTCATTATGAACCTCCACGCCTATTCTACGTTTTCGTTTACATTCAATGTACTGCAATGTCAATAAATCGAATTATATGAGTATTTGATATAAACTTTATTTTCTCTTCAGGCAAAAACAAACGAAAACAAAACGAAGTCTTTCCGTAACCTTTAACATTGTTTTTTATGGATGTGATTTCGGCAGTCAAGGTTTAAAATAATTTATTTATCTGATAGTATGAAGCATGTAATGTTGATGAAATTTTGCAGACTCTCCACAGATCTAATCTAAAAGACTACAGCACTTGGATATAAAGTCAACAACCACGCACACAGGGCAAAATAAACTTATTTGAATCTAGACTTTTACTACGCTCGCCTAATTGAATGTTTGATTTAATGATATTCGACTCAACATAGTTTTAGTGGCTATGGAACTAAGCTAGGCAGATTTTACAACCGTGGTGAAAATTGAAAATAGAAAATGACTTTCTTTTTTCAAACAAAACTAAAAATACTAAACAATCATACAATGACTACTCACAATTGAAAATCATTATAGCGAAATTTACCATATTGGCTTATAATATGCATTTTTTCAATCCAGTAACATTGCGAGTAGAAAACATTACAAACAAGACAGGTCATAGATGTAATTAGAAGCCTTGTGCACGTCTAAAACGTTGAAATTGTTGTTAATAAAATCCCAGACTGGCATTTAGAATTGACGTAAAGCCCACGATGTTTTCCGTGTGCTTTACAGGGTTATAGTGTGGCCTGTACAATCATCTGTCATTAAAAAGGCATTAATGTGCTGCCTTAAATCAAACTATACAAAAAATTAAGCCGTCACTCTTATTGTAATTGCTTAGTTTTACGGGGATTTTCTGTTGTTTTTTTGGCGGTTTATTTTTGTATGCTTTTCTCCATATAATACTAAATCATTAAAAAAACTCTGTTAAATTGCAACGTGGGTTTTCTTATTTTGTTTGGTTTGTTTAGTTTTACCTTTAATTAACAGCAAGGGTCATTTTAAGACATACCAGGTTTGTTGGTGCTGGAAGCCGGAGTACCCGGAGAAAAACTACAGATCACTATTTAGTAATTTGCAAGATTTAATGAAAGGAGTTTTTGTCTTTCGAGCCTTGAATTTAAAATATCAAAATATGAACACAATCCGAGATACATATTATCACATATCTGAAAACAACATGTTACATTTTGAAGAATCTAAACTTCAAATGAAAAAATCAAGCGGGTGTCGCCATTTTGTCATGATATCCTGGGATGGTGACGTCACGTCATTGTTGATTGACATGACGCATGCAATGAATTTCCAGCCAATGAAAATCGTTCCTGGTTATATAAACAACAGTGACATTATTATGCAAAACACATCAGGATAACAGGGACATTACGTGTGTGGATAAAATCTGGGCCGTTTTACTCTATTCGAATGAGATAAAACCTAATAGGAATTTTTATTTTAGCATATTTAAACCACTCAGCATTCAACCAGCATACACAGAGGACAGTTGACATTGTTCTCATTACCGTATCTTATAAAGTTTGTAAATCAGTGTAGTGTCATAACCGCATGCATGCTTGTAACCCTGATGAATACTGTTATAACGAAAACCTTTCGGTCATAGAGAACTTGTTTTTACCCGGATCGTTTGAAAGCAAGTCTGGTAAGATAGAAGTCCCGAGCTCGATCCATATTTAAGCTTGTCCATTGCTATCATACACCGGCATACCATGATTTACCCTTCAATCTACGAAGACAATTATACTATAACTGGAAGTCCAGTTTTGGAATTTTAGTCACTTTTGATTAATTAATGGTACACATGTAGTTTACTTAAGAAGATAAAAGAACAAGGAGTGATGAATTAACTTAAATACATACGTATAATAAGAAGCAAATGAAACAGTGATTATTGAGATACATGTAGAAAGTGTTTGTTATTTTTTTTTTTTTTTTTTTTTTTTTTTTTTTCGTATTGTTATTCGTATTAAAAGCACCTTGCTATTTTCAGTCTAACGTCATAATTCTTCTTTACCATACATAGTCGGGGTGGGGGCAAATTTAGGTCATTAAAGGTTTTACTCAATTGCATGTGGTGTTCATGCAACTGGTATCAAAGTGTCACAGGAAAGGGGGCCAGATTTACGACTAACAGATTAATCCTTTGAACGATGTTGGTAACCAAACGATTCACGTGATCAATGCATGGTCATTGATCGCGTGATGATATAGCACGTGATGATAAAGGATGACTTTACATCAGACTCTATTGGGGGAAAAGTAAATCATCAAGGAACAAAGAATGCATTATGAATCTCCGCGTCTATTCTACGTTTTCGTTAACATTCAATGTACTGCAATGTCAATAAATCGAATTATATGAGTATTTGATAAAAACTTGATTTTCCCTTCAGGCAAAAACAAACGAAAACAAAACGAAGTCTTTCCGTAACCTTTAACAGTGGTTTTTATGGATGTGATTTCGGCAGTCAAGGTTTAAAATAATTTATTTATCTGATAGTACATTCGAAGCATGTAATGTTGATTATATTTTGCAGACTCTCCACAGATCTAATCTAAAAGACTACAGCACTTGGATATAAAGTCAACAACCACGCACACAGGGCAAAATAAACTTATTTGAATCTAGACTTTTACTACGCTCGCCTAATTGAATGTTTGATTTAATGATATTCGACTCAACATAGTTTTAGTGGCTATGGAACTAAGCTAGGCAGATTTTACAACCGTGGTGAAAATTGAAAATAGAAAATGACTTTCTTTTTTCAAACAAAACTAAAAATACTAAACAATTATACAATGACTACTCACAATTGAAAATCATTATAGCGAAATTTACCATATTGGCTTATAATATGCATTATTTTCAATCCAGTAACATTGCGAGTAGAAAACATTAGAAACAAGACCGATCATAGAAGTAATCAGAAGCCTTGTGCACGTCTAAAACGTTGAAATTGTTGTTAATAAAACCCCAGACTGGCATTTAGAATTGACGTAAAGCCCACGATGTTTTCCGTGTGCTTTACAGGGTTATAGTGTGGCCTGTACAATCATCTGTCATTAAAAAGGCATTAATGTGCTGCCTTAAATCAAACTATACAAAAAATTAAGCCGTCACTCTTATTGTAATTGCTTAGTTTTACGGGGATTTTCTGTTGTTGTTTTGGCGGTTTATTTTTGTATGATTTACTCCTTATAATACTAAATCATTAAAACTGTTAAATTGCAACGTGGGTTTTCTTATTTTGTTTGGTTTGTTTAGTTTTACCTTTAATTAACAGCAATGGTCATTTCAAGACATACCAGGTTTGTTGGTGCTGGAAGCCGGAGTACTCGGAGAAACTACAGATCACTATTTAGTAATTTGCAAGATTTAATGAAAGGAGTTTTTGTCTTGCGAGCCTTGAATATAAAATATCATTCAAAATATGAACACAATCCGAGATACATATTATCACATATCTGAAAACAACATGTTACATTTTGAAGAATCTCAACTTCAAATGGAAAAATCAAGCGGGTGTCGCCATTTTGTCATGACATCCTCGGATGGTGATGTCACGTCATTGTTAAATGACATGACGCACGCAATGAATTTCCAACCAATGAAAATCGCTCCTGGTTATATAAACAACAGTGACATTATTATGCAAAACACATCAGGATAACAGGGACATTACGGGTGTGAATAAAGTCTGGGACGTTTTACTCTATTCGAATGAGATAAAACCTAATAGGAATTTTTACTTTAGCATATTTAAACCACTCAGCATTCAACCAGCATACACAGAGGACGGTTGACATGGTTCTCATTTCCGTATCTTATAAAGGTTGTAAATCAGTGTAGTTTCATAACCGCATGCATGCTTGTAACCCTGATGAATACTGCTATAAAGAAAACCTTTCGGCCATAGAGAACTTGTTTTTACCCGGATCGTTTGAAAGCAAGTCTGGTAAGATAGAAGTCCTGAGCTCGATCCATATTTAAGCTTGTCCATTGCTATCCTACACCGGCATACCATGTTTTACCCTTCAATCTACGAAGACAATTATACTATAACTGGAATTCCAGTTTTGGAATTTTAGTCACTTTTGTCCTTAATTCCCCCGCCCCTTGAAGTTTGGAACCGTATAATTCACACTTTGTATTGCTTTTATTCATAGAATGAGTTTTGCAAAAATTTCATTCGATAAAAATGAAATTGATTTAAGACATTTTGACAAGATTCAATGTCCGTATATATCAACTATCGGACAGGAAGACAGAAGTGAAGGATTGATAAGAACTTTCTATGAATAATAATATTATTTATTTCAATTTAAGTGTGTTTGGTCTCATGCTTTTATTCAGCTGCCAATTGCTTTGCTTTTTTACTGCTAGTTTACTGCACAAGTCATGGTCATGGTAATAACCAATCATTGATGAGTTAATGTTTTGCGACTTCAAATGTTAACGAACTTCCAAGGGCACACAGAAGGCTATGAGAAGTAATACTAATCTCGGATTAAAATGCAATGCAAATCATAAAACTCTTGATTTCAAGAAATTTTGAAAGAGGCGGTAAAATGCCATGGCGTCATATTTTGTTTAAAATGTGTGGAAATTTTCCAATAATCCGCAAGCAATTTATTTTCCAAGTTTGTATAGTTTATGAATGTTAATACAAAATGTATCAAGTAACAACAAGTAGAAGTTGTTAAAAACGGCCAAAATTATTTTCAACTAATGAAAATTATGCTATAGAAAACAAGAAATATGTTTGATGAGAACGAAAATTCAGCGCAGAAATCCATCTTGAATGAATAGATATTCCGTCGAGTTACCCACTATTGAACAAGTGCCCCATTGCAATGGATGGTTATTACAGAAGTCTACACAAACGCCCCTGCACTCACACCATTGCTTTTAGTATCAGGTTTTCAAAAGTCATATCATTGTATTTGGCATCCCATAAAACCCCTATATAAAAAAGTACCCCGAAATCAGACAATATCTTTATTTTAAACATTCAAAAGCCAGTGAATATTGATTGACAGATCGGGAAAAATAATCTCAGGCACCCCTCGGGTCCATGATATATATTTTTGCAAAAAAATTAAAATGACCCGTGCAAAAGTTTTTGAGAAGAATGTCGGTCAAAATTTTAGAGGAGAACAATTTACAGTGTGTGAAAGCATCTGTATGTTTTGGAAGGGTGTGGTATATTTGTTTTGTATCTCCTTGTAATAAGTGGACTCCTTTAATGTTCATAGGGCTATTTCAATGAAGCATGCCTGTCAAAGACATACTGACAACGGACAAACCAGTCGTTCCACTCTTTTTTTTAATGTTGAACCACAAGCGGGTATTACAATGACTACGACAAAACATTTTAGTAAGAATATACCAACGATGTTTGACATAATGTGCTTCAAAACTATTCAATCACATATCGTCATTGCACAGAGCATTATACAATATCCAATAATTGAAGTGATCTATCCAGATATCAAATTCGAATCAGTATTCATTTCACAATATATTTCTATTTTAATTTAAGTTGTTTATATGCATATCTTTGTCGCGGAAACACTCAAAACCCTGAGTGTTGAAACCGCCAGAAGTGTACAAATCTCAAATATGTCGACGAGGAATGATTTGATAAAACTGCAATTGTCATTCCAAACCGAACACAAATCATCTGGGGAGCGTTCTGCCTGGTATTTCAACAATTTATCTAATAGCACCATCAGTATTCGATGAACAGTTTGGCTTCTTCTGTTTCGAAGAAATTAATAAACAATTAAAGTACCCTTAGAATAGAAATAAACAGCTAACATCAAATCAAAATACCAATTTGAAATTAGTCATCATACAAACTACAAACCAAATAGAGGATTCCTTCTGTGTTATCAAATTGTTTTGGTGCAGACAGAATAGTAGTCGTAGAAAATCAATTCTTTTCCCTGGAAAGCATTTTAATTTATCAAATTGATTGTTATTTAGTTTTGTTCTCACAACAAGCATTACAATCTGCCTCTATTATGTTTTGAGCTTCAAAAACAAAATCCTTAAAATCTCGTATTTCTGTAGCGGAGCATCGATATCGCTTTTTTAATCAAAGATCTGAAGTTATTTTTTAATCAAAAACATGACAAATAAGGGCAAGTCTAAAATAAACAATTATTTTATTGGTTATTTTGACAACTTCGCTCTGATGGTGTGATATAGTTTACTGTAACAGTGTGTATCTCTCGGATTTTATTACATGGATCCTAAAATATCTTTACAAACGGTTAAACTATTTCTTGTTAGTAATGTCAATTGTTATTGTGTGTTGTGAAGAATGCCAGATCAATATTGTAATATAAACAGTACCTACCAAGCAAAATGATTTTACAATAATAATGCCAAAAATATAGTTCAAAGAGGAAGAAGAACAATTAAAGAAAACACTTTTATTTAAAAGAACATCATATAATATGTTCTGCGGGAAGTGATAATATGAAAAAATGTTAGTAAAAGTCGACTTAATTTAAAGTTTAGTCAAGTCAGTCTTTAAAGCCAACACAAGGTATAACGAAAAAATGGTGTATATATGCGATATGTTGTGTGCGATGGATGATCCGCGTGTGGTCAGAGAGGTTTTGATATGTTCGCGTAGTATTTTCTTGTAATAGGGAAAAACTATTGCACATCCAGTGTTTTTTTTAAAAAGTCAGATCAAATCGTGTTGAAATAATTAATTTGGAGCCTCAATAATACATTTAAACAGAAGTGCTTGCTAAGGCCTCAATAATACATTTAAACAGAAGTGCTTGCTAAGATAAGTTCTACTAAATAACCCAACTAATTCTCCTAGTGTTCTAATATTTAACTATGTGTACCTTATCATCTATAATCATAGTATATATACTTGAACAAAATCGATACTACAATCGTTCTTGTATGTGTTGGCAGAAGGTTAGCAAAGGTTATTCTGAAATATCACAGTATATAACAAAATAACCCTATGTGCGCACAGAACGTCAATGAAAATGATTAAGTAAAAAAGAGCAAATAATTCCGCCATAAATATCGGTGTTCCGTTTTGATATCCGGTGAACTTTGCGTAAGCACACGACCACCGGAAGTGGTGGATTAATTCTAGACCCAACATCCAATTTGACCATGTTTCTATTTTATTACTACTCTTCTATGTTAACTGCGCGCAGTGATCATTATAAAACGTCAGGTTTGATAACAGGTTGTATCTGAGTATTGCTTATAGCAAATCTCGTACGTGACAATTTTCGCGTTGACATATCTGTAAATTCTGTCCATCACCACAGTAAGAATGAAGGGTAATGACCACCAATCCCTATCTATCATACCAGTTATTGAATTCACAAAGTACATCTAACCATTTCATTCACCGTATCACGGACAGGGTGAAGAAACGTAAATATATGGGCTACTCATTTCCTGTTGACCGCCTAATGAAAGGATCGGAGAGAAAATTTTCATTTTCTGATATAATGGACTAAAAGCATTTTTGTTTAGCTAAGTTTAAGCAAATAGTTTAGAAAAACGTATTAAAGAAAGAAGGCGTAACAAACAACACTGTTTTATTGTGCCAAAAAGACAACTGTTTAAATGACCTCCTGCGCTGAAAGTTTTCATTTTAAACTGACGATGCAAGTTAAAAGCTGTTTAGAAAAAAATATTTCAAATGATTATCGTGAAAATTTCGTTTTCAGAAAAAAATAATTTTAAATGCCCTCTGTGATGTTGATCTTTGTGTATAAGGAAGTGACGGTCTTTTTTTCAGGCCACCTATTACCAGTGTCGAAATAAAAGGATACACTATACCTGTCAAACCAGTTCTCATATCAACATTGAACGCGAACGCTTCTAGTACAACACTAGCTCCGATAAACAAACTCACCGATATCACAGATTTTTTTTTATTTCAATGGGAAATGTTTTTAGTTGCATTGTTAGAATTAATAAGCATATATTGGTTATCAACGATTACGAGGAGAGTACGGGATCATACATGTTTCAGCTTTGGTTTTATATTAATATTCGTAATATCACCAAATTAGATCATTATTATTGAACCCCTCCTTTAGAATTGAATTTGTCCAGCATAAAAGTGTAACGCGTGTAAGCCAAATATGGTATGTGGGTATTTTAATATCTACTCGACACCTTTTGTTTTGTAACCAAATACAATAGTCTATTGATAACCTGTTAAGGAACTGTAATCATCTTCTACAGAGAATTATAAACTACGGAATGTTGATGAAATTGATCTTGAATGTTTATCCTTTAGTTTTATAAGAAGGTGGGTATACATAAATGCCTATCAGAATCACTTACAATGTACAGATACAGTGGATTTTCAGAAACTCGGTCTCGTTGACCCTATTAAGTTCAAAATGCTTTCGTGATTTTAAACTACAATATAAACACCGCTCATGCTGACTTGAAGTTAGCACTGTCAGATTATATTTGACTAAATATTTTCTTTAATACAAAAACATTTTCTTGGCCTTTTCTGGTTTGTTCTATAATTCGGAGACACCACAGATTCTACATTTAATATCCATCGATTCCTACGACATTTAGATAGAGATATTTTGTAGTTCGTGTCTCAGGCATAAGTTATCAATATGCATGACGTATTGCTTTTAGACATTTCCACCGAGAGGATGCGAGAGTCAGCTATGAATGTGAGGTTAGATTGCGAGACGTCTAAGAAATTAATAGCTATAAATGAGACAGAGGTTAATTCGAGATCGTCTAAAAAAATAAACCTACATTCTCAATAAAATCAAACGCGTTTCTGTCATTGCAATGAAAACATGAATAAATACTAGGTATTTTGGAAACGGAATCAAAATATGATTATAGATAATCTTAATACCTTAATTTCTCATGAAACAAATAATTAACTACCCAAATTTCAAATATTGTGACCTGTTGTATGGGCATTGGATAATAGATGAACCTTCATGAATAATTTAAGAACTGATGTCACTATATTTTAATTGATAGGAATATGAAGAAAAAAAATGTTTAAAAATTGTGTGAATCCGCGTAGCAACTTTTTCCATAACCCGATAAAATTAAACAAAACTGGTGACACGGATACTAATAATTAAATTTTCAGACTAGTTGACAAAGCAATACGATCAGGGGATAATGTTTCCAAATCAATATGCAATATCAATATCACTATTGTGACGTCACGATAACGTTTTTCGTCCTATTCTCATATTTGTTTTATATAGAGATCTGAAATTAAAAAAAAAGGCCAAACGAAAAGCCAGATTTAGTCTGAAATGAAAGAAAAAGTACCTATACGTCCCTTAAAAGGTAAATCATCATATAATTATAACCCCTATAATTAAGGCATAATGCAATTATGAGCTGTTATTTGAAATTAAGGGCGTCGTCGTTAACATCCATCCTCGATACTCCAGGGTTCCGATCACTTACGATCTCTACACCCCTGGACTATCTCATAGTGAAATTGAAGGCAGCTCAGCTGAAATCATTTGACCAATCACAGGCCAGCAAAGATTTCCTTTGAAGACTACAGAGAGAGCGACGCCTAACATCAGAGTCACACAGTCAACCACAGTGTACCGTTATACGGTTCTTTGTGTACATCAAAGGACTAAATTACCTGTTCTTTCCAGTTGCCTCCAGATTTACTATGAGATAGTCCAGGGGTGTAGAGATCGTAAGTGATCGGAACCCCTGGAATATCGAGGATGTTAACATCAGGCGTTTTAGTTTCCATGCGTTATAACTAACAATTTATAAAAATTTTACCCAGTGGTTTGAACATTTGTTCAGTGTCAATGACATACATTGTACAATAAAGTCCTAAAGCATCATATCGCTCAATAACAAATAATAACTTATAGCATTGTGTCAGGCAAACTAAGATTAATATATTACTAAAGAGCTCATGGCTAGAATATGTCAATATGATTTGCATTACAGCCATGTGTTACCACGTCGTAGGCTTTTAAGCACAAACTTGTGTATGTACATTTTGTTAAAAAATTTCATTTTTACTAACGTAACGTACTGTTAAATCATTGTTTCGTTGCGCTTTAATTTTGTGGAATTTGGTTTTTTACCAAAACCATCGAATTTACATCACCAAGAAACAAAAGTATGCAATGATATTATTATGTGTTATGTCATTCGATACCGAATTCCACTTCATCGATTTCGAGTTTTTCGTCTTGAAAGCCTTCTTCTTTGCGTATTTAACATCGCCGGTAACCCACGTAATCAGTCTACACTATGGGTTGCGCCTCGTCTTGTGACTCGGGTAGAAATGAAGCGTAGTGGAGTTTAGACACTGGGTTTTCGAGATTGTGTATTTAAGATATCAAAGATGTAATATAATTCACAAAAATTGAGCCTACCGAAAATAAATTTCACAAAAATTGAGCCTACCGAAAATAAATTTTACAATGAATTTATTTCGTAAACAAAGTTTGATCGTGACAACAGAAAATGTAATCTATTTTACAGACAAGTGATAAACAAACACCATCGCATGACTACACAACACGCGTTTATGTAAATGATATCGTGTCATTTGTCCGTTACGCTCTTTAGCAAAATCGCTCGAGGGAAGAAACTTCATAAAACATGTTGCCTGGCGACCATTTTTCATACTCCTGTCGATAACACTTGGTACCAACACATATTTTCGGGCGACGAAGTCATCTTGAGAAAATTGATTTTAATTACGGACTGAGGACAATTGATGGAGAATGCGATATAAAAACTACGACCCCTTTTCAATTTATAATAGCGGTGTGTAGATTTAAATTTTACACCTGATAATTTGTTAAGTAGCTTAGTTATTGCACCTATGTCAGGCACAATGGATGTAAAATGTGTTACGTTAATGTTTTTGGTGGTGTACCTTATCTCGGATGTCCAGGGAAGTGACGGTCCATCTAATGTCCGTCAGTCTGACAATGGTGAGATATATGAGATATATCTAAAATTTATAACCGGGAATTTGATTTATACACTTTATACGAGTACAATATTCAGACCAGGTTTCTTTTTTTGTATTGATTTGTTGGATGAATCTTTTTCCTCTTTTATCCTGACGGATGATATTATGAACATCGAAAATCGAAAGAGAAAAAAAAATAAGTACAAATTATCTTTCCTGAATATAAAGGTTATACAATTATAAATTGACATTTCGTCCTATACATCATTTAAGTTGAGGTATTTTGTTATTATTGGTTTTGTTTTGTTTACAGTAAGTATTTTTAAATGTATTGATTGTATCTATGGTATTCTTTAATGATGTAAAAACATCTGCATTTTAGTCGCATTTTGTCACAGTAACCCTAATTGTTTGATTATTTTGAATGATTTTAATATCAACACATTTAAGACGTATCTTGCTTAGAGATTGCTTTTGTACTTTCGAATATGACGTGCCGATTAATTATCTACCTTATTTTGCCAACCAACGCATTTTCGCAACGAATTGATTACGCCATTTCATACTTACAATTGAGTTTCAAGTGGTTTTAATGTCTACCTGTGACTGAAAAATATTTTCGCTGCAATTTATTTCGCGATATTTTATACTCGCGAAATTTTATCGCACACAAAAAAGTTGGTTAACAGTGATGTAAAATAGTGTCCTTGGGAAACCATACTGTAAACGCAAATGAATTCGCGAGTGCTTAATTTCGTGGTTGGTATGTGTAAACATTTAGTGATGTGTTTTTTTTTCGCAATAAATACAAATTTTATCTTTACTTTTTCAACATATTTTCATATATACAATGTACAACGAATATTACGCACAGGGAAATATTTTCGCGGTTACAAGTCCTTCGTGAGATTATCGTAAATTTTACCGTCGCGTAAACAGGTAAAATAAGTGTTTTATTTCAATGAGTTCCTGCATTTTGGAGATAATAACTCAGACCTTACCTTAATTTATTTCGCGATATTTTATACTCGCGAAATTTTATCGCACACAAAAAAGTTGGTTAATAGTGATGTAAAATAGTGTCCTTGGGAAACCATACTGTAAACGCAAATGAATTCGCGAGTGCTTAATTTCGTGGTTGGTATGTGTAAACATTTAGTGATGTGGTTTTTTTCGCAATTAATACAGTTTTATCTTTTCTTTTTCAACATATTTTCATATATACAATGTACAACGAATATTACGCACAGGGAAATATTTTCGCGGTTACAAGTCCTTCGTGAGATTATCGTAAATTTTACCGTCGCGTAAACAAGTAAAATAAGTGTTTTATTTCAATGAGTTCCTGCATTTTGGAGATAATAACTCAGACCTTACCTGCCATATTTTTAACATATTTGGAACTTTAGATAATGCAACAGTAGATGGATTAAGCATTAAGGAACCTTTTGAATAGTTTTGATGATGTATCAAATTTCGCGAAATTGGATGAATTCGCGAATTGAGCGAAGTTAAAATACTGGCGAATATAAGCAACTATACAGTATTGACATTGTGTGTTAAGGTCGAGTATGGAGCAAGTGGTTACCATGTAACGTGTCTTGTGGTGAAGGCTGGCAATCTCGTATATGTCTGAAGGGTGTAAAAGCATGCGATGGCCGCAGGACGCAGAGGAGAAAGTGTAATAGACGACCATGCCCAGTACCAGGTAATTTATAGTATAATTGTGTTAAATTGTAACGTATAAATTTCATTACCTGACAATCTTTGCAGTCATGTATTGATAGAGAAGATACAGAAGAGATTCTTCACCACGAAGTTGCTGACACAAAGTCTGATGTATGCTTACAATACACGAGAATATAGATACACAAAGTATTATATGAAACCAGTTCAAAACATGACGACTAAGTAGTGTTGAAAGTTTATTTAAATCAATATTTATAGGTTGTATTGTTTGAAGGTTTATGGACATTGCTGCTAACTTTTAACTAAAACAACTTAAAGTGTCTCAAACAAAAAAACAATATACACAAATTTCAAATTCAAAATGTTCTCCTGGATGAGAATTAACCGTGAGAGTCACGTTACCTTTAGTTTCATTTTACCGGCATATACATTGCCGACAAAGTAACTACACTGTCTGTCATCCTATTATTTCAAGGAGGTAGACATAAAATGTAGGTCAACTAAAGATCTTAAGTACGAGATTGATGTAGAAACCATGAGTTAGGTCAGCTAACAAACTGCTGGTTGCTTGCTTGCTTGATTCGATCAATGTCCTAATAACAGCCAAAGATTGCCTCCATATATGCGAGATGTCGCGTGTTCAAGGACGTGTTTTAGGAGACTGCGGTGTGGTTGTGTTGTGTCTCTTTGTTATAGTGGAGTTGTTGCCCCTTTTGTAGTTTTATCTCACTGAAGCAAGCAGCCAAAAACACAGAAGTTTCACATCCCACCAGATCACAACTGATCATAATAATTTGTCAACAATCTTATACACTGCAGGGTATCAATTAGACGAAGGAAAACCGATACATTATACACTTATCTTTCTATTTATAAATAAGAACATTTTATAATAGCGTTCCATGTGAAATAAAATGTATTGTGCATCGGTTGTGAAACAAATTGTTATAGATTGTAGAGTGTGAAGAACCCAGACAGAATACCCGGCGAATATCCACTTAATCGGTCAGGTTACCTTTTCAAGTCGTATTTTTTATAACAGTATAACGTCTGAACAACATTAAGTGTAAAAAGGAATCAGTTTGCAAATTGGTTGGAAATTCTGTATACGGAATGCAAATTTTAACAAGTAGAATGAGATAGCCGGAATGCTGTCGTTAAATTCAACTTATGACTGAACTTTAAGCATCAGACAAAATCAATAGAGATTGAAGTATACATCATCAAAACGCCGATGCATTTGTTGATATCCTTTACAAGCAGACTTTCAGTTGAAGAATCTTCTATTTCAATCTTAAGGTAATGCATACGGATTCAAATAGCATTTTAATGTGCGGTTGAGATGTGTACGCTGCACTCTTGTGTGAGTTCTTGAAGTTGAACACCATTGACTTCTAATTTAAGTACACGTTTCAATTTGCCAACAATTCCCATGTGCTGTGATTCGCTCCATGAAGCGTAAGTGAAAAGTTTCGAAGTATTCCAGTGATACTGCTCAAGAGCTGTCAATGCAAAACTGTGCAGCACGCTATACCGCAATGAAATTGTAGTATGTATAATGGTCTTTGTATCATTCTAGGTATCTGAATCAAATAGATGAGATAGTCAACAAGATCCAAAACTATTTACTGATTGTGTCTGATTTTACAGCTAAAGTACATTTCCGTTACACAAGTAAATTGAAACCATGGCATTCTGAATATATTCACAAAAACAGTCTTATACACTTTATCTATTTAACATCAATAACGAAAATTCTTACTTGCACTTTTAATAGCTTGAAACTATGGCGTTCTGATTTAAAAACAATTGTGAAAAATATTCCTGGTACAATGATAGATCGAGACTGATTATTAAAACCAGTCGATAAACTTTACTTATTTTACATCGAAAACGAAATGATTCTTGCGCAATAATAGATTGAAACTATGGCGTTCTGATTATTTAAAACAACTCTAAAAGCTCCGTATATTTTACATCCTTCGCGAAACCAATTATGTCCCGGATTTATTAGTAAGATTAAAGAGGGGGTGAACCAAAATATCAGAATAAAACGCATATTTCACGTCCGTACACAAGATTAAAGGCTGACAGGGTTGGTTAAAGATGAATGATATTTACCCCTGCACCATTCGATCATCCGTTTTGACGATTACGTAAGCATCTCGAATCAGAAACGCGGAAGATGGCAACTTAGCCACAATGCATATCAGACCCATATTTTAAATCAATGAAGAAGGATCCTATATTTTTTTTATTTGACGTTTCCATCAAATGAACTATCTTTAGTTATGGTATTGGATGGGTTTTTTTTCTATCTCTTTTTTATTCAATTAAGAAGGACCCCATATAAAATTTTGTATTGACGTTTCCATCAAATGAACTATCTAAAAATATGTTGTTGTTTGAGGAATTTTATTTCTTTTTTATTCAATGAAGAAGGATCCCATATAGAATGAACTATTTTAAGTTATGGTATTGGTTTTTTCCCCTTTTTTATTCAATGTAGAAGGATCCCATATACAAAATCGTTTTGACGTTTCCATCAAATGAACTCTCTGCAGTTATGACATTGTTTGTTAATGATTACATTTTTAAGTTGTTTTTCCAAGTGCCATCTGATTTCAATTGTTTCTCGTAATGAGTTATTGATTAATTTATTAATTTGATTATGAAGATATGTCTGTTACTGTGATTCCCATATTTCCGATGTTGTTTTTTCCAGAAGATGGAAAGTGGTCCCAATGGCAGTCATTCTCACAGTGTGAAGGGATCCCTGATACAGACCCTTGTATGGGAATACAAAGGAGTGTGCGAACGTGTGATGGTCTGCAGGCTGGTAGCAAATATTGTAGGGGGTGTAACTCAAGGGTCATGCCCTGTTCTCTCTGCTAGAGTACAGAGATAAAATGTATATACAGTAACAATAGTGTATACCTTATGCATTTGGAAATCTAACATGGTCAACATGCTAAGTGCTTAATGTATTATTCTTACAAACCATTCTTCATTTCTTATGTTTATTTCTAAAGATTTCCTTCATATTGGAAAGTATGAATGAAAGGATATTATCACACATTCATCAAAAAATATCTGTGATGTTTCGATTACTAGACGAAGTGTACCCTGTCAAGTCATAAGGGGCCAATAACTATCAAATCATCAAACGGAAAAGACAATATACATTTCAAAACATATCCCATTTATGTTATGTTATAAATTGTACAAACCATTATTCTTCAATACAGCAAATAAATCAATTACGAAACGAGTTCATCGTTTATGTGATACAGATAATATACGTTCACTTATAATTTTTGAGATGTCAATGGTACCGGGTAATTTTAAAATGCCACATGGGACTATTTTTTTTAAAACTAATTGATCATTTTACATTTAATATACATTACAAGTAAGTTTTAACACTCAATAAAGAAATCCTTGTTCACGTGAGCACTTCATGTCAAAAAACAAAACCCTCAGCGACCTAGATAATGTAAACACAGCCTTTACAGCAGGTTTCTAAAAACTGTCAAAGATAGAAATGGTACTACACTTGGAAATGCTGACTCAAGGTCAGCTAACGTCAAAGCTGTGAAGTTTTCCCGGGATTATCGGGCTGTTATAGAAACATGACAGACATCTTCTGGGCGGTATACTGTTTAACAAATGGATGACGTGCTGGCACTGTGCCAAGTGAGAATGTCTGAAAAGGCAAATTTACATAAGATGAGCGCGCGCCCCTGTGAGGTAACATCTAGGTTCTGTCCCCAGACCGAGACACAACATACATATATAGTCTGTAAAAGAGGCAGTTTTTGCTCCTGCTTAGCGCTCAGCATTAAGGGAGTTGGACAACTGGTTGGCCCATTGTTAGTATATCGCGTGTGTCGCTTGGTGTCTTCGATGGTATACTTCAGTGATATATAGAACTATAAAAAGGGCGAGAGTTCCACTATACAAGAAGACATAAACATGTTTTAATTCATAAATTTACATATGCAAGAGCAATGATGTCGCTCGCCTGATTTATATACAATGAGTCAAGGAAAATATTTTTTAATCGTAGTCAGCATTCATGATCGTAAAACGCAATTTGATTTGATTCCTCTTAACGGCTACTTATTGCTGTTACTTCTATTTTAAATTTTGTTTGAGTTGTGCATTTACTCGTGTAATTAATGGTATCGCCGAGACACCAATCTATACAAATGGTATGGCTTCTATCTCTTCGCCGAGACACCAATCTATACAAATGGTATGTCGTCTATCTCTTCGGCGAGTCACCAATCTATGCAAATGGTATGGCTTGCTTCTCGCGAGACACAATCTATGGCTTGCATCTCTTCTTCTGTCCTTCGCCGATACACCAATCTGTACAAATGGTATGGCGTCTATCTCTTCGCCGAGACACCAATCTGTACAAATGGTATGGCGTCTATCTCTTCGCCAAGACACCAACCTATACAAATGGTATGGCTTCTATCTCTTCGGCGAGACACCAATCTATAAAAATGGTATGGTTTATTCGATTTGACATTCCATTAACAGCCATGGTCATTCAATAACGGTCTCTCACAAGTGTAATGTGTTGTGTGGAGTCTGGAATATTCCTGCTGTGTCTCCTTGTCATTTTGCAAACTTTTGTCCTTGATTTAGCGTTATCTCACTTATTCAAGTTGCCAAAATATAGGAAGTCAGTTAAGACGAGAAAAGATAAATCCTAAAACTCTTCTTTTTTTTACGATCATGCAGTAGGGACGGCAGTACGCCATTATAACACTATAAATTCAAGCTATATTTCTAGCAATATCTGTTGTACTATTGATTTATTTATATATATAATTCACAGTATTTTCATCAAGACATGTCATTATACATTATCTGTTGTTTTCTTTATTTTTTGGTTGAACCCGCCTTCGAATATGCATCATTTGTTATTTATAAAAGATATTCAGAATCTTGTATTGCTATATTGGGATGTTTATCAACTCTAGTATATTTAATCGCCTTAAGGACAAAATACGAAAGAAAGATCCCTGTATAACTAATACACTGACAAAATAAACATATTAAATAAATGAAAGGCAAAAACAAAACGCTAGCTTACTACACAGACAAAATAAACATTATAAGTGCATGAAAGGCAAAAACAAAACGCTAGTTTACTACACTGACAAAATAAACATAATAAGTGCATGAAAGGCAAAAACAAAACGCTAGCTTACTACACTGACAAAGTAAACATAATAAGTGCATGAAAGGCACAAACAAAACGCGAGCTTACTACACTGACAAAGTAAACATAATAAGTGCATGAAAAGCATAAGCAAACGCTAGCTTACTGCACTGACAAAATAAACATAACAAGTGCATGAAAGGCAAAAACAAAACGCTAGCTTACTACACTGACAAAGTAAACATAATAAGTGGATGAAAAGCAAAAACAAAACGCTTGCTTACTACACTGACAAAATAAACATAACAAGTGGATGAAAGCAAAAACAATACGCTAACTTACCACACTGACAAAGTAAGCACATCATTATACAAGAAGTGTAAGTAGTGAGGCACTATGGGGTGTCCGCTCGTGTGGGGAAGGGTCTTGGTTCTGTCACTTGGTGGAGAGTCGAGACACATTATAGCTCATAAAAGTGATAGTTTCTGCTCGACTGGTTCACCGTTGTTAGTATAATGTGGCTGGATGGGGTGTCCTGTTCGGTGTCTTGTGCGGCAATATTTCATTGAGGTAGCATTATAAAAATAGCCCCATCATTTCAAGAAGACGCAATACGAATACACGAATACCGTATCCTACCAAAACATGGAGACATTCACACGCAACACATTGCATACAGTGGTTGTGGTCCATTAATACATTAACTGTTAATAAACACATATACCATTTAACAATAACAAAACAAAAGCAGCTACCTAACAGTTAGGAGCAGGTACACCCCAAATGTACAAAGAAAGGTAACTCCTAGTAACCCTTCAATCCCGCTATGTTGAACTACAGAACAAATGGATCGTTATCTGAATAAAAGACTTTTCCTTACGCCTGACTGTTTCCTTATGTCTTAATTCCTTGATTGCTACCGTTTGGCCTTGAGTAGAGTATTTTTATCATGGTACTAGTCTAGTACAAGTATACATAGTACTTCACCAATGTTAGATGTATAGCACGACGAGTCACTTATGATCATTACGTCGTGTCTGTTAAACGTGTCTAGCATTAAAACCTCGTCGGTATTGCCCATCAGAAGTTTCTCAATATCGACGTCTAATATTATTGGATTAGTATACATAGTAAAGTTTGACTTTCAACAAGTGCTATTACGGATATTTGAATTGAAATTTTGCTATCAGAAACAGGAGCAGGCAAATGAAGTGCCTCTCTTCAATTACAAAAGTTACTTACTTTACACCATCACCATCGTAAGTTGGGCGCTAAGCAGGAGCAGAAACTACCACTTTTATAGACTTTGATGCGTCTCGGCCGGGGAACAGAACCCTTAGAGCCTTCCTCACAGGAGCGAACGCTCAATTCGAAGGCTAAAAGTGAGGCGGTGCCAAAAGTGGCATTAGGAAAGATAACGTCAGTTAGAAAGAAGAGAAAAAATATGATCCTAAATTTCGTCGCCTTTTACGATCATCCAATAGGGACAGCAAGTACAATTCCAACGCCCTACCTGCAGGGCTATTGAATTGAAATTTAAAGTAAACAAAAGTGTCGGTAGTAATTGGACTTGTACAAGCGCCTTGGTAATCAAGAGTTAACAAATGTCTCAGTCTGATTGACCTCTATAACCTTGAATGTATGTTCCTGATGAACGGATGTCAGTGAAATCAGAACGGACGAACTTCTTAAAACAGTCTCACAGGGATACTCAACTTCATTAGTCAATGGTATTCATTACGATAATCTCCCTGAAACTGTTTCAGTAAGAGCATTGTACTGAATACCATTCGCTAGCGAAGGTGGGGATTAATTAAACTTAAAGACTTCTTCATCCTCGATGCTCCAGGGGTTATTATCACTGACGTTATATCCATCCCGCCCTATCTCATTGGGAAAACTGAAGGCAGCAGAAAAAAGATAAATTGATCCTTTGATGTACATCAAAAGCACCGTTTAACTTATATTGTACTGTGGTTAACTGTAGCTTTGAAGTGGGCGTCGCTCTCTATGTAATCTTCAAAAGAAGTCTCTGCAAGCCTATGATTGGTCAGTTTTTTTCTCATGAACAGCCTTCAGTTTTACTATGAGATAGTCCATGGGTGGGTATAACGACAGTGATAGTAACTCCTGGGTATTGAGGATGAGAATTCTTGTGATGTCAGATACACTTGTAATCGATGGCCCAGTGGTTAAGACATCCAGGGTTCATACTACAAGCCCAGCCTCCATCTCTGCCTGGGTCACATGTTTGAAGTCAAAGTATAGGGCAGTTGCCAGGTACTGATTTTTTTCTGGGTACTCCGGTTTTTCTCCACCATCTAAACCTGGTACATCCTTTAATGACCCTGGCTGTTAATGAAATATTAAACTGATCTTCATTGATTTAATTTTTAAAGCAAAATATGACCAACACACTTACATATGTATCAAGCAAGTTATAAATGATAACAATTAATTTGTTAAGTTTTTAGAAATAATTTAATTAAAACAAATATATTATAATCTAATGCTATTTTTAAAAAACAACAACAACACTGAACATAAAAGCAATACAATAACGCTATACAAAACAATAAATGATCACTTAAGTACCATCAAGACAAAAATATACTGCATCATCCACAGCCATTATCTTATCTCTTTCCTCGGAGGACAGAACAAAGAACTCACCAATTAGGAAGGATAAAATACATTGTACTTGGTTTTGTTATTTTACACTCTGGTCTTAGATAGGCAGATAACATATAGCCAGGGCCCAGTTTCATGAACATTCCTTATCTTTAAGGAATTCCATAATTTAAAATTCTCCATAAAAAAGCATTACAGAAGTTAAGGAAAACCCCTTAAGTTAAGGAGCCTTCCTTAAAATCTGCAATGCTTTCTTATGGAGAATTTTAAGTCCTTAAAGTTAAGAAATGTTCATGAAACTGGGCCCTGAGATAGTATTTCAGATCCCCCCCTTCTATATAACCATCTATAATACATGTATCAAATTATTCCGAGGATGAACATTTCTTTGTTATAACTTAAAATAAGATGATCGAGATTTTCTTTTTTGTGGGTTTAGAGACGATGAGATTATCTCATAATCTGTCTGTGGCTATTCTATTTAGTCAGGAATGGACATTCATTTAGATAAAAGAAACCTAGTAAATTCAATTCAATCATTAATAAATGATCAAACCTCACTCTTATCATAAGGTTATCACATCCTAAAAACTTAAAAATAAAATACAAGAGAACAGATAATTAGGCTGAGGTAGACTTTCACAGACACTCGTGTACTTAAGGTTGAGAATGTGGACAAGGTCTCCATATTATGGTTTAAATATCACAATGGTTTTTGATTTTGGTAAAATACATGAACACATTTTCTACATATGAACATTCGCATAGGGTTTTGATAAAATCAAGGAAATGGATAAAACTGTACCACAGGGACATGTAATATAGAAAGAGGGAGAATATGCAATGTACATGTATAGTATGTATATATATATACAAAGCAGATCCCTCTTTCTATGTTACAAGTCCCTGTGGATAATACCATATGAACATATGAAATTAAGAAGAAAATAAAAGAGCATAATTTATATCTATCAAGTATTTCCACTGAGTTTTTAAAACATCATGATTGATAACCGAGAGATTAAGGTTGTCGGTCAATTTTCATACTTTGTGTTTAATATAATTTCTCACTTTTGCATTGGTTTTCCTTGCTAAATGGTTCACTCGGCAGAAAAAAATCACCGGTCTTGTATGACAACTAGTGAATATAGGATATAAAATGTATAATATCTGGTAAACACTGTAATATCTATGAATTGAAGAGGGTGAGGAAGTTGATATGTTCTGAGACAAAAACAACACCCTTGTGTATATGGCAAATGGATTACAAATAGTTCTGATAACGGCCCAACAGCCGATACTCCCTGAATAAAAAGTATTTCATGGCCAGACGTGTGTGCTCCAAATGGAATCGGTCTTGTTGGGTGTCATGGGAACTCTTCAAATTTAGAATGTAACATTGGACCTATCACTGTTAGTAACTCATTTAAATTTCTATTGTTGATTTCCACCATGTAAGATTACAGTAAGTTAGTAACATCATTTACTCTCAGAATTTAAGATTTACTTATATACATATCTACAGTCTCACTTTACCTCCCACCTCCCTCCTCTCTCATTTATGGCAATGATATATGGCTGATAATTTGACCAGACAAAGCTAAAATGAAACTTGTATTTCCCTCTTCTCTACAAAACTTCTACAATACGCACGATACATTTTGACGAAGTAAATCAGATAATGTCTTTGGTTCATTCATACAAACAATAAGTATAGCAAGGCTTTACTGAACAAAAAACCATTTGACCATTCATTCATCTACATCAGAAAACGAAAACAAGATTATCACTATCACATTATAATGGCTTTTTTACATGTTTCGCAACATGAAGATAATGTTTATAAAACAAACAATGACTGCTTTACCGGTAAAACTACATTATGTCAGCCAAAGTTCTATGAACTGCGGTACTAGCTGCATATACCATCAATACTTTACATAGCACAGTTAACACATATAAAATCTATATTTAATTCACTGTTTTTATATATATATATGTAAAGTAGACAACACATAGAGGTTCCCAAACGAGTGACAGCTGTTTATATAACTCTTGTGAGTTAATTTTCAAATTTTGATAATCTAAGCCAACTTTTTTTTTCAAAATTTGAAAATTGAATAATGAGAGTTATTGGGTTTTTTTAAAGACTGACACGCTTCATAACAGTCACTCGCTGGAGAGCCTGTTTATCCCATAACTTACTCTTCTATTTTGATACTGATATCAGGATATAAAGAGGTTTGAGTTGACTAATGATCATGAGAGACACTAAGAGCATTTACACACTGGGGTGTTGGTGCATAATTCAACTGCCATGGAGTTTAACACATGATGTGTCTACTGTGAAACATGCATAGTTAATATAGGATAAAATAAAATAAAATCATAGTTGTCATATTATTAAAAAAAAAAAACTAAAATAGCTTTTTCTCTGTAAAATTAACATGTCATGAAGACAGGTTACATGATCTACCGTAAATAAAACTAAAAGAAGTTTTGACTAAAAGAAATGGTTTGATGAAAATAAAAACAAATTGAATAAGCTTGAAGTTTATGCATATTATTGCTTGAGGAAAATATAAAACGGGAGTTAAACAAATATGAGGTAATGATTAAATGACAAAAATACAATACAGGTAAATAGTTTTAAAGATATAGTGAACACTATGACCTTGTTTTAGTATGGTAAGTAAAACCATCCTATGATTGTGATGTCATATGTTTGTCGAACTGTGACATCACAATCACAGAAATATGGGACAAATACAGTACATGAAGTAAATGTCATTTTTTTAAATTCTGTATTCTACAGCATTTAGAAACAATTTGGTGCTATCATCACAGGTTTTATCTCAAACTCTTTAATCAGAGACCACACAAGTTTACATAGACTAGAGTCCGTTTACTATAACCATATACAATGTATTATATATATCGAACAATATTAAAGAAATGTTAGATATATACATGTAAAATCATAACGCTTCACTATGGAACACGCTGGGTTCATCAATATAAGGAGTATTCTTATACGACACTAATAACAGAAATGGTACAATATCCTCTTAATATAAAGTTCACTTTGTCAGACAAAATATGTGATATTAAACAGAAAGTGATAGTAAGTGGCTCCCACAGTACAATTAAAAAATGTGATAAAAATAACTTGTAGGATAAATTCTGGCAGTGAAAGTGTTGAATAATTTCAGATGAAGTATTAAAACTGAAGTCAGTTATCTTATTTTTTACTATACTATAAAATTATATTCACCCCTGAAAGTTGTAATGAATTGTTCAAGCCTAATTTGTACTGGGAGAATTCAAATGTGTCTTTAGTGTGTGAATGAGTTAAACTTGAAAATATATTTATGAATTTCATTTCCCCCATTCAATTTCTCTGTTTTGAATTTTCTTATTTCATTTCCCCCATTCTATTTCTCTGTTTTGAATTTTCTTGCAAAGTGTAGCAAAAATCAAGATCTCAGAAATGTTTTTATTTTTCATTTTTTTTATTATGGTGAACTGCTCTATTTACTTCATAGTGATATTTAAAACTTCTGCTCTATCATAACGTTTTTTGAAATGCATATTAATTGCTACTTGGAATACTATAATAACAAAGAGCAAGATAAAATAGCTCCAAAATACAATAAACTTTTTACATTTTAAAGTAATACTATCCAGACTGACCTAGCAATTTCTGAACACTTCTAGGCAAACATAAACCCTATTTAGTACATCACATGATAATTACTAGGAATGCGATTGGATAATAGCCATGGTCTGTTTTGCGACAGTTCCCTGTCCTTCTTGACTACCGGAGACTATACCTGACTACGGTAACTATACCAAAGTATAGTCCCCCTGGAATGAGCATGCGACCAAATATATGACGTCATAATTAATGTCATGTGATGTACTAATTCTATTATGGCCCTTTCCCTCCGGAACAGTTCTCCTATAGTGTTGTCTGGCGAGGTATAGGAGAACAGTTCCCTCTGGAAAGGGCCATAATACATTGCATCTGTAATCAAAAATTCCTTTTTACATTGCAACTTTCCATTTAATTATTTGTAAACAAAGACTTAATATTTACTGATTAGAGACTGAGCACTGTGGGAAATATATAGAAAAGGGCTAAGTTATCGTCAGGGAATTTTTCACAGGGAAGAATTTTGTATGATTTTTGCGTGTAAACATAGGCTAAATAGCTATAGGGGCTTAACTATTGGTAGACAGGATATTTTAAGGATTAGAAATATCTGTGGATTCAATGATTATTTGGCCTATTTGCGGACAGGGCACCATACAAAGTAAATCCCTCAGAATCCCTTCTCAAATCTAACTTTTCAAGTTAACTATTAGATGAAGGCCTAATAGATCATTCATGATTGTCTCCCTTTCTTGGAGCTCTCTCAGCCTGCTATGCTGCTGTATGTTGGAGATTCGTGTGGCAGAGCCATCCTGCGTGGATAGAATGTATGATCTACAGGGTATTCTAGAAGGTTCACAACGTTTGACATGTAGATATCTGCAAAGCGTGCCAGCCTCCTTGAGAAGTATGTTGGGTTGTGGTATGTCCGGAAGATACTGCCAAACCGAGGATTGAACAGACTCTTTGTGAAGTCTCTGTAAATAATCAGCAGTGTTTAAGTCTTTATTAAGCTCAGATTTATACTGGAAAACAAAATATCTTAATGTTTTGTAATACAATGTACAATAGTAACCGCTTAAAGGCTTTTAATTTTCATACAATTTCATTCAATAATGAATTAGGAAATATGCATGATCAATAGATTATCCAGTCATTAGTCAAAAACATATCACATCATCACCTCTAATTCTAAACAGACATCTATTCAAAATTGAGTTTGCCCTAAAAATTGACTAAATTTACTAAAATATTAAAGTATGTCTATAGAGAATATAGATAGAACACACTGTACCTTATCTCATCTCTTTCCTGAAGCCACTCATGTAAGATTTCTTTACTTTCTGGACATTGGTCGACCTGAGCGACAGAAGAAAAAATAATAATAGAGGATAAATGTAGTGGTCATCCAACAGTAATGAACCTCTATTTGTCCCCTAATTAACCTACTCCAGACATTGTTATTCCTAACGTCTCCCTTGACACTGCCTCACGGTTGGCCTGGAGTTGAGCTCTATTAAATTTTGTGTACTTACCTTGTACTTCAATTTTCAAAATATCTTACCTGTGTTTTCTATATTAGACTGTGCTATTAATTGAAACATATCTAACCTCAACCTTGATACTCCAGGGTTTACTTTCACTGTCGTGATATCTGCCCCTGGACTATCTCATAGTAGGTAAAGCAATGCCCAACTTCAAAGCCAGTCAACCACAGTGTATCATTATTCGATTATTTTGATGTACATCAAATAAAATCTTCGCAAACATGTGATTGGTCAGTTTTTCTCTACTACTACGGCATTCAACTTGGATATTTTTTCAATAGGTGAAAATTGTCTACATAAAATATTGAATATTTAAAATCATTAAATAAATCAAATAAAAGCAATGAAGTGAATATAAGATGATATCTCTGAGTTTTTGCTGTTTCTGTCATAAATGGGAATGGATTTTCAAACACCGGAAGTAACGTTAGTCGCAATAAATGGTAAGAGGGGACTTGTCCGGACAGAAATTCCGGAATTCTAAAAAAATCGCGTACAGATTTTCTTAAAACACAAAATTTGGAGAAAATCATAAAAACAAAGAGACATAACCAGATATGCTATTACAAAAACATATGAACTATTGTAGAATGCTTTTTTGTGGCATGATTTTTAAAAAATAGTCAAATATGACCCATCTTAGCCATGGATGAAATGAGGGTTGTTAGTTACAAACTTTAAGCTTTCAAAATTGTGAAAATTTGATCGAGGACCCCATGTTTTTATATAAAATTTGAAAAATATATTACCTTGGGCATATCATATACAAATATTGTGAAATTGACATGGGTTTTAATTTCCTTTTTTGCCTATTCATTGATTTTTTGGGGGGCCAAAATATGGCAAAACATGATAATTACGTTTAGAAACGGTCCTCTGAAATAACGAAAATAGTAAGCATATGTAACAAAATGCCCATGGGCCTTAACGGTCATCTGACTATTGGTACAATACGAAATAGTCGTTTAAAGATTTTAGCCTATTAACCCCTATTAATGAAGATCAAGGTCTTTTTTTAAAATAAATATGCTAGCCCTTCATCCCAGCATGTCACAGGCCGAATATCAGGTCTCTAGGCCTCTTAATAATATTATTCACAAAAAGTTATTTTAAAGTGAATAGTCGGGCAAAGAAAACCAGTCTAAATGCGTTCATTGGCCTTCCAAAAGTTCTCACATATTAATACGACGGCCAAGTTCTGCTTACGTTTCCCAGTTCTGACCATTAAAGTAAAGGAAAGTTGAAAGCATTGAAAGCGAGGCTGCGTGTAAATGTAACCACGGACATAATCAGCCGGGAGGACGTATTAGGATTCCTATACTTTAAATTAATTTCTTCGTACGCAGACAGATTTTGGCGAGAGATTTTATTTTTCCATTTCATAAGAAATTATACTGAATACATTCACACCATTTTTACCGACTTTAGCCATCCTTACCCGACTGTTCACTTTAAGGTTTTAGCCTATTTGACCCCTGTGACCTTGGATGAAGGTCAAGGTCATTCATTTGAAAAAATTTGGTAGCCCTTCATTCTAGCATACTACAGGCCAAATACCAGTCCCCTGAGCCTTTCGGTTATTGAGAAATCGTTTGAATGAAAAGTTTACGCATGGCAGACGGCGCATGGCGGACGGCGCACGACGACGGACGGTGCATGATGACAATAGGTCATCCTGACCCTTCGGGTCAAATGACCTAAAAATACAATAGTTTTGATTATTGTTCTATCGTTAGAAATTAAGGACAAAAATTCAATAGGATTGAGATTACATTTACCCTTATATTACAGAAAACATGTTTTTATGAATCTTTCTTTTTTTGGCAAGCAAATTTGTACGGATGGTATATTTCAAGCTCAAATATCTCAAAACGTAGTTCAAGAACACCCATTTTTCAATACAGATTTGAAATCTGCATGAAAAATGCAAGAAAATAAGACCTGTTAGAAAAAAATGACCTGGGTTTTAGCAAAAGCATGGAGCTACCTTAGAGAAAAAAGATGGAATTTTAACCACATTTACCTGTATTTCTTCAATTAGATTCTGCAGTTCACACAGCCATCTCACTGCCACCTGGAAATCTTCGGAGTTTGATTTTCCTATTTCAGTCTGAAGCAATAAAAGAAGTAATCAAGCTTGATATAAATATCAAAACATTTTTTTTTAAAGTTTAATTTGGATACTTATAGTGTAATCTATGACAACAACCAAGAGCCTAATACATAATTTAGTAACAGCCATCTTTCTAAATGCTTATTTACTTGATATGGAATTTGGGATCGTTTCATTACAAGACAAGTTTAGGTAGCTACATTTATCTGCACATTAGGAACTTATACAAGTGAAGTTGGAGAATTTTGGTACTTACAAATAAAGTAATATTTTTCCAAACCAGCTTTTCACAATCTAGGACCAGACAAATATGTTTACCCTCCAGTAATAGGCAATGGCCAATACTGGTCAACTTTAACTAGCATGTACATTTTAGCAATTCTTAAAACCTTTACTTCTAGTGACACAGCGCTTTACTGGTAGATCAATTACTGAACCAAGCAACTACCTTATGGTCCAATCTATATATCCACTACGGTAACTAGATTGTACATTGTAGAGTTTCTTTAAAGCATTCCTTCTAGTGAAACAGCGCTTGACCGGTAGATCAATTACTGAACCAAGCAATTGTCCCAAGGTGCAATATCCACCACTGTAACTACTGTAGTGTGCTATTGTGAATCCATTTGAAACTTATAATTACCTCCAGTTCTGGTATGATGGCCCCTGTCCTCCATCCATGCTTCACTGAAGGATCCTTCAAAATACATCAAACATTCATGTCACAAACATGTGTTTAATTATTCTCTTACTGTGACAGTAGCATAGTGGTATCATCAAAACAGTTTTATAAATAACTTATCATTGCAAGCTGCATAACTCCATATAGCTTTAAGATGAAAAAAATGATTAAAGAAAAAAAAAAACAAGAAGAGATCCCAGAGGGATCAACCAAAGAATGATCTATGTTCTGACAACAGAAAGAGGGATCTTTTCCCTGCTTTTCAAAAACTTTTACTACATACTATAAATCCAAGAAAAAAAACCTATTTGATAGAAAGGATCTTTTCAGTACTCCCTTCACAAAAAAATGAGATATGTAGCAGTAACAAACTTCAATTATCAAAATTCAAGATGGCTACCTGTCGATCATCTTGCTTGACCGATCTGTCCCAAAATGCAATATGCACAACTGGGTCCTAGGGGAACCTACATATGAAATTTGAGAAAGATCCCTTCAGTGCTTTCTGAGAAATAGCGGTAACAAACTTTAACTATCAAAATCCAAGATGGCTACCTGGCGGCCATCTTGTTGACCGATCAGTCCCAAAATGCAATATGCACAACTGGGGTCCTAGGGGAACCTACATATGAAATTTGAGAAAGATCCCTTTAGTGCTTTTTGAGAAATAGCGATAACAAACTTTAACTATCAAAATCCAAGATGGCTACCTGGCGGCCATCTTGTTGACTGATCAGTCCCAAAATGCAATATGCACTACTAGGGTCCTAGGGGAACCTACATATGAAATTTGAGAACAATCCCTTCAATACTTTCTGAGAAATAGCCGTAACAAACTTTAACTATCAAAATCCAAGATGGCTGCTTGTCGGCCATCTTGTTGACCGATCAGTCCCAAAATATATATGCAGAACTAGGGTCCCTAGAGGAACCTACATATGAAATTTGAGAACAATCCCTTCAATACTTTCTGAGAAATAGCGGTAACAAACTTTAACTATCAAAATCCAAGATGGCGGCCTGGTCGGCCATCTTGTTGACCGATCAGTCCCAAAATGCAATATGCACAACTAGGGTCCTACGGGAACCTACATATGAAATTTGAGAAAGATCCCTTCAATACTTTATGAGAAATAGCGGTAACAAACTTTAACTATCAAAATCCAAGATGGCTGCCTGGTGGCCATCTTGTTGACCGATCAGTCCCAAAATACAATATGCACAACTAGGGTCCCTAGGGGAACCTACATATGAAATTTGAGAAAGATCCCTTCAGTGCTTTCTGAGAAATAGCGGTAACAAACTTTAACTATCAAAATCCAAGATGGCTACCTGGCGGCCATCTTGTTGACCGATCAGTCCCAAAATGCAATATGCACTACTAGGGTCCCTAGGGGAACCTTCATATGAAATTTGAGAAAGATCCCTTCAGTAACTTTCTGAGATTTAGCCGTAACAAACTTTAACTATCAAAATCCAAGATGGCGGCCAGTCGGCCATCTTGTTGACCGATCAGTCCCAAAATGCAATATGCACAACTAGGGCCCTAGGGGAACCTACATATGAAATTTGAGAAAGATCCCTTCAGTGCTTTCTGAGAAATAGCGGTAACAAACTTTAACTATCAAAATCCAAGATGGCTACCTGGCGGCCATCTTGTTGACCGATCAGTCCCAAAATGCAATATGCACTTCTAGGGTCCTAGGGGAACCTACATATGAAATTTGAGAAAGATCCCTTCAGTACTTTCTGAGAATTAGCCGTAACAAACTTTAACTATCAAAATCCAAGATGGCGGCTGGTCGGCCATCTTGTTGACCGATCAGTCCCAAAATGCAATATGCACAACTAAGGTTCTAGGGGAACCTACATATGAAATTTGAGAAAGATCCCTTCAGTACTTTATGAGAAATAGCGGTAACAAACTTTAACTATCAAAATCCAAGATGGCTGCCTGGCGGCCATCTTGTTGACCGATCAGTCCCAAAATACAATATGCACAACTAGGGTCCTAGGGGAACCTACATATGAAATTTGAGAAAGATCCCTTCAGTACTTTTAGAGAAATAGCGGTAACAAGAATTGTTAACGGACGGACGGACGGACGGACGGAAGGACGGACGGACGGACGGAAGGACGGACGGACGACGGACCACGGACGAAAGGCGATTTGAATAGCCCACCATCTGATGATGGTGGGCAAAAAAAAAAAAAGAAGAAAAAACCCATTGTATCACATTCTACTCAATAAGTGTTCCTATAAGTGTCCTTCCCTTTTAGGCTTTAATTTCACTTACTTTGAATTAAATACAGACTGAAAATATTAACAAGAGGCCCATGGGCCTTAACAGTCACCTGATCAGTTTGAATATATAAACACCGTATACTGCACCTTGAAGTTGGTCAGTGATTTTATAAATTTGAGTTTTTAGTCTATAAAGAGTATTTGCTTAAATCAAACCTGTGAGCTAGCTTAGAAGAAGTATTTTTGGACATTTTAGACCTTTTCATCTATAAACTGTATTTGAGTCTATCTTTTGCAGAATTTTAGATTTTTGAAGTTTTAGCCTATTTGATCTTTTTGGCCCCACCCCTCTGCCCTCAGGGGTTCAGGCAGGACCAATATGGATATAATGTTAAAATGCTATCTCAGGCTAATAATTCTAACCAAGTTTGACTCATTTCCTATAAAAATTGAGCAAAAAATTCTCATAAATGTGTTTTCCCTATATAAACTATAGTAAACTTGACCCCCTCCCCAGGGGGAAACGAGACCCAAGGGTCATACTCATATAATTCACAATTTTTTAAAGGACCTTATGTCTTAATTTCTATCTATGAAAAGTATTTGATTCTACCACATCTGTTAGTAGAGAAGAAGATTTTTGAAATTTTAGTCAATTTTACCCATTGATTCTACCATTTTCAGAATTTCAGAAGAAGATTATTGAAGTTTTAGCCTATTGACCCCTTTTGACCTTGCCCCTAAGGCCCCTGGGGGTCAGTCATAGAAAATTTATTAATAGGATTTAATGGCCATCTCATACTGGTAATTCTGACAACATTTGAGTCATTTCCTATTATAAATGACCAAACAATGCTCAATAAAAATGAAATTTTAGTCAATTTTACCCCTTTTGGCCCCTCCCACAGCCCCCTGGAAGGAGGGGACCATATGATTCACAATTTTGATTGGCCTCATGCCTTAGAAGGTTTGTGCAAAATTTCATTGAAAAAGCTTCATCAGTTTTGGAGAATAAGTCGAAAATGTAAATTGTTTACGGACACATAACAGACGACGCACGTCGGACAAAAGGCGATTAGAAAAGGTCACTTGAGACTTCGTCCAAGGTGTCCTAAAAACTGCGTTTGTTTCCTCACCGATATCTTTTGCAAATTGATTTACGTCTATACTTTATGAAATAATTTTATGAAAGGCCAATCCAAATTTGTTTCTATTAAGTGCTCCCTTAAAATTATATGCGCCTTGCGCGTATTGGGTCGATATGGTAATACACACTACTACAAGGTAATGGTAATAACAAAGGCTAAATATGGAGTCTGCACTTTTATAATTATTACTGGAACATTAAAGTATTAAATTAGTATCATTTCTTTGATAAGCCTTTAGCAAAAGAACCAAATGTATTGGGAAGTGAAATTTTCTAAGCATCTTTGGCATATTTCTAAATATTGTTGATATAAAAATTGATACGTACGGCTAGATCACTGTAAACATGGTCCCCGAAATATAGCACCTTAGCTCCATGCCAGTCTGTCATCTGACGGAAAAAGTTAAAGTTACCCTGAAATGAAAAACAAAGTACTGTATAAGAACTGAAGGAGATGTCATTCAAATTTATGATATCAATTATAGAGTTAAGGTTAATCTAGAATTAGAAAAAAAAAACCATAATATAAAATAAAACAATTTAAAATAAAACACAAAATAATGGAAATTATATAGAGTACATTAATTTTATAACTCAATAGTTAGTCCGAAAATTTTGCATGTTTTATAAGCTATATAATTCATTATGTTAGAAGGAATTTGTGAACAGATCTTTGGTAAATCCTAAAACTTACTTAGACTGAATTATAATGCAGTTTTCTAGAATTTATTCTACATAACTTTATAAAATCTAAGTTTTCTGATTGCCACATTATTCATAATCATTCAAGCCAAAGCTTCAAGGTAATTCCAAAATGAAGGAAGCATAAACTTCGAATTCTAAAAAACAAGTATTTCTCATGCTGAGACTCACATAACTGTTTCTATTATTTCTCTACACAATGTATTTTGTAAAGTGACTAAAATAATTTGAAAGTTAAAAATAGCATTACATTTTTAATTATAATACATCTACATAATCAAATTTGCCTGTACTCTACAACATGAATCAAACAAATGAAATATTTTTTAATTAAGTGCTCACCTCTTGATAAACTTGGTCTTTACTTAAACGAGAAACTCTGTCCCAGTATTCCAGCTTCTTACAAGGATCATAAATTCTGAATGGTCTGAAAAATAATGTACAACACTTATCATCAGTCAAACATGTTTTTCTTTCCGATTTTTTTTCTTTCAAATATTGATATTGAAATCCATCAAGCAACCCCAGGTAATACTGTATATATACAGTCATTTATTTTCGTGGGGACAAGATTAAAACTTTTGCACTTTCATGTGACATTGCTATAAACCAAAACATTTGATGTGCGAAATATAGAGAAATGGTTGACCCATACAGCTAGAGCAATCCTAAAAGCAAAATTAGGAAAATATAAAACCGCTTAAATTCAATTTCTCGTTTTTACATGCCCAGGTAAACAACTGACTATACAGTACAAATTACGTAAAAATTATATCTATTAGTTGGAACTGCAATATTGATGATAAGGGTATAGGTTTTTACCTTGATGACTCGTTAAAAAACTTAGGTTTCCTAGCATTACAGATAATGACTTCAAACAGATCCATCCAATCATTTCCAATCAGGTACTTCATCCCAGCATTTCTGTAATCAAGTATCAAAAATATTTAATCAGTCCATCGCACCATGAAAAACATCCAGCTTTTCAGCCCACTTGATGAAATGTAACTGTTATTCATCAAGAAACATTGAATGTTCTCTATCTATAAGTAGCTATTAACTCACAAAATGGATACACTTTTCTTTTGAGGCAGATTTAAAGAAATTAGTTTCACAAGTTCATACTGTTTGTAACGTAGTAAGAGGGATTGGGGAACTCTTTCTCTACATACTGTATTGATGACCAAATGAAGCACAAACTCATCTTTTTTATGTTCTAAATCTTTATCTTACCTCTCCAATCATATTACAAGAATTACAATCAAGGGCTATAACTCTTATACCTCAAAACTAAATTATATCACTTAAACTGTTACATGTATACTAATCTTGCAACACCCATACAACCAATATACACATCTTATATCAATTCTTATCATACTTTCATTCTTTTTTTCGACTCTTAATCAGACATCCACAAAACAACAAAAATACAAGTAAAGGTCACAAAAAGGCCAAACACACCATTTTTTGTTGGAGGAATATTTACATGTCAAGAAACAATCCAGATTTTTCCCTAAAAAACGTTTTACAAAGACTTACAAGGCTTTTATTTTTTTTCCTCTCCAGATCACTGTTTTTGTACTTACACAAAGGGAAAGCCACTGTTTGTGATAAGGAATAGTTTCTTGTTGGAGTCGATTAGACGGTGCAAAACCTGGCCAATCTCTGGTGCCTTTTCTAGGTACTTAGCTGTAAAGAATAATCATACATCCCTGGTAATAGTAACAGACGGAATATGTATAATGACCAGACTGGGAACAAGTAGACTTCTCAGTCATAACCTCAGATCTAATAGGTGTAAGATTACATAAGAAAATCAAACATTTTCTTCAATGAAAAGCCTAGTGATGGGGTAAAGACCTAAGTGCCCAGGAAATTGAAGAGCTATTGAAATATAGCACTATTTTAAGAAATTGAATAAACATTCTCAAAATGGCCGATGCTCTACCGAGTCTAGTGATCAATAAACGTTAGTTGCATCTGAGGTGTTCTGAGTGAAATGAGTGTAGGACAAAAGCGCCTCTCCTCTTCTCTATAAGTATGGAGGTAATTTTTTTCTGAAAGGGCTTTAGTCCATACCTCGTCCTAAACATTAATTTCTAATTTACTTTCACAAGCTGGTTCTTTATTCTTTCAAAAAGCAGGATATTGCAGTTAAATACTTTAGTGCTTTTTGTTTTTTATAGATTGCTGATTCTAACAAACCAAAGGATTTCAATGTAACAAAAAATTGGACTATAGTACAGCATACTCTTTTTGGCAAGAACAAATACAATATTGACTTACCACAAGTGTAAAAGATATACATATCGCCCAGATCAATGTATTATTATTATAGTAAATGATATGTACTATGCATTTGAAACAAAACATCAAACCATTCAAGCACATCCAGTAACTTTAATAGATATTTTTTAACAACTTTTTTGGCATACGATTTCAATCCAGCATCAACTTTTAAAAGGCATAGGGGAAGCAACTTGTAATGAAAGGCAAAGAGTTAGGGGAGGGGGCTGTATATTGTCCCAAAATTAAAAGTTTACTCTCCCTCTTTAGAATGTTATCCACCATGTGACTGCTCTTGCCCAATACAGGGGTTTTGAGATCCCACAACGACGTGGGTTAAGTACAATTTACTGTCGATTAGTGGGACTAATCGACGGTAAATTGTACTTTACCCACGTCGTTTTAGGATCTTGAAACCCCCGTATTGTTAAGGGTTATTTTTGCCTGTGAAAAATATTAATCAATACAATTAAAGAAACTCACCTAAATCTTTCATTATTTGTGTGTGTAGAACTCCTGACTTGTGTACTCCTTGAACAGCTGACTGCAATAACAAAGTCATCACATTAATGGAATCAAAAACAAGAGAATGTCGGCACCATAGCGATATAAAGCACTCTCACTGTTAAGTTATATCAATGACAAAAACTTACCCTAACATCATAAAAGACATACTCGGGATCATAGGGAATTTCCTTTTGCATGAAAAACTGAAACAAAACACAAATGGGACAATTGGTAACAGTAATTTATGACATATTCAACTTGTTCTGTCAATACATTATGTATACATCGTACAGATATTGATATGTTTCTAATTCAACAGTTTATGTATGTTTGTTCCCACTTAAAATTGCAATGAAGATGAAAATGTCATGAAACTGCTGATGTCAGTTGCGAGATTACAAATGACCAAACCAAGGATATATATGAGAAAAATAGGTCAGTGTTTCTTTACGCCAATAAACATGGTGTGAGATGCCTCTCGAGTTACCTCCCCCTGATTACTCTTATACATCCTTGAGCCAAATCGATAATAATAATTAACTGATAAAAATCTTCTTTTTTTCATATTAAAGAAGTCATAAAGAACAAGGTATGGACTCATTTAAGTGAATTGTTCAGTTTGACTCAGACAAAATACATTTGTAAACTGACCTCTGTAACACCTGCTAGTAGGGTCATTTCAGGGACAGCAAACAGGTCGACAAGCTGATGCATGGGGCCCTGAAACACAAAGTTACACCTAACAGCTACTTGAAGGACTAAAACTATTTTTCAACACAAAGTTACACCTAACAGCTACTTGAAGTATTAAAACAAGTTTTCAACACAAAGTTACACCTAACAGCAACTTGAAGGATTAAAACTATTTTAACAAAATCAGAATATTTTCAAAGAATAGAAATCTCTTGGACATCAATCTCCCTGCCTCAATATATCAAAGCTAGATGATACTGGACAAGAAGGACATGTAAAGTAACACTGATATGCTTTGAACTTCTCTTTCATCTTTTCATTGTGATGCCATGAAATATTGTCTGTATTGAATATTATAGATTGATAAAAATTAAAAAAAAGAGAGAAATGCTTGCCTCTTGCAATAAAGTGAAGTGACATTTTAAAGTATTTCTTTTTATTTCATAACTTTGAAGTAGATCAAATTTTATTCTAACTTAGACTCATAAGGATTTGTCTAGTTATGGCATTTTTGTTTTTATAGATCACTTACTTCTTACAAACTTTGTAACAAATTATTCTAGCATGCTACAACCCCAATGACATGCCAATTCTAATGATTGAGACAACATTCAAAAAGAAATTGAAGACATTACATGTACTGTATGCCCTCACAACAGGTTACAGCTGTATAATGTACAAAAGACTTACAGTTCCATAGAAAGTGTTCATGTCCTTTAGACCAACATGTGTTCCATGGTAGTACGCCTTTACTTCACTGTCCGGAACCTGCTGTAATCCTCTGGAATATGATGTAACAAAGAAAAAAAACCTGAATGTACATGTATAATTAATTAAATTGGAAAATTAAAGAAAAACCAGCAATCATGTTATTAACAATTATCATTACTGTGCTGAAAAATATAAAGATACTTTAATAAAATTATCTACACTGTACCTGATTATATGAACCTGAAAAACATTTAAATGAACGCTGTTAGTATTAACAGCTTTTCAGGTTAAATCATATAAAGTTATGCTATACACATTCAATTCATGCAATGATTTTCATTCAAAAACGATGTCTTTTTGTGTTAACTATACAGTATATTTATGTAGTCTACCTTCTAATGAAAGCTTATGGTTTTTTCGAGTGAAAGTACCGACATTCGGAATGTGTCCGTTATATGGAAATTTTACCGACTTAAGGACTAAATTTAGTGTCCGCTGTCCACTTTATAAATGACATTTACATAGTGATTTTTGTTGGGGATTCCTAGCAATGTCCGTTATGGACAGGTGTCCGCTATTCCGTCTTTGCATAATACAGAGTTAGCTCCCTTGCAAGTAGGTATCGATTGTTACGTCATTATTTTGTGAACGCAACTCACGTTGTTTTCTCTGAAACGTATGACATTAGGCTCGCAAATACATGTCGTCACAATCAATACCTACCCGCAAGTGCAGATAACTCTGTAATATGCAAATTCGGAATATAGAGGTCTCCGCTATTACAGTTTGACTGTAACTGAAAATCAACTTTCATTCACATGCAATTTAATTTTTCAATCCAAGTCAATTTGCCAAAGTTTATCTTGGTTAATTAATGTCTTCATCACATACTGATGTCCAATTAATTTTTTTAAATCTGCAAAACTTAATATTCGCAGACTTGTTTTGAAATGGAAATTGCAAAATTTAGTAGCCACAAAAGAAAGCTGGTTTACATTATAGGGTACTCTATTTCAATAACTTCATTAAATTATATTGAGGTGTTTTCATGAATATCAGCATGTCACATAATAACTTGATTCAAGAATCAAAGTTACGATAATTCTTAATTTACAAGCTTCAGTTGAATATTCTGACTAATGTCATTTTCTGGATTGCACCTCATTTCACTCCTTTTTCCTCTTTTTTTTTCTTCATTTAACAGCTATGTTACATGAAGACATTTTATCAAGGAACTTTTTACCATAAGCTGTCTGCGACTTAAAGCACTAGTCTGATGCCCATGACCAGTAATTTTATGGCCGGACTATATATAGCTAGTGATAATTGTAATGAACTAGACCGATTGGACTAGTGGCTTCCCGCCCAATTAAAATTGTTTTAAAATACTATTTCTGCAGTGGTCAATTGCATTTTCAACACATTTTGATTGCATTTAATCAGACTGTACTTTAGGGAAAAAAACGTAAACTAATGATGACCGAAGTGCTGAAGCAAAACGGTTGTATATTTATTTTGAAATAGTGATTAAGTAGCCGGACTAGTAAAATTTTGAGGTTTACTAGTCCAAAGGACAAGCAGTGAAAAAAGTTAACGTCACAGACTGCATAAGATTTGAAAACCTGTTTACCTGAACACGGTACCAAGTTGTATGTTGTGGAAAGAATCCAGCTTCATCATTAGGCCCTGTGACAATAAAATCATTAGTTGTAAAATGTTTATCACGACAATAAACAACTCATAATACTCAATAATCACACAATTAAACATCAAACCTGTCAAACACTTTCTGTAATTTAAAACCATGCAATTTATATGGTATATATCACTTTAAACTGCTTCATTAAACTACATATATATACTGATGACTACAGAATGTATTTAAATATATATGTTTGCTTTATCACCGGTATATTGCAATATCTTATCTTATTGAAGACTTCCATAACTGTGAGTTTTTATCATTTTCAAATATTTTTTTTTGTGTCAAAAGGGCCTGGGAGTTAACTGCAAAAACATTAAGATCAAAAAGATTTTAAAGCTGTTGCCATATAACACACTACACCATTAAGCACCATGGCCATATATGAGTATAGAAGGCAGACAGAGGTCCTGGGTTTTAACCAAATGCAGGCAGTGATTTCTCATTGATTTTAAATAACACACTTTGCTACATAAGTGATCATGTGCTACCTAAGATGACAGGTCGAGCATGGTATGCCTGCACAAAGATCTCTTTATTTCCAATACCATTGTCTCAACTAGGGATCAAGCCAAGAGCCTCGAACTTTCAGTATACAGTACATGCCTGCACAAAGATCTCTTTATTTCCAATAACATTGCCTGCACTAGGGATCAAGCCAAGAGCCTCAAACTTTCAGTATACAGTACATGTATAGCCTCTAACAGTACATGTATAGCCTCTAAACCAATAACATTAGATGCTCATTATTGAGAAACTTCTGGTTAGACAGGACATAATGATCAATTAAGTGTCTCCATGCTATAACCTCATAGATTGATGCTTACCTAAAGGTTAAAGTAATATAGCCAAACTGTATAATGTGACTATTACATTGTAACAGTCTGATTTATACAGTTAAACTCACCCTCTGTATATCATAATGTAGTCCGCGTATGGAGAAGTCCTTCACATATTTTATATCCATGATGGAATCAGGATACTGAAAAAAATACAAAAGAACTTGTCCAAAAAACATGTCAAGATTTTTCCCCCTAATATGTTCTATATTTTATTCATGGTTACCAGTATGCAGATGTCATTTTTTTTCTTTATTAAAGTATAAATGAAATAAAATCTACTATTATTACCTACTACTGTGGTATACAGTTAATTTTTCCTAAGGAAAATTTACGAATTATCCAACAACAGTATAAATTCTAAAGATGTGTGTCACAGTTTAAGGTAAAACTAATGTATGGAGTACAAAAAGCCTGTTAGCATTACCTTTCTATTCATGATGAAATTTGAGACAATACATAATACTTGTCTCCTTTACTAGTAAACCAGTCAAACATTTTTAACTTGTCTTCATTTAATGATTGAAAACTTTTTCATCATGGTTGTGTTACCAGTATATGTAAATCTATCTATACAGACATAAATGTACAGTATAAACGTTTACCTTTTCTAAACCAAATTTCAAAGGGACCAGATTAGGGACCTGTATATTTGGCTGGTAAAGACAGGTTTTAATAAATTAAGACAATGCCACATTGATCTATGCCAGTATGAACAGCAGGGATCTGAATTAGACAAGATTCGGACTTGAAAGGCTGTACATTACTATATGTAAATTGAAACTTACCCTATATTTGGTGACAAGGTTCTCGCGTCCCAGATCGTAGATAAGTTGATGGAGAGCTGGAGTGTAGGAGGCTAATGTGTAGTCATAGTCAAACCCATACACATCAATACTGTCCAGTCCAGTCTCATTGTTGGCAAAAATTGCTTTGGGATTTACTGTTCTAGTTCCAGAGACATCTGAGAGAAAAAAACAAGTAATGACTTTGCAAAGATGACATGATCACCTGGCCCTCCAGCTTTAAACAAAGCCCAGTAATGACCCTAAGAAGCAACTGAGTTTTAGGCAGAGATTTATAGTGGATACATCAACTTGTTTTTGTTCATCTTAAAAGACAAACACTTTTACTGGCAATGCTTAGAAAATGTTTCACATTATGTTTAATATTTTGGCATCCTTGATGCTCTAGGGGTTACTATCACTGATGTTATATCTACCCATGGAATATAAATTGTCATAGTAAAACTGAAGGCAGCATATATATATATATATATATGTAAAAGTACCAGTTTTCGTCACACCTGCGAGGAATTTCCCACACGTGTACGAACACACCGTCACTGTGTAAGGTCAACCCAGGTTCGGGGGCCAAAGGTTCTGTCCAGATTTAATTTGTTAGCTTTACCAAAAAGGATACCATTGAATGACAGAAAGACTAAAGGCAATGCAAATGTGTATGCCACATATATTTATTAGACATAAATGTAACTGTGGTTATGCAGATATATAATAATGATACAATGCCTACCTACACCGCTTAGCCCCTATTCTCCAAACGACACACCTATAACAGCCCCATCTACCTATAAATAGATGTGATTAATGACCTTCTCAGCTTCATCCCCCTACTCCCTACACACGGCTACTACACATACGAGTTATCAATGAACCCCTAACCACCACTACATGGGGTATACACTACACTGGGAGAAAGGGAGGGGGTCATAAATACTCACCTAACTAAAATATACAGGTCCACACGGGAGACCTAAGGGACACAGCCAAATGGAGACTTTTGGGAGGGGAGGTGAAGTCACAGCTAAATGGAAGCCTTAGACTCGACTAGAACTGGCTGGAGCAGGCCTTTTTATACCCCTACCCAGGGAAACCCAACTCCTACGCAAAAAGGTACATACAATTATCCAATCACCAAGGGTTTTACTCCCTAACTTTGGTTAACCCTAAATTGAGATGCCCGTATGAGGGACAGCTTCCTGTACAGGTATCTATACTGTAAATACATGTATATATCTCTAATTCTAAAATATGGATATATTCTAATATATAAAATCTAATTCTTTTACACTTACATGTATTCAAAAGACACAGGTAATATTACTCCAACAATGTTAGAGGTATAATACGACGAGACAAATTTGATCATTACCTGGTCGGTATTGCCAATCAGAAGTTTCTAAATACCCACGTCTAATATTATTGGATTAAGGTAATTTCAGCTGAATTTGGTCCTTTGATGTTCATCAAATAAATCAAATAACAGTACACTGTGGTTGACTGTTTGGTTTTGAAGTTGGGCGTCACACTCTCTGTCATCCTCAAAAGAAGGCTCTGTAGGGCTGTGATTTTTGCCTCAATTTTTACCATGAGATACTGTAGTCGAGGGGTAATCCAATAGATGTCTATATTGGGAAACTTCAGATTGTCAATATCGACACGACATAATTAATAATCAAAATCAAAAGTGTCTCGTCGTGCTGTATCTCTAATATTGTTGGAGTAATCATAGGTACCTGGCTCATTTAAAAAAAATTACATGTTGTAATACATTTCATATATGATGTATTACAACATCTCATTAAAAAACGAGGCAGGTACCTGTAGTCTGTAGTCTAGGCACAGGTACCCGGCTCGTTTTTAATATGACATGTTCTGGTACCTGGCTCGTTTTTGTTTTTGTTTTTTTTTTTTTTTTAAATAACATGTTCTAGTACATATATTATGTACTAGAGCATGTCTTTAAAAAGCCGAAGATGAGAATATTATACATAAGTCCTCCGACTAATAAATATCACACTCTATATTCTTTCGTGGTGTTCAACTGTTCAAGTTCATCTGTTTAGTTTGAATAGACTAGTTGGTTACATAAAAACTCTGTTACCGTGAGCCTTTTCTTTTTCCAATTGGTATTTATGTAGCCACTCATCCCGTTTGTTTTCAGATACTTTTACGGAACAGCTTCTCGCATGTGCTTTCTGTAACGTTTGTCGCGCTAAAGCGACCCGTTTTACACATGGAAAACATCGTCTGACTTTGTTGACATTCATCTTTCATGTTTTTCGGTCGGCAAAAGGGGAGGCTACTCTAGCGAACTTCCGGTGACAATGGTAGCGGACCACAGTAGATTTGTATAATTTATGAAAATAAGGCATACACAGAAAATAACATAAATATGGTATTTCACTATTTTGAGATGTTAATGTTGAGTATCGAGGACGCATCAAGTCCAACCTTGACCACAACGTTGTGGAATAATAGAACTGGTAGAAAAGAATGGATATCCCAAAACATGACATGGCCCGAGGTTGTTGGGATGATTGGTTTGGCCACATGAGTTTGACGTTCTGTCAAATATATATAGTATAAAATATATATATAAAAAATACCCCTATATACTATATAAAATATATTATAGACTTAACATCCTATTAACAGCTAAAGGTCATTTCAAAACGAAAAACCCTTATGCAATGTGTGTGAATGGTAGCTTGGGGAATTGCTCTATTTATAGTGCCGTCTCACTGGAACATGCCGTCGATGACATGTACCGAACAACACATTCCACCCAGTCACACTTATAACTGATGTAACATCCAAACCTATCGATGATACCGAACAACTCATGCCACCCAGTCAAATTATACTGATGTAACATATCGATGATACGCGAACAACTCATGCCACCAGTCAAATATCGATGTATAAACCGAACAACTCATGCCACCCAGTCAAATTTACCTTCGTAACATCAAACCTATCGATGAACTCGAACAACTCATGCCACCCATCAAATTATACTGATGTAACATCAAACCTATCGATGATACCGAACAACTCATGCCACCCAGTCACATTATACTGATGTAACATCAAACCTATCGATGATACCGAACAACACATCCCACCCAGTCACATTATAATGATGTAACATCAAACCTATCGATGATACCGAACAACTCATGCCACCCAGTCACATTATACTGATGTAACATCAAACCTATCGATGATACCGAACAACACATCCCACCCAGTCACATTATACTGATGTAACATCAAACCTATCGATGACAGCGAACAACCATCCACCCAGTCACATTATACTGATGTAACATCAAACCTATCGATGACAGCGAACAACACATCCCACCCAGTCACATTATACTGATGTAACATCAAACCTATCGATGACAGCGAACAACACATCCCACCCAGTCACATTATACTGATGTAACATCAAACCTATCGATGACAGCGAACAACACATCCCACCCAGTCACATTATACTGATGTAACATCAAACCTATCGATGACAGCGAACAACACATCCCACCCAGTCACATTATACTGATGTAACATCAAACCTATCGATGACAGCGAACAACACATCCACCAGTCACATTATGATGTAACATCAAACCTATCGATGACCGAACAACACATCCCACCCACACATCTGAAACATCAAACCTATCGATGACAGCGAACAACACATACCCAGTCACATTATACTGATGTAACATCAAACCTATCGATGACAGCGAACAACACATCCCACCCAGTCACATTATACTGATGTAACATCAAACCTATCGATGATACCGAACAACACATCCCACCCAGTCACATTATACTGATGTAACATCAAACCTATCGATGACACCGAACAACACATCCCACCCAGTCACATTATACTGATGTAACATCAAACCTATCGATGACAGCGAACAACCATCCACCAGTCACATATACACATCAAACCTATCGATGACACAACAACACATCCCACCAGTCACATTATACTGATGTAACATCAAACCTATCGATGATACCGAACAACACATCCCACCCAGTCACATTATACTGATGTAACATCAAACCTATCGATGACAGCGAACAACTCATGCCACCCAGTCACATTATACTGATGTAACATCAAACCTATCGATGACACCGAACAACACATCCCACCCAGTCACATTATACTGATGTAACATCAAACCTATCGATGACAGCGAACAACACATCCCACCCAGTCACATTATACTGATGTAACATCAAACCTATCGATGACAGCGAACAACACATCCCACCCAGTCACATTATACTGATGTAACATCAAACCTATCGATGACAGCGAACAACACATCCCACCCAGTCACATTATACTGATGTAACATCAAACCTATCGATGACACCGAACAACACATCCCACCCAGTCACATTATACTGATGTAACATCAAACCTATCGATGACAGCGAACAACACATCCCACCCAGTCACATTATACTGATGTAACATCAAACCTATCGATGACAGCGAACAACACATCCCACCCAGTCACATTATACTGATGTAACATCAAACCTATCGATGACAGCGAACAACACATCCCACCCAGTCACATTATACTGATGTAACATCAAACCTATCGATGACAGCGAACAACACATCCCACCCAGTCACATAATACTGATGTAACATCAAACCTATCGATGATACCGAACAACACATCCCACCCAGTCACATTATACTGATGTAACATCAAACCTATCGATGACAGCGAACAACACATCCCACCCAGTCACATTATACTGATGTAACATCAAACCTATCGATGACAGCGAACAACACATCCCACCCAGTCACATTATACTGATGTAACATCAAACCTATCGATGATACCGAACAACACATCCCACCCAGTCACATTATACTGATGTAACATCAAACCTATCGATGACAGCGAACAACACATCCCACCCAGTCACATTATACTGATGTAACATCAAACCTATCGATGACAGCGAACAACACATCCCACCCAGTCACATTATACTGATGTAACATCAAACCTATCGATGACCGAACAACTCATGCCACCCAGTCACATTATACTGATGTAACATCAAACCTATCGATGACAGCGAACAACACATCCCACCCAGTCACATTATACTGATGTAACATCAAACCTATCGATGACAGCGAACAACACATCCCACCCAGTCACATTATACTGATGTAACATCAAACCTATCGATGACAGCGAACAACACATCCCACCCAGTCACATTATACTGATGTAACATCAAACCTATCGATGACACCGAACAACACATCCCACCCAGTCACATTATACTGATGTAACATCAAACCTATCGATGACAGCGAACAACACATCCCACCCAGTCACATTATACTGATGTAACATCAAACCTATCGATGACACCGAACAACACATCCCACCCAGTCACATTATACTGATGTAACATCAAACCTATCGATGACAGCGAACAACACATCCCACCCAGTCACATTATACTGATGTAACATCAAACCTATCGATGACAGCGAACAACACATCCCACCCAGTCACATTATACTGATGTAACATCAAACCTATCGATGACAGCGAACAACACATCCCACCCAGTCACATTATACTGATGTAACATCAAACCTATCGATGACACGAACAACACATCCCACCCAGTCACATTACTATTACATCAACTACGATGATAACAACATCCACCATCCTTATCGATGTACATCAAACTCGAACAACAACATCCCACCCAGTCACATTATACTGATGTAACATCAAACCTATCGATGACAGCCGAACAACACATCCCACCCAGTCACATTATACTGATGTAACATCAAACCTATCGATGACAGCGAACAACACATCCCACCCAGTCACATTATACTGATGTAACATCAAACCTATCGATGACACCGAACAACACATCCCACCCAGTCACATTATACTGATGTAACATCAAACCTATCGATGACACCGAACAACACATCCCACCCAGTCACATTATACTGATGTAACATCAAACCTATCGATGATACGAACAACACATCCCACCCAGTCACATTATACTGATGTAACATCAAACCTATCGATGACACCGAACAACACATCCCACCCAGTCACATTATACTGATGTAACATCAAACCTATCGATGACAGCAAACAACACATGCCACCCAGTCACATTATACTGATGTAACATCAAACCTATCGATGACAGCGAACAACACATCCCACCCAGTCACATTATACTGATGTAACATCAAACCTATCGATGACAGCGAACAACACATCCCACCCAGTCACATTATACTGATGTAACATCAAACCTATCGATGACAGCGAACAACAACATCCCCACCCAGTCACATTATACTGATGTAACATCAAACCTATCGATGACAGCGAACAACACATCCCACCCAGTCACATTATACTGATGTAACATCAAACCTATCGATGACACCGACAACACATCCCACCTAGTCACATTATACTTATGTAACATCAAACCTATCGATGACACGAACAACTCATGCCCACCCAGTCACATTATACTGATGTAACATCAAACCTATCGATGACAGCGAACAACACATCCCACCCAGTCACATTATACTGATGTAACATCAAACCTATCGATGAAGCGAACAACACACCACCCAGTCACATTATACGATGTAACATCAAACCTATCGATGACACGAACAACACATCCACCCAGTCACATTATACTGATGTAACATCAAACCTATCGATGACAGCGAACAACTCATCCCACCCCCCAGTCACATTATACTGATGTAACATCAAACCTATCGATGACAGCGAACAACACATCCCACCCAGTCACATTATACTGATGTAACATCAAACCTATCGATGACAGCGAACAACACATCCCACCCAGTCACATTATACTGATGTAACATCAAACCTATCGATGACAGCGAACAACACATCCACCCAGTCACATTATACTGATGTAACATCAAACCTATCGATGACAGCGAACAACACATCCCACCCAGTCACATTATACTGATGTAAACATCAAACCTATCGATGACCGAACAACACATCCCACCCAGTCACATTATACTGATGTAACATCAAACCTATCGATGACAGACGAACAACACATCCCACCCAGTCACATTATACTGATGTAACATCAAACCTATCGATGACAGCGAACAACACATCCCACCCAGTCACATTATAATGATGTAACATCAAACCTAAACTTCTCCAAGCTGCATTTGATAAAGTGCACGTCCTTGGTCCCTGTACATAATATAAATGTATATCATATACATGTATACAAATACAAATACCTTCTTTGGGCTGGATCGTTTTAGCATCTACAAACATGAAACTTGTAAAATGTTCTCCTTCATGAATACCCAGAGTAATTCGAAACAATTGATGATGTTGAGAAACAAACGTCCAAATCCAATACCAAGTGTATTCTATATAGAGTATTTTCAACTAGTCTACCGCCCCAATATCAAGGCGGAGAGTTAAAAACATAACATGTCATTACCATAAATATGCATATATCCTGAATCACTTATCCATGAAACATATGATCCTGCTTTTACATGAACTAATATAAAATCAGCAGCCCAAGTACTAATCGACTCCATTACGAATGCATTAAAGAAAATGTGCATGCATGATGGTCAGGTTTCGAAATTTCAAGTATCTTGACAGTTATTGACAGGTCGTTTAAAGATTATGGCATTATTTGACCCATTTGACCCTTGAACGAAGGCCAATGTCAGTCATCTGAACAGTCTTGATAGAAGGCTTCACCCCAGCATGCCACAGGCAGTGGGGCACGTACATTATCAATTGTCTTAATTGGCAATTATTAACAAGTCATTTAAAAACGTTGGCCTGTGGTAGCACATTATCATAGCATGTTACAGGCCAAATATCACGTCCCATAGTTTATATTATCATTTAAAGTTTTTGAGCTATTCCAATTTGACCCATGTGACTTCATTGACCTTGAATTAAGTCCAAGGTCACTCATTTGAACAGACTTGGTACCTCTAAATCCCAGCATGCTACAGGAGCAATATCAGTAACCTTGAACGTTCAGTTATTGAGAAGTTGTTGTTTGACTAAGTTTACACACTGCGGATGGCAACAAACGAAGTAGTATGACTCTCAAATATAAGAGTTATCTCAAATCTGGCCTCCATTTTGAATCCCATCCTCGATGCTCCTGCGGTTACTATCACTGTCGTGCTATATATCCCAGTCAATGGCCTACAGAGATTTATTTGATTCTTACATGTAACATCTATATCAAAGAACCAAACTGTCTGTTTCATTCATTGTAGCACACAGTGCCTTCAGTTTTTTCTGTCCTAGGGTGGTAATAAATTCAGACAGTCAGTGATATTAACTGCTGGAATATCCACTTGAACACACTAGACCTCAAGGTGCAGACAATGTTATACATTAATCTATGTAATTTTGTTTACAAAATGAACAAGAGATCCCAGAGGGATCTTGGCGCCAACCAAAGAATGATCTACATCAGACAATGGAAAGAGGGAACTTTTCTTTGCATTTCAAACTTTAGCTACATATTACTACATATGAAATTTGAGAAAGATCCTTTCAGTACTTTCTGAGAGATAGCGGTAACAAACTTTAACTATCAAAATCAAAGATGGCTGCCTGGTGACCATCTTGTTCACCGATCGGTTCCAAATGCAGAATGCATAACTAGGACCTAGGGGAACCTACACATGAAATTTGAGAAAGATCCCTTCAGCACTTTCTGAGAGATAGCTGTAACAAACTTTAACTATCCAAATCAGAGATGGCTGCCTGGCGGCCATCGTGCATCCCGATTGGTTCCAAAATGCAATATGCACAACTAGGACCTAGGGGAACATACATGTCAATTTTAAGACATATCCCTTCATTACTTTTTGAGAAATAGCGGTAACAAACTTTAATTGTCAAAATCCAAGATGGCCGCCTGTCGGCCATCTTGTTCACACGATCGGTTCCAAAATGCAGTATGCATAACTAGGGACCTAGGGAATTTGAGAAATATTCCTTCAGTACTTTCTGAGAAATAGCGGTAACAAACTTTAACTATCAAAATCAGAGATGGCTGCCGTCTTGTTGAACGATCAGTCCAAAATGCAATATGCACAACTAGGGCCCTAGGGGAACATACATGTGAAATTTAAGACAGATCCCCTCATTACTTTCTGAGAAATAGCGGTAACAAACTTCAATTGTCAAAATCCAAGATGGCTGCCTGTCGGCCATTTTGTTCACCGATTGGTATCAAAATGCAGTATGCATAACTAGGGACCTAGGGAAACCTGCACATGAAATCTGAGACAGATCCCTTCAATACTTTCTGAGAAATAGCGGTAACAAACTTAAACTATAATGTTAACGGATGGAAGATGGACGAAAAAGCGATTTGAATAGCCAACCATCTAATAATGGTGGGCTAAAAATGTCATGGAGCATATTTAATTAGTGAAAGTATATGTATGCATTTGTCAAGCATTTTTTTTTCAAACCCTATGCTAAGATACGGTATAACCATCTATCCTGTTGAATTTTTGCTGAAAAAACTTTTATGCCTGACAACAAAAAACACTGTACATGTGAAAACAACAACAAAAAGATGATCTTTGAAAATTTTATTTTCATACTATAAATAGCTGAAACAACATTATATATTAAACAGTGAAAAATGTATGTATACCTGAAGATAGTAAAATTTTCAACAGCAGACCGAAAGGGCCCATGTCGCTCACCTGGACGGTTTACACAACATAAGAAAGAACTTCTACTCTTCGTAAATAAAACCAATAGAATCAAATTATCAGCACTTTCTGCACGGACTGATCTGATCATCTTATCTTTCGCCAAACTTGAGTAATTTTTCTATCTATTTAAACCAGAAATTTTACACGAAACTTGATACTAATATAAGGTCTTTGATTGCTGTATAAAACAAGCACTGAAGTCGATTTTCGGTAAGACAGATATTACTTGACAAGGAAGAAAGTTAAATTTTACAAAAGGGCCAACATGAGAAGAAAATTAAATTATCTTTTTAAAAAAAAAAAACCAAACATTTTCGCAACATTGTAATTCAAAGCTTCTTTTTCAAATGAATCTAGAAATTCCTCAATAGAATCCAGAAAAAGATCTGTCATTTTAAGGCCTGTCTATTGAAATCAAGGCTATTTATATAGGTTATCAATCTATCAAAGCCAAGTTTACATTTGATATTTTTAGCACAATGATGTTTCGGATTAAATTTTGATTATTTATTGTTCAAAACAAGACATTCAAAATTTACTTTCATAGTGTTAAACAATCCAAGAAGCACCCATCCCCCTTTAGAGGCCTGTATTTCACTATCATGAATTAAATATACAAATATCAAGACTGAAACTATGAAAACTGTATGTGTAATTACCAGTACTTTAAAAGTACATGTAATTCAGTTATGACCAAATCTTATCCAATATTTCTATTCAGAACAGGAAGCACAAAATTACTAAAACATTTCCTTTGCTTTTACCTTAATTTCTTTTCTTCAGCACCTTCCAAAGCCAAGAAAAGTAACATTAATATGTTTACTTTTCTGGTTTATTCTGTACATATGTATTAGCATAATACAGAGTTATCTGCCCTTGTGGGTAGGTATTGATTGTGATGATATGTGTTTGCGAGAGCATCATCATATATTTCGGCGAAAACGACGTGAAATGCGCACACAAAATATTCTCGCACCTCGGACAGGGAAATCTCACATGATACCCAGTGCTAGATTTTTCTATCTCGTCCGATCTGCCTGGTACCTTTACGCGATTTTTGGTGGAATTTTACGCCATTTATGTAACAGTCCGCGCAATGTGACGTCATACTCTCGAATCGATGACGTCACACCCTTCAGACAATCAATATTATTAGAAATATGTACATTCAGCATTTACCATGCATTGTTTGGTTGTTGTTTTTAATGATAAAAATAGTATGTACCGATTGATCAGCTTTTTTCTATGATAAACCGAACTATAGTTTTACGCGGAATGACTGAAATCGAAGCGCAGATGAAATGGTCAATCGGCTTTGAACCAGGAGGCCCAAGACGGGATAATTTTACTCTGAATGCGTTTATAGATGGTTTTATTATATCTTAGAGGTGCGAGAAAAAAAATCTATTACCTTTAAGTGATCAAGATCGGGTTATCTCAGTCTCGGGCTAAGATTTTGTAACATCCCAACCTCGACTAACGCCTCGGTTGGGATTATGTTACAAAATCTTAGCCCTCGACTGAGATAACCCGATCTCGATCACTTACAGGTAACATATTTTATTAATGACGCAACAATTGATACCTACCCACAAAAGAGCTAACTCTGTAATATGCAAAGAGGGAATAGTAAAAAGTTTTCTTTTTGTAATTTTGCAAACTGATTGATGACCTGTGTGTATCAGATCAAATTGTTTATTTTGTTTTATGTCCAGATTTTGTTACAACAAACTACATGTTGACAGACGACAAAAAGCTGCACCATTGCATATTGACAGTCAATTAGTTCAGGTGGGTTATTAATGAACAATTGTTCAAAGGACATAAATTTCCAAATTTTACTTAACCATTGTAATTTAGTGTTGAATTTTTGTGATTTTGCTGCTTTTTAAAAATATTCATTTTCAATTGTATGTAGGTCATGTCACTGGTGTTTAACTTAACATTTCATTTCACATAGAAATAAATTGACAGTTAAACTTACTTAAATTTTCACAATGAAATGAATAACACTGCAGTTTTCACAATGAAATTAATTGCACTGCAGCTATACGGTGACTTATGAAAGTAACTGTGAAATGAGCGACATTGCATCATGAAGAGTAATGAAATGACATCAGTCTTTGGTGAAATCAATGGAGGAGGAACATTTAAATGAACATGAAAGTAATATCACAGACACAAATGCAGACCTCTGGTGGGTAGCAAATCTTTGATCGGTTCTAGATGTTGTTCTGTTGGGGAACGATCCTCGCACAATTTGGTGGGATGATATCACAATTTGCATAATTCACCCTCCACCTTGATTTGGTAGAAAAATTATGCAAAAGACACATAGAATAAAATTTACTAGAAGTTTCTAGATTGAGTCTTGATATGAGCCACATAAAATCACTAGAGATTCAGAATTGATCATCAAAACTGGCAGTCAAACACAAACTGCTTGTTTCTTTTCTTGAAAATACCATCTTTTTCCTTTTTGCTCTCCATAAATAGCTATTTGAATCGAAACATATTTCAAATAAATTTGTTCATATTAATTCCATTTGGAGTTTTCACAACTGAAATACACAGACCAGAATATGAACACAAAATTTCAGAGGTTTGTTTTGCCATGTTTCATCCGTAGAGAATCACTTGGAAGGTTTTGGTGGGTAGCTCTCTGGAGGATAACAGTTTGTTCCCCATTAAGATTTACCATCATCTGCTCGAGTTCCACTGTCCCGTCGAGATGGAAGAACGTTTCCGACTTTCTGATTGGACCATTGATTTACAATACTGTTCTAACATTTGAATGAGCACCTTTTTCTTAAAGCGTCCTGCTTCTCGTATCACATCGCGCACAAAAGCACTTTTCATGTCCAAACTTCCCTGTACAGTATTTAGGTGATTGAATAATGCATCGTAATCTGAAAAAGAAAACATTTGAATGAAAAAATCTGCAACCGTTCGTCAAACACATAGTTTGTACAGAAATTTGGAAAAAAAATTCAAGGACTTTTTAAGGACTTTTCAAGACATTTTTGTCATTTTCAAGGACCTATTGAATTTTAGCTTAAATCAATACAAAAATCAAATGTTCTGTTGGCTGCAACTTTTGAAACAATTACTGAATTGATCATTTACTATTACTGATGATTAGGAATGAAGAAAAAGTTCATAAATGAAGTTCATGCAGGGATGTGTCCAATAGAAGAATACAGTCTGGATTTCAGGTCAATTTGTCCATCAAATTTCATGTTAATTTTACGCTATAATAAGAATGAGGAATGAAAATGGAATTTTTTTTTTCCTGAGGACTTTTCAAGGCTGTTTGTTGAATTTCAAGGACTTTTCAAGGCCAAACTCTTTATTTATGGAGTTTCAAGGCCAACACATAAATTCAAGGACTTTCAAGGTCAACACATAAATTCAAGGACTTTTCAAGGTCTGTGCTCACCATAAAACACCTTTCTGATTACCGTATAACCAATTATTATTGCATGTCAAAGATTTTGCTATTTGGACCTAATTCTTGAAAATTAAAATTGTAGAATACAAATTTCATTATATGGGTTCATGGGATGGTGGAGGAAAGCCAGAGTGCCCAAAGAAAAAATAGTACTTGGCAACTCCATGCACCGGTTTCAAACTGGCAACTCTGGTGTGAAGGGCTCGCTGTAATATGCTGTAACACCTTATCACTCAGCCACAGTTATATAAATCAGAATCTGACGAGAGTACTTACTGCGTCCCGGCCGTTTGATTTCTTTGAACAATGTGTGACGTAGTCTTGTGTTGTGTGACCACATTAGGGCTTCCTTCTTGCTGTTAATTTCGTGTCCATGGGAACGATTCCGAACACTTTCAACCTCGGAAACATTGTTTTTTAGAGCACTAGGAGAAGTCACATGATTGACACTAGCTTCAGTCACATGATTTGTTGTCGGTTTCTCTTTTTCTTGTTCTACATCGGCTATCACAAGTGGAGATTCATCCTCCGACATATTTCCGTCTTCTGAGGTTACAGATTCAGCTGTAAAAGGAAAGTATTGTCTTTTATACATCAATTGACTACCATATTTTGATCTGAATAAAAGACAAGGGTTTCAAAATAAATGCATTCAGGAAATTTCTCACATGCAGGAGTAAAATGAAGATAAGGTTTGTACAACAAAGACAGTGTAAAGGATGACAAATTAAGAGTTGTCTCCCTTGGACCGTCCAGTTGCCTTCGGTGTCCCTCCATTTTAAGACAGACAGGTCACTAATCAAACCTGGCTGGGGTAAGGTGGAGGTCACTACTGGGGTCAATATCAAAACCGGTTAAAGGTCAAAATCAGAAAATCAAGCTAACATACATGAGTGACAAACTTCCTTATCTGGGAATCTCTGGAAGAAATTGGGATGTTCACACTGGATAGACAGTATTATTGGTACGATACTCACTTTCCATACTCTCCGTGTCCGACACACAACTTTCCGTATCGGATACAGAGGGTGCAGGAGAGGCTGGAGGTGTCGCCCCTGGTAATGGTGAAATGGGTCGACGGTATTTCAGGTCTCTAGGTAACGGACCTGAAAACAATGATGTTAATTGCATCAATATTGCACACTTGTGTCATATAACTTCATTTGCTTGAAATTAACATAGCCAGATAAATAGTTGTGTGAAAACTCCAGCCATTGATTTGAATTAAAAAAGAATTGGGCAGAGTGGTTAATGTATCAATATATCTCTTATGATAATCTGGAACTCAAGTTGGAAGGAAAGTTTGTCAGTATGATAATCTGGACCTCAAAGTGGAAGGAAAGTTGGTCAGTATGATAATCTGGACCTCAAGTTGGAAGGAAAGTTTGTCAGTATGATTATCTGGACCTCAAGTTGGAAGGAAAGTTGGTCAATACTGAACCTAAGTATTTTGTTATCTTTCCAGTTCAAGAAAAAAGCTTTTGAGATGTTAATTCAAGAAAATGTTTAGCTACCAGCTTTCCGTCGTTTTGGTCCTGGAGATGATGACGGACTCTCATGGTGTCTTTTTTTCACTGGCTGCTGACCAAAATTAGCTTCATCTGCCTCATCTACCATGTTGAAATTCTGTCAAATATGAAAATGATATCATCAAAATCTATTCTTACATCTTGTTGGTAATGTGACTTTTTTCTATGTCCTATAAAAGTACTATTACACATGTATAACATGGGCGAGAATAAGAGACAATGGAGTTGTCTCCCTTGGATCGCCCATGCCAACATTCAGTGTCCCTCTAGTTTAAGACAAGCAGGTCACCAGCAAACCTGATTGGGGTAAGGTAGAGGTTACAACTGCGGATAAAGGTCATTGGTGAGGTCAGAGGTCAAGTCATAATCACAACTAACATAATAGTTCATGACGAGATTATGTATTATTGAATCAGTATATTTTACATATATATCACTACATCAGATTAACATACTGTACACATGGATATTTTCGCAAGTGCTAAATTTCTTGATTTGTATGTATGCAACTTTCGCGTTTTTTTTTTGTGATAGATACACTTTTAGACATTAAACAACAAAGTTCATACATATACAAAATATTCTGTTTGGGAGAAATTTTGTAGATCGAGCGACCTTCGCGTAATAAGCGTAAATTTCTCCCTCGCAAAAATTTCAAAGTTTATAGTACCATATTCGACCCAAAAAGCACCAAGGGCACTTAAAAATAAGGGGACACTAATAGAAACAAATTTAGACTAGCCTTTCACAAAATTAATGCAGAAAATAAGCCATATATCATTTTGCAAAAGAAATAAACAAAGAAACCTTTTTTCATATTTTCTGTCAACATTTAGTTGGAGGTAAGAGAAAGTGAGGTCTAAAATTTTGAGAGGGACAATTAAAGGGATGCTTATTGGGTCAAATACAGTATATAATTATGCATTCATATGATAAGATTTGTCATGATCCTCAAATTACAACAAAAATTGTTATTAATTGACAACCAAACACAATAGTATTATAAGTGTACCTTGACTTTAAATGGATTTCCAAACATGTGGACCCGTGATGGTTGATTTTCCAGTTCCCGTAATAACGGTGGTTGTTTTTTCAGGTAATCCTGGTAATTACCCATCTGTTGTATTGGAACATTATGCATTTGATCTGGGAATAAAAATAAGGATAGCAAAGTTTGATAACAACTGATATTTTAAAAAATGAGCACATCACCTGAAAACATACACTTCTGTGGTGAGCACTGACCAGGAATCAAACCCAGGCCACAGGATCATGAAACAATCTAGTCCAAAACTGTCTTAAGTTTAGACTTCGCCAATCAAAGATTATGATACAAAAAGTTGTATTATTTTTGATTGGTTAAATCTAAACTAAAGTCCGAGATTTTTTAATGATCCTAGAGCCAGGTCTCCAATGTGATAAATCAATACCTCTATCTATGGTATTAAACAAAACCAACTTGCACATGTTCTTTTCACACTTACAATAGAAACATGGTCAACAAGAATTTAATGAAAATTTAAACCAGCCCTTACTTTCACTCATGATATGTTTCAAACACAAATCAACAGAACTATGTTTGTACGACAAGGATGGTGGACAAAAAGACCCTAAAAGTTGTCTCCCTTGAACCATCCTGTCATATCGGTGTTCCTCCATTTTAAGACAGACAGGTCACTTATCAAACCTGCCTGGGGTAAGGTGGAGGCCACAGCCGGGTCAAAGGTCAAGTATCTATAGGTCGGGCTATTTTCTCAAATCATTCAACTTATTTTGGTCCAAAACTTCAGATTTCTAGAACGATCAAATAAATTCTTGCTGCCTTATTAACAGACAGTTTTGCAGGTGAAAATGGAAATAAAAACATTTTAAGTGTCAACTTACCATGATCTACAAGTTTTGTGTTACTGTAGGATTTCTGTAAAAAGTTCATTTTCATACGAGAGATTTGGTCGAGTAAGCGCGACCGGGGAATGTCATAAGGGTTACGGTAGTATTGAGGGAGAATGCTGGGATCGGACACCGCCATAGTAAATGTGTTAAAGTCTGTCAACTCCTGTTTCAAACTTTGAATATTTCCACCAACGTTTTGAAGTAATTGGTTGAAATCTTTTCTTTGTAATATTGATGTCTTGGTCCTGTAAACAAAAATACACAAACTTATTTCTAAATTCTACAAAAAACAACAACATTTTACAGATGTTACTGATCATGCTTTAAACAATATCATGACATTTTCAAACTTAAACCTAAATTAACTTTCGACAAACATGAGGTAATCACAAGATAAAAGAAAAGAATCTCATGATTATCTTACTCTCACAGATTCTACATTGAAAGAAGAATTAAGACATGACCAGCAATTCAAATAATATGGCCGAGGTGGTCAAGTGGCTAAGATGGTCCAAGTTATGACCAAAAGCACTACACCTTTGGGTCTCGGGTTTGATTCCTATGTGGGGAATTTGCCAGGAACTAATTTCAATGACCCTGACATTTAATATGAAATTAAAACAATTGAATCATATCAAAATATTGCACATCGGGGCTAGCTAAAAGTTTATAAGTCTAAAATCTTACCGTGAATCCACCTTGATTCCATCATTGAGGGGGACTTTCTGACCTACTGACGCTATCAACCGATCCATCTCTACCTTGGCCTGCAGAAATCAAATTTAACAGTTTAGAATTATCTCCCAACAAGACTTATGACCTTTAACAATTTTGTTCTTTGGGCGGGGAATTTACAGGAATGAACAACAAGTCAATATGTTATATGTTTATAACCATGTATCAATGATATACTTTTCAAGTGTAAAATAGAAGTATTTTTTTACAGTATTATTGAGTAGCATATTATTAAGCAAGATGCTGACAGACAGTCTCATTCATTTGATATGTTCAATTTATTCAACCCATTACCCAAATATTACAATATTTCTATTGTGCATGGTATAATGTAAAATAAATTTTAATTTGTAAGTAAGTTTTTCTCCTGATGTGATATTGGTCATTTTTTTTTTACTCAAGTCCGTTTGGATTTAAGTTTGTTTCGAAAAACCAGTGCTAGAACAACACAATGAAACACGCTTTACTGTTTTATAATAACTAGATAATACTTTACCTGATTTTTAAGTTTTTTCAGGTACGTAATGACTGTGTAGCTGAGATTGTTGTCCATCGTGTCAGGTACAAGATTAGGAGCTCCCATCCGTGCCAGAGCCCGCCGTAATGGCTGGAATTAAAATGATTAAATAACGAATGCAATTCACATTCAAAATCCAGAGCAGGATTCAGAGTATGCTTACATTGAACATCCTTGAAGAACACACATTCTGTGACAAATTCATGTCTGCTTCAGTCATGTCCTTACATAGTACAATGCATTCAAAACACTGCTATGTATAATTTTTCTTAAATAAAATGGAATTCATGGAGCTATATTGCATATTACAGAGTTATCTTCCTTATGGACAGGTACCAATTGTGACATCATTACTTTGTAAGCAAAGATAATGTTCCACTCATAGAAACACAATGTAAGGGCAAATAATGTAATATGCAAATACAGAATACAGATTGGACATATCAGTGTAGCTTTACCCATATTTATTTTGTAAAGAAGATGCATGAATTTAAAAGTTCTAAAATCTTCTATGGGCCCAATAAAAAATTTAACTTGATAATAAAATGGTTTGAAAATCACAAAAGACTTTTTCAACTATGTATTCAGCAGTAACCACAAGACTTACCCCAGCATAATACGGTGGCATAGTTTTAATGTATGCTTCAAACTGCTGTCTCCATTTGGGGCATATCTTCAGCTTATGTACCTTAAACAGTTCATCTGCAAAGACAAATAATAATACCATATTTTCAAACAATGTACTGACAAGATATCAAAATGTAGTAATCTAAAGACGTCAACTGGAACTGCATCTACAATGTAAGACTATTTGGTACAGAAATCAAAACAAACTGAAATAATTCAATCATTGGCTGAACAGGGATGCATGTTCATTGAAGTTTATTCAAAGAACCCTTTACATTTATTTACAATTTTGCTACACTTTTTTGCTATCAAATCGCCAAACATAAAATTTGATTCTTCATATCTTCTCATGCTAAAGCAGCATAGTTCAATACTTAAAAAGCTTTTCATACATTTGTCAGACAGTATATTACTGTATAGTTGTTTAATTTCGGAAGGGGAACATTTTGTGATCTCTTACACACTCATTTCAGGCAGAAATTTTCACACATTTGTCAATATCTAAAAGTCATATTTATATAAGCATTAGGCCAAAAAAAATAATATGTCAGTTTAGGGTTACCTGATGGACACTAATTCTTTACCCCCGACCCTAATTTTTTTCCTAACTTCTAAACTAGTCTGGATTTCAATCTCAGATTCCGGTTCCAGCCATTATTTAAGAGTGAAAGACACTAAAAAAATATAAAAAAATCCTCCTGACATACCGGCCCTATTTTTTTCCCCAATGTAACCCTAAACAGACATTTCTTTTTGGCCTTAGTACAAAAGGTGAAATATAGATAATCCATGAAAGAGATGAAAAAATACTTATATTTTTATATGAAAGCATTTTTTCTAAAACAATGATCTTCTCTTAGTTCATGTTCCATATTCTTAATATCTTTCTTTAGCCAAAGTCTAATAAGTCGGGACATAATAGATTCACATTCAGCGTTCTTATCAAAGACTTGGACCATTTATTTTTCAATAAAATCAATACTTATTCGTTTATCATAGTAAAACTTTCCATGATCAGATCTCTTTACAATGATTAAGAATTGTAATAAAAACTTAGAGATCAAATAAAATGATAAAATTTAACTTCTAAAAAGAAACATGGCAGAAACAATACAAATGTTTACATTAAACAGTTAATGTCAAGCAGGACATTTGGTTAATGTAAAACAATACTTGTTATTGCTTTTAGTTCATGTAATTAACATATTCTTTGTTATGAGACTGAACGGCCTCACTTGATTGGTTGACGTCTCCCGCCGACTGTCCCATGAGAAGGCTTCCCGCCGTCACATGACTAGCATGGCATCGGAGGAAGCGTCTCCCCCATAATGTCAGATCGAGGCTGCATCGAGAAGACAAAGCCATGGCTTTAGAACAGAGTTACTGCCCCTTACACCTAAATATACCTTAAGGAGGATGACTATATAGTTATATCATAAGTTCTTAACACCAAATAGTGTGTATAGCAAACATTTTACCACTATGTTATTCTTATTTCAGGAATCTTGAGCAAGCCCTCAAACCCCTTCAATCCATTCCATAATATCATTTAACTGGTTTTTCTTTTTCTTTTTGGGTTTCAAAAGTAAATTAGATAAAATTGCCCATCACCCTGGTCCACTAACACAACCATTTCTAATCTTTCTCTATTCGATTACTATTTACATTCTAGCCCCTTTTGCTATTTACCAATGGCTTCTATTTTTAAATTTTTTTTCTTTTGATATCTTTAATATTTTTTGCAATCAATTATCTACACTCCCCCATTTTGTTCTATTTCGCTCTTGACAATTTGCTTCCCCTTTTTTCCTTTTATTTTGCTTTTTACACATTATCTCATTCTCCCTGAAAATTCCTGATGAACTTTCCCAACCTTCAAGTGGGTCTTCAGGGGGAATGAGATAAACCCACTGGCTGTGTTCTCGATTTTTAAACTCTGACCCCTCCCTCCTATTCTTTTATTACAGAGTTATCTACTCCTGTGTGTAGGTATTGATCGTGACATCATGTGTTGCGAGTGTAACATCATACGATGGAAGTTTCACTCATAAAATAATGAAGTCACAATAGATAACAAACAGCAAAGGTAGGTAACTCTCTAATATGCAAAGGTAGGTATTGATCGTGATGCAAGTTTTTTGTCAGTGTTGTGCATACAATGCCAGATTCACTCACAAAATATTGACATCACTATAAATATCTACCTGCAAGGGGAGGTAACAATGTTATATGCAAAGACGGAATATTTTTTTATTGTCTTTCCTCCTAATTAATTTCCAGACTACTTACCTAGGAGAGGCAGCAACACTGGGTAGTTATAGGGCATGATGAAGAGGTTAACACAGGATAGAGCACTGCTGGCCTTCAGGTAACCAAATGGATGGCCTGTGTCACTGTACTTAGCACTATTACTGATGAACACCTACAATAATCATCAAAATGGATTTCAATCATGGTTGGATTAAAATCTAAATCCTTTTCTGGCATAATGATTTTATTCTCTAGTTTGAAAATCGGGGCCTTGAACCTTTGAATTTGAATTCATAGATAATGAATTTGTGAGTCTTATAAGCATTTATAACCATTTTTCTCAAAGGAAATAATTTTCTTTATATATATATATATATACATATGATTCTTTTCTAATGTCTATATTTTATCTATTCATACTGGGCTCATGCTAGCTTTCCAATTTGCTTAGCAAAAATTGCGAAAATAAGTTTGTACTCTTTAGCAAATTAGAATTTCATTTAGCAAATTGTGCATTTGCAGCATTTCTTAATGAAAAAAAAATTAATCACTTAGAAACACTAAATAATGTATTGTAATGCATCAATTGAAAAGCACATAACATACAAAACCCGATCATTCATGAGACCACACTCCATCGTGCGTTTCTTGACATTTCTTATACATGTTCTATATTTCTTTATATGTTACCGTAACTGATTAACTTATCGACTGTTTTAGACTTACTATGAAAGTAACACGACTGAAAAAAAGAGGGTATACAACCAAAGCATGTAAAGAAAAAGTAGTCGATAATCGACAGGGAAGAAAAAGGATTGAAATGAAGTTGTGCATAAAAATATTGCTGATGTTGGAGCTCGTGTCAACATGATTGTATATTGGTCGAATGAAGAAAAAATTTCGAATTTTTTTGCGAATTAGGTTGAATTCATTTTTGCAATTAGCCAGATAGATTCAATAATAACGAAAATGCGAATGGGTAGCGTGAGCCCAGACATAAACTATAAATCTGAAGTCTTCAATTGGGAAATTAAGCTGTGGAAATGGAGCCTTACATCAGCCCCAAATAGAACTATGGCCCTGTTCTCTCCAAACATTTCGTGCAGTAAATAATTATGCAATTATTTAAAGATGCTCCACTGCCGACAAATTGTATTTTTTCACTATCAAAAACAGAAGCAGACGATTTAGTACTTTTCTTCAGTTACAAAAGTTACTTACTTTACACCATTACCACCGTTAAAAAGTTTGAGCTTCTAATTTTACTTCAAGTTAAAAATACGAAAAATAATTAATTGCATCCCGAAAAAATTCTGTGGCACTTTATCCTATTTGGAATGGAGTACTGATTGCACATGCACCAAAGGCGAAATAAATTATTTTATATTTTTTTTTTTTTTTTTAATTAGGATATATATACACGATTAAACATCAATTATTGTTCAAATGAAGAATATCATTTATGCTTTTTCTGCGGTGGAACATCTTTAAACTAAAGTAAATTGTAAAAAGAACTGACTTTTGAACAGAAGAACATAACATCTCAAGATGTACTATGGAGGCATTAAGACATGCAAACATAATCTCACCTGCCAACAAGAGTTAGGGAGTCTACGTTCCAGGATAAACTGTGTCAGTGGAGAAGGTTCCAGCTCATACTTATCAAACGGCAGGTTCTCGATTACCATTGGTTCACAATCTGTACAGCAGAACTTGATCACTGGCTGAGCTGATCGTGGAGGCTGCAATATAGAAATACATTTGGAACATAGTCACATGATATCAATACATGTGTGGAAATCAAGACAAAATCGAGCATTACTAAACAGGGCAAGAAATATCCCAGGTCCGTGGGCTGAGAGCAGTAAAATACGCTTCGGGGAAGTGAAAATTGGTGTAAAATTGCCGCGTTTTAATGCTAAGTACCCTGTTTAGGGTAATATTAATTTCGGGCAAGTGGTTCTCAAAATAAGTTTCTTGCCCTGCTAAACAATGAAGAACCGTAAGTAGAAAAATTTCAAACCTTTGAAACAAGCATAACCTACAAAATTTGCTGCAAAGTTCTTTTGGAACAGGACTTCATTGAGAATAAATGACTTGAATTTCCTGTCCCTTTAAGAGAGGTAACTACATAGATTAACTTTCCTGAAAAGTGTCCGGAAACAATCTAAAACATATAGAATATCAAAATCAAACCTGTGCCCAATCCTTTTATATTATTTGAGATACACAAACTAAATTATCAATAATTAATACCTACCAAGGTAGCACTTCCAATATCTGGCCAGTAGGCCTCTGGGATCGGCCAATGACCAACAGAATAGCCTTTCTGTGCTGAGCGGGGAACATAGATGAGCTTCCTACAATTCTGCCACTGGTTGTTACCAGGGAACTGTTGCTGTTGTTGTTGTATCTGTTGTAACACAGCTTTCTTGTCCTCCTCCATGTCCTGTCGTATGGGTTTGTTCACATCTTGGTTCTCTAAAAGTAGAAGTAGACAAAATTTTGTGTATAAACTTTCAAATCTACAAAAGTACAATGGATGCATCACAGTTATGTATCAAAATGTCTGTTTAAACTCAATAAGAATTGGATTGGAATTTTTATGACCGGACAACAAAATTCTGTATTATTTTAAATGTTTTATAGATATCATTTGTCAATTTTAGTACACTAACATGACCATGCTTACCTTTTGAATTTCCATTGCTGTCAACAATTTCCATTTTTCCTGCAATAATCAGATATATTCTAATATACTGAATAATCAACCAACGTTTCAATTGAAAACAAGCTCTTACTGTAATATTAGCTACGCATCCAAACTACAACTAAATCATACACGAGAGGCAAGCTACACAGTACAATATACTAGCTACTCAGTAGATGTAGCAAGGTGGAGAATTTGTACTGAAGTACAAAGGCATAAAGGTCATCAGAATACAATCTAATTAAAATTAGATTTTTAATTCCGCTCCACTACGATGCTCTTTAATACACTCCAATAAATGATTTACATCTTCGGGAGAATTAGCCACACCAAAGATTTCATAGGTCAATTCGAATTGGAATTGTATGATCTTGTATTGGAACTGTAATGTAAAGCATCGTAGTGGAGCAGAGTTAAGTCCTATTTTAATTAGATTGGTTAGAAGAATGGAATGTTGTCAAATCCTTTAATAAGAGTAATAATAAGGATTTGTTTTTTAATTAGATTACATCATACTTAAAGGGACAATTCACTCAGGCTAATTCTTTTACATAACCAAGAAGCAAAATATGGCATAAATGTATTGTTCTACATTTCTTATGAAACATATCACATAAAAAATTTGAAAATTCCACGTCATTGTTTAGTATTTTAATTAATATCGTTGAAATATCAAATCGTTGATCAATACGATTAAGCAGGTACAATATGGACGCTTTACCCATACCCGAGCCAAAGTCACGCACGTTAAACAAATAAATTACATAACCACTGAGAATGTGATAAAATGATTTTAGGCAAGACAATTCACCTAATTAGGTAAACACACTACTGTCAGAGCGATTTGAGCAGTTCTAGACAAAAGTTGCATTACTCTACGAGCAAGGGACAGGGTTCGGCTTACAAGAAGTTCGACCACAATGTGTAATGGCGGACAGCGAGCGAGTTTGAACATCTACACACATGTCACCACCATGGGCTTTTCAGGCATATCACATTAAAACCGACTGATCTAATTTCCATTAGAACTGGTTTTTATCGATATAAGTACAAATTTTAATGTTCTCTTAGACTGAATTGTCCCTTTAAAAAATACAGGTACTTCTACATACCTTCCATGAGTATTGGTGTAGGCTCAGGTCCAATCTTCTCAAAATTGATAACCACCCCGCTCTGGACTTTCTGGACCAAACTGTCTAACGTAGCGTGTAACATCTTCTGTGTGTACACGGCATACGACCGTCCTAAAGGGATAATGACATCATGAGTAATTCGTAATAAAGAATTAGTCAGAGAAATAATTAGGAATCTGAATTCAACTTAAAACTAAGAGTAAATATACACATATTTCAGTTTATACAACTTGATCTAGTTCGTTTTGGCAAAGCTTCATCTAAACAAATTATCACACATCATTCTAACTAAAAGTATTGCATCTGACATGGCAATACAATAAATGCTCTGGCCCCCGAGATCATGAAACAGTTTTAGACTTAATTTTTTACTCAGCCAATCAAATTGACGTAACGTTTTGTAACATCATCTGTGATTGGTTAAGTCTAAACTTAAGACTGTTTTAGAGTCAAGATTTTTTCATGATCTTGGGACCTGTACTTGCATATTATTGTACGTCTTTAAGGGAGGTAATGATTATGACGTCGTGTCTATCCTAGTGTCACATGACAGTTTTAGAGAACATTTATTTATTGTTCACAAACACATGACATTTAATCTTTTCCTACAACCATGAGTAGATAACTCTGTACTATGCATGGTTTGGTTTGGTGATTGGTTTTATGTCCTATGAACAGCCAGGGTCATTCAAGGACATGCCAGGTTGGAGAAAAACTGCAGTTCTCATAGATAAACCACCAACCGGCAACTGGGTCAGTACCTGGCAACCGCCCTACAAGATATTCAAACTTCATGTAAATAGAGGATTCATGCTAACAAATTGTAGAGAGTCTTTCCTCACCTCCAGTCACCTCACACATGGCATCAAGAGGATGGTTTTCTGCTGAAGGGATGTACATATTCCCACTGTCCATTGGAACACTACCGGGAATCTTCAGCACCAAACCAAAGATACGTTGGTCCCACCTAAATGGTTCCTTTGTCAGCTCTGAACCAGGCACAGTAGACAACATGGGCAGATTGAGCTATAGAAAATAAAAATACTCGAATAAATAATGTAAATTAAACATGGTGTCATCATAAGCTGAAACAAAATTTTCTTGACTAAATTCAATTGGACAATACCTTATGTAAATGGGATTGCTCCTTGCAAAAAAAATAAAATAAAAATAAAATAGAACTGTCACCAGAGTGAACAACTGATCCCCCAGCTGCACAAATTTAGTAATAACTCCTTTAATAGGAGACATTATAGAACCCTAAATAGTTTACACAACTTTTACTTTACTTAAGGAAGAGTTCCCTACACAAAGTTATGCCTACAGACAGACAGAGGGACAGCCAGCTTCCAGTATGCCCCCCTCCTTAACTTCGCTGCATGGGGATTTATGATTTTTCCCTTAGAGGGGGTATTTTTTTCATCCTAAGTACAATTTCTTTTAATGAATACCTCATTTTCCTAAATTGATTTACTTAATTATATAATTGAGTATATTTACTTGTGTCCAATTTCTTTTACATAATATTGGGTGGGTTGGGGGGGTTTGGCTGTCAAATGTCTTTCTAAATTAAATGACACGAGTTATTCTAGAGAATTTTGACAAGCTTCTTTTGTAGATTACCTCTGGTTGTACTCCATTTGCTGTGGTTAGTTTACCACCATCTGTAATCACTATGATGACCGCTGGCTCAAGGTAGAATGGACAACGTCCCTGTAGATAAAGAAAGCAACATATTCACATGTAGATATCAAGAAAGTAATGCATATAGTTCCAAGGCTTTATTTGGAAATTAGGTGTGACTGACACAATACCAGGCAGTAAGCTTAATAAAGTTCGAAAAGGTACTGGCATGTTGATCACAAAATTAGATACCGTATTCGACCCAATAAGCGCCCAGGGCGCTTAAAAAATTTATAAAAATGAAAAGGTGCTCATAAGTCAAAATTATTGCAAATTTATACTGTTTTATGTAATTTTGGTCCTTATTTATTAGGCCTGGGCAATTGAAATTGAGGCCCCAAAAAGGGGGAGGGGAGCTTATAGGGACATGGGCGCTTATTGGGTCGAATACGGTACCCATAATTGAATTTTTAATTGGATTAGAGTTTAGTTGCAAATTGTATTTTCAATTTTCATTGTACGTATATTTTTTTCGAGAAAACAGATGTATTTATAAATATGGTATTGTTTTCTTGAATTCAGATTTTTTGTCTTTTTTGGAAAAATAAGTAGCTTACTTACCTGACCATAGGTATCGATGCCACTTTGCATGCGGTTGATGTTGAGCAGATCGAATGCATGCTTCAGAGAGGGGCCTAGTGATGAGAGACCTACAGCTGTCAGGTTCTTCAACTCATTAATAAATGTAGCGTGACTTTCCTTCCAACCCGCCTAAAATAAAAACATTCAGCATAATTATAGTCATAATGCAATACGTTATGTCAGCCATTTAGTCTTTCAATGGGTGTGGATCATCAATGTTTTTGCAAAGAAAATTTAAATAATAATATATACCAGTATGACCCAAAATGAGCCCAGGCTACTAAAAATTGAAAGAGCACTTATAGTATTTGCCCCAATAAGCGTCCCTGTCCTTATAAGCAGTACCCCTCCCCCTTTTTGAGGTATCAATTTCATTTACATTTTCAGAAATACAGACTGAAGCTATGAAAACTGTAAAGATTTCTTTATATAATTTATTTTGTAAATTGATTAATGGCTTACAGACTATGCAATAATTTTGTGAAATGTTTTCCCTTGTTTTTCTTCTTTTTAACTGCCCTGGGTGCTTATTGGTCACACTAGTTAATTTTAAATACAGTTGCAAGAGAAATAAATAAGGGAAGAAAGAAAAGAACTGTGTGCATATTAGTAATTAATATTATCAATATGCATGATTTCATAAAGCCTTAAAGGGACAATTCATTCTACGAGAACATTAAAATTTGTATATATATCAGAAAACCCCCAGTTCTAATGGAAATTAGATCAGTCGGTTTTACTGTGATATGTCAGAAAATCCCATGGTGGTGATATGCGTGTGAAATGTTCAAACTCACTCGCTGTCCGCCATTACACATTGTGGTCGAATATCTTGTATGCCGAACCCAGTCCCTTGCTCGTAGAGTAATGCTACTTTTGTCTAGAACTGCTCAAATCGCTCTGACAGAAGTGTGTTTACCTTATTAGGTGAATTGTTTTGCCTAAAAAATCATTATATCACCTCCACAGTGGTTATGTAGTTCATTTGTTTAACGTGCGTGACTTTGGCTCGGGTATGGGTACAGCGTACATATTGTACCTGCTTAATCGTATTGATCAACGATTTGTAATTACAACGGTATCAATTAAAATACTAAATAATGACGTGGAGTTTGTCAATATCTTATGTTATATGTTTCATAAGAAATGTAGAACAATACATTTATGCCATATTTTGCTTCTTGGTTATGTAAAAGAATTAGCCTGAGTGAATTGTCCCTTTAAATCACAGGCATGCAAACTGGAGGCCTTGAAAAGGAGAAGGGACACTCATAGGATTGGGGTACTTTTTTTTTTTTTTTTTTTTTTGTGGGGCGGGTGGTTGGGGTGGGGTAATACAACTAGTGATAAAAGGCCTTGTTATCTGGTCTTCAAATTTGCAGTTTGCAGGGAGGGTCGACATTGGCAACAATGCATTTCCAAACTGATGATACTGGATTTTTAATATCAAGTACAACTGCACATGTATGCCTAATGTAACAAACCCTTTGCTGTCTGTGAGTGCAATTTAACAAAATATAGCACAGGATGTTTTGGCACTTATAAATTAATAATCACTATCGCTTGAATAATCATCAATAAATTTTGCTGTCTGAATATTCTTTTCTAAACCAATGTTGTTTTTACCTTTATATGCATTTATTTATATAAATAATTATAAGTTGATAACTAAATAATAACTTGATGTAATAAATGTACTTTGCTGATAGCGGCCTCGACGAAAGCATAGGTGTACTGAATCTTTGTGGAGTTTAGGATTTTTTTCCCACTCCTACACCGACTTGTAGACCTACCACACATTTTTTTCTTGGCAATGTTTCGTCAATCTAGGTTTTATTTGATCCTTGATTCAGGTAGAAGAAATATGTTTTTTTTACAAATAGAAGAACTTTTTTTTTTCAGTTTCCAATTAATTTATTTATATGGCTAAATACTTGCATACAAATAAAAATAAAAGTTGCTCTAGTCTCACTTTCTATAACATCTTTTGCAAACTTATTTATTTCATGAGCATATGTTTCAAATGAATTCAGAAAATATCCAAGACAAAAAAATAAAGAAAAAATATCCAAGATTTTGCAGATCACCCCCAGCATTATCAGCCTGCAGCTGCTGCTTATGATTACCCTTGATGAGCCCCCATTATTTATGTAAATTAGCTCCGGGTTGCCTGGTATTTACCCACAATGCATCATAAACCTCAGATCAAGGAGAAAATGGCGGTGTGTGGAAGGAAGTCTACAGCTCGTCAAACTTATTGTTTTATTCAACGAAAGTTAAGTTAGAGCGGTTCATAAAACGGCAGCTCGTTTATTTGAAGTTCGCTCCACCTAAACGACACGAACCCGTTGACACCACACACCGGATTAACTTCCATTTACCTTTATATTAGACGGCGGGTCCTCTAACGTCAGCAGCATGTATCTATCCCATCTGCTGTTCGGATCTCGGGACCTGATCTAAACAAAAAATTACGGAAATTAAAATAAAGAATACGCGATTGTTGCATATTGATATATAATTGGCAAAAATCCGACTTCATCTGCGTCATTTACCTTCATGAAAGATTCTACGGAAGCTTTCGAAATGTCAATCAAAGATGTCCCCAAATATGTACGCTGATTCATCGACGCACTAGTGTCGACTAGAAAGAGAATTATCGTCATTTTCTAGAATGATAAACAAGGAATCATTCGTGATGTTATCGTTGACAAACGACCCGTATTAACGGTCGCACGGCCATCACACCGTCCGCTCCCGACAAAGACGCACCGCAGAGTGCTGCCTTTCGAAGCAGCTAGCACGCCACGATAACTCATCACGTGACATTCTCGCCATTAACGATTTCATTGGCCAGCGAAGGGGATCTGTGGGAGTAACCATTTAATATTAAATTTCCGACAAACTCGAATATCTGAAATCAAAGTAATTTAATGACTGCATTCAAGGAAGTAATACTTTAAAATTCATTTATTGATTTTATCAATATCCACACACTGACTATTTTGTAAAGGTAAAGTGAAAATAATATTTAATCCAATAAAAAATATGACTTCTCCCGAAATATGGCCTACAAGTTATTGTTGACAGACTGCCACGGACTCTAAAAAGGTTTGTTGATTCACTGATAATGAAACACACGAAAGGTTTAGCTTCAAAAAACTCATATGACGTTAAATTCGGGATATTTTCTCTCGCTGACCTTTTACAGTTGTCTCAATAATCCTTTTGTGTCGGTAATGAAATACCCGGATGATTGAACTCCCAAAATAATATTACCACGTGGGTTGATGTTTATTGTTTATGTATGAAGCACGTGTTTATAATATTCTCATAGAATAAACTTTACGTATCTAACACAACCACCCATATCTTCTCGTAATCATTTTATATATGCATCTGTATGTCGAATGCAAACTTATTTGTTACTGGTCAAGATATTGAACATTACAGCTGTCATCATCTGTACTTGGACGTCAGCTATGTTGTCTTTTACTTTAATAAAGGGAGACAACTATATATTACTGAAATATATTACATTGTATTACAGATGATAAAAAGAAATATTGATAGTCGGTGGGATGCTAGAACTATCACCTTGCTTTTAGTAACTTAAATCTGAAATTTCACTGATCATAATCAAGGACGTAGATATCTCACTTATATCCTTGTCATAATTAATTAAATTTTTTGGCTTTGTCAGTAGTCCGAGATACTCTGGCCCTGACACCAGACTTGGACATTATGACAGATAGATGTCTGGTCTGACGTGATATATCAAAAGGTGGAACTTGCAAACACCATTTTGTATCGGGCAAGGTCATCTCCAATTCAGACTGACCTAGATAAGCCCCACTTACCTTGGTCTTTTCAACAAATAAATAATTTATCTACCTAAATATAGCAATATGTCGAGATTAAGAGGCGATTTGTATACTATGCGAAAATGGTGACGACGAGGAGGAAGACTTAAAGTTGCGTAAAGGAAACTACTGTATTGATATAATATAATGTGCATGCATGATAAAATGGATTGCTGTGGGTAGATAAATTATTAATTTTTTGAAAAGACCAAGTTAAAGTGACGCTTCTCGGTGGTAATCGGAGATGACCTGGCTCGATACCAAACGGTGTCCAGTCGGCAATTTCCACCTTTTGATATAGCACTGCTCTGGCCCTTCACCAGACATCTGTCTGTCAAAATGTCTAAGCCTGGTGTCGCCTGGTGTCAGGGCCAGAGTATCTCGAGATATTTTGTCGGATATCCCTTATTTCTCATATTTTAATATGTTTCTACTCAAAAAATATATATGGCATTGTAATTACTGCCAGAAACTCTACACACTACCACACTACATATATATATATATATATATATATATATATACTGTACATGTACTAGATTAAATGCATAAAATATTTGGATAAGAGTTTTCTTAATTCCTGACTAATTTTTTCAGATGCAGAAATCCTCCCCTGGCATCAGACTTGCCTTTCTCGCAGCAGCACTAGCGATACACATGCTCCAGGTGCTGTCGAGAATACATTATGTTGAGTCAACAGATCAGGACCAAAAATGTCCTATTTCATGTCAATGTTCAGAAGGTGAATATGGAGCTTTCGAAATAGACTGTTCGAATCAATGGTTGACAACATTTCCTGATACGGTACCAGCTATCACAACCAAGTTAAACATCAGTGGTAACAGGATTACAAATCTAGAAAGACGAACAGGAGGAAATACACTATATGCCAATATTACAGTTTTGGATTTAAGTAATAATTCTCTTGTTGAGATTAGTACAGATTTTTGGAGAGCCTTTCCTAATCTGAAGTATTTATATTTAAAGAAAAACAGATTAAAGTATATTCCGAAGTATTTACCTGAAACATTGATGGTGCTTCATGCCAATAAGAATTTGATCAAAAGTCTGTGTCTTATTGGGAAGAGCTTACAAGAACTCTATCTCAGTGATAATGTCATTGATCTAAGTAACTTAGGCACTGGAAGCAACCAAGTAAAAACAACTTGCAACACATCTGAACTCTCAAACCTTGAAATCTTAGACCTTGCAAGGAATGGAATAACACAGATAAATAATCAAATATTCAGAAGATTTCCTAAGCTCAAACATGTATCCCTCTCAAACAATCAGATATCTGATGCATCTTTCATAAAGGAATTGAATTTCATTGAAGTCTTAGATCTAGGTAATAATTCAATTTCAGAAATTACAAAAAATGTTTTTGAAAACTTGCATAGCATGAGGTATTTATCACTGGCATATAATAACATTGTAAATTTCCCCAAACATTTCCCATCTCTTGAATGGTTGGACATATCGTTTAACGCTATAAGGCATTTGAGAGAGGAAGCAGATAAAAATGAGCTTTACCCACATGATGTGATTTTATTAGGAGGTAATCCTTTTCACTGTGACTGCCATTTACAGTGGGTGAAAGATTTGTATGATTTACGCTCTTACTTATTGAAATATATAGATGTAAACATGGACAAATATCTACCACTTTGTGCATCGCCGACACATTTAGCAGGAAAGTCGTGGGACATCCTTAGCTCTGATCAGTTTGTTTGCTCTGCTGAACTACCAAGTTCTTTAAAAGAAGATTCACACCAGACAGATCATTCATGGTATCCGGAACTGCATGTGAATTTTGTGGGACAGACTTACATCAAAATAGGTTGGACACCAATGAATTTGGATTCAGAATCCAAATCAAAGGAGATAATCCTAGCATACAGAAAATTTGGTAAAGAGAATATGTGGACATTAGTGGTAGTCAGTGGAAATGTTGGTGTTTACACTATAAGACAGTTATTTCCGGACACTGCATATGTCATCTGTGTGAAGGGAGATATGGTAGGGAGTCAGGACTGTGTGGAGATGGTTACTCACGGTCAATCATGGCTACAACGAAATGTGTTGGTTGGTTGGGCGACTGCTTTGATATTTATTTCTATTTCTGTCGTATTGTCCATCTACTTGTGTTTCTTCAGAAGTAATATTCAAAAGAAAGAACAATAGACAGAAGATTTATATATTATATTAAAATATTTTCTTACACTTTACATGATTTGTCGATCTGAAGTACATTTATTTTCTAATTTAAAAATAAAGAGAAATTATCTTGAAGAAAACATTGTTAAATTAGTTTTTTTTTGAATAGATTTATATAATAAGTTCATTAAATCAAAAATAATAACATACTTTTGCAAGACATTTTTTGGGTTTAAAACGAGGTATCTATAGCTTGGTTTTTATGTATGATGTGATAATTAAGATCAACCCTATGTTTAGTACAACCATAGTGACTAAACTTATGTAAATCAAAGGACTCTGTATCTGTATTTTAGGTAAGTTTTCGCACAAACTAAATTTACATTTTTTTGTCATCATCACACATATTTACAGTTAACAAGGGTAAAATATTTAGTGTTCTTACTGCTGCAGTGTTTGTGATGTAAGAACTTCACATCTTCGTACATTAACGGAACAACCCTAACCTCATGCTCCCACTTAAATACAACTGAAAGGAAATATAAATCAAAGATTTTAGAATCTTTATTGTCAACTTGCAGAAACAAAATTTCATTACATTATGTATAATGAACAATATGAATGATTGATAATGGTGAATTCCTTTGGTGATAATATATTTATATAACTGTATATTTTGTGAATTTGTAGAATATGAATTAAATATAATGATATTATATATATATGTATGTACATAATTTAACAAAACAATTCAGGAGACAACACATTTTGTATAAAGCAACATTCATATTAATAAGAGATCAGATTATAGGCACCCATATACGAGACCAAACTACACATGTACATACGCTTTTTTTGCATATGTAATATTCTGTGTGGAGATTCTTATTCAAAGATTCATCAACATGTATTTGTATCAGTATCCAGTACAACCTATTATGTTGTGTGTGAAATGTATCAAAAACTGTGAAATAATGAAAGAATATTTTTAAAACCACTTTGCACATATTAAAGCACACCAGGAAATAAATCTGAAGCTCTGTGCACATGATATGGTTCATTTGGTCTTTACACATAATTATACCCCCACCCCTCGCAACTCCCCCTTATGCAAGCTATAATGCCTGTACAAAGAGACATGCTTGTAAATTTTAAGACAGATTTCCCCTTGATAAGCTATTGCATATGAGTGTGGAGACAGATCCTTCATTTTATGATTTTCTGCAGATTTTCGAAAACCAGACCCAGCATGATATTGTCTCAATGTCAGAAACCCACGAGCTCTAGTCTCTTCTGTCATTTGTGTCAGGAATTCATTATTTTCAGACAATGTTGATAGAGTTTATTTGTGAAAAAGATTCTTTAGGAAAGAATTGACCCTTAAAATGCATTATATACAATATTACCAGATACATTTGTAAAATAAATTATCATTAATATGGTGTTGTGCGATTTATTTAACCTCATCTAATCGATGATTTGGTGTAGATAATTCAATCAAGTGCTGAATATACAGAGCATTTCCAATGTACATACCCATAACAACATAATTAGATTTATGTACTTGATGAAAACTGATACATTTGTAAAAATTAAATCTTAAAGTTGAAAATTTCACCGGACTTATGAAATGGTTTTTATCCACAAAAATGATATTGCATTTAAGAAGTCTACCAAAGACAATTGTAAAATTACTTCTAGTTGTTTCCCCTGAATCAGTTTGCGTATTTTCAAAAAATAAGTGCAATTTTCTGGCAAGACCTTTTTTTCTCCCCAAATGTCAGTATTAGAGATTTTTTGGCATTTTAGCTTGAAAAAAACAAGTGTTTAAATGAAAACAATGTATTTAATCATCTTCAAAAAACAACATCACATTGTCTTACTTTTAATATATTGGAATTGATTTTATAATGATCTAGAACTTGTACAATTTGTAGGTTTGAATTCCTGACTGATATATCAGGCATCTGTATGAATATCAAAATTATGCACTAGGCAAAATTTAATCCAAAATCAATAAACAACAGAAAGCACCTGATATATATGATTTGTGAAGGATGCACACGCAATACAGAAAGACCACAAGCATACAGCACTTCCTTCGATTCCTTCCTCTCACACTGAAATATCACAATAAGCATTGGTAATCAGGTATCAACATCTTGTGTCTAGTTTTATCACAGTTGATTGTAAAAACGTTCAAGCTTCAACAAATATATAATTTGGACCTTTGTGATATACAATAAAATATCAAAGGTTTCAAAAATGAAATTCAATGTACAAGATCAACATGTACATTTTAAATCCCCCATGTCAAATTATCAATAACAATTTTGTTAACTTTTGAAGAAAGAGCTGTATGCAGATGCACAAAAAATCCTGCTTATGTTTCATTACTAATGCAGTTTAACCTCATCTCATCAACTTGAAAGCCCTGTTTGATTTAAACATATTCAATGGTCCCATCAACTCCAGAATTTAATAAGGCTTGACTGCAATCACTAATAACTCTTGAAAAGATTACAATTTTTAAACTGATGGAGCTGTAACAATTAATCAAAATATCAATACAATGATGGTACATCCAACTTTTAACAATTAACACTCGTAAGCATTAAGAACACAACTATAACACACATCAACATCTATTCATCATCGTCCTCATCCTCTGAACACATATTCTCCTCGTCATCCTCTGGCCGTTTTGCATCCCCTGCGTGTGGGATTTCACCCTCACTGATTCCATTGGCAGGTGACAAATCTGCCTGCCCAGCGAGTTCAGTATTTAGTTTGGCAGTTGTGTCTGCAGCTACTGGTACAATCCCTGGTGTAGAAATACTAGTCACAGCACCATTCTGTGCTTGGTTTGATGTGGATTTTGTTCTCGTCTTTGCTCCACCACCAAACACTGGAATATGAGTCCTGTGAATGGATTGAAAGTTGTTTTTACGAAATGCCATGATGCAATGAAGGTTGCCACCTGGCTTCTTGGCCTTGCGTTTCTGAAGACCTTCCTCGAGCCGTCGTATATTTAGGTACTCTGGGTTGACACAGTTTAGGTCTGTGGAGATGTCCTCCCACCTATAAACAAACAGATTAGCTGTAATGACGTTGTTCTAAACATCCAAGACATGTTTCCAACTCCCTTTATTTTAATCAGTTCAGTTAAACTTCACATGCAATGGCATGCACTTTATTTTGGACAAAAATGTTGTTGTTATTGATGTCATAATTTAAACATTGTTTCTAGGGCATTGTTATTTTGTATCAAGATGGCTTAAAAAATCCCAAATGTTGATTTAGAAGATTATTGTTTAATTGATCGACATGGTTCCATGAGTTATTATAATTATCACACAATTAACTCATTTACCCCTGAAATTACATAATGGACTGGTCAAATCTTTGATTTGGAAGAGTCTAAATGTGTCTCCAGGGGTGAATGACTTAAACCATATATATACAATGTACATACAAGATGTATGGATTCTATGGTTCTAACATAAGAAAGATATCTGTATGAAATAGTCCAAGCATTATGAAAAAGGTCACAAACTTCATTTATGGTACTGTAAACAGCTTATTTCAACGCAGTGACCTGAAACATGTTAGCCCAAAGATGAATTTTGCAATCACCATAATAGCTACTGTAAACCAACTTTCTTTCGTGAATTTTGCAATCCATGCAAATTCACAAAAGATTATTTCTGCGAATCAGCATCTACATGTATATCATTTATATTGATTGGGATATCCGTTCAAATTTTCAATTCAATAATGTCTATCTTCACTAACTTATTTTGAAATGCAAATCACAAAATTTAGTAGCGGTGAAGGAAGTTCGTTCACAGTATATATACCTGATAATACAATTTACAGTATTTAGATAATCAGTCCTTACTTTTTACAGTGTATAGACGGATGTTTGATGGCACAGTCTCCAATGAGTATGTGGGTCTCCATGTCTTCTTGAGCCAGTGGTCCACTGAAACATTCAACATTACACAACGTAACATATTGATGGCTCAAGTATTATAGACATAATCAAAATCTATGAAGATACCAGGGTAGATATTGCCAACACTTATTTATACTTATATATAATTATACAGTCTTTACCCTAGCTGTTATTATTGACAAAATGTTCATTAAGTAAATACACCTCAGGAAGACTTGTGGTCTGCTGAGCAGATTCATTAGGATCACATCCTGTATGAACACCAGTATTACTATGGACTCGTTCAGTTCAGCAGAAAATAAACTAATAAATTAGATATTGAAGAGGGCCACATACAAAATGAACATCGGAGTGTTAAAAGGCTTGTTCAACATTAGGAGAATGTTCCCTCAAAATGCACTTCCATATAAGGCATTCCTAAATACCACTATTAACATGGATATATTCAGGAGGTTCGCAATTTGATTTTGTAAATATTTCACGATGCTACAAGTTACGCGATAAATACACCTGCAAACAGTTTGCAATATAGTTTCATGTACATATTTTATACATACACCACAATATGTACAGGGGAAATTTTTGAGCCAAAAAGTCTTATACATAATTAGCATAATTAGCCCCCTCACAAATATTACCGTAAGTTAACAGTTCCTTTAGGTCAATATTGCACCATATCAACCTCACCAAAGACCCTAAATCAGAATGAGGAATGCAATGTATTTAGTCATTAAAGTACCTTTATGATGCGGGTAATTATTAAGCAGATGAGACATTTGTTTTCTGTGGTAGTGTAAATAATGGCCCATTCTGAAGGTCAGCATAATGATACACAAGATCCTATGTGACTGTCCTCATGACGGTTCAGACAGACTGTACATTACCTGTACGCCTCCTCAGCTTTTAGTGGTGTGTCCTCAAACCCTATAGGACAGAAGTAATGGTTCTGGCAGTGGTATATGTAGGTAGTGTTAGGGTCCTGGAGGCCTTTTTTAATTGCCTGCAAAGCCATGTCCGATGTCATTCCAAAAGTTTTATCCTTTCCATGTGGTTTGTATGTGAAATAGCTCTGTCCTCGCACCTTAAAGTGGTCGTTCAGCCTCTTGAACCAGCTAAAATATACATGGTTATATACATCTGAAAGTGCTTATTCTATAGGCATTGCATTTCAAATCATAGAAATAATTAAAGTTAAAGTTGTAATGTATTTCTGGTAATTTATTGTAACGAAATGTCGCTTTAATATTTGATATTTAAACAATGACATGTAACTTAATGATTAAGCTCCCCAAAAGCATATGTCGGCCTGTAAGAGAGCCGAATTCTAGGAATCATATATTCCTGGTTTTGAATAAAACGCCTTCAATCACCGCCATGTTCAGTACCTTCGGGTTTTGTCGGAATTCCGAATCGTATCACGTGACTGACGTCCACACGTCCTGCACGTGGTGATCAAGGTAACTAGCGTAAGCGCACATGTGTTTGTTTATGTTTTCCTTCTGGCTAATAAGAGCAAATCGTGCTGGTACATGTATATATGTCCACAGAGTGAGTATTTGAACCATCCAATTCACGCATTGACGTAATTCAATATTGTGTGTATCAAATATTGTAATGAGCGATAATTAATTTCTTTGTAAATCCAGTTTGCTGAGGTCGACCACATGTTTTGTTTATGAAAAAATTGTTGACATTTTCTCTTGGTTTTACAACTCTCGTGTTACTTCGAGATTGTCGCGACGACGTTCGGAAAAGTTCGGAATGATTCGGCATCTTTCGAGCCTATTTTTCACGTGTACATGTTAAAAAGATTTTTTACATTTATAATTAAAAATACTTCCAGTGCTGTAACTTTATAAAAAGTGGTAAAATTAGAAAGTTTTAAACTCAGACAGACGGCGAAAAATATGTATAACACTTAAACAGTTTTCATTACGACAAAAAGAGCGAAAGTGATAGACCATACAACTTTAAAAAGAAGTATATTTATCATGCTGGTTGGATGCTGGTTAATAGAATAAACACAGTTATTCTTTATCTTAAACCAATCCATAAGATTGACTTTAAATCTTAAACTCAAGTTACAAATTCTAGAGTTATCTCCCTTTCCCATGTGTATTAGGTCATTAATTATATTAGTTTATTGAATTGCACTTTTGCCTTCATGAGTTGAACAGGTTAAAACTGAAATCATCCCCACCCATTCTTCATTAACAATTATGTGTTATATAATTAAGGCATACAGCAGAGGTTCATTCTGGAGCAAAGAGGTTTTTAGTTACTGCCTTCTTAATGAATAGTGACAACAAACTCTTTCCTCCCCTTATATCTTTATACAGCTACAACTTAAATACCAGGTACTGTTGAATAAGACCATTTTCTTTGGTCCTAAATAGCCCATTGCAACACATTTGACCTGTGAGTAACGACCTCTTGGATAATCAAAGTCAGAAACTTTCTGTCTTTGTCCATTAGGTGATATTAATCGACAGGTATGGCAATATCTCTATACTGCAGATTGATAGCATTTATAACCACATTAATCCTTATTTTTTATGAGTTGATTTATGCCAAATTATCACATGAATAGCGACAATTTTTTTTCCCACTTACGTCATAAGGGTTGCATTTCCAGTAAATGGCCCAAATCTAATCTCATCAAACGGTGGTTTGAATCCAAGGATAGTCAGCGCCTCTTCTTGGGTGATTGGTGATAGGCTGAAAATATCCAAACAAAAGTTACATATATTTTACAGTGGAAATTTAGTCCTTAATGGAATTACAGAAGATTTTGGGAAATTCTTATAACAAACCACATACCTAATCAGTTATGTTGAGAATTTTTAGATGTTGAATTTTTAGATAGGGTTTTAATTAATATTCCTACTAAACAGATGCAATTTTAATTAATACGTGAAGTAATGATTATAAACTCATCATACATACATAGAAGATATTATTAGTAACTAACAAATATTAAAATTACCTTCCATTTCCTAGTGTACTGAACAAGAAGTTCCAACAGGAGACAAGGGAGGTAATCCCGCACGACTTGCTGTATTGTGGTCGACTCATACACACCCTGAAAATGTTAATCAAAATAAATGTGTTTTTGTAAATTGATCATTGATTAAGCTTCTAGAAGACATTTTATATGAAATAATGTTTATTTTGTATTTATCAATTTGGCTGTTGAAGGATCTTTGTTAATGTTAAATCAACATTAAAAACACTTAGAAACAGCTGATAAACGATTGTCTATTTTAAACAGTTCACTTTGATTGTAAACAATGAGTAATCACTTGTGTAGGAATAAACAAATGTTGCCAATGTAATACAGGTACATACCATCGTTTCATGTCAAAGACTTTCCTAGCACAGATTTGTTCTATTGTCATTTTCACATTTGGAGGTATATAGGGGCTAGAGTCATCTCCCTTGGACACAGAGCTGGTCAGTACTTCAAAAGACACAAAACAAATCAACATCAAAAACATGCTAGGTTTTTTTCTATAGTGGTAATTAAATTAAAGCTAATTAAAGCAAAATGACACCAAGAGTTTGCTAAACCACAACTCACCTGGTTTCTTGATTTTTCGGACAGGTGTGATGTCCGAGACATCAACTTCCCAGGCCACCTCTGTCGGGACCTCCTTTTCACTTGTATCCAAACCATTCACTTGTGCCTTAGGTGATACATCCTTGGACTCTGGCTTAGCTACCTCAGGTTTTCCTGACTCTGTCTTGGGTGTCTCCACCTTTGACCCCTCTTCACCTTGATTATTATTTGCACTATATTTAGAATCTTTTGACCTTGACCTATCCTCACCAGAAAATGATGGAATCAAACTTTTTCTATGTTCCTTAACTTTCTGCCTTTCTTCCTTTGATTTGGAATCCATTTGCAATGAAGGAATCATGGATGAAACACTTGACCTTTGATCTCTGATAAACTTTGACCTTTCATCATATTGTGGCTTGTCTTCAAGTGAAACAGAACTGACCAAGGATGCAATATTTGACCTTTGATCTTTGGCCTTTTCATCACTAGGAACATAGTTTGATGTCACAGCCACAATGTCATTGCAGGTGACCCCCGACCTTTGCTCCTTGGCTGGGGATCTATCCTTTGGAACAGCTATTTTTGTTGGACTAAATGCTAATGTGCGCGGTGCATGACCTCCAGTTTGACCTTTGCTAGGATCTGTGCTGTCTCCACCGCCATCTGCAAACACAGCAGTGGATCCTGTCTCTCGACTTTCTGGTTTTTCATTGCGGAAACCATTAATTGGAGGAAGTTTGGTAAGGTCTGCGGAAGCCCTAGACGGTGTGCTTCCTTTACGACTCCCTGGGATCCTTGACCCGGCCTCTCTCGGACCCTGAAGACGAGAGACAGACTTCCTCGTAGGAGCCAGATTCCCATCATACAAGGATCGCTGCTGTCGCTCCATAGACCTACTCATTCCTTCAGCTAATGAGCCTGTAATGATCAAGGTAGAATAGTGTGTGTTAACTCAAACCACTCAATCACAAACTTTATATATTATATCAATTTATAGTACCAATGAAGCTTACACTAATGTTTGCCTGACAGTCATTAAATGTTATTGCTAAATAAGGAGCCTGTATCCAGGTGAAATCCACAAAACGGAATACATGAAACCATCAAAAGCAAGTGAAAAAAGGGCCCGAATTGCTCACCTGCTATCTGGTAATCATGGTGCAAACTTCATTAAGACATAAGAGAGTCAATACAGAATTTCCATGCATGACACCAGACGGACAACGAACTTCGCACCATGGCATAAGCTCACTTGCCCTTCGGCAGGTAAGTTAAAAACAAAAATCATTGACAGTGATAAATGACCCTGGCTGTAATAGGATGAAATGATGCAAAAAATAAATCAAAATTGACACTAATACTGATAGTATGTATCTGCTATTGTAAGAACGTTAGATTTCAGATGAGACCTAGATATTTACCAATTCCTCTGTGGCGCCCACGAAGTTGAAATCCAGCCATTTTTATCTAATTGTTGTTATAAGTTTTAACGTTTTTATACTATCACACTTTAGTTGGCTTTACATCACGTTCATAATGAATGAGATTGAGAGTTCAACGTCCCCCTTCTGATTCATTATCTCTGATTTTTAAATGCAAATATTCATCCATTATCCAACATGAGAATGATCAAAATAATAAAGCTCGGAATTTTTTTCTTCTTTTCAAACACAACCTTGATACATCTCCATCACATTTCTGTATTTCCTGTTTCTGACACAAAATTAACACTTCTGAGGTATTCCTATTTCCAGCACAAACTCGACATTCAGAAAGGATTTCTTGTTTCCATAACAACCTGAAATCTTCCAACAGGATTTCCTGTTTCTGACATATGACCTTTTAGTCAGTATTTTCTTTCTCAAAGGCCAGGAGAAAACCTGGAGTATCATTCCACATGTTAAAACCATCTTCAGTACCATGCAATATTGCTGAATGGACACGATGTAAGACGTTACCATCCCTCTAACCGGCAGAGCATGCTGACTGGTCCCAAAGTCATGACTATGTTGACAGAAAAGGTTTACCAGGGCCAACCAACAATATCTATGTGTATAAAGTACAGGTGTAGCAAATACATGTACATTGTTCTTTTTAAACAATGCATCAGCGCCGGTATACTGTATGTCCTCTATTGTTTTTTATCACAACAATTTTCAAAGTCTGGTGAATCCAATACCCTATTTCAATAAGTCATTCATTTAATAAAACTGTAATGCAATATCTTCTAAAAATAAATTCTTGGTAAACATTTGATATCAAATTTCTTATTTGATTTTTCTTATCGTAATAAAACACATATTTAACGGCTTCCCCTATCACTGTTCCTATGGACGACAGACAAATCTCAATTTGAACATCCAGATTTATGTTAAAAGTTTTACCACTTGGCTTGAATTGGAATCTGCCATTATTTGTTAAGACCGTTTCATTTGGAATTATCAGGGGAGACAGGTAGATTTTAATGACAGACCTTATCTAGAAGTATGTGTATTAAGTATATATTAATAAACAATGGTATACCTATCAATGTAATCTAATCAGACATCCGTAAACAGTACCTACAGAATACACTGGGTGTATTTTAAATCACATTGCCCGGTCATTCATCGAGACCATGTTTACTTACTAAGCATTTTTGTCTGATTTACACACATAGATTTCTGCATGATCATTATTGCAACTTTTCACATGTATAACTGCAAAATTAATTTGAATTTTTGTATCATGTGATCTAAATCAAACAAGTGAACTTTCTTGAAAGCTAGAGACATCAGACTTACAGCCCTAAATATATGATTCTTACAACTTGTAGTCCTTTGAAATACCAATATTTCTTTTGTTTTTCCTTTCTTCCTTTAAGCAGACATTTGAAAACATTGAACGCATGTATTTACATTCATTAACTTTACATCAAGCTTCTTAGGACACAAAACCCGCGCAATCTTAAGTTTCCAGGCCAGTCCATAAAACAAAAGGTACAACTATGAGGACCTGGCTTGGCTAGACAAATGTAAGCATGGTATTGGCATAATATACCCTCTATCTCCTCCACATGAAGGGACACGGTAACACTGTATCCCCTCATGTCATATAGGCGACAAAAAATATGCTTTTTTTAGAACAAAAGTTGTAACAACTTTTATTTCTCAGAAATTCAGATGGTCACATGTTTGGTTGCTTTCCATTTTGTCTTGAAGCAATCAATTTTTTCATAATTTTTTCAGATTTAACATATAATACATAAACTCATAAAGGAAATCTATAACTGGTATAGCCCTAATTAGCTCTTCTTAATTACAAGTGTAATTATAAAGTAGTGTTTTCAGAACTATATAGGGCCCACATTTTTTTTTTTAGTCAATTGTATCCGTTTTGGCCCTTCCTTCAGCCCCTTGCGTTAGGTGCCATATATTTCAAAATTTTGATTTGCCTTATGCATTAGAATAATCAGTAAATTTGCTTCAATGGTTTTTGAGAAGTCAAAAATGTAAATTTTTAACGGACACACAATAGACAATGCATGGCGATGGACTAAAGGGGATATGAATAGGTCACTTGAGACAAATTGGTCACTTGAGGCTTCATCTGGAGCAGGTAACCTAAAAGTCTTAAGCTAAGGAACTTTCCTTAAAATCTGTAATGCCTTGCTATGAGCCCAGGTTGATAACATTACCTATGTCAGCCTCCTTCAGTAGAAGAGCTGCATTCTGTGCCGCTTTGTAGTCCTCATTAGTGACATGTGTGAGTAATTCCTCGACCTCGCGTATCAGACGGGAGACGATGGCTGGGTCTATCCCCGAGTAGATGTAGCCTCCTGCTGGCTGTAACACAAAGTAAAGGGACTATACTAATGTCGTAAGGAAATTCTGTGGAATTTGGTTACTGTTGCCTTAGGCATATATGTATCAAACTGGAATTTAAATGGAAGTGCAAGGTTAATGAACTAAATATTAGTTCATTATGCCATATCTATCACTCTTAATTACCTTTTAATGTTTAACATTAAAGGACTATATATATTGACATTCTGTGAAGTCCTAATAGACCATACAGTATTACCAATGCCTTTGCTGTAAATATGAAACTGGTAAACTAAAATGCAGTGCATGATAAACGTGATGAACATTTCTATATACATTATCCATTGTACCATATCTGTCAATCAACTGTTAATGTTGGTAAAATAAAAAGTTCTGGATCTAGAAATGTCTGTAAAACATGAATGACTCAGTGACATCCAGTATATCAACGTTGGCTGTAATATGACAAAATGGGACAGGAAAAGGTAACACCTCTTTTTGCTTCCATTTCAAATTTTCAGTTATTTGCCTGAGAACAATATTAGGGCTATATTACAATTTTGATCAGTGAAATATTGAGAAATGGTTGAATTATGTATACCCTGAAAGCTAGATCCCGAAAAATGTTTCCCCACCCCAAATCTTTTAGTTGAAATATCTCAAAATCAAAAATTTTGACCTGTTTAAATATTCAAAAATCTTCCAACTTTATCAGCATTTTTTCAGCTTACTTTGTCTTTCTTTGCCTTGCCATCCTGGGGATCTTTCGGTTGTTTCTCTCCCTTTTGATCCCCCGACTGAGTCTCAATGGATTCCTGCTGATCCCTAAGGAGTTGTTCTACTTGTGCTGCCCCCTGTTGGATCAGTAGGTCTCCCTCTTTCTCCTCTCCCTCAGATCCTAAATCATCGCTGTCCTCTTCATCTTCGTAATCCTCGTCCTCCTCTACACCAAAGCCATCGTCCTCGTATGGCAGTACTTCAATGATTTCAGGGATTTCCTGATCTCCAACAACAAGAGCTCCAGTACTCTTAGCATTACCCATTGACCTCTGAAAACAGGCAAGAAAACATTTTTGAAAAAAAAAAGAAAAAGATCTTAAGTTTTCTTTAAACCATGGGAACAGCAATGCAGAGCTATTTATAATTCTCAGTCATGATTTTTCCATAACTAAAATGCCAATAAAATGTATCGCTAAATACCTCAGCCTCTCTATATGAAATCTGAAAAGTAGATGACAGAATGGGATTGGATAGGACAGGACTGACATGAGTTACACTATATATCCTCTCATTTCACCACAGGGGTATCAAAATACACCAGAGGACACAACAAAAGTGTCCTTTATAGACAGGTGTCCTTTAAACAGAGGTCAATTACTGGTGTATCAAGTAAATAACACTAATTGATGTTGATGAGTCTGTCCTTTATAGACAAGACTCCTTTATACAGAGGTCAAATATATACTTATTTGCACCAATTGGGGTTGATGATTCAGTCCTTTATAGAGAGGTGTCCTTAAAGAAGGTTTGAATGTATGTTGACAAATAAATTACAGTATGTAAAATAAAAGTAATTGAATAAACAGTAAAACATGTTTATAAAGAACACACAACACATTCATGCTTATAATGTAGTAGTTTCATTCCCTGAAATTGCAGTGAATGCTTCTTTAGATGTTAGCATATATAACAAACTATGATTATAGTGAAGTTATTTTGTTGATCCCCAGAGGTTCGTGGTATAACCATGCTTTACTGTAATTATTTGAGCTAGCCAGAGAAAAAGATTTTATAAATGTCACAGTGATCAAAAAGCAAATAAAAACTTTAAAGACTATGCATGTTCCAGGTTCTTTAACAAGATCAACAGCAGTTACATAACACTTTAACAGTATTGATAATACTCACTGCTGCAATATTGAATCTGAGGCCAATGGCAATTCTGAATTTAGATATTGAGTCATAAAGAACTTACACAAAATCAAATGACATTAAATGTGTGCCTAAGAGATAATGAGCTGATACACACTTTGTAAATATCCTATAGAGACTAGGACACAGCAGACAAGATTCCAGACAGGCTTTGAAAGAGCAATTACGTATCAATTTTTCCACAAACACTCGGTTAGCCCTGATCGAGAGTCATACAGTCATAGACAAAGTGATATCGAACCTACTGACAGATTCTGATAGGGAAGGGATTTTTAGTCTCAAGTGCGACCAGGCAGAAATCAACCCTTCAAGCTGTTGCTAGATTACAGGAAATTGATCTGTGCCGAACAACAACCTGTGCTGTAGAAGATGTTATCGGTGTGAAGAAACTGTGACCTAGCAGTACTGCAGTGCATGTAAAACCCTTGGCAACATATTTGTTTTTATTTCTTTTTACATGAGACAGTTAACTTGATATTGTACTTGATCCAATAAGAGCCCAGGGTGTTTATAAATTGAGAAAAACTGATAGTGCTCTTAATTTTGTGTTTTTCTCAAAATTATAACACAAAGTTATAAGTGATAAATCAATTTTCAGAAGAGATGAAATAAGGAGCCATTATTTAGTATTCATATTTTCAGTCTACATTTATCAAGATAAACAAATTGAACTTGAGACCTTGAAAAGAGGAAGGGGAGCCAATTCTGCACTTACATATGATCATAATTATCTGCCCTTGTGGTTAAGTATCAATTGTTCTGTAAAGTTTTTGTGAGCTTTATATTACATTTTTCAGTGAAAAAATGTATTTCATGCTCTCAACATAATGATGTCACAATCAATGCCTCTCCACACGGACAGATAATTCTAGATCCATTAAGCCAGAATGGTAACAGGAATGGTTATTGGGTCAAATATACCGGTAGTATTTTCGTATTACAGTTATCTCCCCTTGCTGATGCTGATTGTGATTTCAAGTTATTGTGAGCGTAAACATAACTTTTTTTAGAGAAAAATGTGTAATGTTTGCACACAATCATTTGACATAAAAAAATAATACAGTTGGTACCTACCCTCAAGGACAGATAACTCTGTAATATGCAATGACA